>NC_134209.1:23300000-23957500 GCF_965140235.1 Caretta caretta
GCTTGCTTTACCACTTGCTCTTTAGTGCAGTTTTGTAGGTTAATGGGCCATTTATGGGTTGTTTATGTGCTCTCTTAAGCAAGGAGAACATATTTTCATCTTAATCCTCTGAGCAAACAGCATGTGCTAAGCATACCCTGGACAGCCCAATATCAGGCTGAGTACCAGAGTGCAATTAACCTCCACGCTGACCTCTGAAGGCCTCCTACTGTCTGACCTTTGAATGCCACCCTCACCCATGCTTTTCAATCCTTTCCCTTTGTCCACCCAATTTAGAAGCTGCTTTGAAACCAGCACCATTAACCAGAGGAACAGCTGCTGGTTTTCAGAAGTCCTGGGCACAGAGGAGGGAGAAGGTGCGCGCGCGCAGGGCGGGGGAGGGAGGGGGGTATTGCTGTCTTATCCTTGAAACAACCCAACGATCAACAGACGTAAGCATTGGAAAAAGCATTAAATCCATAATCTGATGGATACTTTTTTCCCTCAACATGCAAGGAATTAAAATATTAATGCAGATGGCAACATTTTTTTTAAATATACATGTCACTCAGGTCATGTTTTTTTTTTAAAATCTCCATTCTCCCTGCCCCCAGCAGCTGGAGGTGGCCCATGTAATGGCTTATAAAATAAATCAATCACTTGCTAAAGAAAGCGAACACATCAGCAGTTTCTCCTAGTTCAGCTCAGGTCAATTAGGAATACAATTTATACCCTCAGGTTCCCAAAGGCAAAATCAATTTCCATCAGCACACAGAAATCTCAGGGAAATCTCAGATATACAGAGAGACACATTCTAGCACCACTACTTCATATTAACAGTAGCTAAATTTACAACTTCAACATCAAGGTAACCACTGCTGCAATTGTCTACTGCCATTAGGAGCCTCCATCGCTATTCCTGGCTGGTAAAGAAGAAAGCCCATTTGTATGTAGCTCTCCTCACTACCCGCACAAATACATAGAGGCACCGAGAGAGCTCAAGTTATCCTGAAATTACCTGTTACTTTAGGGCCAGATTATGGAGGACTTCCTCATACTGAGGAGCTGTTACTCACAGCAGTCGCCATTAATTCAGAAGTAATTCAGGCATTCACAGTCTGGCATTTAGGGGTTTAAAGCCTCTTCTCTGTATAGCTGGGGAGATAATTTGTATTAAAGTGCGACTCTGCTCTGACAAGTGAGTCCGTATGTAAAAGGAGCAGCCTCAGGTTTTTCTCCCAGATGGTGGGAGAACCTGAACACAGTGGCTCCAACACAGGCCCCAGTTCCTTACTTCTTACCAGGGACTCCACCCCTGGCAGGCCTTCTTAAGTCTCTCCCTGGGAGTTCACTGTATTCCCGGCAGGGTTGGGGGTGAAGATCTACTGGATGGGAGTTCCCCCTATGGCTCCAGGAGATGCTCTAAGAGTCTCCTGCTTAGGGCAATTGCATCCGTTTGCTTTGCTCCCCTCCCCAGATGACCACAGTTCCCTCCCTTTTTTAAGGCCTGCTCCCTATCATACATGATTGACAAGGCCAGAAGGGCAGGGCTAGCCCCGTCCCATGGGCCTCTCTGGCACTTGCTTTGTCAGCGCAGGGCTTATACTCTCCTATCACAAAGTAAAAATGGCAACTTCTTAAATCAACCAATCTTAATTTCCCTGTGTGTGTATTCAGTCTCACATCTGCTGACTTCAGTGATAAAAGTATCTTACTATTTTGTACGCCCTACAGAGTCCACACTGCTGTGGCTCCCCTAGTATCAACAGAAATGTGAACTACATTCTGATTGCAGAGTCAAGTTCTGTCCTCATTTTCACCACTGCAACCCCACTCTATAGAAAGGGTGACGTCATTTCACCTACAGAATCTGTATTACCGACAAGGATGTGCAAGACAGAAAGAATCTGGCTGGGCTCTGAGAGTTCAGGGTGGTGTTTGCAGAATGGAGCAGGTCACAGGTTTTCAAGTTTTTCTGGTTTCTACTATAACTGTATAATCACTGGAGAATGGGGGCGGAAATCACTGACATGTTTTAAAGGGTTTTGTTCCAGGAGCAGTGAGTTTAATAAATCACTGACAACTTTTGCTTAGAAACTAGCATAGCATTACGTTCATGATCTTTTCTGACATGTTCAGTTCAGCTCCTTGCCAAATGAAAAGAAAGAACAAAAGACACTGTCTCTAAATTACTGACCTCATTCCTAAGTCACAATAGTTTTACCCACTACTAGAAACAATTTAACAACTTCCCCCACAAAAGATTTTTGCTCTATGGTTATTTAGGCCTATGATATTTTCACTGTCTCTCTCATTAGATCCTGCAGTCTGATACTTCCACTAGACCCAATCACTGAGAGCCCAGGGGAATTGCATTCCTACAGAAAAGGCCACCTGATACGAAGTATTAATCAGTGGTTCCAAAAATGACAGAAAGTTCCCCAGTGAACCCCTCCCTACCACATTAATATACATGCACCAAGCATGGCTGTACTTGTAAAATGTGCGTTTCCAGGGCATTTGTGTTAAAATAGCACAGATCTGTACTCTGGTTATTCCATGTAGAATATGGTCATGAGTCAAGCAAGTATTTGGTTCTGAGTTTCCACTAAGGATAACTGTTAAGGTGATAGACTGGGAGCTGATGCCACAGCTACAGATTCTATTAATGAGCATAGTAAACAGGGCAGTTTTCATGAAAGTTACGGATTTTTTTTCACTCAAACATTAACATTTTTTCACACTGCCAACACATACAATTAGCGCACACCCTTCCTCATCAGTTTCCTCCAGTGACTCGTCATTTCCAGCTAGTTGGTGTGGTCTATCCAGTACCTTTACAATGTGCCATCTTGTACTTTCCCGTTCTAATAATGGAGGGATACCATCGCTTCTCACACAGCCTGAGTTAATGGCTAGACAGGATGGGGGAAGGAGGAGGATACTGGAGTTAAGACTCTGAACTTCTACAGAGCCTTTTCAGTCTCTCCTTAGCTTGCTAAGATACTGGGATCAGCACAGTCTATGCCTCCTCCTCACCAGCACTCCCACCACACAAATACTTCTATGCTACAATGGCATCCAGCTGTGGAAACTATGCCCCTTCCTTGGTTCCGCTACGAGCGTGACGGCAAGGGGGGGTGGACACAATCACCATGCTCTTAGGGATTCAGAGGCACAGCAAGATAACTTCTCCTGGAGACCAGTTCTTCACCCACTCCATGGCCACCTCAGGTGCGGTCAGGACTGGGAGAGGAAGACATAGTAAGAGGAAAAGGGCTCCCATGTAGAATGCAGACCACAAACATCTATTCCCTCTCTCATTAATCCGAGCAGATTCCTTTCACAATTGGATATGGCTCTGGGAAATAGTAACCCTAAACATCTTCACCACAGATCTACTTAATTGAGATCCTAGTCAATGAAATTAGAAATTTGTCTATCATGTTCACAGAGCAGATAATAAAAATACCAGTAGAACATGTCATGTGCATAGGCAGCTGCATACAACTTCAAAAGGGATGCATTATTAATAGCCTCCCGCATGCACATGATTATCAAGCTGCACCAGAGTGACTATTTAATGCATTATGAGCTTGATCTTGTGCCCACTGAAGTCAGTGGCAAAACTCCCACTGATTTCAATGGTACGGGTTGAGGCATTTCATCACTTCACATGGATATGAGTTTGTGTATGTTGTACTTGTTAATCTGCAATTACCAGTCTCCAAATTGCTATTAGGAACTGGGAAATTTCCCTTCCCTGATCACTTTTTTTCCCAGACTCATCAAGTTTCAACTTAAGCACCGTGAAAGACAGATTTCAGTAGCAGCCGTGTTCGTCTGTATCCGCAAAAAGAAAAGGAGGACTTGTGGCACCTTAGAGACTAACAAATTTATTTGATGCATCCGATGAAGTGAGCTGTAGCTCATGAAAGCTTAGGCGCAAATAAATTGGTTAGTCTCTAAGGTGCCACAAGTACTCCTTTTCTTTTTACTGTAGTACCTATGCACTATAGCACATCAGATCTTTCCCCTTACAGGCTACAACTGCAGTTGCTAAACCTATAAGTCAGGAATTGTTCACCTGCTGCTTGTGTCTCATCCTTCTGAGACAAGAATGAGAGCACAGTGACACACTCAAAGATGGAACTGAAATAACTTCTGGCTTTTTCTCTGAAAAAAAGAAATGGTTCTTTCCCCTCCTCCCACACACACACCCAACTCCAGCTCCAACCCTCTGGCTGCAATAGGCAATTTTATGCCTATTTAATTCCTCAGAGAATCTCACTATAAACTCAAACTCATCAGTGTCTATTTGTCCTGTTCAATCAGTCTCCACATAGGCCCTGACCACTTCAGCACTTAGGAAGTCTTCGTTAGTTACTGTTTAACCAATTGCAGGCACATGGAAAATTTTCAGTTTTGTTTCTACATCTTTAATATGGGCTGAGTCTGAGCTCCATGGTGTTTTAAGCAACATCTCCTGCTGAAACTGAGCCACTCTGCATCACTACATGCATCTCCAGGAGTGCTAAATGTCTATCACACCCAATGTGTTAGCTTTTGCTCACCTCTCCTCCCCCTCATTTTAATTGTTTAAATGTTGCCAAAATCTCATCAGCATCAGACATGTTGGGGAAGCGGAGTGTTAATTATTATTTATAATGGTTCCAAGAGCCTTACTTGTGTGTGACAACATCACAATGTGTGATCTGTGATGATGCCTGGAGGTTTGAAATTCTGAGCTGATCGAATTTAAAGCACAGCAAAGAGATGCCGTCTTCATATAGTATCTCACTAGCTGGAACTCTGAGGAAACTCAACAATTCAAATTCATTACCAAGAGAGTGCAAAGTAAGCATTGAAGGCTATCACACAATGTGAATGGAGAATTTTGATTTGGTTTCATTTTGCACTGACTTTGCACAGGTGCAAATGATGCACAAGGTGCCCGATGTGAGAGGCTCAGGCTAGATTCCAGTAGATAGAAACATGGAACAACAGAAGAGCCACCCAAGAAAGGCTATGCAGAGGTGAATCACATTTCAAGTCTAATCATACGGCCAACAAATCATTCTTGAACATACTTATTGTGATGTCCTCTTTGCATTCATTATGGAAATTATCTAGAGCTGTAACAGTTAATACTGGCCATTGCTCTGAATAGTTTTGCGTGTGGCTCTTTTGCACAGCTGGAATAAAGTACCGCACTGTGACACTTTAGGAGTTACCATGGGAGAAAAACACCCAGAGACATACAGAAATATGTAGCAGTTACATCAACAGCATCTTCCTTCATAACAATTTGTATGTGCATTTTGTAGTTTAAAATAGATTTAGTCCAGGATTTTCAAAGGAACCTGAGGGGGTTAGGCACCCAAAGCTCATCGAATGTCAATAGGAGTCAGGCACCTAACTTTCTTTAGTGCCCTTAGAAAAATCTTAGCCTCCCTACTTTTGTAGCTTTCTGCAGTCTCAGGCAGTGACAAACTGCCCCTTTGGCTGCTGAAGGTTAAGTACCACTTCTGAAAGAGTTACACAGCCAAATCCTCAGACTCTGACTCTCACAAATCTCCCAATGCAAACATCAAGGAGAACTTTGCTATAGTAAGGGCCGCGGGATCTGCCCCACAAAGGTGGCTGCAATCCCCAAGTTAATTTAATGCGTTGGCGTATTTGTCCACATAATTCCTTGCTGTAACTATGTGGTGAAGATGCTTATTTAGATCTGCACCTGGTAGCATGGCATTGCATTCCTTCATTCATTCCTTATTTAAAATCTCTATAGATGCACATGCTGGCTACTTCCAGTACTAAGCCGTTTGCCAGAGACTGTCCAGCCACTGTAACGGAAGTGTCACTTTGTTCCAATCAGTACGACAACCCTGAAGTTGCTGGTGGCTAAATCTTATTGAGGGAATTTTTCCTTCTCTCTCTCTCTGTCAAAACAATTTAAAAAAAATAAAAAAACCATTCTTGCCTCGGTAGTTCACTAAACAGCAGTGCCTACTGAGACATTGACACTATGAAGTGCTTTGCTTCCTGCTTTGGTGGTTTCAAAAATTAATAACATTAACTTTTGTTTTTAAGCAGCTCAGCACCGCCAGCAGCGCCCCACCTCCAACTGGCTTTAAATAAAGAAACTCAGGATTTAACTTGTTCTCAAAAGCGTGGTGACATTTCTGCATCTTCAGCTCTTCACTGGTTTCCCCATGCAACAGCGAGTGAAGTTCAAGATTCTGCCCCCATGCTTTGTTCTCCGCTCCACAGTCTCTCTCCTCTCTCATCTATTTTGTCACCCACTAAACCTCCAAAGAACTTGATTAAACTGGAAAAAGCAAGTGTGCTGGTTTGTTGAAGAGTACAGCTCAGGGGATTGTGCCTTCAGATGTACGGCTACCCTGAAGCAGAATCTAAACTGCATGAACAGGACATTACGTCTCCTGAGTTACCATATACCTCTGTCATTGAGAACTCAGCAATCTGCCCAACAGATGCTGGCATACACAGAGCAAAGGCTTAATATATTTTGATTTTGACCCTGTTAGGTAAGTCCCTGATTGATGGCTGATCTTGCAGAACTCATTAGTGAGAGTCAGGGAGATAAACCAGCAGGGTATCACACAGCAGGTATCGATGCAAATGTCAGCACCAAAAAAAGCACCTTTGAGAAAGGAAGAAGAGCTGAGATAATAGGAAGACATGTGAAATGGAGGAAAAAACCAACCTTGGGCAATGAAATGTGAACATATAACAACTAAACATTCAGGATGTTCACTTTGCCTTGAGTGAATCTGAACACACCAGACTGTTTTTAACCTCTGGTTCTACAGCATGGGGGAGGAGAAGTTACTTCGGGCTAAGCAGAGAATAAACACACAGGAACTGGTTCAGTAAGTAACTATAGTTGATTCACTGAGGGCTCCTACAAACTCAAAAGATTCGCTGATTTAACTATACTCCTATAGATAAAGCAGCAAGGAATCCTAGCCCGGATGGATAGCGTATTCCAGTTGGGGAAACAGAAACAAGCTAGACCAGTGTAAGGCACCTTTATATTTATATAACTGTGTCCACATGAGGACTTTACCTGTAACTATGTCAGTTAAAACAAAACAAAACAAACCAACATTATACCTCTATCCAACAAAGTTATACCAGTAAAACTAAGTATAGACCAGGCCAGCCCTTAGTAAGTGGCTATATTATAATTAAGTCCAATACCCTCAGGGGAAGGATATTGCCAAAAATTAGCAATTTATATTTCTCAGCTTCAGAAAGGGGGATTTCAAGAAAGTGAGAAAGCTTACTCAGAAGGCCCTAAAATCAAAAATAAGAAAATTTAAATCCACAGACTCAGCACAAAGGTCTAATTCAGCAACCATAAATGCATCAGAAAAAGTATGCATTCCACTAAACAGTAGAGAAAGCCAGAAAGGGTGAAAGGTATTGTTAAATGGCAAAATTCAAGAGGTAATTTGAGCCACACAGATATCCTTCGGCAAATAGAAATCCAACCCAAGTTTAAGTCAATAGAAAGAAGCAAAAGCTTTAGTAAGTGAAAGGTAAGATGGAAATTAAGACAGTTAAGAGGGAATTTGAAAAGCAAACAGACAAAGACATTAACACAAATGACAAGGAATTGTTTAAGTATATTAGCAGAAAGAAGCCTGTGGGAGAACTGGTGGGTCTGCTGGACCACCAGGAATTAACGGGAGCAAATTAAGGAGGGGAAGGATTTTGCAAAGAGACTAAATGACTTCAATCTTCATCACAGAGCTTGATGCCAGACTCACTTCCATTATTAAAAATACAATGGATTTGAGCTGCCTCAGCTTGTTTAAACTCACACAGGCCAGGGCTGCTGCGATTAAAAACAAAAGCAATAGTGGGGTTCTAATAATTAAAGCAGTATTTAAGCAACCTTTTCTTTTGAGCTCTTTACTGAAACTTTAGCAATTATCTCTATATGTAATTGCCCAACATTTAATGTTTAAGGAAACATATTACAAGTAATTTACATGCAGTTTTCTAAACGCTTTAGGGTTAATTGGTCTTCTTGTCATGCATTAAACAGTTTGTTAATTATTAGACACCAGTGAGGGGGAAATGACTGGGAGGTCATTTTTGATAGCAGTTTGGACTGCATGGAGCAGCTATGGGTAATTAGTGAAATGCATGCGGGTTGCTCTTGGCACAAGCACTGACCTTATGATCAACCCTTTGCTTGGGCCTAATGCAGGTAGGTCATGAGTGAGTAGGATATGCTTACTACATCATGACCTTTGCTTTATTCTACCTTTCAGAGGAAGGACATCGGAAGACTTTCCTATTGACTTTAATCACTTAAAGCATGTGTATGCACGCATTTGTGTGAACAAGGTAAAGATAGACCAATGAACGTGGGTTTGAGAGTGTAAGGAGGAGAGAGAAAATATGGACGATTACCCTGTGCATTTTGGCAAAGAGGAACAAAAATTATGTCAGAAAGAAAAAAAGATATTTTTAAGGCTACACCAGACAAAATGTAATAATTAGGAATAGGGACAGTGAGAAGGACCAAGATGGACTTTTTCCAGTGGGTCATTGCTCAGGTAAAGGAACTGTCCAGGAGCCTCTCTTCAAAACTGGTGAGTTTAATTTATTCCAGACATTTTTGGTTTTATTTGGGGTTTTATATTTTTCGCTGTTCTTCAGGAATGTAAAAAGCCTGACCCAAAACCAATTGAAGTCCTCGATGGTAGGAGTTCCACTGAACTCAGTTGGCTTTAGATCAGGCCCTATGGAAATTCAAGGCTTTATGAAAGGTTCTGGTTTGATGGCCCGGGAGAAAGAGCTCTTCTAATTATCCACAAATCAAATGGGTAGCGGGCGTATAAGCTTCCCCACACTTCCAACCCAGTCTGTTCTCTACCTCAAAGAGGGAAAAGGGAAGTCAATGCCCCAGCTCTTCTAGTCTCTGCCCTGAGACTACCACCCACCATCTCCTACCAACCCTCAAGCCTGAACTCTAAGTAGCTCTTATTCCAATCTGCCCATCCCACTACCCAAAAAAAAAAGTGTAAGTAAAAGAAAATTAACTATTTCTGTGAGTGTAGAAGAGGAAATTTAATGCTCCTGTTGAAACTGCACCCCCAGTTACCAAGCCCTGGTACAAATATAGAATCATAGGACTGGAAGGGACCTCAAGAGGTCATCTAGTCCAGTCCCCTGTACTCATGGCCAGCTCTAATATCTTTTCTTCAGCACTGGCCAGTGCACAGTGCTATCACTAACTGATTACACAGATGCAAAAACAGGCTTTTGTACAACAAAGGAATATACACATTGAGCTTTTCGTTGTTGAGCAAAACAGCTGGAACCTCATCGCAACACACAAGGCAGAAAGGGGAGGGAATTAATTTCTAATGAATGAAAAAGGGTAAGTCAATAGGGAGCAAAAAGTTATTTTCATGGATCTACAACCATTGCAGATTGCGTACAGTTAAAATGTGATAGCTTTAAAATATACTTCACCCATCTTCTACTACGTTCACAACTTCTAGTACTTTACACATACTTGTTTAAGCATTTAGGGGGACATTCACTCCTCTCTTCTCTGCACAGCCACTGTTCAGGGGGCTCTGTGGGGTCTGTCGGAATGGAATCCATAGGCCTCTCATGGCTATTCTAGCTTGACGCAGAAGCTGCTGCCCTTCTGCACCCCTATGGCTGAGGAGGTTGTGTCAATCCAATAGTCCCTCTCTTGGCCCTCATACAACACTCTGTGCTGACAGAGCAGAGTCTGCTGCGGAACCCAGTTAAAATGTGCCTCCAAGTCGTAAATCGAACGACTACAGGCTCTCCAGAGTGCAGGGCCATGAGTGTGCCCACCATGCCTACATGAAATCCTCCCCAAGATTATATTACGATTAATTCACACTTGAAGCAAAATTTACCACCTCTATGGTCCAACTTCGTAAGCACCGACAGAGAGAGGAGGGGTCTGGGGATAATTATTTTCCCAGTGGCTCTTGCAGCCTTCATTTTCAAGCTCATTGTGCAACCAAAGTTCAGAAATCATCAGCAAAGAAAAGTCCAGTTGGTCTGGAAATACAAAGGCTTTGTTTCAGTCCTGCTTTATTTGGGAGGGCTGCACAGTGCTTTCCTCCTGGGCCATCTCATGTGTTCAGTTCGGGACACCACCACTCAACAAAAACCTCACACAACTCTCTATCAAAACAGAACGAGTAAAGAGATGGGACGCTGAAGAGATTAGACATTTAAGAGACTTTGTTATGAAGAAAAACAGTAAAGTTGGGACTTTCTGGTTTGTTGAGGAGATGAATAAGAAAGGACTTGACAGAAGTTCACAAAATGATTAACAGTGAATTGGATATTCTGGTTCTTTCATGTGAAAGAGCAAGATAAAATTAAACAAAATTTAAAGGCAACAAAAAAGGAAAATTCTTTTTTAAACAGCTAATTAACCTGTGGAACTCTCTGCCACAAGACATCGAGGTCGAGAGCTTAACAAGAATCAAAAAAGGATTAAGACACTTATCTGAGTGCTGAGATCATCAACAGTTCTATATAAAGGATGAATTATAAGGGATATAAACCCTCATGATTCAAGGCATCTGGTAGCTACTAACTAAAGAGTGTTAGGGGGAAAACGTTCACTATGGGCAGTTTATTCCCTCACTGTCCTCTGACAGGGTTTCTTGCACTTCCCTCTGAAGCACCCAGGAAGTTATTTGTCTTGTCCACTGTCATAAGAACGGCCATACTGGGTCAGACCAAGGTCCATTTAGCCCAGTATCCTGCCTTCCGACAGTGGCCAGTGCCAGATGCCCCAGAGGGAATTAACAGAACAGGTAATCATCAAGGGATCCATCCCCTGTCACCCATTCCCAGCTTCTGGGAAACAGAGACTAGGGACACCATCTCTGCCCATCCTGGCAATAGCCACTGATGGATCTATCCTCCATGAATTTATCAGATACCAGATTAGATAGATCACTTATCAGATCCAATAGCCTAGTTCCTACATGCTGGATTAGATAGCTATCTTCCTACTCTCCAAGTAATATTTTGTATAAGAAAGAGGGCACTGGAAGAAAAAGGTCCACATTTTATTGGCTCCTCACCTATCCTTTCCCTTGTAAAGATGGTGATACGATCCCTCTATCCTGGCACCCTCCCCCTCCACCTATTGTAAGGAAACTCAAAACAAAATGTACACAATAGAAAAATGCTCACCTTATTACATAGAATTCCAGCCAATCTGGCAAAAGGGAAAGAGCTAGATTCCGACACCCTTATTCACACTGTACATCACCTTACTTTGCAAAAAAGTCCATTGAAATCAATGAGGCTTCTTGCACAATTGGTCTAATTACACAATAAGGAACTATTCAGCATGAATAAGAGTATTGGAATCTGGCTACATGATAGCAGAGACCAAAATTACATTGCAGATGCAAAGCAATGTACCCTACTCTACATTCATCCTTGATTCTCTATTCCATTTCTCTCCTGTCTCATCTTCCATCATTTCCTTCAGGATGGTGCTTTGGACAACATTAGTGAGATCTAATTCCCCTTTGACTATGATGTCTGCTACCCTAAAATTAATGCTCTGCCAGGATTCCAGATTAATTTTTTGTAATGGAGAGAGATGGAGAGAGAGAGAAAACCTGAATGTCTGCTTTCCAAGTCCATCGTCTTCACTGTTTTGATGTTCTAGTTATTGTCATTTTCATTTAACATAATCAGATTTTAGTTTTTCTAGCACATGATCTGTACAGTACTTATAGCAAACACATATTGCAATGCTATTCTTAGTTTTTATGTTGAAATATTGTATTTAAAGCATCAGTAAAACAGTGTCCCCTCTTCACTGTCCCCCCCGTATGAAAATAAAAAGCATTCTGTATTTTAGAATGATAATTGCAGGATCAACAATGTCTGGGTAATCAGAGAAGGCCATGCCATGAACGCATCTAAATAAATAAAGATCTCTATAACACACTGCTAAAAAAGCAAAATGAGGTGAATGGTATCACATTTAGTCCAGAAACCACCATGGCAATTGGCCAGCCACATATGAGAGGAAGATATGAAAGATGGCCTGCACACAATGCCATAATAGGATGGCAAGCAGTTTATGGGCTGCTGGCAAAATAGATTGGAAATGAAATGTTAAAGTCGGATGGATTTGTGGGGTTACGTAAGACCAAAGACAGAGCTGCTTGACAGCATCACAATGAGGCCTTCATCTTTGACTACTGGGAATTCAGATCCTTATTTTCCCTATATGGTCCTAATTCAACCCAAAACGATTTAAATCTTATGGGAACGGCTTATGAAATTCCAGTGACATCAAATCTAAACCCCGATTCTTTAACGCAGTTTCCCAACGCCATCCTAAAACTACCCTGGCCCCTGCTCAGAACACTGCCTTCCTTTGCCGCTCTCCACACCTCTATTCTGTATTGTACAGTGTTAAGTCTAGGAGCTGAGATCAGAAAGGGTGGCAATGAAAAAGCCAACTTTGTGTTTTAAAAATATTCACACAAAAACATTGCATCAGACTTGTTACAACAACTCTGCTTTTCTTCTCTATATCCCCAGCTCTCAACGAGAACTCAGCAACTCACTCCCCCCACCCAGACCACAAGGACCCTAAATACTGGTCTATAGCTAGTGTTGTTATTAATAATAATAATAAAAAAAGTTTGGCTAGCAGTAGCACCTCACAGTTCCAATCAGGGCCTCATTGTGCTAGGCACGTACACACATATAATGAAGTGCCTTGGAAATCTTCCCTTGCCCCAATGAGTTTACAATCTAAATACCATGTTTACTACTGTACACGTCAGACCTCTTGCTGACAAACAGGAACCCTTTTTCTGCATTTTGAACTTTTTAAATGCGGGAGGTGCATTGGACAATACCAGGTGCTGTCAGACCATCACAGGGCTGACGTCAAAAGATCTCTCTCAAGACGGGAACAGGCTCGGGAACACAACAAACCACAACACCACAATTTTAGTCTCAATTTTAACCATCTATAGCAGAAAAATAACTCCCTAATAGTGTGTAAATGTTCACTTTGTACATGTTTTCAACAGGAGAAGACAACAGGTGCTATTGTAACAGCAGGCACATGTCCCTATTCGCCACAAGTACTTGACCAATTGTCATACCTGTTTTGCAGATTTCTTTCAGGCTTTTTCTCAAGTATTTCCTCTGAGGAGGTGGGAAGATTGTGGAGAAAATGTCTTTAGCACACGTAACCACATCTTTGAACCAGAAATGGATACCAAACCCAAGATTTTCAAAAACAGGAACCTAAAGTTAGACTTTTAAGCCCATATTTAGGCATATAAATAAGGGGCATGGTTTTCAAAAGTGCTGAACATCCAAAAGCCTATTGGGAATTGCAAAGGGTGCTCTTCCCCTTTGAAAATCAAGCCTTTTATTGAGGTACCTCTACATATGGATTAGGAGCCCACATTTTTGAAAGTGTTTGCTCAGGAATCTAATGACCTTGCTTTAACCAATATGATCTGGAAAAAGCAAAGCAAACTTAAGTCACTTTTTTTAAACACAACCCCTGAAGAGAAAAACAAACCTTTTCATTTTCTTAAATGACACAGTCACTTAAGTAGTACTAGTCTCCTTAACTTTCATGAATACATTTTTTAAATTATTTTTAAAAAATTTTATACATGCCCATAACTGTATTTTACTTTAGATCCTTTGCAGTTCAGGAGCACAGATACTTCCTGTTCTGAAATTTTAGACACTCAGATAAATAAAATAAATTCTGCAAAGATTAAATTCACATCTAAGCTTAGAAAATTATTACGCACACCTACTTCAGTTGTTCAGAGTAGCTTAGAATTTCTTACAGAAATAAACCAAGAGCTCTGTCTATTTTGTTTTTTTAAGAGGACAAGACCATTAAGAGATAATTAATATGTGATCTTTATTTATAAAAATTATTCTAAAGCAGGAGCAGGATGCAGTATATTGCTCCAATATACACACACGGAGGGTCAATGGGTCATGTCAGCTTGCAGACCTTCCGGTAGCGCTTACTAGAATTACAGTATGAAGTTAAGCAACCTCATTGTATGTTGCTCGCTAAAAGTTTGAAGCACAGCAACTGAGCAGGACCCAGTTAATGCAGATATTTAAAGGACTCTGTCCCAGTGCCAAGCATCTAGTTGGGTCTTACAAGGGTCTCTTTGTCTTGGGCTCCCCCCTCCCAACACATGGGAAACTTTAGAAATTCCCTTACCATGGAGAACAACTAAACTGAGCTACTTGGTATTATTAGCTCTCAAGGTTAGTTTGCTGTTTGAGCCAAGACATATTTTCAGTACTTCTCAGTACTAAAAACAACCTTCTACTTTGTAATCGCTTGCCTTTTATCTTTAATAAGGGATTAAGGGATATTTTTCCAGCTAATACCTTAAAATCCAGATAATCATAAAATCAATCAGTAATACCCTATATATGTTAATTACTCATTTTATTCTCTTCTCTCTTTGGCACACTGTCAATCATGTACATTAATTTGTCTATAATAAGGCTGCAAGTCAAAATCAATACAGGAGCGCTCCTGGCCTCTGGAAGGTCACAGGTTTAGAGTTTTGGCGATCACAGAAGGCGTACTTTTGTGATGACGGTGAATAAAACTTTTCCCTGGGTGTTAAGATGTGCTGAACTATTCAATTTAAAGATCCACTCCTGCAATCCATCCACATGTGTAACTTCCCCCGCTTAGGTCAATGAAGAGCAGAGCTAACGGGATAGGAGACTAACTCTCCAGTTAGCAATGCAGATATTCGATTCTCATCTTGCAAAATATCATAGCCAGCAAAATGTGAACCTATACTAATTTTAAGTCTTGTATAATAGTTTAGATTGGGTTTTTCAAAGGACAATAAGGGAGTTAGGTTCCATTGAAAGTTTCATCCTTAATATGTTCAAGGTCTTGACTTTGCCTATTTTTAAAAAACACCAAAGTTATGAATTTGAACACAGCAGATTTCACTCTTAATATCTGTCCAGTAGTGGAACACTTCCATTAAACAGAAGAATTAAGCATCGGGGGGGGGGGAGGAATTTTTATTCCGTATATTGATGCCATGACATACATGTTCTATTGGGCTGGATCACTTACACTACAGGTTACATCAAGTGGGGAAAAAATGTAAAGCATCTGTCTTGCTACTGTTATAAGTAGCTAACTAATTCTTAAAACTGTGAAAGGAGGAATGACGGAGACACACAGAGATATCTGTACCTGTAGCTTTTCATTGCTTACCAAGCCTTCAATATTTATCATCATTTGATGGTCTGGGGTGCTGGATAGTGGGGATATTTGTTACTGGGAATGTAAATATACTGCAGCTAGATAGACAGTTTGACCCTAAAGCCAAGACCACCTAACACCGGGCCTGTTGGGAAAACAAAAAACAAAAAAACACCTACCATGTTTTCGTGAGTTCATGTGCAGCCCTTTGGCCACAAATTCGCTGAATGGAAATGCTTGAACTCAAACCAGAACTAGAACAAGGTTAATTCAACCCTTTTGGAAACAATGATAATGATTTAGTGACCAATGTTAATGCTATGGCATTATCTACTGATAACAGCCAAATCAATTCACATATAGTACTGCCCTCTCTGTATGTAACCCATCTCCATTCCTGCCTCAAGGCCCAGTTATTTTAAGTACTGGCTGTGTTTGTTTAACCTGCTTTATAATCCTAAATTTACATGCAGTGTAATTTATTGCCAGAACCCCTATCAATCAGTGCAATCTGTTCACCATGCCGATCCCACCCTTACATTCGGAAGTACATTTTATATTGGCCCAACATTTACCTCATACAGGATCCTTTACATTCCAAAGATCGAAGCCAGTGGACTCATGCAAGGTACTTTGAAGGGAACTCAACAAGTAAAATAAAATAGATAAGCCACACTGATCTTTTGTGATTTACACAGACACACAATGGACTTTAAAATAAGTACAACTGTAGCTCAGATACTGAGCAGCATCTTGTTTACATTTGAGCATAACAGCCATTTGGCCCTTTTCTGCATTACTACATCCCTAAAAATGTGAACCAGATGACACAATCATCTGATAAGACATACCACAAAAATTACAGTATGTTATTCACTTACTAAACATAGTAACCCTGATGGCATGCCATGCCAACCTCTATGGGTAGCCAGCTCTGTTGGGCTAGTATGTTTTATGTTTATGACTAATGCCAGCTAATTCCTCCTCCCAGTACCAGGAGCTTAATAAAACACAGAGAAGTATCAGCCATGTTATTCTGTTCTAGTCAGTAAAAAGTTTAAATAAGCTACTAAATAACGCCCAGAGCCCTCTCATCTAAAGACTCATAACTAAAATGTACATTAATATCAGCAGCTTTCACTGCGGACTTTTAGTGTCAAGGAATTTCAGTTTGTGTCTGTATTTTAAGTGCCAAGTTCAGCAATGTAGAACTACTCACAGGCAAAGATACACTTATTATAGGACATGATTTCCTGGGCAGAATCACTCTTCGCCATAATATCTACTAATATCAATACTTGTGTTATATCTCTGGACTTCACCTGGTCACACTCCTAATTCAACTAAGAATTCTTGCTTGTTCATAATGACTGGATTAGCACAGCATCCAGGGGTAACAACTCACTATGGTTCTTTCCCCTACTGCTCCATGAATGTTGAGCACTCCATAGGGCACATGACATGGAATTCAGCAAAAAGCAACTGGGACTTACGAGCAACAACTAAGACAACACTAGCAAGCTGATCTCCTATTTTCAAATGTTGCACATGCAACACCACCACTACACTACCAATTTAACACAACGCCTGCAGTCACATCTGTTCATTTGTTCTTGCCTATGTAACATTACGGTATGTATAAATGGCAACGATATGCACTAATTGTAGCTTTACTGAACAGAAGTCAAACGTATTTTTTAAATGCTTAATTTCCATATTAGCTATTTGGTTATGCTCCAAATGATCCTAGTATTTCCAGTTAATGTATTCTGCATTTTAATTCATATTCTTCCTCCACCTCTGCCCGCCACCTCCAGCCTTATAAATGGAATGACAATTGTTAACTATTTCCTTCAATACACTACTTGCTGCACCCAATAAAATTTTTAACATTTCTTTCTAATCCTGTGCTCCTGTACTTTGACAAATATACTAAACTGACACAGCACTTGAAAATTACATGAGTGCAAATTTCATGGTACAAGTTAAAACATATTTGCTCTAAAAGCCATGCATGAATAAAAAAAATTACTAACTTTTTTAAAAAAGTGTCTATTTTATGGGTGCCTAAGCACATTTAACAAGACAGATCAGAAGTTTCTTGACTGGACCCTCCTAGAAGATTCCTCAACAGGAGAAAGAAAAGTGAAGGCCTCTTTAGTGGGTCCTGCTGCCAAGAGTCACAGATCAGGAGACAAAAGAAAAACCTCAACAAGCCTGAGGGGGCTTTTGTAAAGAAAAACCTCAACAAGCCTGAGGGGGCAGTGCTGCCATATGGAGGAAGAGGGATAGGAGACTCTTCAGAATGCAAAATATTCAAAATCTGTTGGCTTCTTTGCTTGTTTGCCAAGTCACACATGGGAAAATCCCACACGTTTCTGACTAGCGGATTCTGAGGGTTTGGTGGGTCTTTTTAAAAATGCAAAGAAGATCAGTTGAGGATCATGGCTTACATCCTCTTGAGCTTGATGCCAAAATTATGTTAGGAAATAGAGGTTTGTTTTCAGAGGCACTGAAATGCTATACCCCCAGTTCAGAGTATTTTCTTAAATTATGTTTGATACCAGCCCCCCGGAAGAGATGGTGGCACCTTCTAATTCCACTGGTCTCCCTTTAACAAAAAAGTGACTCACAGAACATTTCCATGGATACAATTCTGAGTAACAGCAACCCTACTACACATTCTCACAATTGCCTGGCAGGACATATTGCCATATCATTCTGTCACGTCTTACACTCAGGGAGTTTAAGGTAGGGAATGTTAGCTTATTTTGGGGGAGGGGGGGTTTTCTTGTGCATTTTGGAGCGAGCACATGGCATGAGAGACAGATCAGCCACTTTTTGTCAGAGATAATTAAATGGATGGATTTTTGCTCTTTCAGTTACTTACATGAGAAACATAGGCTAAACACTTGAATTTTATCTCTCGTGAAGGGATCCATTCAAAAGTACAGAGCAAATTACTAACCACATCCGAGAATCTTGCACTAGCTTTCCACAATGCATAAAAGAGCTAAGAAAAGTTTTTAAAGCTTGATTGATGTAGAGGCATATGGTGAAGTCAATTTCAGGGCAGCACATGTGCTTGTAGGTCAGCCACTTTTCCACCCATTCTCTACTTTTCAGTTGTAAATAACAGCTTTTGCACTGCAGCAAGTTTGAAGAAGGTTATGTTAAAAAAATTAACCACTTGTTTTGTGTGCATCAGCTTTGTTGCAGACGGGCCCAAACATTTTTCATAGCAGACACACATCTGCTAAGAAAACTGAAAGACTGTGATGAACAACCCCCACTTCCCAGGCATGATCATGTAACATGGCTGCAACAACTATATGACACAGGGACATGGAAAAGTAATAGTCTGAAAACGTGTTTGTATCAAAGGTAGCTAAAAACACAATCAGTGGATGCCTAAAGGAGCAGCTAGACAGAATTAAAGCCATGCCCTCAGCTCTCTGTGGATAGCCAGCAAGTGCTCAGTTTGGGAATGGCTGTTTTAGATATTTGTTGCCTCAATCACAGCCCAGATTCTCCTACTTGATCCCATAGTGAAGTCACAATCCTGAGTTTAGGACTTCAGTCTTTCCATAGAAATTAACATCCCATTACAAATTTTGTATTATAAAGTTCACTGCAGGTTCGCCATAAGATGAAAAGATGATCTAGGAAGGAGAAAGACCTTTTTCTGAAACAAACATCTTCAGTTATTAGCAATCATGCAACAAGCCCCAAGGATTTCTGTTCTGAGCCTGCTGCACTTGAAAGTTGTCCTTGACAGGAGAGTCCCATTGTAAGTAAATGCTCTGCATAACTGAAAGAGAATACATGACCTTGGTGGTAAGCAAAATATTTCAGTTCTTCCAAAACATTTACTCTTCCTATTGCAATTGTAAATCTGGCTGTTCTTGGTTAATGAAGGACACAATCCATGTAACCCTGAGAAATGTTGTGTTGGATTTCATCAGGGAGTGATGTAAGTAAGTGCAGTAAAGCTGTGACCTCAAACTTCTAAAGTCTTCATTTCAAAACATAAAATCAGACTTGCCATTGATTTCTGTTAAAACATCAACATAATGTCTCCTCCTCCACAAGTCTTAACAGTTTACCAGATAAAGCAGCCTGCTGCAGACACGAATGCTTTTAACAGGGATTGGTTTCTATAGCACAAGGCCAAAAAGGCAGTATTACTATTTTACTTGAACCAACGCCACTGAGCTCTCAACTTCTTCTAAAAGGAAAGCAGCACGCTGACACCAGCAGAGCTAAAACCCACAGCCGTTATGCAGAACGGATTCCAAAACACAATTGTGCTTGCTGCCCTGCACATCGGACAAGATAGGTTAGTGGGATTTTCAAAAATATTCTCAGGGTATGGCTACCAGGCGGCGTCACTGCAGCACATAAAGACATACCGATGGTAGCTCTGGTCAAGCCAGATCAGCTAGCTCAGGTACGTCCACACATGCTGCAATCACACCTCTTGATTACAGAGTCAACATATAAGTCTTGGCTTAATTCTACTCCCATTGAAATCAAGGGTAAAACGTACAGGGACTTCAGTAGGACCACAGCTAAGCCAACACTGAGTAGTTTTCAAAATTCCACGCTCATCTAGTTTTCCCATGAGCATATAAAGCGCACGACACACCAACCCCCCCGTGCAGCAGTTCTCATCCCAGCTGAGTCTCTAATCACTCTTACGTATCAGTCTCAAAGGCTACAATGTCATCTGCTAGGAAGACACTTTCTCCTTTTGTTTTGTGGATGCGTTCAAGGCTCTCTCTTTTTCAGTGAAAACAGCAGCCATGTAAATTAACACTCCTTTTGAGGGCAGGAGAGGAAAATAAAAGCCCTGCTCGACACTGAAGCCTGCCATTACCAGCCAAATTGCCGGTATTAGTTAATTAAAGGACACGCGCCCATATAGGATGATCAATGAGAGGAAAATTGAAACTGAACCGACAAAAAGGCAGCATCGTAAGCGTACATGTAAAACCTACAACTATTTATCAGCACAAAATTAAGCCAACACGTGCACCTTTGCAATCTCATGACTAATTCTGTGATCAGTCAAAGATGGAGGAGATAAAAACATTAGCCAGGTGAGAGAGTGGTGCTCCCCGCAGCAGCCACAGAACCTCTTATTCTGGTCCAATGGTGAGAAAAAGTAGGAACAGAGACTTCAGCTCTTGGTTTGTCTGCTTTTTATGGACAAACACAGGAAGGATCATACATTTCCCAGTGTGAAACCTGGAGCATCAAGGCAACCCTTTAAAATATTTAGTTGTCCTAAGCATAGACAAAGAAATAAGCTGCTTTTCCTTACAGTCACATAGGGACGCAGGGAAAATAACGTTGCAACAGATTACAATCACAGCAGAGTTATCGTGGCCGTGGATAAACCTATTGATCTTTGAGCCAAGTGGTACCCATTTTTTTAAATGCAGGGATCAGCTCACAATTTATCTTTACCCGAATAAAGCCTGGCTTGCCTTGAAAATCAGCAAGAATTTTAAAAGCCTAACTTAAAAAAAAAAAAAACTGTATTTGCTAATAAATGTTTAAATAGCTTATTTCATAAGCAGAAAAGGTTTGGTTATGAGGGTATAACATTTGTTAACTCCATTGGAAAGGAAAAATATGCTGATTATTATACTAGTGCTTCCACCTGAAGAGAGAATTGTAATGTAATAATAAAATTGTTAAATTTTTAAAGTTCTCAGCATTGGTCTAACTACTGAAGTCAATGGGAGTTTTACCACTGATTAAATGGGAACCGACTCAGGCTCAACTCTGAGTGCTTTTGAAAATCTCACCCACAGCAATTTTCACAGGGCCCAGTTCCCAGAACAGACCTCAAAGCAAACCAAACACAATTTCCATCTCCCAAGGTGTAGTCAAGACTATCGTGTTTCAACTAAAGTAATACAAACAAACATCTTAAACTGTGAAAATTCACAAGTAACCTGAGTGCCAACATGGTCTTTCATGCATGGGATTTTCCACTGAAAGAAAACAGATGGAGAAATATAAAGGCATATTTGCTGATGTATCTCAGTTTCCCAAGCCAAAGGATGCTTTAAGACAGTTACCAAGGATTCAAGGTTAAGGGGCAAATGTAGGTATTTATCAACGGAATGTTTACACATTTGTCAAAGGAGGTACTACACCACATTCTTGACATCTACACAACATGGAATCCTGCTCCCCTTCCCAAAAGATTATCAGTAAGACAATCATAATTTAAGAAACCATGAATATTAATATTATTTAGCACCGAGATAGCTCTTTACATCTTCAAGACACTTTAATGCAGTTCGGCCCATATTCTACTGAGACAATAGGAATGCAATACTTGGGGGGAAGGTGGGGGGGAGGGAGAACCTGTTCAGCTTCTATTTCTCTGCTCTTCTCTTTTCGGTGCCAAATTTCTTCACATTTCTGCTGTCAATATGAGAGTTTTGTACAGTAGTTTCATAGTCAAGGAAGACAGGTAGTAACCTTGCCACAGAACAGTGAAGCAAGTATCTTCGTATTCTTTGTTTTTAAAAGATTAGACAATCAGCTAAGATAATATTAAAAGGTCTATCGGTCTCTTCAGGTTTCTGGTCACAATACCAGTTGCCATTCAGAAAGAAACTCTTACTATCCTCCTCCTCAAATAGGATCATATTGCTCTCATGGCCTATGTGTCCTTTTCTCTAAAGCATTTGGCATTAACCACGGTCAGAGAGAATGCACAGGGCGAGATGAAGCATTGATCTGTTTCAGGTGCAGCAATTCAGTTTGTGAAAACAGTAATAGACATGGGATCCAGAACACCAACTGTACCGTATTTCGTTTAGAAAAGACCCAAAATCTAAAGCTTTGCGCCAACCAGCCTAAGAAAAGTTCCTTAGCATGTCAGCAGATGATGTATCAAATGAAAAAGACCTCTGGAATGGTGGCCGAAGCACAAAGGGGCATCCGAATGTTTTGCACGTCTGGCACATAAATACCTTGCAATGCCAGCAACAACAGTATCATGGGAACAGCTGTTCTCATTTTCAGGTGACAATGTAAATAAGAAGCATGCAGCAGTATCTCCCATAAAGGTAAACAAGCTTGTTTGTCTGAGCAATTTGCTGAACAAGAAGTAGGACTGAGTGGACTTGTAGGCACTAAAGTTTTACATTGTTTTGTTTTTGAGTGCAGTTATGTAAAAAAAAAAAATCTACATTGGTAAGTTGCACTTTCACTATAAAAAGATTGCACTGCGGTATTGTATGAGGTGAATTGAAAAATACTATTTCTTTTGTTTTTTACAGTGCAAATATTTGTAATAAAAATAATTCAGTGAATAGTGTACACTTTGTATTCTGTGTTGAAATTGAAATCAATATATTTGAAAATGTAGGAAAATATCAAAAAATATTTAAATAAATGGTAATCTATTGTTTAACAGTGCAATTAATACGGTGATAAATCACAATTAATTTTTAATAGAATTAACTCAAGCGATTAACTCAAAGCAAATTAACTGCGATTAATTGACAGTCCTAAAAAGGATTTCACAGAAGTTTAGTAAGCTACATTTTCTTCACTAGTAAATCTTATGAGTATCATCTTCCAGCAGAGCATTATTAAATAACCTTCCTTTATATAGCACATCATCCTGAAAGAACACCAGGTGCTTTTTAATCTGAATATATAGGGTTCACTTAGAACTAAGACTGAGCTATATTAACTCTTCTACACTAGCACACTACACAACAGGGGCATTTCATTGGTTTGATTTTGTCAGGAGTAGAAATGAAGGTTAATTTTTCCCAATTACACGGGAAATCTTAGCTACAGTAAGAGGCATGTAATTGACCAAATTAGTTCTTGGTAAAAGTACTGCAAGATAGTGACCAAAGTGATGAACAACTCCCGGTGAACATTTTATCTGTAAGATGGCACAAGAAGCAGGACAGAATCCCCTAACAATGGGTGGGGACACTGGTTCAGTGCTGACTCAGATGGAAGATCTTCATCAACTGAATCACCACGGAAAACCCAGAGAATGTTCCAAAAGAGTCAGATGTTATCCAAGGGCTGACCAGCCTAACCCAGCCCAGATGCAGAGTTCTGGAAACATCACAGCCAGTCGTGGCATGGCCATTCCCATTATTCATTTTCTAGAACCCAACACATACCAGTAGGTAATAAATTTTCATTAATTACTCTTTTATATTGGTTCAACGGATGTTTCTGGGGCACTAGGACAAGCAACATAACAGGGGAAGCACGGAAGTTTGTCTGTTCCTAAAACAGAATGCTGGGAAAACACCGGAAAGATTTTCATATTACTCGATGCACAGTGAGAAGCCGCCACAAGCTATAAAAAGCTTACTGGCAACTTTTCTGTTAAAAGATAGCTCTGCTCATCTTTCTAGGATCAGTTTACACTGAACTTGGCAGGGAAACTCTCAGGAGACTGACATCATGCATGACTGGAGACATAATGGAAAAACTGCAACAAAAGAAGTGAAGTGATCAGCCTTCAAAATGTAATCTCATTTATCCTTCCCTTCTCCTGCTGGGGATGCAATAAATTCTTAATCAGCTCTGAAATGTAGTGGTCACCAGTAAAAGAGCTAAAGAAAAGGCAAGTGGGCAGTAAGAATCTATACCAGCAACAGTTGTATGGCAAAGTCATACCACTTACAGTGACTGGAGGAGTTCACTGAATACTGGTGCAACTCATCTCTTTCTCCATGTAAACACAGAGGCCTCAATTCAGGAAAAGCATCTCTATTCAGGAGGAAAGCAACAGGACTTAAGTATACACTTTAAGCGAAGAATGTTCCTAAGTGCTATCCTGAATCAGGGCCAAAGATGGCGCTCCATTTCTGCTCACAGACACTATGGTTGTGCTGGTTTTTCCACCCATAAGTTGATGGACATTGCACAGACCACCTGATCCTGCACCACTTTAATGGGAGTTTTGCCAGTGCCATCAATACATGCAGGATCAAGCCCTACGTGGAACTAGCTCTGTCCTACACTTACGGAAACTCCAGAAGTCATAACTGCTCATCATTTCACAGCAACTGTGGTTGAGTATACAGCTGGACAGCCTTCTCCTTGTTATCGGAGATGCCACCACATTAGAACAAAACAAAACAGAATGCAACTTATTTTTTTGAGAGCAAGTATAAATCAGTAATTTGTTTTTTAAACCTGGTACAAACTGAGGTAAAAAGAATACAAAATGCCCTCCGCCCACCAAGTTAAAGACAAACCCACATATTTAGGATGTTAACCATTTCCCAGCTTAATAGGTGTAAACATCACCCTTTATTTTTGAAGGTACTAAGATGTGCAGCCGTTTACCCTCCATCAGTTACATTTTTGGGGCAGGTCCTATCCTGTCCCTTCATTCAGCATTTGAAGTATAAAGCTTTCCACATCCACACTGGCTGCTGGAGTAGCAAGCATTTCTACAGACCCTTAGCCAAGTAAGGGTAATGCTTTTTCCAGTATGAAGTAGTTAGGGACTGGATCCCAAGGCTGCTATTAGATGTAACTCTAAAAACTAGTCCTATCAAGAATTAAAATGAGTGCTGTATACATTTTTGCAGACTCTTTTCTTTCATCTCCAGTTGGTGCACACCGATGAAGTAAGCTGTAGCTCACGAAAGCTTATGCTCAAATAAATTGGTTAGTCTCTAAGGTGCCACAAGTACTCCTTTTCTTTTTGCGAATACAGACTAACATGGCTGTTATTCTGAAAACTATAACTCTGCAAGTTTGGCCTCTCTAACCATATTTTCACGTATTTAAATGGTCCACACTTCTTCAAGCAGGTCCAGCACAGTTACATCGGACAGTACACATTTTCTTCCTCCAGGAATGCAAAGCATGTTTCAATGCAACTTACATGAAGAGCCTAAACTAATCCCCCTACAGAGCTTTAGCTAGACTTTACTCAAGGAATAATTGCAGTCTTTAAGTAAGTTCACACTGCTTGGTGGTTAGCATTTTCTTTTGTGCAAAGAGAGCTCCAATTCCCATAGATGGAGATGGATGCTGGAGTGAAATCAGTTTCTGCATTTATTTTTACAAAGAATATCCACCTGAAGTGTCCCATTCCAAGCCCTTTACATAGACACAGGCTGGAACAAGAAATAATGCAGTACAGGGTTGCACACAGCAGGTCTCAGACAATCAGAAAGGGAAAACCAAGAAAGTATGCGAGTAAGAATGATGGAATCCCTTTTATTAGGATTGTATCACATACTCTAGGAATGAGCTATCCCAAGCCCAGCAAAGAGCCACTGGCCAGCTGAAAAATTAACATCAGTTGTCTGTTCCAAAGCTAGGAAGAGAGGAAAGGCTCCATCTGCAACACCTGAAGCAGAGGAAACTGTATGCCATCCAGATTTGCAGACTAGCTGGTTTTAAAGAAGCCAGGTTGTCAGCATGGGCCCTTTAAAACTGAATGGTGTGCAAAGCCAGAAACATTCTCTGAAATCCTCCCTGATTAACTCAACTCCTTTCTAGCCAAAAGGTTGCAGGTGTCTCCATGGACCTCCAGACAAGGATTTGTGCTATATTCTTAAAGACAGTCTCAGTGTATTCCCTAATACTAAGGAATGGGCTGAGTAACTTTCTTTCAAACGTTTGTCCAACTTTTTCAGATCATTATTTGCCACCTTCAGAGTGTAGTTAATTACACCATTATCCACAAATTGCAGCAGCCGTAAAACATTTCACTGTGTATTAATGCTGCTTCCAGATGAGAATTATGATGTAGTTACTACCTTGTTTCTGCAACACTTATTTTGCATCAGATATTCAATTCAGTCCCGTCACCACTACGTAAAGAATGCTCTAGAAAGAATTCTGTTTTAATTCCTTTAGCACCTGTCTGACCCACCACAACTTACACCATGCCTCGCTCAGACAACTGCTTGTCATATCTCACCTCTCAAATTTGGTACAAATCAAAGCCTTCATCTTTTAGTCTCCCATTTTCCATAAGGATGTTCTAGCCTTTTTGCAAATAAAAACCTCAGGCTCTATAATGAACCATTCTGGTTGCCCTCTTGGGTATTCTCTCCATTATACTATTTATTTATTTTTTTAACATGTGCCTGTTTTTTCTCAATCATGGTGATTTAACTCTTAAGAGCTCTTTACCCATATATATAAAAAAATTAGTGTTCTTCAGCAATGGACTAAAATATTGTAGAACCACTGTAGTTTTTGAAAAAAGAAAAGGAGTACTTGTGGCACCTTAGAGACTAACCAATTTATTTGAGCATAAGCTTTCGTGAGCTACAGCTCACTTCATCAAGCTTATGCTCAAATAAATTGGTTAGTCTCTAAGGTGCCACAAGTACTCCTTTTCTTTTTGCGAATACAGACTAACACGGCTGTTACTCTGAAACCTGTAGTTTTTGAAATTACTATATTTATTTTGTACATAACAGTAGGTCTACTAACTAGTGCCACCCACCTTTGTCAAACCATGTTTGTCCAATACTGTAACAGTGCTAAGACACTGTAAGATGTACTTTCTTTGTGATGTGTGGTTCTTTGAGGTTTAATGTATTGTTGGGTCACAGTGGTGCCTAATTTCCAGATGATGGTTTTCTTTTGTGTGCAAACAGGCTTTACAATTATGAGCTTTCCATTTGTATTGCCTGTGTGCATCAGTGTTAATGCTTGAAAAGAAAATGCATCACTGTTTCCATCTGCACAAATGGGGTCCCCTTGTAAATCAGACCCTAGACCTTGCAAGCGCTGAACTGTAACATTAAGGGCTAGGGGCCTGATCCAAAGCCCATGGAAGTCAATGGGTGTCTTTCCATTGACTTGTATGTGCTTTGTTAAATCTTAAATTTACAAAAAGGTAGAAGCCCAGGTCTGTGAGAGAAAAAAAAAACAAGCAAAAAAAAAACAAAACAAAAAAAGAAACAAATGCACAGAAGAGTATGGGTAGTTATGCTTGCAATCACAATAATTTTGCAAGAACTTGTCAGTGTACTTCTGCCTCTGCCATGTTTGCATGTGGACCTCAGGATTCCTATTTGAAAGCTTAGCTAGTAAGAAATAACTTAAACACAGAATGGATAACTTGCATACTCTGGTTAGACTGCATTCCTGACTGGCTCATAAAAAGGCTTGTTTTCCTAATCTAAAAGAAGAATACCTAGCTCTTCATATAGTGCTTTTCATCAGTCGATCCCAAAGTGCTTTTATAATACTGTACTATTCATCACATCAATCCCATTTCTCTGGTCTTTCAAATTGTGGAGATGGCGAATATTCCAACTGCCCCTTTGACTGGAACCAAGCTAGAAGTGTTTGGAGTCCTCTGCCGCCAATCCCAGCCCCCACTGGTAGAACTGCAAGTATAAATTAAAGACACGTGCTTTACATGGTGGAGAAACATCCATGCAGCTTGGAATGTAACGGTTAAGTTACTAGTCAGAGTTGCAACCTATGCCTAAGTCAGACCATTATGGAGCTGTTGAGCATGAGCCCAACACATAACAACTGCTGCAGCTCTCCAGCCAGATGAAGCTGCTCAAAATACCTTTCCTTTAATGCACCATCCCTGTAACTCTCAGGGTATTACATACCAACAGCTTAGAGCTACATCCAACACCACTCATGTGTTGGATGAACTCAGCTCGCATGACTATATTTAAATACCAAGTTCTCTAGGTGGAAGCAAGCATTGAACACAAGCACAACACTGCCTTCAATCTGAGGCTAGTCTATTCATACATTTCTTTACAAAAAGAAAGGCAGGCTGCGCTGGTTACTCTCCACTTTTATTTCCATCTCTCTGTTCACATCTATAGTACTACTTTTTCAGTAAATATAAAACCCAGAAAGGGAAATATGTCACAAGGACTGGATGCATTTTTTTAGAGTGATAAATCTGATGATATTTGCCAAGTGTCAGAATACGAACACCTCAGTCAAGCAATTACTTCACTTTCCTTGCGCATGATTCCCTTTTCCCAGTCATCATGTCATTTTTTCCCCTTGACTTATTGGATGAGAATTCAGTAGTAAAGGCCTGGATCCATTACCACCAATGGCTTTCAACCTTTTTTCCTTTGCAAACCCCTAAAAAATGTCAAATGGAGGTGCAGACACTTTGGAAACCTTGAACAGTCTGCGGACCTCAGGTTGAAAACCACTGTAAGGGTATGTCTACACTACGGAATAAGGTCGAATTTATAGAAGTCTGTTTTTTAGAAATCGGTTTTATATATTCGAGTGTGTGTGTCCCCACAGAAAATGCTCTAAGTGCATTAAGTACATTAACTCGGCGGACTGCTTCCACAGTACCGAGGCTAGCGTCGACTTCCGGAGCGTTGCACTGTGGATAGCTATCCCACAGTTCCCGCAGTCTCCGCTGCCCATTGGAATTCTGGGTTGAGATCCCAATGCCTGATGGGGCTAAAACATTGTCGCGGGTGGTTCTGGGTACATATCGTCAGGCCCCCCGTTCCCTCCCTCCCTCTGTGAAAGCAAGGGCAGACAATCGTTTCGCGCCTTTTTTCCTGAGTTACCTGTGCAGATGCCATACCACGGCAAGCATGGAGCCCGCTCAGGTAACCGTCACCATATGTCTCCTGGGTGCTGGCAGACGCGGTACGGCATTGCTACACAGTAGCAGCAACCCATTGCCTTCTGGCAGCAGACGGTGCAGTACGACTGGTAGCCGTCCTCATCGTGTCTGAGGTGCTCCTGGCCACGTCGGCTGGGAGCGCCTGGGCAGACATGGGCGCAGGGACTAAATTTGGAGTGACTTGACCAGGTTATTCTCTTTAGTCCTGCAGTCAGTCCTATTGAACCATCTTATGGCGAGCAGGCAGGCGATACGGATTGCTAGCAGTCGTACTGTACCATCTTCTGCCGGGCAGGCAAGAGATGTGGATGGCGTGCAGTCCTTCTGCACCGTCTGCTGCCAGCCAAAGATGTAAAAGATAGATGGAGAGGATCAAAACAAGAAATAGACCAGATTTGTTTTGTACTCATTTGCCTTCCCCCCCCCCCCCCGCCCCGTCTAGGGGACTCATTCCTCTAGGTCACACTGCAGTCACTCACAGAGAAGGTGCAGCGAGGTAAATCTAGCCATGTATCAATCAGAGGCCAGGCTAACCTCCTTGTTCCAATAAGAACAATAACTTAGGTGCACCATTTCTTATTGGAACCCTTCGTGAAGTCCTGCCTGAAATACTCCTCGATGTAAAGCCACCCCCTTTTTGTTGATTTTAGCTCCCTGAAGCCAACCCTGTAAGCTGTGTCCTCAGTCGCCCCTCCCTCCATCAGAGCAACGGCAGACAATCGTTCCGCACCTTTTTTCTGTGCGGACGCCATACCAAGGCAAGCATGGAGGCCGCTCGGCTTGCTTTGGGCAATTAGGAGCACATTAAACACCACATGCATTATCCAGCAGTATATGCAGCACCAGAACCTGGCAAAGCGATACCAGGCGAGGAGGCAACGTCAGCGCGGTCACGTGAGTGATCAGGACATGGACACAGATTTCTCTGAAAGCATGGGCCCTGCCAGTGCATGCATCATGGTGCTAATGGGGCAGGTTCATGCTGTGGAACGCCGATTCTGGGCTCGGGAAACAAGCACAGACTGGTGGGACCGCATAGTGTTGCAGGTCTGGGACGATTCCCAGTGGCTGCGAAACTTTTGCATGCGTAAGGGCACTTTCATGGAACTTTGTGACTTGCCTTCCCCTGCCCTAAGGCGCATGAATACCAAGATGAGAGCAGCCCTCACAGTTGAGAAGCGAGTGGTGATAGCCCTGTGGAAGCTTGCAACGCCAGACACCTACCGGTCAGTTGGGAATCAATTTGGAGTGGGCAAATCTACTGTGGGGGCTGCTGTGATGCAAGTAGCCCACGCAATCAAAGATCTGCTGATATCAAGGGTAGTGACCCTGGGAACTGTGCAGGTCATAGTGGATGGCTTTGCTGCAATGAGATTCCCTAACTGTGGTGGGGCCATAGACGGAACCCGTATCCGTATCTTGGCACCAGAGCACCAAGCCGGCGAGTACTAAACCGCAAGGGGTACTTTTCAATAGTGCTGCAAGCTCTGGTGGATCACCAGGGACGTTTCACCAACATCAACGTGGGATGGCCGGGAAAGGTACATGACGCTCGCACCTTCAGGAACTCTGGTCTGTTTCAAAAGCTGCAGGAAGGGACTTTATTCCCAGACCAGAAAATAACGGTTGGGGATGTTGAAATGCCTATATGTATCCTTGGCGACCCAGCCTACCCCTTAATGCCATGGCTCATGAAGCCGAACACAGGCAGCCTGGACAGTAGTCAGGAGCTGTTCAACTACAGGCTGAGCAAGTGCAGAATGGTGGTAGAATGTGCATTTGGACGTTTAAAGGCACGCTGGCGCAGTTTACTGACTCGCTTAGACCTCAGCGAAACCAATATTCCCACTGTTATTACTGCTTGCTGTGTGCTCCACAATATCTGTGAGAGTAAGGGGGAGACGTTTATGGCGGGGTGGGAGGTTGAGGCAAATCGCCTAGCTGCTGGTTACGCGCAGCCAGACACCAGGGCTGTTAGAAGAGCACAGGAGGGCGTGGTACGCATCAGAGAAGCTTTGAAAACCAGTTTCATGACTGGCCAGGCTACAGTGTGAAAGTTCTGTTTGTTTTCCTTGATGAAACCCCCTGCCCCTTGGTTCATTCTACTTCCCTGTAAGCTAAACACCCTCCCCTCCTCCCTTCGATCACCGCTTGCAGAGGCAATAAAGTCATTTCTGCTTCACAGTCATGCATTCGTTATTCATTCATCACACAAATAGGGGGATAACTACCAAGGTAGCCCAGGAGGGGTGGTGGAGGAGGGAAGGAAAATGCCACACAGCACTTCAAAAGTTTACAACTTTAAAATTTATTGAATGACAGCCTTCTTTTTTTTGGGCAATCCTCTGTGGCGGAGTGGCTGGTTGGCCGGTGGCCCCCCCACCGCGTTCTTGGGCGTCTGGGTGTGGAGGCTATGGAACTTGGGGAGGAGGGCGGTTGGTTACACAGGGGCTGTAGTGGCAGTCTGTGCTCCAGCTGCCTTTGCTGCAGCTCAACCATACACTGGAGCATACTGGTTTGGTCCTTCAGCAGCTTCAGCATTGAATCCTGCCTCCGCTCATCATGCTGTCGCCACATTTGAGCTTCAGCCCTGTCTTCAGCCCGCCACTTACTCTCTTCAGCCCGCCACCTCTCCTCCCAGTCATTTTGTGCTTTCCTGCACTCTGACATTATTTGCCTCCACGCATTCGTCTGTGCTCTGTCAGTGTGGGAGGACAGCATGAGCTCAGAGAACATTTCATCACGAGTGCGTTTTTTTTTCTTTCTAAGCTTCACTAGCCTCTGGGAAGGAGAAGATCCTGTGATCATTGAAACACATGCAGCTGGTGGAGAAAAAAAAAGGGACAGCGGTATTTAAAAAGACACATTTTATAAAACAGTCGCTACACTCTTTCAGGGTAAACCTTGCTGTTAACATTACATACATAGCACATGTGCTTTCGTTACAAGGTCGCATTTTGCCTCACCCCACCGCATGGCTACCCCCTCAACCCTCCCCCCTCCCTGTGGCTAACAGCGGGGAACATTTCTGTTTAGCCACAGGCAAACAGCCCAGCAGGAATGGGCTCCTCTGAGTGTCCCCTGAAGAAAAGCACTCTATTTCAACCAGGTGACCACGAATTATATCTCACTCTCCTGAGGATAACACAGAGAGATAAAGAATGGATGTTGTTTGAACGCCAGCAAACATACACTGCAATGCTTTGTTCTACAATGATTCCCGAGTATGTGTTACTGGCCTGGAGTGGTAAAGTGTCCTACCATAAAGGACGCAATAAGGCTGCCCTCCCCAGAAACCTTTTGCAAAGGCTTTGGAAGTACATCCAGGAGAGCCGCGAATGCCAGGGCAAAGTAATCCTTACACATGCTTGCTTTTAAACCATGTATAGTATTTTAAAAGGTACACTCACCGGAGGTCCCTTCTCCGCCTGCTGGGTCCAGGAGGCAGCCTTGGGTGGGTTCGGGGGGTACTGGCTCCAGGTCCAGGGTGAGAAACAGTTCCTGGCTGTCGGGAAAACCGGTTTCTCCGCTTGCTTGCTTGCTTGCTGTGAGCTATCATCATCTTCTTCTTCGTCCCCAAAACCTGCTTCCGTATTGCCTCCATCTCCATTGAAGGAGTCAAACAACACGGCTGGAGTAGTGGTGGCTGAACCCCCTAAAATGGCATGCAGCTCATCATAGAAGCGGCATGTTTGGGGCTCCGACCCGGAGTGGCCGTTCGCCTCTCTGGTTTTCTGGTAGGCTTGCCTCAGCTCCTTAAGTTTCACGCGGCACTTCGGGCCTCTGTCCTTCATGCCCTGGGATATTTTGACAAAGGTTTTGGCATTTCAAAAACTGGAACGGAGTTCTGATAGCACGGATTCCTCTCCCCATACAGCAATCAGATCCTGTACCTCCCGTTCGGTCCATGCTGGAGCTGTTTTGCGATTCTGGAACTCCATCATGGTCACCTCTGCTGATGAGCTCTGCATGGTCACCTGCAGCTTGCCACGCTGGCCAAACAGGAAATGAGATTCAAAAGTTCGCGGTTCTTTTCCTGTCTACCTGGCCAGTGCATCTGAGTTGAGAGTGCTGTCCAGAGCGGTCACAATGGAGCACTCTGGGATAGCTCCCAGAGGCCAATACCGTCGAACTGTGTCCACAGTACCTCAAATTCGAGCCGGCAACATCGATTTAAGCGCTAATCCACTTGTCAGGGGTGGAGTAAGGAAATCGATTTTAAGAGCCCTTTAAGTCGAAATAAAGGGCTTCATCGTGTGGACGGGGTGCAGGTTTACATCGATTTAATGCTGCTAAATTCGACCTAAAGTCCTAGTGTAGACCAGGGCTAAGAGCCTAATAGAAAGAGTACCCAATGGACTTCAATAGGCATTGGATCAGGCCCCAAAAGGACATCCCTAGCTGACCTGCATCTTTCAATGTGTTATCGTTGTTAGAATACAGGTTATTATTATTATTTAATAATTGATAGAGGGGGGAAAGTAATTTTCTGCAACTAATGTGTTTGTAGAAGTCATTTTTCACCCCAATCAATTTTCTGCTTCTTCAAGGTTTACCATTTGATTCATGGTCAATTTAGGTTTGTTTTGATCTCCATTCCTTTAGGCTCTTTTTCCCCCATGCTCCAAATCCTCCAGACCTTCTGCTCAAACAATCAGCAATGAAATAGACTGAGTTAGCACCCCATTCAGACAAATGAGCAAATTCACACTTCTCATCAGGAGGTCTGTCATCTCAGGAAGACAAGGTTTTTTGTTTTTTTTTAATTAAAGTTTTATTTCTGGAGTACAGTTCTTCAAAATAAGTAGGCCAGAGTGGATCCCACAGTGAAGCCCATAGCCGGGGGACACACAGTTTGAGCAGAAGACTCTGCTGAATACAATGTTGGAGAATACAATGGAACTTGCTTACAGTGAATTATCATGGAAGAAATTTTATTCTAAGGCCTTTTACTGTGCAGACTGCAAGTGAACCTGAACCTGAAGTTCCGTAGGTAAACAAGAAAACGACTCTTTTGTATGAGAGTTATACTATATAAGTTTCTTTTCCCTTCAGTAATATTTCTACCCTGTCATAACAACCTATTGACCTCTGGGTAAACCAGCTTTTTGGCATATACATTTATGGCTCTCTCTGAACATTTCTTTTCCATTTATATTATTTCCCTACCACTTGATTGTGCAATCAAAATTATCTGCAGCATCTCTTCTATCATTTTATTGCATGCAAACAGATACCTTTAAAAAAAAAGGGGGGGGGGGGGGAGTGGCACAGATATTTTGCAGAAATTCTCCTACAGATATCTCCTCCTTGCAACTCTGCTAAAACATCTACTGGTCCTACGCATTAGAGCTGCTGCTGCCCAGTGACCTGCCATCTGCGCATCCGTATTCAGAAACTGCAAACCAGACTAGAGGAGGTTAGTAGGTCATGGAGGTAATTCTCATCATCTCCTAGGATAGGAGGAGAGACCCGTCCGCACAGTGCCATGCCCCCACAGCATCCCATCTCACTTGCTCCTGCCCCCTTCCTGCTGCATTGCCAGTGGATCTAAGAAGCTACCATCACTTCAGCCCTGCAGAAGGCAGCTCACCTGCCCCTCCCATAAGAGTAGAGAGGTGTAGAGAAAACAGCTGAAAAAACAGAACTCAGCGGATGAACAAGTAGACTTTGGTGTGCTAAACCGAAAGATACAACCTTGTAAAAGCCCTCTAGCAGAGCCAGGCCTGCCTGTCTGAAGAGGTGTTTGTCTAAACTTGGATTCCTTCCGGATCAATCAAGTCTTCCTACATAGTGAGAAGAAAGTCTTTGTAGCTTCAAGAGTGACAATCTACAGCAGCATTTCAACCACTAGACAATAACGTAACCTGTATCTATATTAGAGAATTTTCACAAGTATAAATTGCAGCAGTAAACCACACCAGGGTAAGCCCCACTCTACAACAATATACTGCGCCTACATTAGGGCTAAGCAAGAGTGTAAACCCAGTGCCAATTTTCGCTACTGCAGACAGGGCCACACTCACTACAGGGCTGACACTAATGTATGCTGGCAACCCCCTGCACGTGCCTGGAATCCTATTGGGGGTCTGCCCACACACGTCACTGCAAGATCAGGGTCTTAATACTATTCCATAGAAAAGCCACTCAGGCTACCAGTTAATTCAACACCCACCAGCTGAGAGTTCTGCATTGGAGTACGCCTGCAAACCTGGATCTCTCAGCTGCTGCTCAGGGTTACAGTGTCCTCCGCAGGATCACCTGGAATTTTAACCACACTATAAATTACTGCAAGTGTCTCTAACACATATTCCTTTTACATTTATCATCATCTCTCCTTGCATCAGATCACAATGATCAGGCCTCTCTTCTTGAGGCATGTTATGTCCAGCAAGTAACTTCTGCAGAGGTGACATGATTTGAATGAGACAGTGGTCTTTGGAATCACAGGTTTTCATTTTAACATCTCTTTTTGCCACCCCAATCCCGTCCAGCATCAGAGCATGAAGGTAAGGCCTAGCAAATCATTGCGTGCGTGTAGCAGTTTGGCCTCAGGCAACCTCTCCAACACTCTGCATTCAAGATCTAGTAATGCTTCTCCAGAGACCACGGAGAACAGGGTTCCCATATCACTGGTCAATCCCTTCCTCTGAACCACCTCTTGGAGAGTACTCTTTTCACAAGGGCATTCCATAAATATGAAACCTAAAGTCCCTAGTTTGCCAGGAAAGCATTAATTGAGTTCATTCTGGGCTACCATATAGCTTGTAGACCAGGGGTGATCAAACCTTTTGGCCTGAGGGCCACATCTGGGTATGGAAATAGTATGGCAGGCCATAAATGCTCACGAAATTGGGGGTAGGGGTGCAGGTGGGGGTGAGGGCTTCGGGGTCCAGGAGGGTGGTCTGGGCTGGGACCAAAGGGTTCAGAGGACGGGAAGAGGATCAGGACTGGGGCAGGGGTGCAAGAGGGGGGCAGGGGTGCAGGCTCTGGGCGGCACTTACCACAAGTGGCTCCCAGAAGCAGTGGCATGACCTCCCTCCGGCTCCTCTGCGGAGGCACGGCCAGGCGGCTCTGCACACTGCCCCGTCCACAGGAACTGCCCCTGCAGCTCCCTTTGGCCTTGGTTGCTGGCCAATGGGAGCTGCGGGGGCAGTGTGCAGAGCCCTCTGGCTGCCCCTACACATAGGAGCTGGAGGGAGGTCATGCCACTGCTTCCGGGAGCTGTGCAGCACCCTGGCATACACGGAGTGGGGAAAGCCCCCAACACCGCTCCCCAGCTGGAGCTCAAGGGCTGGATTAAAACATCTGAAGGGCCGGATGCGGCCTGTGGGCCAGAGTTTGCCCACCTCTGTTGTAGACTGTAGACCAGGTGTGGCCAAACTGTGGCTCGTGAGCCACATGTGGCTCTTTTGCAGGTAAAGTATGGTTCGCAGACACACACCCCCATGCCTCTCCCCATTATCCACCTACCAGACTGGCGGGGGATAGGAGGGGGGATAGGAACTCAGGGTTTCTACCCTGCAGCGGGGTGGTGGAACTAGTGGCTTCTGCCCTGCAGGGAGGGGGGTCTAAGGGCTTTACCCCATGGGGGGCATCAGGGCAGAAGCCCCGCGTTCCAGCAGGCACTGCCCTGCTAGGAAGGTTGTGCATGTCTTGCGGCTCTCGAACTTCTGAAGATTATTGTATGCTGCCCAGTAAGTTTGGTCATTCCTGCTATAGACAGTTTTGTTTTTAATTAAGGTCAAAGGCAACCTCCCATTATTAGTCCAAGTCTGGTACCATTCATCCTATCTGCCTAAAATTTCAATGCAAGATTTCAGCCCAGGATACAGTTTTTCTCATACTCTAAAAGTACATGGGATAAGACCTTTGGGTGTTCACAAACTGCAGAGAGTTTTCCTTCTGGGAGTTTTGGTTTTCGGGTTGTTGGGTTTTTTTTGGTTTGTTTGGGTTTTGGGGGGGAGGGAGGGGGCTTAGCTCTCTAAAACAGTTTATTAACTCCAAAATGTGTTTAATCTATTGCTTTTAGAATGAAGTGGTGCCTTTGACTAGTTTTGCCGAACTATTTTAGCAAACTATTTATTTATTAGCAGCATTCTTCCTATACTTAATAAAGTCTGCATGGACCCAAAATATGCTTTATCACAGACCTGCAAAGATCAAAGACAGATGGACAACAATGGGGGAGCATCGTGCAGGGAACCATATTGTACAGACAAAGATACTCTGGGGAAGAAAGGCATCTACCTTTGTACCGCTTGCAAGCTTCACGAAGATTCCAGTGTCTGAGCAATTCCTTAATCATCAAACACACAAAACTAAGGAAATTCCCAGGCAAACAATATTGTTAAGATGACCATAAAATGAAGCAAATATAAAAAAAAATTGCCCAGTGCTTTAGAGTGCAATTTTTTTTTCTTTTTTAAAGCTGGAATATTTCTGAATTTTTTAATATTAGTATTAGGTCTGATCAACTTTAACTTCATCTAGTGACCTTTTTGTCTGGGATAATAACAACAGTTACCTCAGTGACTTCAAAGAGCTATTTCTTATACACTAAACTCCCTAGAAAACATTAAGGGTGTCTCTGATGGCTATTTCTATTGGAGTGGTGATTACAACTCATCAACAGCCCTCTGTCCCACTAAAATCCATTTCACACACACACGACCTGTGTGATTCCATATTAAAGCAGCCTAAACCACACTTCCATTTCCTGGTTTAATCAATAAAATAAAGGCTGACTGACTGGCGCTCACTTGGAACAAAGCTACTCAGTCTGGAAAAACAGGAGTCCAAAAAACTCACTACGAAAAATAGGTTTTATACAAAATGTTAGTGGAATGCTGTAAGAGCTACAAAGATTCTACATATAACACAAAATTAGTTTCTACAGCACATGGGTAGGTTTAGCTTACATGCTTCCAAAATCTTGCTTGCATGCACACACAGAGGAGCACAAAAACATCTGATGGCTTTTTCCCACACTTTTCAACAGATTTGGATAGAGTTTAATCCAAAAAGGAGTAGCTCTTTAGTACCAGCTATCACCTACCTAATCCACCCCTTCTCAACTCTGAAAAGTATCTTTGGCTTAGAACTGAAACATTTCTAAATGAGGTTTTGTTTTTTTTAAACAGCACATTCCTTAGACTTTTCTATCCCTCAGCAGTTTCACGTGAATGCATGGAACAGAACTAGGCAAAGAATTAAGGTGGTTTAGGTCATTATAGCTGCACATGCTATCAGTCCGAGACAGAGGATTAACAGAGTGAATTTTCAGTTAAAGGAGGTCTTCCCACGTGTTGTGAAAAGAATTAGCCCTCATTTTTTCCTGAGCATAACCTTTGTTTTAAAGGTACATTGCTCAGTGGAAGTATGCACACTATAAAACTTCATTGAGAAGCCATTTCTATTCAGATCTATCTTGTACTTAGAAAAGAAGGCGATAGGCACCTTAGAAATGCACAGGATAGATAGCTACATCACCCTGTGGCTTTGAAGCAAGGGTGGAGTCTATACGATTTAATTACTTTCCCCTGCATCTGGCATGATATATCATGCTGCTTCTAATTGTGGGAAGTTTCTATTAAAAACGGCATGGTAAAGAAAAGTGCAGATATAATGACCATTAATAAAGAAGGTCGGCGTCGACTGAAAACTATACAGCACAGATTCAGCTAAAGAAAGGGGACAATTAAAGGAAGATTACGTTACTGTTTGCACCTAAAAGAAACACAGCTCTCTAAGGGTAGGTCTACACTGCAATTAAAAACCCACGGCTGGCCTGTCCCAGCAGACTCAGGTTAAGGGGCTGTTTAGCTGCAGTACAGTTCAGGCTCAAGCTGCAGTCTGAGTTCAGGAGCCTCCCAGCTCGCAGGGTCCTAGAGCCCACGCTTCAGCACAAGCCCACATGTCGACACTGCAGTTAAACCACCCCTTAGCCCAAGCCCCTTGAGCCCGAGTCAGCTGGCACGGGCCAGCCATGGGTTTTTAACTGCAGTGTAGACAGTCCCTTGGAGAGTGGATTCATCCCTTCCAGTTTCCCCCATTTTGTAGGCCACATGAACCAGGTGCAATATTGTCAACTCTCCTTGCAACATTTGGTGTTTTTCTTAAAGCCCCATCTCCCGGAAATCCGTGATTAGGAGAGTACCTCAGTCTTCACTTAAAAATAAAGAATTCCTCATTGTTGTACAGGAAACCTTAAACACATGACTCATGTATAAGGATACGATTTTGTCATGGAGGTCACAGAAGCCACGGATTCCCTGACTTTCAGAGACCTCCCTGACATTGTCTGCTTCAGTCCCGTGCCCTAGGGTAGCACATCCAAAGCTGTCAGCTGACCGGAGTGGGGGGGGGGGGAGTTGGCGGAGCTTCCAGCCACCATCAGGGGCCCCATAGCTGTTAATCCCCCTTCACCCCCTTATTTTTAGTAAAAGGCCAGACAGGTCACGGACTTCTGTGAATTTTTGTTTATTGCCCACGACCAGTCTGTGACTTTTACTAAAAATAACTGAAAAAAATCTTAACCTTATTCATGTGTGACCTAAAGGCTCTCAACCTTTCTAGACTACTGTACCCCTTTCAGACATAAAAATACAAAAAGTGTCACAGCACACTGTTACTGAAAAATGGCTGACTTCCTCATTTTTAACCAACATAAATCAATTGGAATAGAAATACTGTACTTGCATTTCAGTGTATAGTATACAGAGGAGTATAAACAAGTCATTGTCTGTATGAAATTTTAGTTTGTACTGACTTTGCTAGTGCTTTTTATTTAGCCTGTTGTAAAATTAGGCAAATATCTAGATGAGTTGATGTACCCCCTGGAAGACCTCCATGTACTCCTGGTTGAGAACCACTGACTTAAAGGCTCCAAAACCAGAAGAAAGGCAAAAAAAAAAATCCCCCTTTTTTAATCCCATGATTTTTAACTTAATCTCATGATTGTTTTATGTAATAACTCATTTTTGAGCAATCAGAGCTGGCAATACTGCAGGTGCAAGTGCCTAATCAATTGCACTTTCTCCAATGACCTTACTGCACTGGTGATTGTGAATTCTTTTTGAAAGGGAAAAGACAATCAGAGGAAAGCTAAAAAATGGATCTAAGCAGTTGACACTGCGCCTTTAAAGGTTTTGAGCTCATAGTGTCCCTTATAAATGATCCTTATCAAAAGTGATTGTCTTTTCTACTAAGAATAAAGTGACCACATTCCTTCCTTCGTCTACTTTGGCTTCTGTGCATTTCCACACAGAAAGCTTTACAAACGGAACCCAGACCAGCACAACTTGTTCTTGCTAGCGTACAGGTGACGAAGATCCCTTGCAAAGTATTCATAGCATTCCAGCTCTATTCATCTGACATTACGTCACGACAGCAAAGCCACAATGTGTTCTCTCTTTTTTCCAATCCCCAAATCAAAAGCATCTTTTTAGCACTACATACACAACGTTGACTACATAATTCATCTGGGAACACTGAAGCCCGATAAATAGCAAAGGTATTATAATACTTAAATGAGAGAGACTCTCACATTATTCAATTCCTTGTAAACATGAAACCTCACTGAGGAACCAGCTAGCACAGACACAGGTAAGCCGGTGAACGCTGCGGGGTAGGTAGCGCATAAAGCTGAAACGCAATACTCTGGCATGATGAAATGAAGTTTGAAGATAGGATTTCAGCTTGAACTGTGAATTTCTTGGCTCTTTTGAGGAAACAGGCCAAAGCCATAACGTTAAGGCAGTTTGGTTTTGTGACTTAATATTTATCTAGTTTCGAAGGAAATTTCTGTTCTGGTGGAGTGAGAATGGTAGAAAATATAACACGGGGCTACGGTTGGAGAGAAAAAAACGGTACTAATACCATACAAACAAAATTAGCTTTGCAGGCAAGTTGAGAATTTTCAGCTGACGAAAGAACTCACACACAAATTAGCAACCATAGCTGCTTGCCACTTGCCCTCGTTGCCACAAGAATTTGCAATGCTCAGGCCAAAGGGAAGTACAATAGATGTTTCAAGGAACTGAAAATTGAAGGGACAAAAGTATTTGGCTCCTGTGTGCCATGCAGCATTCAGCTGGCAGCAGGGAGTCTGTACCGCTTCTGTTTTCTTTCCCAAAGCAGAGGCCTGCCCAGTGTCGGATGTGAGGCGCTATCTATAAAGAATGACAAGCAGCGAGGATAATGTGGGAAATGATACTAGATTAGAATGAGATTTGTCACTCACACTAGATCCTTCACATAACTGTCCCTCTGAAGACTTTCAACACCAGGCGTTCATAACTTGCCAAAGGGTCACCTGGTGATAGCGTAACCCATGGCTGCTTGGTGTGGTGTTCTGTGCCCCACCTCTAGTGGGACCTAGACCACCTAGAGCAGTGGTTCCCTGGGGTTCGCAGAACATTACATGGGATTCGGCAGAAAAATTTCACTAATGGTGGCCAGAGGACCCTGGGCATTGGAAGCAGCAGGTGGGACCTGGTTGCAGGGCAGACAGCCCGAGCCCCAGGGACAGCGCGGCCAGGCAGTTGGGACTGGCAGCCCGAGCCCTGCCCCCGTCAGCGGGGGAGCCAGCAGCCCAAATCCCAGCGCTCCACACAGGGCTGGCAACCCGAGCCCCAGGGAGAGCGGGGCCAGGCAGTTGGGGCTGGCAGCCCGAGCCCCGGCGGTCAGCGGGACCTGCAGCCCAAGCTCAGTGGAGCTCAGTTGACCGGAGCGGTCAATGGGGTCCAGCAGCAGGAGTCCCACGGAGTGTGGAGTACATTTAAACTTAAATCCCTGGAAATACTCATTTTTAGGAGGGGGTTTATGATATTTCACAATTTAGTGAAAGGGGTTCGCGGGCTATTAAAGTTTGGGAACCACTGATCTAGAGATTGAGGAGTCTGCTACAGCCTTAGCTAAGAGGGATACAGCTTTTAGCTCATGCAGTAGAGGCTCATACACTAAGCTTCGGAGATCCCAGGTTCAATCCCACCGGCCGTTACAACAGGTCAACAGGGAGACAGAAGGAGCCCCTTTTGTGATTGTAGCATGGTGAGTACTGGCTTGAGGACTAATACATGTTGGCATCATCCCCTCTTCAAAGAGGATTTAAGATTGACTGACCTAGGGACTTCATTTCAGGATGAGGTGAGAGATTCATAGTGAGCCAATTCATTCTGGACAGGAAAATGGCTAATCCTCCAAAACTGAAATCCAGAAATATTAGCTGTTTTCCCGAGAGATCACCACCACAGCCAAGAAAAATCACTTCAGGTAGGGGTGTCTGTGTGTGTGGGTACACACACGTTCCCACAGTCCAACAAGGCGGCACAATCTTCTAGACAGATCATGTAACATTTTATATTATATATATTACACACACACGCCCAAAACCTGGAATTTGGGGAATAGAGGGGAAGAAATCACGCCTCCCTTCCACCAACATAGACCGTATTAGCTCACTTTCCTGCTGCTCAGATCAAGCAGTGAATGGCTGGAGGCCATGAACCCTCACTTTATAAACCCAAATATTAAAATGCACTGAAATAATTACTTTAGAAAATCCATTAGTGTGAGAAGAGGAAAGCATAATGGGGGAAAAGAGTGACTGGGCAGTGAACAGTCTTGGCACTGATGAAAAGCTGCACAATTCGCTTACCCGGAAATGCTGAACAAAAAGCAGCTGCCCGCTCCTCTAGTTCAGTTTCCTGAATGTAACTGGATCGCCGACTGGCATCCATTGTTCTCGTCTCAAGGACCAGTGCTCATTAGCATATACCCTTCAACATGTATAGGTTTCCCATTACAAAAAAAAAATAAAAACAAAAACAAACATCACCCTTCTGGTTTGCAATAATCTGTGCTTAAAATACTGGCATGTATAAAAAAAAAACCTAAGAATCAGTGATGACCTTATTTAGCAAGACGTAAGCCTGAACAAAGTATAATGTGAGTGCAGATGCTTAAATCAATACAGAATGCAATAAGAAGCCATCCGCTGACCTGGATGATGTCTATAAATACAGGTTAACTTTAAAAAAAAAAAAAAAAAAAAAGTGTTTGCAGACAGCATTTGCGTTACACAGCTCCCAGTGAGAGAAACCGTGCTCTTGCCAGGAGGAAGAAAAAGGAAAAAAAAAAAAAAAAAAAAAGACTCCCAGGAAGGCACTTCATAGCCAGGTCCACCTTGTACCTGGACAGGGCCTCATCCAGTCACAGAGCTTCAAGGGAGCGGAGAGTTTTGCACTTGGCAGGACAGGGCCAAAGAAAGGTATGGAATACTTGCCTGAGACTTTCTCTCAGAGGAGAGAGGTTTGGGGTAGCAAGTTAAAAGACTTTTTTCCTTTTGTTTTATTGAAAAATTGGTTTTCTCCCCCCCCAAAATACCCACCTTTTTGTTACTTTCAAACTCCTTTCAGTCTGCTTATCCTACTCCCTCACTTTTTCCTCTGGTTCTCTCCTTTAAGCCATCTCTTTACACATATGTATGGGTTAGGCTCTTGAAACAACAATGCCAAAGAAAGGCTCAGTGTTGTAGCTGTGTGTCCCCCAGGGTATTAGAGAGACAAGGTGAGTGAGTTAATATCTTTTATTGGACCAACTTCTGCTGGTGAGAGAGACATGCTTTCAAGCTTCCACTGAGACCTGGAGAAGAGCTCTCTGTAAGCTCAAGAGCTTGTCTCTCTCACCAACAGAAGATGGTCCAATAAAAGATTGCCTCACCCACCTTGTATCTCTCAAACGAAGACTCAAGCTTCCCAGCCCTTCAGTTTTCAGAGGGCAAGAGACTATCCTGACCATCCTGTTTTCCACAGCTCTTAACTGATTCTTTGCCATGGAATTACAACATCTACCACAGAGAAGGCAGTGGGTGGGATCCGGCCTTAGACAAATCAATCAAACCCTGAAGGAAACATCTCTACTGTGTAGGGTAACAACATATCCAGAGCCAAAAAGCAGTAAGTCTGATTCTGCCTAGTGAGATTTCCAGTAAATAAAATTAAAGAATTCTCATTCCATTACATAATATCTACTTCATATTATTATATCATATGATACACTATGGCTTTATCCGCATGTCATGGTGACGTCCATGTGATATATCTGTATTTACCATGCACCTCTAACCATCTCACCAGCACTTTACCCCTTAATCTGCCTCTCTCGCTATGCAGCTTTAGACAACCTCTTTATTTTAGAGAAAGATGCACCTATGCAGTTGCAGAGGCTCTCATTTTACTTTAGAGTGACTCTCTGCAATGAAATTTAGTATTTATTTCAGTGTAGACTTCCATGTGTGCTCAAGGAGATTCTCTGAGCTTTTTTTCCTCACTGTTTTTTAGAGAGAAACGATCTACACAAGTTCAGGTGGTTGAGCAGGTATTTCTATACATGGTATAGGATCTACCAACAGCTTCCTCACGACAGTGATATTCAACAGGTGGCCTGCAGGTGAAATGTGGCCTCCCAACGCTTCCTGTGTGGGCTGCCAGCTCATCTTAAAAAAATGTTTATAATTAAGTTCACGAACAGTGATTCACGGCCTATCACTTGCCTAGGACTTCCTTAGTAAGTAACTTACGGGCTCTTAAGTTCCCATGATCGTATCGGCTACAACAGAGCTAGGACACTGCCCATTTTTGATTAGTGATGGAAATGGCTCCAGAGGCGATCCCAGCAATTACAGGCCAGTAAGCCTAACTTCAATACCCCAAAAACTGGTTGAAACGAGAGTAAAGAACAGAATTATCAGACACAGATGAACACGATTTGTTGGGAAAGAGTCAACATGGTTTTTCGAAAGGGAAATCATGCCTCACCAGTCTATTACAATTCTTTGAGGGGGTCAACAGGCCTGGGGACAAGGGGGATCCAGTGGATATAGTGTACTTAGATTTTCAGAAAGCTTTCGACAAGGTCCCTCACCAAAGGCCCTTAAGCAAAGTAATCTGTCATGGGATAAGGAGGAAGGTCCACTCCTGGATTAGTATCTGGTTGAAAGAGAGGACACAAAGGGTAGGAATAAATGGTCAGTTTTCAGAATGAAGAGAGATAAATAGTGGTGTCTCCTAGGGATCTGCACTGGGACAAGTGCTGTTCAACATATTTATAAATGATCTGGAAAAAGGGGTAAACAGTGAGGTGGCAAATGATACAAAACTACTCAAGATAGTTAAATCCAAAACAGACTGTAAAGAGTTACAAAGGGACCCCATAAAACTAGGTGACTGGGCAACAAAATGGCAGATGAAATTCAATGTTGATAAATGCAAAGTAATGCACACTGGAAAACATAAAAAACATACAAAATAATGGAGTCTAAATTAGCTATTAACACTCAAGAAAGATCTTGGAGTCATTCTGGATAGTTCTCTGAAACCAAGAGCTCAAAGTGCAGCAGCAGTCAAAAAGCTAACAGACTGTTAGGAACCATTAGGAAATGGACAGTTAACACCACAGTGAATATCATAATGCCACTATAAAAATCCATGATTCGCCTGTAACTTGAATACTACATACAGTTCTGGTTGCCTCATCTCAAAAAAGATTTTAGAAATGGAAAAGGTGCAGAGAAGGGCAACAAAAATGATCAAGGGTATGGAACAGCTTCCATATGAGGAGAGATTTAAAAGCCTGGGACTGTTCATCTTGGAAAAGACACCTAAGGGGAAAGAAGGTGGTGTGGAGAAAGTGTTTTTTACTCCTTCACATACCACAAGAACAGAGGTCACCCAATGAAATTAAGAGGCAGCAGGTTTAAAACAAACAAAAGGAAGTACTTATTCACACAATGCACAGTCAACCCTGTAGAACTCGTTGCCACTGGATGTTGTGCAGGCCAAAACTACAGCTGGATTGAAAAAAGAATTAGATAAATTCATGTAGGGAAGATCCATCAATGCCTATTAGCCAAGGTGCTCAAGGTTGCAACCCCATGCTCTGGATGTTCCTAAGCCTCTGATTTCCAGATGCGGAGATTGGACGATACAACAGAGGATGGATCACTTGATGATTGGCCTGTTGTTCATTCCTTTTGAAGCATCTGGCGTTAGCCAGTGTCACAAGACAGGATACTGGGCTAGATGGACCATTGGTTTGACCCAACATGGCCATTCCTATGTTCTTGGGCCTTATTACGTTTCTCTTTTTTTATACTTTACATCTATTTTGAGCCACACTTGCATATTTCAGACCTTCATTTAAGTTACAGATTTACTAAGTGAAATATCATATCACAGCCTACTTACGGAGACTGTTTACAAAAAACAAGGCTGAGCAAAAAGGAACCAAAAATGAGATTTCCAACAGAAACTAAAGCATAAAGTGAAGAGACTCATGCTGGAATCTTTGCTGGAAGTCTCAGAAATAAAGGAGCAAGTGAGCCTAAGGCTTGATTCAACAAAGCAGTAAAGTACATGCTTAACTTTAAATGCAAGTTTAAGATTCATAGACTTCAGTGGAACTTAAGCATATGCTGGAGTGCTTTGCAGAATCAGGGCCACAGAGACTAAACCAGTATTTCAACCCTATAGGTGATCTCTTCCAGATCAGAGAGCAAGGTACATTGGCAAGAGAGTGCACATACAAGGGAGCATACAGAGGTACATACATATGTACAAATGCTAATGCATGATCTAGGGCTGTCAATCTAGCACGATTTTTAAATAATACATGTTATACAAGTAAAAAAATAAATTCCCCCCAACTCTCAAATTATCCAGGTATCTAGAGGGCACTAGTCTCCACATTTGCTGACATTGAGTCAGCAGTGTGCCCTTGTTGTCAAGAAGGCCAATGGCATTTTGGGATGTATAAGTAGGGGCATAGCGAGCAGATCGAGGGACGTGATTGTCCCCCTCTATTCGACATTGGTGAGGCCTCATCTGGAGTACTGTGTCCAGTTTTGGGCCCCACACTACAAGAAGGATGTGGATAAATTGGAAAGAGTCCAGCGAAGGGCAACAAAAATGATTAGGGGCCTGGAACACATGACTTATGAGGAGAGGCTGAGGGAACTGGGATTGTTTAGTCTGCAGAAGAGAAGAATGAGGGGGGATTTGATAGCTGCTTTCAACTACCTGAGAGGTAGTTCCAGAGAGGATGGTTCTAGACTATTCTCAGTGGTAGAAGAGGACAGGACAAGGAGTAATGGTCTCAAGTTGCAGTGGGGGAGGTTTAGGTTGGATATTAGGAAAAACTTTTTCACTAGGAGGGTGGTGAAACACTGGAATGCATTGCCTAGGGAGGTGGTGGAATCTCCTTCCTTAGAAGTTTTTAAGGTCAGGCTTGACAAAGCCCTGGCTGGGATGATTTAATTGGGGATTGGTCCTGCTTTTGAGCAGGGGGTTGGACTAGATGACCTCCTGAGGTCCCTTCCAACCCTGATATTCTATGATTCTATGATTTCCAGAGGACTTGAAAAGGGTAAATACAGTACCTACCTAAACAAGGGAATACGGACAACCCAGGGAATTATAAACTAGTCAAGCTTAATTTTGGTACCCAGAAAGATAATGGAGCAAATAATCAAACAATTTGTTAGCATTAAAAAAAAATTATGTGATAAGTAACAGTCAACATGGATTGTTAAGAACAAATCATGTCAAAAAGCCTAATATCCTTCTTTGACAGGGTAACAAGCCTTGCAGAAGCAGTAGATGTGAAATATCTCAACTTTAGTAAGGCTTTTGATATGGTCTCATGACCTACTCATAAACTAGGAAAGTATAGGCTAGATCAACCTACTATAATTTGGGTGCATAACTGGTTGTAAAACAGTGTACAACCGGTTGTAAAACCACATTTGGAAAGTTGTCACCAATGCTTCACAGTCAAGCTGGAAGGGCATACGAAGTGGAGTCCTGCAGGGATCTGCCCTGGGTACAGTTTTAGTCTATATCTTCATAAATGATTTTGATAAATGTCAGAGAAAACATTTATAAAAGTTTGCAGAAGATACCACACTTGGAGGGGTTGCAAGCACTTTGGAGGACACGTTCACAATGATCTTGACAAGCTGGAGAAATGGTCTAAAATAGATGGGATGAAATTCAATAAGGACATATGCAAAATACTACACTTAGGAAGGAATAACCAGCTACACAAATACAAAGTGGGGAATGACTGAGGATTATCGTGGATCACAAACTAAATATAAGTCTACAATGTAATACTGTTGCAAAAAAAGTGAACTTCATTCTGGGATGTATTAGCAGGAGTATTGTAAGCAATTATTCCACTCTACTCAGGACCGATAAGGCCTCACCTGGAGTACTGTATCTAGTTCTGGGCATCACACTTTAGGACAAACTGGAGAAAGTCCAGAGGAGAGCAACACAAATGATTAAAGATCTAGAAAACGTGACCTCTTAGGAAAGATTGAAAATATTGGGTTTGTTTAGTCTGGAGAAGAGAAGACCGAGGGGAGACATAAAAACAAGTATGTATAAGGCTATTTTAAAGGGGAGGGTGATAAATTGGTTTCCTTAACCACCAAGGACTAACAAATTTATTTGGGCATAAGCTTTCGTGGGCTAAAACCCACTTCAAGTGTTTTTTAAAACCTTGAAAGTATCAATTTCTTTGTTAAACAAAAGCAAAGCACGTGGTCAAGACAACTAAGGATAATGACGACACATTCTCACAGCATAACCACCCCGTTCCAGAAGCAGGAGCCAGAGCTCCCATGTCAAAGTAGCAAACAATGAGAGTTAAATACCAAAAGATCCCATCAGCCAGGATCAATGAGCAAACTATTTTATTTGGTTAAAAATGACAATAGCCCTTCACTTTAACAAATCATTATGGTGTGATGCTATGAGATTACTTACCACAAAAATCTTTTCGCTCTTCAGATTTACGGATAAGCCAAGTGCAGATTAACCAGCTTTCAAAAGTGGTGCTGAGAGATGTTACAGGATCACTATTCCACGTATTTAACATTCTCTCTCCATGTGAAATGTTTGTTTTACTGAGCATTGCCTAGAGGCAGGTACTAACCGGCTAGCATCAACATCTACACCAAAACTTATAACAGGGTTCATGAAAGCAGGATTCTCTAGAGTTCTAGTTTACTACTATAATCAGATTATACAGAATTTACTTTCGAGGGAAAGCTGCATTTTGAATCAGAAATGTTAAAAGCTGCACATTAACCCAGCCCTTGAATGACACTTTGCTATCATTAGCAAAGGTAACAATGGCTACACAGACTGGATGCTGATCCAAATATTACCAGAAGCTGAACTAGGTTCATGCAAAAAGAGAGACATTTTTCCAAAATGGAAACAACCCAGATGTACAGTGTTCAGATCCATCCAGACCTAATCAAGAACTTCATTTTGAAAGCTGCACTCTATCTAAACAGAGCACTACACTGCACAAACCTCAAATGGCACTTTACTGAAATGGCATGTTTATTTCACATTTGCTCTCTCAACAGAATGTTCCACCAAGCCCACATCCTAAGGGTGAAGAGATTTTTTTTTAAATAAAACCAGAAAGACAGACAGAAAGACAGAAAGAAAGAGAAGCATACCAATAAGACAATTTTCAGAGTAGCAGCCGTGTTAGTCTATATCTGTAAAAAGAAAAGGAGTACATGTGGCATCTTAGAGACTAACAAATTTATTAGAGCATAAGCTTTCGTGACCTACAGCTCACTTCATCTCATTTCATATGCTCCTTTATCTGTCACTGGGTCTACTGGAAACCCCTCCCATAGTCAGAGCCATATCTGTACCTCCTTTGATTCAGTCAATAGCTGAAGCTAGATTTACATGTAAATTGAGATCACAGTACCTTCTGTCAACTGGTAAAGAACACTTCCACTCCTAAGGTTAGCCCTCATACAACTGTACATAGAATATCTTAATTGGGACGAACATTTTCCAAATCATGTTTATATCGGTGCTGGAAGAGGAGAGTCATAACTGCTAAACTGAACGATGAATCTGATCACAATTAGTTATCGCTCGACATAGATGATTTTCCAAAAATGAGATCTTACAATCAATCACTGGCCAAAATTGCACTCTCTTCGTTTGGACACAGAGTCAAGTCAGATCTCCCGGCTTTGAGAAAGAGCGTTTCAAGAGAAAGCTGTGAGGGAGCATTGTTTGGCCTGTTGCATGCAAGTGAGGGTGGGGGAAAGGGAGAGGGTGGGAAGAATGCGACAAATTATGTGTGTTTGACTGGTTAACATGCCACAAGTTAACAACTGGGTCGCATGTGATAGTCACAAACTAGGTGAGTCATATTGCCCTCACTTGACTGATAGGAATGCAATAATGTTAAGCATGTTTGTAATGGGAAACTCATGTAATGAATGAAATTTGGAGATCTGTGGTATACTCTTACATATTCAGCAATTGTTAAACCTATCTCCTTTTGGCTCTTTGCTGAGGCCTGCTTTTGTATGGAATTCTAGCAAGCCACTGAGCGTGCGTTTGTTTATCTTCATACTGCAAAAGGAGTTCTTGGATATTTTCTGAGGGTTGACAAGAGAAGCCTAGGTACTACTGCCTATAGCATGTCATGAGAAAAACTTGGGGTCAAAAAGAGCTTTGAAGCCTTACAGGCCAGAACCTGAGTGCCCTGCACGAGTGCCAACATTTTCACGCCTGCCTTTGTTTTTAACACAAAGGCAGTGGGCAAAGCATATAACGTGACAACAAGACTTTAGGTTGAGTGACTTTTGGGTTGAAACCAATATACTCAGCTCACACCCACGCAAAAAACAAAGAGATCCCTGAAAATCCCATCTTGGTCCCTTATATAGATATAGTCCTACTTCCGGGAAGGGGGGGGGGGGTGAGACACGCATGTGTACATAATGGGAGGAGGACATGTAAACAGCCAGCTGGATCATATCACTCAAAGCAAATTTATTTACATCTTGTTTCATGAACACTGTTCCAAAATAATATTTTCATGTAACCATGCTGTGGTTTTCATAAGCAAGGTGTAAAATTGCCATGTGGGGGTGTTAAGGAGAGACGGTCTACGAAAATCTGTGTTTCAGGGAGGAAAAAAGTTTGTTGTTGCATCAGTGTTCTCAATCCATTTGCCTGTCACTTTCCCTGTACACACACTGAACTCGGGCTCCGATTCCCATGCATCCTGTGCTTTGTATAGCCATTTATAACAGCATGGAGTGGCTATAAAATCTTACCAGATCAAAATGGTAGGGAGTCAGTGTACAACCCCACAATGTGCAGAGCAATGCAGAATCAGGCTCAAAGTGTTTATACAAAAAACCAAGCCATGCTCCCCTCATTAGCTTCTTGGTGCTGGGGGATATAGCCAGCAATATGCATCAAAGTAGGAGAATTTAATTCCTGCCACACACACCAAATTTTTTTTAATCTTGATTTCTCATTCTTTAGGCATGGCAAGACCACAGAAAAAAACATCTTGCTTTAAAATCATCCTGAAGAAGACAGTTTCCAGTTTTGCTCTACATATTTATCTGCATAACATTCTATACTTATTTTCTGTATTACAGTAATGTCTATCTGAGATTAGAGTTTTATTATCTCATGTGCTATATAAAAAGAGATCACTTCTGTCCTGAATAGCTTGCAAGAATACTAACCTCCATCCTTCTATATTATGAGATAGCAAAACTTTCTACAATGTTTTGCAAAGTGTTGCATATTTCAGGATGATCTCTCCCCTCTGCACGTGGTAGTCCCAAGTGACCTTTACAAGATGGGACCAAATATTACATAAATAGTGTATATGAAATTCACATCTATCAATCCAGATGGATTGTTTTACTGGTTTTCAAATACTGTCAACCAGAGACAAACCAAACAACAGAGGTAAGATTTTCATCACTGAGAAATCTTTTAAACTTTCTACTCTACTTTCTGCCAAAGCTGTCAGTCACTAAAGTCACTCTCTTCATCTATAGTTTACATATCACATTCAGAACATTTCTGTTCGGAAAGCCTACGATGTCAGAGCCTCAAAATAAAGAGAGATATATCGTCATCACAGTTTGGCTTGTGGCTTTTACATGTAGCTCATTCATACTCCCTATTCCCAGGGCACTCAGCCAGAGGGAGAATTTCAGTGGCCTTTTCCATCTCAAACAAATATCAAAGTGACAACTGAAACCACAGAACAATCAGACTATCGCTCCACTAAGAAGAAAAGAGGAAAGCATAAGCAGAGATGCACCTCCTCCCAGGAAAGTCTTCAAACACTTCTAGTGGAGAAGTGTGGGGTGGTCGGGACCAGTACTCTACCCAAGCAATTCCTTCCTTATCTTGTTCTTTGCAACATTCTACCCCCAGCTGCACGCAGAGACAATTAGCCTCAATTACTTCAGAGGGCAGAATTTGGCTTGAGATTTTTATGCATCCAGAAAGACGGACTAGCATTGTCAAGCTTGCTCCAGGCAACAAAGCCATCAGCTTCTCTACCACCACCCATTCAGGATTCATTCCTTCTCTTCATTAAATGGGTCAGCCTGGATTGATGGATCTGATGCAGCCTAAAATTTCTGCCCAATATTGCTTCTGCTATTAGTGTTACATCATTACTTACCTTCCCACCCTACAGCTGTGCATTTCCCATTGTGGTCTCAATGTTCTACCCTTCTCCCTTTGGTGGCTAAGTGCTTCAGTAGCACTTAAATCTTAGAAATCTAAATTCAGAGTTTCGCAGTTGTTTTAGTGTAAAGCTGTTTCTTCATTCTAATTATCACGTGCGTGTTTGAGGGAAGCGGGAAGAGGAAGTTGAAAGCTGGTTTAACACAACTGTACTCAGTGTTACATTTTCCCCCCAAAATGTTAAAATATGTATATATCAGGGACTGGATAGCCCAAAAAGACTTAAGTTATGTTAATATGTAACATCTCTCTCTTTGAGGTCATTATATATATATATATATATAAAAACGAGGTTCAGGCCAGTAGCTAGCGAGTCATCATTTTTGGAAATAAGATGTTCCTGGGCTAGGTTTGGGCAGATAGGAAACCACGCCACAATTGGTACCCTCACTGACATTCTGCGCAGAGAGGCTAAGGATGCAATAATCAGCATGGAGACTGATTTGCCTTCCCATCTCTAAACGTAGTTCCTGCAGAGCTGGGGCACATTGATGAGACTGCACTGGGGAAAATTTACACTAATCAGGCCCATTCTGTACCAGTTCTGTGGAAAGGGAGCCTCAGTCTCCAAAGCTATCACATTGGCACCTTTCATGAGCACTATAGCACTTATAATATAAACAAAAATCTTTTCTACGCAATCCTCCTGTGGCTGGAGGAACTGAAGACTGTACGTTTCTGTATCACACAAATTTTGAGTTGTTTGTAGAACTGGACACAGATAAAAAGATTACTAGATACAGTTCCCAAATCCAGCTGTGCCATGCTACCAGTTCTAAATTAACAAGGTGCCCTTGGAAGAGGTCTGCATTTATGGACCTGTTCAATCTCTTGCCTGTCTCCACTGACATATTTTGTCTGGGCTCATCAGCATGGTACAGCAACCCGACCTGGTGATTCAACGCAGATTTGCACACAAACGCAAACTGACAAGATTTCAGGACATCTGCCAAGGGAGGTTATGGAATCACCTTTAGTGGGGATATTTAAGGCTGCACTGGATACCTGCCCACCAGGGACAGTTCAGGAAATTATTAAGTCTGCAGGAGACTGGACTAGATGGCCTCTCAAGGTTGCTTCCAGACATATGATTCTAAGAAATATTTCCATTAATTCTTGGAAACTATTTTAACAAATAGTGACTCAAACTCAAGCAGTACTGTGCTTGTGCCTGGAAACCTGAACATGAAAATGACTACAAACTAACTACCTACATACGTTACACTGCCATTTCCATTTTATTAGCTAAACTAGAGAAATGCAAGCAGCAAAAGAACAGATTTTTTTTTTTTAAATAACCTCATCTACTTTAATAGAAGAAAGAAGTTTGAGTTTCTTTAATTTTAAAATGTGATTTTTAAATGTTTCAATTGAAAATAAATCTTCTCACAACACAAAAGATTCACTTATTCTTCAGGTTTCAGAGTAGCAGCCATGTTAGTCTGTATCCGCAAAAAGAAAAGGAGGACTTGTGGCACCTTAGAGACTAACCTATTTATTTGAGCATAAGCTTTCATGAGCTACAGCTCACTTCTTCAGATGCATCTGATGAAGTGAGCTGTAGCTCACGAAAGCTTATGCTCAAATAAATTTGTTAGTCTCTAAGGTGCCACAAGTACTCCTTTACTTATCCTTCAGTTCAGTCTCCAGTGCACCACATCTCAAACATTAACCAATCAAATTATACATGAGCATTGACCACAATGCTTCCAAAAAAAAGTTTTAATTTTATTCTCTCATTACATGTACACACAGACCATATTCTCTATGAAGCATCTGTGGAGTGGTATCTTAAATCCAGTATTTGCTACACTACATTCACCAGGTCTGAGTCACTCAACCTCTTTCAAACTGCGTGAATACAATCCATTTTTAGTATTATTACAGTGAAGGATAACAATTGGTTAGAGTCAGCCTCAATCCAAATCAGTGTTATGCAAGTGTCATCCGTATGGCTGTCCCAATGCCCCTTAATCCCGTGAACTGCATCACCCCCTGCTATTCTATTCTTGGGCCTCTTTGAGAGAGAGAGAGAGAGAGAGACACACACACACACACAATATTATGCTCAACTGTGTCAAAATGCACGGTGGATTTGTAACTTTATTTTCACTTCGGTGCACAAGGCATTTATTTCCTCTTCTGACAACATTTCGCTTCATACAAGCATCAAGCAAGTCAGTACACAGCCTGATTCTCTTCTATACTACAGCACCCCTTTGTAGATATCTGGCAGTGTAAAGGTGTGTTACTGTAAATGAAAATCAGACCTGGTATACTAATTCCCACTCTCTGTACTCTAACAATTTTTAGAGATACCTCCTGCTCCACTGTCTTATTTCCAACGTTTCTCCCATTCCGAGGAAACATTCATGCTCTGTATTCCCCAGTTTCTTTCTTCTCTGACCCCAGCATACCCATCTGTACACCCCTTTGTTCCAGTGCTCCATATCAAAACTCTCTACTCTTACCTTGTGATTGAGATCCAATATCTACTTCAGTCTCTTACACCACCTGCCCTTTTTTTTAAATGAAATACTTCATGTCCACGTTATCTTAACCTACCTCCATAAAATTACTATTCAAAATCTCAAAGCTCTTTAATTCTAATATTCTTAGTCAACTACTGCAACCAACCCTTACCTAAAGACCATAACTTGAGTTAAACGCTTCTTAACATGAAAGAGAGGGGGGAAAATATTACCCTATGAACCTGTAACAGAATGGAGTACTGTGGGCCTGAGAATCTGATTGTGGAGGATTCCTATCACTAGGGTTAATTTCAGCTGCCTCTCCCCGCTACTGTGGAGAGCAACTGGTCTGTTCTGAAAATTGCTACCACAGTCGAATGTGTTAATGAAATAGCAGGTAAAGGAGAACCAGCTACTTAGGTTTTCAAAAGGCCTCTGACAAAGTCCTAAACAAAAGACTACTAAAGTAGTCATAGTCTGAGAGTCAAGGTAACCATGGATCAGGAACAGTCAGACAGAAAAAGTAGAAATAAATGGCCAGTTTTTAAATCGTGGAAGGTATCAATGGCAAAACAGTAGCCAAAAGGTTTTTGTACTAGGACTGGTGGGGTGCAATCTATTTGGGAATGATCTGGAGACTGGAGAGGGTTGGGAAGGCAAGGTGAAGAAAGTAGGCAGATATAGTGCAGACTATCACCTTATATTCTTCCCATATCGCCAAACCTCTGCAGTGTGACACCATTTTCAACAGTTTATCACCATCTCTCTCTTCCTGTTCTTTAACCCCCCAGCCTCTTATTTAAGCAACCACTTTTCCGAATTCAGAATCATGAACCTGCAGCCAGTTGAGGAGATGGCTAAAGGGGCTGGGAATCAGGCTTCACAGACAGCCCCCTAGAAAGGTACTCAAGAGAAGATATTCCACTAGACAATTCAGGTGTCTCATCTCTAACACTCCCAGCCCCAGCCCAGCAGTAACAGATCAGAGCGGAATATCCCAAATCAGATGCCCAATCTATCAGTATACAACTGATTCATACAACTAAAGTTACATTTTCATTCCAACTTTTGTTTATAAAAAAACTCTTATTCTTAAGACAATTCAATAAATAGTTAGAGGGAAGCAACTGATATACAGCAGCTAATTACTAAAGCAGGCATGCCTGCATGCACCATGGTATACAATTCTGCAATTCCACATCAAAACATTTCTTATGGCTTCTGACAGGGGGATTTGTTCTTCTGTTATCCCACTGCTAGCTCTTTTTCTAGCTAACACCCCCCATCCTCCCGGGGCAAGTGACTATCCTTGTACCCTGGGAGACTGTGCATATGCTGTGTGCAGGAGGAGGGGGATCAGTCAGAACAGGTAATTAGATTTCAAATTGCTTGCTGTCTCCTCACACACCACATTGGCTTGGTTTTGACAACTTGCACTGACAGTGTCTAACCCAACAATGACACCCGACGGTGAACAAAGATGAAGCGCTCACCTGAGGTACGTGGGTGGTGTCCCTTCCAAACAACAATTCCCTGGCAACTGATAAAACACATGCTGACGATGTTGTTTCAGGGATCCAGATTCCCTCTCAATGCTCAGGACAAGAGCACTGCACATCAATAGAGTATCACAAGGAATACCAGAAAGCTACAGTACTCACTGAGTGGTTTAAGGATGCCGCTGCTCGTCTCATCCGCATTTTCTGCATCGGATTTGTCGGAGTAGTACTCAGAGATTTTTTCTCTTTCCTTCTTCTCCTTTAGCCCAGGTTTTCTTCTGTGCCGTCTCCTTCTCCGATAGCTCTTAGGCACATGGACCCCGATGTAGACGGTGTGATGGCCTATGGAAAAATAGGAGCATTAATTTGCATCCCATGCAATTTGCAGAAATACCAAGAAGTCTAGTTTATATCACATTTCATTGTAGGAGTATCCCTAAACAGGGGGTCAACTTGTTGTTTTACCCAAACATTAATTAGCAGCTTTTAAATCCCCCTTTGGTTGTGGGGTTTGGTTTGTTTGTTATTTCTTTTATGGTCAAGTAGTTTAAAAAAAGAAATCACAACTGACAGTACATGCAAGTGTAGACTCACTGCTGGCTATTACATATTTGTGACTATTTCTCTTTTTTTAAAATGGACCTCAAAGTCATGAGAATCAGTTTCAAAAGTACAGAAATACAAAGCAGCAGCTTAAAAAAAAAAAAATCATCTCAGTATTTCTGCTGTCTCACTCTTAAAGAGCTCTCCCCTTGAACCTACTTGTTTTTATTAAAAAAATACACTTGTTGGGCCAGACACTTATCTGGTGCAAACCAACATAGCTTGAAATCCATCAACCTATGATGATTTACACCAGTTGAACATCTGGACCAGTGTCCAATATGCCAAGTAATAGCCCAAATCTGGAGGGGGGGAAAAGCGCTAAGATACATGTATTTTACTGCATCACAGCAGCAGTGTTATGGTTAAAGAAGAGGCTTCTCTTTTAAGCTCCTGTCTGTTAAGTATCTGACACTTTCCAAAACTTTAAAAAAAAATTGTAATTTGGCCTAAAATTGCTTATGTTTGTTCTCAAATATAAAGATCTTCACTCCCCATATCTTTTTTTTTTTCCCTTTTTTAAAGCAATGGAATAAAATTCTACTTGTCCATTTTTTGAGTTAGATAAAAAGTTCTTGATTCTTTATTTTCCAAGTTCCTTGCCCCTCCAACACCAGCCCAGAATAAAGAGATTCTTTACACTTTAGGAAATTATTCAGACATTTCTTGTGTACTCTGATTACTCAACCATCTTATTTTTAAAAGCTTCAGACACACCTGCCATGGATTCAATTCCTGATAAAGACAAGTGCCTTTGATATGTTTGAACAACTTTGGTTTATCCACTCATTTTACAATGTACCATTGCAGAGCTTCAGATAAACACACTTGTTCGACCATTGACTGAAGTATGTTTATCTGAAGAGGTGATCCTAGTCACATGTGAGAACAAATGTATTTATCTGAAAGTTCGATCAGTTCTTTTCCCTTAAACTCAGAAATTCAGTTATTGTTTCCGATAGCCATCATCTATCTCAGTTGACTTCCATATATTTAGTCTTTTAAATCTTGGCAGTTAACCCACAGATACAGCAAGAAAAAAAATACTGATTATGCAGAAGTGGGCAGAGGTGCAATTGCTGTGGGAACCCAAACTTCGAAATTCCAACTTGTGTGCATTTTGGCCAGAATTCTCACCCCAGGAGCCTAAGTAATTCAGCTGGGACATCTGTTGGAGAAAGAGAAATTCTTCAAGGAAAATTAAACGATAGCAAACTAAGGCCACTTTACTTTGGAATTGACAACATCCACACAATGGTTTAATGCACTTTAACTAATGTATGTTAACTTCACATCTCTAGTTAATTTGCTCTTTACTTTCCTGAGCGTCCCTGTGTACACATGGCCTAACGCAGCTTCAGCATTAGAGTGGACAAGGACTCCTAAATTTTAGGCCTCTCTGCACTACTAGCTTTTATAAAATTTGCAACCAAGCTGTAACATGAATAAATCCATCTGCACTTCACAACCACACACACAACATGGGTCACATGCAATCTCTTCTGCTGTGGATGAGGTTCCGATCTCATTCATGAGTAGGACTGACATGACTTAAGCTGTGAATGCATTAAAAAAAAAAAAAAAAAGTGATTCTGCTATAGAAATGGGAATTCCTAGCCCCATCTGCATAATTAACTTAGCCACTTCAGCCAACTCCCGGGCCCCTGTGGGCTGGAAAATCCCAGAGCACATGGCACCATGTGAAATTCTTGATGACCAACGCCTGGAACTCAGCCAGCGTCAGATAGCTACCCAGATCTTCCTGGATTGTGTAGATGGGGACAGTCCAGTCGGCACACACCTGTACTGGGAAACCTGCCATTTTGTGGATGTTAGTTGTAACAATATCGGATGAACATATACAGCCTGATTACATGAACGAGATTCTCTGTGTTCTTTACATGGGGTCTTTTGGAACTAAAACTAAAAACAAAAGGCCAAGTGAAAAGTGTGTGTTAATTTGGCCCATTTTTGCTGCTTTATAGAAAACATCTTAAAATACTCAACGTTTTTCTTCAGAGACACATGCCAGAGTTCCTTCCCTAACTCCGGCTGTTGTAAGTCTCGGCATAACTGGTCATGCAGGAAAGACTGAACCCCAAAATATTTTACATCAGGAAGAATTTATCCTTTGATGCTTTAACTTCTAATTCACAACTCTCAAACTGAGCAAAAAGTTATTTCACTGGTAATGTTTTTAAAAAGCTATTGTTTAATAAATGAAAACGCCAAAGCAAAACTGCACCAGTAAAAAAAAGGGATGAGATTTTTGTTGAATGATTGTTGTATCTATTGAGGAAAGGGTGATTTCTTGCACAGAAATCGGGGGAGGTGGGGAGGGAAGGGGGGAATCTATAGTTACATGCCAAAAAACTGTATGCAGAGTACAGTTCTATAAACCAGAACAATAGATAACCTAATGTAATTTGCAGATTTTCTCAGATCAAATCTATGGTTTCAATTCACACTTCATGAAATGTAATTCCACAAGAGTACAACACATTCAGATTAGCACCATAGGAGTCAATTTCATATTAACGTGTGCGCTGAGACACACACATCCCAAAAAACAATACTCGTTAAAAGAATAACGTTTCAACATGGAGCTTACAAGTAATGCTAACTGTAAGGTTGTCCATGCAATCTGAACTCTACCCTTGTGTGCACATACATTACACACATTTCTGTAGGAACCTTGCCTCATTCACTGTGAGATTCACTCTTGTGCACAGAGATAGCACAAGGCTTGTGCATTATTTAAGTTTCACTAGAGTCCTAAAGTGGTGCATAGGCCTTGTTCTGGCGCACTGCACAGAGCCACCTTTCCCCTTGTGTGCCTGGATTGGACAATGCACAGTGAATGGGGCAACTGTTCAATATTTATTTTTATCCTCACTGTTCAGCACATGGACCCCGCCTCATTCACTGCACATCATCCATCTTATCCGCTAAGAGCCTACATGCACTCAGTTACAGAAATATACAGCCAGATCTATCCTAGGCTTTTGCTCTAAATTTCAAATAAAGCTGAGGCCAAAATACAGGGACAGACACACAGGACGCCATCTCATTCACTGAACCATCCAACTTGCACACTCCAGGTCTGATCAGATGACTCCCATTGACTCCTTCAGTGGGATTTTCACGGACTTCGAAAAGCATCGGATGACCATGTGAATGAAACAGAAGTCCTACAAGAAAAGTAGGAGGCAACTATGCCTTTAAAGACTGTATTGCAATGCATATACGCACAAGAAAAAAAAGAGTTACTGGATTATCTGAATGTTGGCATCCTGGCAGCCTTAATGTTCTTTCCATGTTTTTCGGTAAGGTTTTTTCTATTTGTTGTTATTAGTAAAGAAAACAAAAGAACAGACAAAAAGTTCCATGGTGTGGGACTACTTGGAAGGCAGCAGGAAAATGCTGTGTTGGATCAAATGAAAAAAGGGGGTAGTCCTGCCTCATTGAAGCATGGATACCTGTAGAGCAAGGGTGGGCAAACTTTTTGGCCTGAGGGCCACACTGGGGTGCGAAACTCTGGAGGGCTGCGTAGGGAAGGCTGTGCCCCCCAAACCACCTGTCCTCCCATCTGCCCCCTCCCACTCCCTGACTGCCCCCCTCCTCAGAACCCCTGACCCATCCAACCCCCCTGCTCCTTGTCCCCTGACCACCCTCTCCCAGGACCCCACCCCCTATCCAATGCCCCCTGTTCACCGTCCCCTAACCGCCCCCTCCCCCCCAAACCTCTGCTCCATCCAACCACTCCCTGTTCCTTGTCCCCTGATTGCCCCCTCCCAGGACCCCCCACCCCTAACTGCCCCCCTCCCCGGGTCCCCACACCCTATCCAACCCTCCCGACCCCATCCACACCCCCACCCCCTTACAGGCCTCCCGGGACTCCCACGCCCTATCCAAGACCCCCTATTCCCTGTTTCCTGACCACACACACCCCCAGAACCTCTGCCCCATCCAACCGCCCCCTGCTCCCTGTCCGCCCCCCGGGACTCCTGCCCCCTAACCCCCTTACCATGCCGCTCAGAGCGGCAGGAGCTTGCAGCCGCGCTGCATGGCTGTGGGGGGGGACAGTGGGGGAGGGGCCGAGGGCTAGCCCCCCAAGCTGGGAGCTCAAGGGCTGGGCAGGATGGTCCTGAGGGCCGGATGTGGCCCGCAGGCCGTAGTTTGCCCACCTCTGCTGTAGAGCCTGGTCACCTTGCTTACACAACTCCAAAACTTTGCATCGATCAGAATAAGCACCCTCATTCCGTGCACACCTTCAGACATTGAGGAACCCACTCAAACTGCTTATCTGCACAAAGGTGCAGTGCAAATGCAATGCCGGGAGATCAACAGTTATTGTCAGAGGCAGGGAGAGAACTCAGTCTGCACGGACAATGTCTGTTTTTAAACAAACCATTACAACACAGTAGAATAGAATGGGTTTTCACCACTGAAAAGCACACAAATCTCAAATTTCTACCCCAAATTGCGAAGGTGATAGAGCTGTTAAAAAAAAAAAAAAGTGACAAAAAGTTCCTAGAAGAAAATTTTAAAAAAGAGCAACATCTGTCCCTCTCACCATTCTCACCCACGTTCTATTCTCTTCACACTCAAAACCAGCTGACCCATTTTTGCTCAAAAATCACACAAACGCGCACGCGATCACCACTGGACAGAAAATCCATCTTCAAAAATTTCAGCCCCAACAGGGAAAAGTTGGAGAAAGTGGTAAGCAACTGGAAAAGGCTCTTCAGAATGGAAATGTGTAGGCAAACTTCAATGATAGGCATCAACACACACGCCACCTATAATACTTTAAATCAATACACAACTCTGATCTACTGGAAGTTTCTAAAACCTAATCAGATCCTTAGGACAGGCTGACAGTTTTATTGGGGGAAATGAGGGCAGGGGGACAGTTGCATGGAACAACAAACTATATTATCCTCTCCAAGAAAAAGATTTTGACGAAGGGTAGGGTGCTCCCGCAGTGGCGTTAGAAAAATTTTTATAGTAGGGGTGCTGAAAGCCATTGAAGAAAATTGTAAACCCTGTATATAATGGAAACCACTTTGAGCCAGGGGATGCTGCCACACCTGCAGAACCCCTACTTCCAGCACTCTGTGCTCCTGAAGAAACCTTTATCTGGACTGACACAGGTGTCGAAGAAAAACCATACTGACTGCTGGGTAATACCTAGGCCATCAGGAGAACTAAAGCAGACATTTTCATTCTTCCTATCCTCCTTTAAGTTGCAGCATGCTAATATGCCGCACATGTATCTTGTGAAATTTATCAGGCATAACCATTTGCATTGAATGGTTCTCATGGGAAAGCTAAATTATCCCAGCAAGTCGGAAATGTCTCAAACATAGTGCATTGAGAATGTGTGTCAATTGCTTCCTGCCAGGCACTCTGGGAGGAGAGTCTAGAAGTTTATCTCAGAACTCACAACAATGTAAACAAATGCCAACCACTTCCTTCAAGTACATTGAACAGGAAAATCTCTTACTTAGCCACCTCCCTTTGGGGGGGGGGGGGGAGGAGGAAGGAACATTAAACATTTCTCTCCCTTGTAGAATGGGGAACTGCAGCTAAGTAATGCAGATGCTTGCCTGCGCATACACAATTTAGTTTCACGTTACCAAAATCTGCACTGTGCACATGTGATCAAAAGGATTAAAGAGATTGTCTAGTTCTGTTGGCAGCATATTAAAGTATTAAGCTTACAAGCTTACTATGATGTATTTCTATTATCAAGCTGACCACAGAATTAAAGTGTCTCAAAGAAGGAGGTTGCTTTAACGCACCATGGGAAGCGCCTCGCCCTCTTATATCTGACTTTCGCATCTGGTCAGGGCAATAAGATTTCCTTGTCAAGAGTCACTACTGCCCTTTCTGTTGTGGATACTGTCCCCACCCTACACCTGCTGTTTCTTTTGATATTAGAGTTCCACACATTAATCGAGGTTATTCACTGAGCCCAGGCTCACGTTTCCAAATGCTCAGTTAGGTTTTATGTGGTGCCTCAACACATCAGGGTTAAGTTGTATCTTCAGGTACATGGGTGTGACCCCTACAGAAGCCACGAAACTCTGTGTTCACCTTGGAGATAGATCTTGGTCCTTACTGTAGCTCTGTAGTTCTCTGGACTCTTCACCCATTGGCGCTACTGATGAGCCATGATACTCATCAGGAAGCCACCCCTCAGTCATTTGCTCCTATGTATGGAAGGCACCGTGTCCAGTGGATAGGGAAATAGACTGGGAGTCCAGAGACCTGGATTCAATTGTGCTCTGTCACTACCTTGCTGTTTGACCTTAGCTAAGTCACTTAACTTCTATGTGTCTTTGTTTCCCCTCCCATCCTCGGTCTTGTCTACTGAGATTGCACACAGCACAACAGGACCTCTAGACGCCACACCAGGACAAGTTAATTTATTAACGTGTTCCTGGTTAGATTAATTATTGGGCAGTATTACTATACTCCACGGCTCGATCTGGACACTCTGTAACTTCTTTACTTCAGTCTAATGAATTTTCGCTAACACTTTTGCAAAGATAGAGCAGTAAGAGTGGAATTCTATTCTTTCTGCGTGGTCCTTCATGAAGTTATACTCACTCCATCAACTACAGCGGGTTAGCACACACTAGCAGCCAGAATGACGATGTGATAAACTTGAAGGCCACTGCAAGCATTACAGTAGGGAGCTTCATTGTAAGCCCCCACTTTCAGTGGTTAATTATAATTTTGCACCAACAAATTACCTAGGAGTCTAACTCTGTCATGTTGAACAGCAGTCTGAGGGTGATTTTTTTAAGTTACCAGAGGAAGAAAACAGGCTTTTTTCTTTTTTTAATGTTCTAAGAAGCTTGTTCAGATGCTTTTTTGCACTCTAATACCCCAGTTTGGATTTAAACATTCTAATGTTGTGCATACCTAGCCCTCCATGAGTAAAAGGCACTTTGCTAATCTTAAAAAGAGCTGGTTAAGACTGTTTGCAGATACCTAAGTATGCATGCATTTAAATCAGTATGGAAAACAGCATAATATGTATGGGGAGCATGTCATTTTCACCTGGTTGTAAGATTATTCTTCTCCGGACCCGCCTTCACACCCAGTGCATCAATCTGCCCCCAGCAAAGCCTCCTGAAATTCTATTAACCACTTTCACTTTCAAAATGGTATCAGAAAGGGATACGCAGGCCTAGAAGTTTTTTGCAAGTCTCATATGCTTTCAGTTTGAAATTTCAAATGTAAAAGAGGTGAAGGACCCCAGGCTCTATAGCAAACTAGAGAGTGTATGAAGTTTGAAGCAGCAGATGTAGAGGCTCAGCAGAAAAGCTGACAAATTTGTCAGGCTTATTGATAATACAAGAGGGCACCAGTGATCAGCGACACCACTATCTATCTATACCTATATAAAAACAACAACCACCACCACCACCACACACAACAACAATCACCCACTGATGGTAAAAGAATGTTCAGGTTACAAAGTCAAGCACTCAAAAGTTAGGGAATGCCAGAATTAAGATAATTTTCCACATTTCAGAAAAAAATAAAATCAAAGCAAAAATAAATTTTTGTCTGATAAACATTTAATTAAACTACAACTCAAATGAGGCACCTTGAGTGCCCTGTGCCCCCATTTTCCACTATGTGCTCAGACATATCTAAACATTTAAAGGGGCGAGGGGGAAAAGGTACTTTTCAACACTTCTAATTTGCTATTCTAAAGCCCCATTTTGTCAAACAACTACGACATTTCTTGAAGCATAATACCTTCCCCCAGTCAGTTACACACTAGCTGAACTCCACCTAAGGTTCTACGCGCTTTTTTTATTAAGATTAACAATGGGATGTTTAATATAATGACAACAGCATGAATGCAGGGCACAGATGAGGAAAACAACATGTAAATAAATGAAATAATTTTTGATAATGTCTCATCAGGTCACTGGAACTTGTGGGTCTTCCAAAGGTCAATTTAATCTTCATATAAAAACGATCTCTACAGTCCTTAAAGGTTCACGTGTAATGACACTGTAGTCAGCTTGTGCTGAAAGGCACTTGAATAGGATGAAGAAAAGGAATACTAGTGGCACCTTAGAGACTAACCAATTTATTTGAGCATAAGCTTTCGTGAGCTACAGCTCACTTCATCGGATGAGTGTAGAATAGAGGAGATGTCTGAATCTCAAGCTTTCTCAATTCCAAAAGCATGATTTTTCCCTCCCTCACTCCATACCTATTGATCACCATTGTGTTAAACTGAAAAATTCCTAAGAAGATTTAACAGCTTTTCTGAAGCTTATTGTAGAGGTGGTTTAGTGCTGTCCCTTGACACCTACAATCCCTTTCAAGTAGGGAGGCATCACACTGAAAGTAAAATCAAGATTTAAGAAGTGAGAAGAACTTAAACTAAAAAATAAAAAGTGCATTCTTCATCAGGCATCTTAAAAGAACATACACAAACCTGAACATTTAAATGAAAGAGCGGATATAAGCAACCAAAAGATGCAGGATTGATCTACGAAAGAAAGGGAATGTTTGCGGTGGAATCTGGGAAAGACACTCACATAACTGAGTGTAGTTTCTGTGTGACAGATAAATGTCTATAGCTGGCAAATGATAAACTGATCAACACCGTTCAGACAGAAAACAACGAGCATGTTTTGGGTATTCAACCTGAGGTTTTTATAATCTATTGTTAGACGCTTACCCACAAACCTGTAAGCAGCTTTTCTGACTCTTCAAGTGTGAGAGGTTACACAACCTACAGAACCTGCCATGCCATGAGCTGATCTAATCAGGTCAACGCCACTTGGATCCTAATCAAAGGAGAGGATGACTTCTGAAAGAGCAGCTTACATACATTATAAAATGCTATACAAAGTGTTAGTCCAAGGTTTCCAGAAATGAAAACTGATTTTGGGTGCCTCTGGTTTGTTTGTTTTTTGAGACACCGGATTTTCACACACATCCTTTAAAAATCAGACTCCCTTAAGGTGTCTCAAGTGGTGCATCCAAAATAATGTATTGCTTTTGAAAACCTTGGCTTGAATTGTCTTTTTCAGAGTATGGAAATCATCAAAGCAGATAGACCCAATATTAAACTGTGTTTGGCATTATAGATGCATATATGCAGATAGGAGCCATATTTAGGTATAAATAAGTGGCTTGATTTTCCACAGCTGCCGAACCCTATGGATCCCATTGACTTCAGTGAGAGCTTTCAGTATTCATCCCTTCGGAATATATTAAGCCCCTTCCTTAGGCATGAAAGTTTGAAAATTTTGACCCTAGTTCTTCTAATTGTCTGAGTAGGAAGGACATTAAATTTTGCAAGTATGTTGCACTCAGCTGTGTTGGAGGACAGGAGACTTATGCTGTTGATGAACTGCATGCCATTAAGTCTAGAGGAGATCGTCTTTCCTCCCCATTATGTGCACTAATAATTCCTGTGATTAAGGAGAAAACCAGGGCATTGGTTATTATTGTAGAGTCATAATTAATACATAATTTGTTTAACTTAAACTTGCCTCTATCTCACCGCCTCAAAAAAAAAAAAAAAAAAAGTGTTTGTAGTCCACTAAAAGTGTCCCCATGACACTTAGAGTAAATTGCCAGCATTTCAGTGCCTACTCAGGTGTTTGGCATATCAATTGAGGCATCACAAGAACTCTGCTACCCACAACTTAAGCACAAGTGGTCAGGACTGGGAGATCTGAAGCTGCCTCCTGCATGTCATAGCATAGCTGCAGCACGCATGCATGCACGAGCAACAGAAGTGTTTGTCAGTGAAACTAACGCCTAAATTCCAAGGCACACACCCCCGTGCTTTAGAGACTGAAATGTGAGTCACTATCATTGAAAGCCACTGCTAGCGCAAGTAGGGGCATGAGTGTTGGGAAAAGTACACTGGATGATCAAGAAAAAAGGTACAGAAAATGCCTATAGGGATAACACAGAAAGATGGACACACGAAATGACAGATCAGAACAGACGAAGGATCCACCTAGTCCAGTACCCTGCCGCCGATTTTGGCAAATGCTGGGTGCCTCAGAGAAGGTATAAAAGCCCTTATGCACCTAATTCTGCAGTACTACTGTACATCACTAGTACATCCTATTGGCACACTGCTTCTGGGTATACAATTATGGTTTACTATATTGAGGATGCAGTTTTCTTTTAAAAGGGAGATTTCACCTACATTCTGGAGTACTCCAAGGTCAGACTCCTTGATACAGGGCCTGCATTTATCCCCATGTCCACCCTCCACGCTGATGGGCCTCTATTAAATTACAGTGGTTTTTAAGGGCATGCCTACACTGCACAAAAAACATCTCACTCATGGCAGCGAGTCTGAGTCTGGGTCAACTGACTAGGGCTTTTGGGACTCATGCTATGGGGCTAAAAGTAGTAGTGTAGACATTCCCACTCAGGCTGGAGCCTGGGCCCTGAGGTCCCCGCCCCTTGCCAGGTTTCAGTGCCCAGGCTCCGGCCCAAGCAGGAACGTATACAGTGTTATTCTAGCCCCGTTGTGTGAGCCCAAGTCAGTTGAACTGGACTCCAAGACTCACTGCTACAGAGTTGTTGAGGTTTTTTTTTTTTGCAGTGTAGATGTACCCTCAATCGTCTGATTCTCATTTTATACCAAGGCCACTTTACTCTGATCTGTCACTGTAAAGGGGCCTTCAACTGAGCATAAATATGAAGTGTGCTCATTTTAAAGTCCCTTTACACTGCCTCTCAATACTGTCCAAAATACACACACAATATTGTCCAAAAAGTCTTGGAATAGCACTGGACCCGTGTGAAGGGAACAGACACCCCCTAGCAATCGTAAAGAGAATTCTAGAACACAAAGAGCCCATATTACAGGGGTGGCCAACCTGGGGCTCCGGAGCACATGCGGCTCTTCAGAAGTTAACGTGCGGCTCCTGGTACAGGCACCAACTTTCCAATGTGCCAGGGGGTGCTCACTGCTCAACCCCTGGCTCTGCCCCAGGCCCTGCCCTCACTCCACCCCTTCCCACCCCCTCCCCTGAGCCGCCGTGCCCTCGCTCCTGCATGCCACGAAACAGCCGATCAGGAGGTGCGGTGAGGGAGAGGGAGGCGCTGATCAGCGGGGCTGCTGGTGGGCAGGAGGCGCTGGGAATGGGGGGTTGGGGGAGAAGAGTTGCTGGGGAGCATATTACCGTGGCTCTTTGGCAACGTACACTGGTAAATTCTGGCTCCTTCTCAAGCTAAGGTTGGCCACCCCTGCCATATTAGCGCCACTGAGTTACAAGGCAGCCCTGGCAGCACTCACCAGAGTAAGCCCAGCTTTGCTGCTTACAGGCCCATAGATCAAAGCAATGAATATTTCTTTTTTCCTTAGACCAATGAAGAGTAAGATTCTTTCCCAATGGCCAGTGAACACACAAACAGGGAAAGTCAAGCAAGAAACCAGGATTGGTCCTAAAATCTGACTTTATCCACTAGGCCAATTCTACTTCTGTTCCTCTCACTCTTCTCCACCTCCAACCTTGACCTCTCAGGCTCGGCCTCTCCTTTCCATCTGTCTTTGCTCTACTTGCCCTCTCATTCTTGCGTCACGAGGAATGGTTAAACAGAAGCACCCACTGGGCCTTCTCTCTATACCCTTTATCTTATACACTAACCTCTCTTTCCTCTTACTATTCTCTCCTCTCATGGAAACTCCCCAGCATTCCATAGGTCACCTGACCAGTTCCATAGCGTCCACTCCTCACAGGGTTCTAATTTTCTGACTAGGAAACTCTTCTTGGGATCGCTTCTACTTTTTGAGATTAAAAACTCCATTCATTTACTCAGCTCTATTCATTCAGTCAGTCAATTGTCTGTTAATTTTTACCTTTCGCTTCCCAGGAGGCTTTTTTGTTTTATTTATTTGATAAGTTTTGTCACTTATCAAGTATAATTAAGAATAGCTTCACTTCGTTTCTATAGGTTTTGATTTATTGCACAGATTATCAGTTTTAATTGGTCTTTCTTTGCCTTTAGCAGTTATTGGCTTAGGTGACTTCTCAGTATTTATTTCTATATCATTAATGAGAAGGAAATAAAAAGTGAGCCCAGATGGCAGTGAACCAAATGAAAAGTCACTAAAATACAACTCCATCTTCCATTAGAAATTCCACAGCCATGACTGGACCTCCTTGCCATATTTTAAGTTTACCTAGATTCAGAGTCCAAGACCAGAAGAGACCATTGTGATCATTTAGTCTGACCTTTATATGCATTTTAGGTTTTTTGTTTAAAAATAACCTGAAGGAATTCAGAAAGGGATGCGGTATCATGCACAGCAGAGACAGGCAAATTTTATATACTCATTTTCTGTCCTAAGCGGTCATGTAGTGTTGTAGGGCACTAATGAAGAGCTGTTGTGTCTCACCCCAGAGGCAGACATGCCAGCAAGCGGGGAAGGGATTCCAACAGAAAGAGTTTGCAAAATCCCCATAGAGCAATTTGAGATCCCGCTAAGCAAATGTTACCCTTGGTTCCTGGGTACGCGTATGTCCCAGTGTCCTGTTTCCAGGTGCTGGCCTGCAGCTGAGTCAAATGACCGGGGTCCCATGAGAACAGCTGGGGTGCAGTACTTATTGTAAGAGAGCGTCTATTCACACAGAAAGAGGAGAGCCCAGGGCCAGTGGAATCAATACTAGCCAAGAGGGAGCAGAACAAGTCTCAGCTAGGAAATGGTTTGGGGAAGAAACTCCAGAGCCTGGGGACAGGGCTGGTAGATTTGTACTGTCAGTTATGTTTGAACTGTTATGTTTTCTTAGCAAATCAGAGCCAAAGAAGGGGATGTGACATCAACCACAAGTCTACATGTACTTCTCAGAGAGAAACTGAGGCAGCAGACACTTAACCTGATGGGGTAAGCTGACCATAGCACGGTCCCATACACCAGCGGTTCTCAACCAGGGGTCCGGCACCCCCTGGGAGGCCACAAGCAGGTTTCAGGGGTTCCACCAAGCAGGGCCAGTGTTGGATTCACTAGGGCCCAAGGCAGAAAATCAAAGCCCCTCTGTGCGGGGCTGACGCCCAGAGCCCTGAGCCATGCCACCTGGGGCTAAACCTGAAGCCTGAGCAAGGTAGCTTTGCAAGGCCCCAGGCAATGGCCCTGCTTGCTAAACCCTAACGCCGGCCCTGGCTTTTATATGCAGAAAACCAGTTGTGGCAGTACAGGTGGGCCGTGGAGTTTTTATAGCATGTTGCAGGGGAGGAAACACAAAGAAAAAGATTGAGTACCCGTGCTCGACACACAGTAAATGTATATTATTACGCATACAGCTAAACAGTATGGGCCCTGATCCTGAAAAGGGATCAGCCTGCACAGTCCCAGCAAATTTGCCTCTCAAGCTGGAGTCTGTGCAGGCAATTCCCTTGGCAGGCCTGGCGCTCTGGTTTTGCCTCCATTAGTACATCCAAAGCCCTCCACTTGGAACGCTTATTCACACCAGCAGACAAGGGGCACAATGCCTCAGTCTGACTGTCACCATTTCAACTAGCATGGCCTTCAGCCAAGTTTGGTTAGTCGCCAAGTTGGAGAGCAGGTGTGCATCTCATTCGTGTCACTTTTGCACAGAGATGGATTGTTTTTAAATTGATCATTTAATACCATATTAAGTGTATTTAATGCTGGCTGAGTGTTTGGTCCTTGCCTTTAATTAAGGAAATCAGCAATTCCTATCTTCTCCCTTAAAAACAAGGGTTAAAAGAGCCATGTCATTACCATTATGATATTACAAAACACTTTCCTCAGATTTGATGTAAAATAATTTGTACTACTAGGCTCTGTCACTGGAGAATTTAATATTCCTTTAAAAGAAAGGCCACTCAGCACTTATACAATGCCTTTTCATCCTCAAAGGACTTTCAATGTTTAACGTGCGGGTGGCCTGTGCTATTCAGGAGGTCAGATTAGATGATCTGGTGGTCCATTCTGGCCCTAAACTCTATGACATTTCCCAAAGGTGTACTTTTTTTTTTTTTTTTTTTTAAAGACGGAACGGAAAACCCTGATAGTTCTTTTTAAAATGCACATTTGGACAAGCACCATTTTAAATAAAATCATTTTACAATCATCCAAATTTTGACCCAAGCTTTTAAATCAGAGCCCTTCAAATAAGACATTAAAAGCATCACAGCAGTGGAAGTGAGAAAGCACTGATGTCATACACGAAACCAGCACATTTTAAGATAACACTGAAGTCTGCCAACTACCCTGCCAACAGAGAAAAGGCTATTTGCAGCAGACTAGAATGACATCTTGCCTACAGATAAAGAAGATAGCCATAAGTTGAAAAAAGACAGATGGTAAACATGCTGGTAGATTTACTAGCGTCAAGCTATCAAATGTTAGAAAGGTGGTATCATGGCAAGGAACCTCCTAGCAGAGCACTTTAAGACAAGTCCTACTGCATTTGTATTGAATCAAGACTTGAGAGCTTATCCGAGCTATACACAGCATATTTAATAGTATACAAAGCATAACGGAGAATTAAAACTAGAGAGGAGCCGAAATGGAAATCTTTTATCTGAACCCTCTCAACATTTGAAGGTTCACATAAAAACCAGAATCGAAATCCAAACCACTATTATGATTTGCTATTTGTATTGTGGTAGCACTGAGGGCCTTGCCCATATCTGGGGCTCCGCCACCGTGCTAGGTGCTCTACAGATAGAAAACAAAACAAAAAAGACAGTTCCTGCCCCAAAGAGCTTATAATTTAAGTAATCACTCCTAATTCTGCAACAGCAAAATCAAAGTCTGTGGCAGTTTTGAAGAGACAAAAATGCAGCTCCCTCTGCTACTGTCCAATTTAAACTAAACTAAATTATCAAAACAAATCAGCAAAGTACATTCTGTGGTGGATTATTCCTTGCTTATATTTTTAATTTCCACTTGTTCATTTATACTATATAAAAAATAAATACATCAGTAATTCACAAAGTCTTTGTTACTGCAAAATGAGTGACGTTTTGAGTGAAGCAAAATTAAGGGTACCATTTTATGACATTACACAACTTTTTCCCCCAAATGTGTGATAACACAAATCCACAGACATCACAACAGGGGCAAGCAAAAGAAAAAAGGGTTTAGCAAAAATGGAAAATGGTTTTAGTGGTTGGGAGGTTTTTTATTAAAGTTTCTCTTGTTGCAAAGTCCCTAATTAAGTTCCACATGTTTCTCTGAGTCATGTGTACAGATGTTTATGTAGGTAACTCCCCTTAACATTGATGAGATCCACAGACATAAATTTCCAGTGCAACAGAGAATTCTATTCTAGTCAGGTTCCAATACTGCATCCACATCCATGGTACCCCTAACTTATTAAAGTAGATGGATACAGGGTGGGGGAAAACTTCTGGAAATGCAGGCCACATTCCCCTACATACCTGAACCCTGTCAGAGTGCCCCTCCTCCTTTACAGGTTTAACTGAGTTGCCAAACTTGAAATCAAGTACCCTCCGCCCCACCATGAAGTCAGAGCTACTACTGGCTTGAGGGGAGTTAGAGAGGCAAGATCTTATCACAAGGGATAAGGTGGAGCTTTACTTTTTCCCTTGTTCCAAACCAGGTTATTAAGTATTCTGTGTGTCACACCTATTTAGATTCCTAATTTAGTGGAATTTTAGGAATACATCACTACCTTTTAAGAAAGGAATGTACAGTGCTGTAGATAAATGGGGCTGCTTTTCTTTTTCAAAAAACTTGACCCTGGAGCTCTGTTTGTTCCTCATTCTCACAATAATACTTACATTTTCCCATTCTCTGAAATGGAATCAGGAAGTAACCTCAGTAAACTATGCTGAGCCATATTTCCGAGCATCTCTATACAATGTCGGCCAGCCGCCAACAAAGCAGCTCTTCATAACAAAAATGTGTTGTAGTTATTACTTATGCCCTTTTGATATTCATGCAAGGTAGGCAGGTAGCATTTACCCATAAACATCAGAAGTGAAATGATAACTTCACCATGACAATAAGCAGGAAATGGCCAGCTGCACACAGATGTCTTAAATTATCTTCCAAGTCTGGGGACATGCCATAGGGGCATATGCTCTCATATAATTCCCACCAGTGTTACAGTTACAGGTAGGTTAGGCACATGCATGTGTGGTGCATTCTTGGTTAGGCAAATGCAACGTATACAAAAGGCCAACACTACACGAATAATTATTTGGGCAAAGTGCCCAAAATGTGCCCAGTGCTGTCAAAGCACGTACGAAGACGACCCATGCCCCAAAGAACAGCAGAAAGTCAAAGTGGCAACTTGAAGTCTTTTCACATTAGCACACCTGTTCCTCTTCCGATACAACACTGCAAGTATTTAAAAATGTCCATGTGCTAGCTTCCTTAACTAGTTATCTGGGGGTGTTTACGAAGTTTTGCTCTAGTACCTCGGCACTGCCATTAACGAGAACAAAGGAGTTAGTTATACAACCCAAACTCTGAGTCTATCAAAAGACTCAGACATGGAATTACAGTTCCCAGCCTCCTGTGCTGAGGAATAATATAGATACTTCATCTCTTTTCACCTCGTCTTACTCCCTGCCCCCAGCAAGGCGATAACAATTGGACTGTGATTCTTTAATGATAGATCAAATTTGGATATTCGCCTGGAAAGATTATTAAGGGTCAGATAGAAAATCATAGTCTTAACAACCACCCAAAACCCTTCCATTTTTAATGCACCTTTAGGTGATTGGCATGACCTTTTTGCTGCTCTACTCCTTACAGCTATAACTGTGATTTATTATCGGGGGCCAGACGGCAGGTTTTATTTACCTTGTTTCCACCTGCAGTTACAGGGATTGTCCCCATTTTAGGCTTTAAAATATGGAGAAATTTTTAAAGAAAAAATTACATGTTTACGTTCTGTGCCAAAGCTTTCACACCCCTGGGGTCAGTCTCCTCTAACAGGAGACCCCCTCACCCCAACCCCTATGGACAGTAAGTGGCCTAGTTAAAACCAACAGGGTGATTTTTATAGCTATAGAGCACAGCTGACATTAGTTGAGGAAACAAAACTCTGTGCTTCTCATACCTTGCAGTTTCCAAGCTATTTTTCATTTAAATGATTGTTTTGAATTGCTGGAAGCTTGATAGTTGCATTCAGAGACCCAATCACCGTATTTGGCAGATATTTTCCAAAACTATTTTCATACTTTGGGGGAGTTACACAAATATATTTAGTTTATGCAAACAAAAAATTTCAGACACTCTTGTTCATTTCTTTAAATATGGGGCAACTCTTGGCCTAGTTAAAAAAGTCCCTTTTCTCACAGAAAGTCATGGCCTGTATTTCTTCTAAGCTGAAAGAATCCCACAGAAAATGATCCTCTTAGTGTTCTGAGTCTGGTGCCCAGGAGCCAGCATTTGGGATCATTTTGTGCAAGGGTCTCCTCCATTTGTGATCCCTGCCAACGTATGCCATACAAGGTGCAATACTGATTCACAAGTGCTGCAAAATGCATTCATATTATAAAAAAAAACAAAAAAAAAACACCACCAAGCACCACACAGCATCTCAGGGTTATTCTGTGGAGGCACGTGAATGTTATTTTGGATATAAAGAAAGAATGCCAGCAGCGTATTAACTCTCACTTTGAAAACAGGACTCTTTAGGTGTAAAAAGTCAGGACCATGCTAATTCTGCCTGCCAACATTTCAATCGTTTTTATGATTCATTGTTCAGAAAAAGAACGATCCCTTTTCACTGCATCTGCCTGTGGCCATTTGTTTTGCTCTAATATATACATTTTAAAGAGACACATTAACCTAAGAAATATAGATCTCTTACCTTCCACTTCTTCGTCGTCACATACATGCTTAAGGAAGGAAGCCCCTCTGTCCAGCACTGCCTCATCCTCCATTCTGTAGTAATAGAAAAGAAAAAAAGAGTGCTCAGACTTCTCCTGCAGTGAGCTATTTGAACCAACCCAACTCTTGGGCAGGTTAACCTGCAAACTATTGCTCATGTTATTCGGTGGGCGCAGTTGCTCTTCTTTCCGTGTCTGCTGTTCCTTCATGCAGCTCCTTTTGAATGGCGCTTGGTATTAAGCTGGTCCCATGTAGCTCGAATTCTAACCTTGAGAGGGCATCAGGGGTGGCAGGTATGAGAAAGGTAATCCCAGCTAGCAGTCTCTTCTTTAAAAAAAGACGCCCATAGTAGTTTGGTGTGTCTATACACTAGCCAATAGCTTGTGGAAATCCGGTTTCACTTCAAAGCTCTTCTAAAACACACTGCCTGTAGAACCACCTACACACACAGACACACACAGTGCATACAGACAGACACACACATTCTCATGCACGATGAGAGATGAGGCATCAGCTAGCCTCTTAATACCAGCAAAGCACACTTCTCTGTGGAGAGGCAAGCTTTGTGTCACATGTTGGCCTTAAGGAAATCTGACATCTGAGGATTATCCAGAGACCAAGCTACAGCAAGTCAGGCCATCACAGCAGTCGTGTGTGCGTGTGCCAGCCATTCATTCATGTACTGATTTTCTCAATTTCTCTCTTTCATTTCCTTCTCCCCTCACCTCTCAATTTGTTCCTAATTTTATAACAATGCCAGGAAGCCCTCCTGTTGCATTAAACGTGATTTTCACTATACAATTTCACCACTAAATAAGATTGCTGAAACTTCCCAAGCGAGTGTTTGTAAACCTACTTCTGACTAGCAAATATCAAGAGTTACAGTCAAAATTAAAGGAAGCCTGTAACATACTAATACTTTAATCATATTTAATATAGATAAGTAAACATTTGTCAACCTTTACCATTCTTAGGATAGGGAAACCATTCAGTGATAACTGTCAAATACACATTCTTAATTTACACACTGCAAGCAGCACTGAAGTCAATGAGGCTTTTCAGAGGGTGTAATGCTGCAGAACTGTGGCCTAAAGTTTTCTACCGACTGTGAAAGACAGGTGCATTTGGGAAATAAAACATTGCACCCTTTCCTGCAAAGGCTGAGAGGGCCAGCCCAAAGTGGGAGAATCCCTGGAAAACATACTAACACATTATCAGGTCTTCTAATCATGCCCCGCAAAAGGGTGCTCTAAAAGCAATAGCAGCTACCAGTAAATTGATTTAGCTCTTCAAGAGCTCAGAGTAATCTTGATGTCAAGCTTTCTCGGAGCAAAAACCATTCCAAGAATTTTATAAGCCAATAAGCTTCATAATTCCCCCTTGTCTCTCCATTTTCCAGCTAACAGTTTACCAGCAATTCTCCCATCAACAGTTGGGTTTTCCTCCATCTTGGACTGTTAGTAGCATCCACATTATTGTAGCCTTTAGCTATTAGTTTCCAATTAAGAAAAGCTCACTTCGCACAGCACGATGCACGAATATTTCATATAGGGGGAGGGGCAGAGGAGAGGGGGCCAGATTCAAAACCAATAAGTGAACACCCACAGTGCATTTGTTTCTTCTGGATTACTGTAGAACAATAATTACTAGAGCACCATCTGACATGTTTAATTCTAGAGATGAGCCCAATCCAACACCCCAGACCCTGGCACCCACGAAGTTCGGATCCAATTCTGAACTTTGCAGCACAGGGCCCAATCTCTAGTTAGTATAGTCTGATGGTTTCCTCACATACTGAATGTAGCAGGTAACCAGAAGTCTGTTCTGGAGAATAAATTCCTATGATTTTACAATGTATGAACATCGTACCATTTTACAAGCTGCTGTTCCGCTGCACGATGAGATAAGATTTAACATTCTCTACAAGCTAGCATTAGCAGCTAAAAATACAAAGTCAGCACACACGCACAAAAGCCTTGCTCCAGAGTTCACATTAAATTATTCAACACTATTTGTGCAACTTTTGTTATGCACACAAAGGAACTGATTCCATGGCTCGTCGTCTATATGCAATGGGTGTGAGAGAAAGAGTGTAAAATAAACTGGTTTTTTTTTAAACAGCACAGCAGTTGCTTGCTATAAATGCAGCTGAAAACATCTGGAACAGATGGCACTGAATTTTCAGACCAAATAGAAACCTAATACACGTGTTTCTCCCTTGATTACTTCACAAAAAGTCTATTCTTACAGAGGCTTCCTCACAAACTGCTCTGCCAATATGTCAGAGGATAAGATCCTCTTTTAAAGAAGCAACATCAATTAATTTAGAACCCAGAGTTTGTGCATTTATGAATAAAGAAAAGGAGTACTTATGGCACCTTAGAGACTAACAATTTTATTTGAGCATAAGCTTTCGTGAGCTGCAGCTCACTTCATCGGATGCATATGATGCACATGTTTATGAATGTGTTTTATAAACATAACATCAATAAGAATATTTTCAAAAATTCTTTCCCGTCCAGTTTTAAACATTGCCTCACTTTCCAAACACTGCAATATTGTGGTAACGTAGTGTAATCAAAGAGTGACAGCGACTAGGGGAAAAAGAACAGAACTGCCCACAAGGAGTGAAATGCAGACAAGGCAAATGAATGGTAAAGGGAAGATTTAGTTTTTAAAATTCTATTCGAATAACTCTAAAACAGCATATGTAACACTGGCAAGTTTGGGGCTTTTTAAATATGGTTTTAATCCAACAGTCCCTTTAAGCTACCTTGAGTGACACTGCACCATTACATACAGATCGCATGAGAAACATCATGAAAATCTTCAGCTGTAAGAACTTCTATTATTAGAGGGAGAGAAACATCTCCCTCCACTTCCCCTCAGGTGTCCCCCTCCAGCTGCTGATTGACTACAGAGCTTTTCCAAGAGCAGCATTACCAGCTGCTAATCAGCGAGTGACAAGCCACCAGCAGACAAACTGCAGTGAACAGCTGTCTTTGGATATTACCATTCAAGGCACCTGCATTGCACAGTTCAGGACAAACTCAAATGCTCATATCTTTAGCATTTTATACGGTTTTGCGGTAACAGCATCTAGTTTCTGAGGATCCTTAACTGTTTACAGCATATTTCAACCTTTATGCTTTCACCAAAACCTGCAGAAGGAGATACAGGTTGAATGGCCAGAACTAGTACTTCAGTTACCTTGGCTATCATCATCATGGCAAATCCCAAAGGCACATGGCCTCCTTGCAAATTGAGCAGCACCTGGATCCATCTCTGGAAAGAGGCCTAAGGTGGTCAGCTGGTAAACTCAGTTTATGTCCATCACTGGGAACTGGCACACCCCCAAAGCTTTCAACGCCCACCTGATCACCAGCCATGTAGCAACATTCCTTGGTACACACGTGTCAGAAGCTGCTGGTCTTCCAGTCTAATAATATGTCCACACCAAGAAAGCCATCCAAACCAAACTAGTGCTGATGGAGGCAGTTGCTGAGGTTGGCTCCAAACATCCTCATTTCTGAGCATGTCCTGCCACTTGATATGCAGCAGCTAACAAAGTCGACAAGAATCAAAAACGTAAACCCAGTGTTCTTCAGCCCTCCTCGGAGCCCATGTTCATGGCCTTACGATAGCATTTGTATAACGGTGGTGCTACAGATCCTCAACTTCACGGCAAGTTTGATGTCACAAAGCCCCCAACAAAGGCCACTGGCAGCAGCTGCTTCTATAGAAGCATCCACATCCACATCTTCTCCTCCAGCACTATGACCCTACCCAAATATCGGACAATTTCCACCTGCTCAATGCCTCACCTGGACAGGCTGATACTGAGCTGGTTGTAATGCAGAGCTGGAGGCCACTTGATGACAATGGCTAGGGGTTCAAACCAATGCATACGGCTTATCGCTCAACGAGATCAGCGATCAGCTATCAGCTGCAACAATTCGCCAGATTGAACCCACACGACAATGTCACTGGGAAACTAGCAATTACACCAGAAGCACCACCTCCTGACTCTGACTTTCCTGCCCTTCTCAGGTTGTCAAAAGACTCCCTTTGGCCAAATTTTGGCCAGAAAGATTCATTGCAAATTTTCATTAAAAAAAAAAGTTCAGACTCCTAAACTTTGGGGGGGGGGGGGGAGGAAGTTAAATTTGGGACAGCGGTTGCATAAAGAAACAAAACTGGAAACAAAACTGGTGAAAATCTTCACGAGTTTTATTGGAGATGAGGAAAAGGGAGAGAATTGCTTATCATCCTACCAGCATACCATGGCTGCTGGGTAGAGCTAGCTACGCTGTCCCATAGTGGAGAAAGCTGGAGCTACTGGATGGAACAGAGAGTCTTAGTCCTGAGAGAGGAATGGGTCTCAACTCTAAGAGAAAAAGGGAAGAATGGAGTAGGCTTGCTATCCACAGTAAGGACATGCCATATGGGTGGGATTTTCAAAAAGCACTTGGCCTAACTCTGACATCAACAGCAATTGCTAGAGCTGGGATGAAAATTTTCATTTTGACTTACAATGTTTTGTGTCAGTTGTTGAAGACCAAAAGACTATCCATTTTCCATTTTCAGTTTCTAGATTTGGGGAAACCACATTTTCTAATGGGAAAAAAATTTCGTAGAAAAAAGTCATTCTGTTGACTTCAGTAGGAGCTGAGCTGTGCTGAGCTGGGCCAATCCGGCCCCGCCGGCTGTCCCCCAAGCTGCTGCTTCATCAGCCCTGTGCTTGGGAACCATAAACCCTGCTGGGTCTTTGGAGGAAGAGGAAAAAAAAGCAAAAGGAAAAAAAAAAGCTGAGCACTTCTGAAAAATCCCACCTTACATAAGTGAGATTTTGACAAAAGTCCATCATCATGGACTTAGCATCCAACTCAGGCAGTAAGGTACATACCTGCTGAGTGCTAGAATCCACTGGAACCCTCTAGTAGTTGATTTAGAAGCAGGACTGACTAGTCTAAAGGGAGTCTCAGCCACGCCTAAATCCATAAGAACGGTAGCTACAACATAGGGTCAGGAGGGTACAGTGGCTTAACGGTGGGCAAAAGGAAAATTTGGAAGAAGGGAAGTAGTGTGAAGTGGAGGGAAAACCTGAGAAGGTTTTGCTATTCCAAGAAAGCAGAGGACCTCCCATAGGATAATCAGGTAAATCAGGCTCCTTACTCTGCATAGTTCTCAGTGAGGCTGAAGCCATGCCAGGGGATGCACCTCAGAAAGTTCAGTTCCAGTATGATCGAACCCGACTTATTTCCTAAAGGACATGCAGTGCCTCAGTATTAATTTGTTTTATGGATTTTGTTTTTTTTGTTTTTTTTTTTTATAACTACCACAGAACTCTTGTTCCTCACCTCTGACCACGCTTCTTTTTAAGTTTCTTTACTGGTCTCCACTTTGCACATTACATTCTAAAGCTCCTGCCAGGGATGGTCTTGTTGTTAAAGTACCTAACTGAGAAGAGATGCGGATTTGGGGTGGAATTCAAAAGCTTCTGAGAGTGTTAGGAGCACAAGTCCCAACTGACAACATCTTCTTGAGTGACCCTGAGCAAAGCAAACTTAACCCCAGGGCTTGTCTATACTTAATCGGGGATCAACACATGATCACTGCATTAGCAGTGGATTTAGCAGGCCTAGCGAAGACCCGCTAAATTGACCACAGATTGCTCTCCCATCAACTCCTGTACTCCACCGGTCGAGAAGAGTAAGGGGGGGGGGGTTGATGGGAGAGTGTCTCCCGTCAACGTTGCATAGTGTGGACCACGCAGTAAGTAGATCTAAGCTACGTCAATTTGAGTTACACTATTCACGTAACTCAAATTGCGTAGCTTAGATCAACTTTTCCCTTTAGTGTAGGCAAGGCCTCAGACACAGTTTCCCCAGCACTAAACTAGGGAAAATTCAAGCCCAACTCACAGTAATGTAGTGAGGCTTAGCGTATATAAAGTGTTCTGAGATCACCATTTGAAAGTTACTATAGCACTGAGAAGTATTAATTTTTCTAGATTGTATTTGTCATACTACTCACAGTTTAGGTCTACAATTTAGGAATCACTGCTCAGTCTACAATGCAAGAAAGGAATCTTTTAAAATTAAGACGATCTGTTTGAATGTTTGTTTTCATAAAATAGGACACATTTAGAACCTCTGACTCAGAAAGCCTGCCTAACATATAAATGGAATCACTTTCAGGGTTGGAAAGTTTGCGAGATGCAGAACAGCTCTGTTTAATACAAACGTCGGAAGTTATAGTGGGAAGGTGAAGACTGAAGGAAGGTTTCTAAAACATGTTTTAAAAGAAAAATGTTGTTTCTCTACAAAATACAGAACAACTAAACAGATGGAGTGCTGCCACCTCTTGGCTATTTAGCCTAATCACAGAGGCGATGAAGAATGTATTTATGCAAATAAGCCATGCTAGAGCAAAAGTACTGCCTTGTTACACGTTTAATTGAAATAGTTTATTGCAAAGAACTTCATTCAGTCCTTCATGCTGAGAGTAAACACTACTAGTGGTTTGTATACCTTTATAATTTATGACAGAAGAGAAGATGATTGTGATAAGAAGAGCAGAGAAGCTGATGTGACAGCACGGGTTATCAGACTGAGACACAACCAACACAAGTTAATAAAAATGTACAACATTGCTAGAGAACACAGATAATAAATCAGAAGTTTCCGATATGACTTTATTATTCTTCCCATTTTAAACATGTTTTGAAAATCGGGAAGAAACCCAAATAAGCTTTAGACTTAATGTAGAGACATTCAGCCAGCTCAAGCAACCTATGTGGGTGGCAGACAGCTCTTCCAATGAGAGAACCAAGTTTAAAACAGCAATCCCTTTGTAGTCAATGAAGTCAGTAGGGGCTGAAAGCATGGAAAGGCTCCAAGGAGGAAAGGGGATTGTGAACGTCAAGTCACTTAACAGCAATGCCTATTGGCCAAAACATAAGCGACATTAGCAGAACTCTGAAGGGAGGTCGGTTCAGCAATGACTGTGAAACATGGACTCCCCCTCCTAAGAAATAAGACCTCTACTCACTGCAAAATGAGACCTGTATACAGAAAAGTGGGAATTGGGTAACAAAGCCTGTACTGAAGTCTGCACCTTCATAAAGGCCATCTGCTTTGCAGGGCCTGGATTTCATTAAATCTGCTAGATCTTCTTTTCCTACAATTTCCATCATTGATGGGGAGGTGGGGGGACTAACACTTGAGAAAGCAGTAAGTCCCCTGCAGAAGCTAACCGTGCCCTCTACTCTTCAGACACAGCTTTCAGCTGAAGAGTCTGCCTCCTTTAGAACAACATGTCTCAGTTGTGAGGGCAGCTGCCTTCAGACTATATCAGTCTGCAGACTTGGGGTCCCTTTGGACTCAGGGCTACTGGCTATCTGAACACCAACAGCAGCAAAAGACACGCTTCTTCCGTTTGCGACTTCCCAGCAGATAGCATCCAATCTTATTGGGCATAAACCTGGCCATCCTGATCCAAGCACTCGTGACCTCTAAGCTTCTGCTTCTCATATCTATAGCTGACACCACATATCCTGAACAGACTACAGCTGGTGCAACACAGATTGCCACGAGCACATCACAATACACCCCTCCCTGCACTGGCTCCTCCATGGGACCAGATCTGGCTACCTGATCACTACTCCTTCCATGACAGCTACGTTCCACTGGAACAATGAAACTGTGATGAACCTCCTGCACTGCAGAGGACCTCCCAAGTGAGAGAGACAAATTGTTACTGGAGTGGGACTCAGATTCTGGCACTCCCTTCCCCTGCAGAGGCGAGTCACTCTGGCCCTCGCCACTCCCAGAGCTGAAGGCAAAACCATAGTGATTTGACTGAGCTTTTTCCTCATTCTGTTATCCACACAAACACAAAAACCCTGCAAACTAATCAAGCTGTTTCTTCCAAAGGCTAATAAGGAAGGAAGAGAAATTATTCCCACTTTTAAAGATTTGAGAGGGGTTCAGATACTAAATGAAAGGGGAAATTAACTAGATTAAATCCTAATGAGGAATTGATTACCTTGCAGCCCATATCTGAATTTTTGTTGAGGAAAAAAAATTATACATAATGTGACCAGTTCCTCATTGGGTTCATTTTGTCTACTTTTCTCAACAGAAATTCACATATGGCCTGCAAGACATGCAGTATGAGCTGCTCAATCTCTCTTCACTCTTAATGGCCTGGTTTGTGTGTTTATAAATCAGATAGTTATCTTAAATGTATTTTTCCCTTGGATATAAAACAAACAATTTACTTGTGAACACAAGAGGCTATGACCAGCAGGGACAGAAAACTCTTCCATTCTACTTCAGAGAGGTCCCCCAACTATTGTATTCTTCTTTATGAATACAAAGCTAGCTCCCTTTCAAAAGGGAATATTTATAATCTACTGGCTTGAAGTCCTAAAAAACACACCTTTCTGCTATGGGAATGAGGGATGGTATAACAGCATAGGGCACTGGACTTGAACTTAGGAGAACTAGGTTCAACTCCCAGCTCAGTTTCAGATTTCTTGTGTCACCTTGGCCAAGTCACTTCAGCTTCTTGTGCCTCAGTTTCCCCATCTGTAAAATGGGGGAGTCCACTTCACAGATCTTATCCTTGTGACACCACTGTGAAATAGAGAGGTGCTCAGATACTACAGTGAGCCATGTAAGTATCTAGTCAGATACTCCAGCTTGTCTATAAAATGTAACTAAAAACTTAAAAAAAAAAAAAAAAAAAACCCACAGAAATCTAAGAGGTTTCATGTATCCTGTCCAGGAAAAGGCTGAGATGGCAGAGCCTAAGCAACTCCAAAGTAGCACGGACTATTTTTATTTCACAGTATTAAACATGGACCCAATCTCACTGATTCCACAACAGTTGTTGGTGTATGTCACCAGGCTGCAGTGAACACACTTGCTCATGTCTTGTGTATGCTGCAGTGTAAACACACTGGGGAAGCCAACAGCTGGAGGCACTGCCAAAAACCAGCAAGACAAGGCCCGCTGATCGGTGTGACAGAACTCCCTCTGTGGATCACATCTTTGCCCAAAGAACACGTGAAACCTTGGAGACTCAGCTTCCCTTTTGGTATACAACACATAAATGCGTTGTTGGTCACATACGCCTATCACAACGAACAGTGCAGGACAGTTGGTAAAGGGGGTTCTCTACTACCATAAGAACAGCCATACTCGATCAGACCAATGGTCCATTTAGCCCAGTATCCTGTTTCTGACAGTGGCCAATGACAGATGCTACAGTGTGAGTGAACAGAGCAGGGCAATTTCTCGAGTGATCTATCCTGTCATCCAGTCCCAGCTTCTGGAAGTCACAGGTTCAGGGACACCCAGAGCATGGGATTGCATCCCTGACCATCTTAGCTAATAGCTATTGATGGACCTATTCTCCATGAATTTATTCAATTCATTTTTGAATCCAGTTATATTTTTGGACTTCACAACATCCCTGGCAAGGAGTTCTACAGGTTGACTGTGCACTGTGTGAAGTAGTTCTTCCTCATGTTTGTTTTAGACCTGCTGCCTATTCATCTTATTGGGTGACCATGGTTTGTGTGTTATGTGAAGGGTAACACACACTTCCTTATTCACATTCTCTACACCCTTCATGATTTTACAGCCCTCTCTCAGATCCCCCCTCAGCTTGGGAAAGAGACAACTGAACAGTCGCAGTCTCTTTAATCTCCCCTCACAGTAAAGCGGTTCCATACACTTATTCGTTTTTGTGGCCCTTCTCTATAACTTTTCCAACTCTAATATATCCTTTTTGAGATGGAGCAACCAGAACAGCTTGCAGTATTCAAGATGTAGGCATACCACGGATTTACAGAGTGGCATGATGATACTTTGTCTTATTTTGGACTATAAAGTAGATAGAAAGCTGGCTAGATCGTCGGGCTCAATGGGTAGCAATCAATGGCTCCATGTCTAGTTGGCAGCCGGTATCAAGCAGAGTGTCCCAAGGGTCGATCCTGGGGTTCAATATCTTCATTAGTGATCTGGAGGATGGTGTGGATTGCACCCTCAGCAAATTTGCAGATTACACTAAACTGGGAGGAGTGGTAGATACGCTGGAGGGTAGGGATAGGATACAGAGGGACCTACACAAATTAGAGGATCGGGCCAAAAGAAATCTGATGAGGCTCAACAAGGACAAGTGCAGAGTCCTGCACTTAGGATGGAAGAATCCCATGCACCGCTACAGACTAGGGACCGAATGGCTAGGCAGCAGTTCTGCAGAAGAGAACCTAGGGGTTACAGTGGACGAGAAGCTGGATATGAGTCAACAGTGTGCCCTTGTTGCTAAAAGGCTAACAGCATTTTGGGCTGTATAAGTAGGAACATTGCCAGCAGATCGAGGGACATGATCGTTCCCCTCTATTCGGCACTGGTGAGGCCTCATCTGGAGTACGGTGTTCAGTTTTGGTCCCCACACTAGAAGAAGGATGTGGAAAAATTGGAAAGAGTGCAGCAGAGGGCAGCATAAATGATATGGGGACTGGAACACATGACTTATGAGGAGAGGCTGAGGGAACTGGGATTATTTAGTCTGCAGAAGAGAAGAAGGGGGGGGGGGGGGGAGGATGTGATAGCTGCTTTCAGCTACCTGAAAGGGGGTTCCAAAGAGGATGGATTTAGACAGTTGTCAGTGGTATCAGATGACAGAACAAGGAGTAATGGTCTCAAGTTGCAGTGAGGGAGGTTTAGGTTGGGTATTAGGAAACACTATTTCACTAGGAGGGTGGTGAAGCACTGGAATGGGTTACCTAGGGAGATGGTAGAATCTCCTTCCTTAGAGGTTTTTAAGGTCAGGCGTGACAAAGCCCTGGCTGGGATGATTTAGTTGGGAACTGGTCTAGATGACCTCCTGAGGTCCCTTCCAACCCTGGTTTTCTATGATTTGCTATCCCTTTCCAAATTGTTCTTAACATTGTCAGCTTTTTTGACTCCTGCTGAACATTGAGCAGATGTTTTCATGGCACTATCCACAATGACTCAGAGATCTTTCTTGAGAGAACACAGCTAATTTAGACCCCATTGTTTTTACACACACACACACACACAAATTTGGGATTATATTTTCCAATATGCATTTATCAACAGTGAATTTCATCTGCCATTTTCTTGCTCAGTCACCCATTTTTGTGAGATCCCTTTGTAACTGTTTGCTGTCTGCTCTGGACTTTACGATCTCGTCTAATTTTTGTATTGTCTGCAAAGTTTGCCACCTCACTGTTGACCCCTTTTTTCAGATCATTTATGAGTGCAGAAGGAGCAAAGCACTGGGGTACACAGTCTTTTCAAAAGACCCGCATGAATCAGATTATTACAACTCTTACTCACATGGAATAATACCTTAAGCTACACTTGTTGCAATCTATCAGTGTGAGAGATCAGAATCAGGACCCCGACTCAGCAGAACACTCAAGTATGTTAACTTCAAGCACATGCTTACACCCCATTATAGGATTTAAGCACTGCCTCAGTGCACTGCTGAATCAGGGACCTGACTAACAGTGATTACATTCAGTAGCTGCAGTCACAAGAACTCTAAAGAGGTATTGTCTTGATAATTTCAGTATAGCAGGGCATTTTCCAGACACCATAGTAATAGGAATCATTAAAAGTATACTTTGGCAAAATAATGGTACTGATCATGTAAAGTTCCCAATGGGTCAGATAAGGAGGTGAAATTTTACACATTTAAGGACATAATATTTATTAACTATACATTTTACGAATGGCTCCATTCTGGTCTACCACAGTAAGGATTTTTTGTAGCTTAAAGTATGTGTGGGGAATAAAAAGTTTCTCAACATTCAATATGGCCAGTTTATAAAACCGTAATTTCTTTGTCAATTTTAATTTTAAAAAAATTAAAACACAAGCAGCAGCTGGTTTATCAGTGGAATTATCTGGCAAGTTTAAAAAAAAATATTTTTGCCGCAGGTAAAGAGAAAACCTCCATGAAATATAAAAAGCAACTGAAACAGTAGTAGAGATTTTAATACCTGGAGGACAGGTCCATCATGGAGGATAGGTCAGGGATGCAACCCCATGCTCTGGGAGTCTCTAGCCACTGCCTGCCAGAAGCTGGGAGTGGACGACAGAGGATAGCTCACTCAATCATTGCCCTGTTCTGTCCATTCCCTCTGAAACACCTGGATTGGCCACCGTTGTAAGACAGGATACTAAGCTAGATGGACCATTAATCTGACTCAGTACGGCCGTTCTTATGTTCCCAGGCAACAAATCTGTCTGCTGCACCACCCCATGGATTTATGACAAATTTCAAGAGTAGCAGCATATGTCCATTTCATCATATGTCCCTGCATCACCTGGGAGTTCAGTTCAGCACAGAAGTGCTTCTGCCCCTAGAGTTTTGGTAAGCTTTCCCCAAATCAAAGAGATTAGAAATCATCCCATTCAAAGCCCGCTGCAGCTAACTGGCACAATGACCTCATGCACGAAATGTGTCCCTGCGCAAAGTGTCACCTGAGAATTCCACAGTGGTTCTACACTAAACCACTGAGGACTGCCACCAGGAGAAGAAAATAACCATTTCAGCCGCAGTACCCTCCCTCTCTAGGCTGCTGGCACTGATCACCCTGGAGATTACACACTAAACCTGGAACTGTTATAATGAACACTAACCTCGGCAGCAGGGACACCCAACTAGAGAGACTCTCCGTTCAGGGGCTGAGAGCAGACACCAAAACAGCAACAGCAGAAAAGATGACTGGAATAACAGGACGCCGCATAGGGTCTGAAATCATTGAACAGAACTGCCAATGTTGGATAAATTCACTGCCATCTTGAACGTAAACGAAGAAGTGGACACAAGACGACTGTTTTGGTGTAGGAGGCAGTAAGACTCTTCATGTAAGCAGAGAAACAATTCTTGTGCTTAGGTACTTCCAGGACATGGTGATAGGAGCAATATACTGTCAGGACCTAGCTAGATAGTCATGATACACATAACAGGCATGCAGAAGCAGAGAGCTAATGTGCTGAGCAGGACCTATACAGTGATGGGCAAATGAACCCTCACAACAAGACCTTCCTCTAAATCAACGTTTCTCAATCTTTTTGATACCAGGGACCAGCTTCCTGCCTTCCTAAACTGTGTCTAAAAGCATCCACAGCCAACTGGTACATGCTGTTTCTGCTAATTGTTACTGCCAAGGAGTGTGAGAGAAATGAAAGGCAGCCAAGAGATACTCCTTACCACACTAGCCCAGGAGGCCCGAGTTCTCCCCAAAGTATCCAGGTGTCAGTGCAAGGACTAATGGGCTTGCGGACCAGGCCAAATACACTACAGCAGTCAGAACTGCCAGATATAGATATATGAGAAATCACAGCTCTGAGAATGAAGTGTATGTATTTGAAATTGAGAGCATTTGTATCCTACATTTTCAGAGGACTTACATTTAGGTTCTTGTATTCAAGCAAGCTGGACTGAGGAACAGGTCCCTATTAATGCTGATGTTAAGCTAGTTCCAACTGCTTCCAAACCCATAGAAGGACTGGTCCATATGTACAGATTTCCCCAACATGCCTGTAAACTTTTCTCCAAAGGGGAGATTCCCAGCTTCGCAATGGGACACATAGCCCTCACTTCTAGCCGTGGAAGGGCCATGAAATTTCAAATCAGGACATTTTTAAGTTTAGAAAGATTATTTTGTCATTTTACAATGCTTTTAATAGTTCTCTCAGCCCTGTATAGTAGGACTCACAATTCTACTTTAGAAATGGGGGGGGAACATTTAAAAAAAAAATCACAATACAGCTAAAAAATGCACTAAAACAGCATTTCTGAAACTATGGTACAGGTACCACTCGTGGTACATGGGCAATAGTGAAATGGCATGCAGGTTGATCTAAAGTACAATGTTAGACTAAGAACCCATTATAACTACACTGATTAAAATTGTAGAGGTTGCCAGGCCAAGTACTTTTGAGTTTTAAGATGTGACAAAGTAGGTCTTCAAGTCTGAGAACCACAGTTCTAAAAAAAAAAAAAAATTATGAAATATTCTTTTCTATAATCCATGTGGCATATACAGAACACATGATGGTGCGAAATAATGCTTCCATTTCTATCCTTGGAGGACCAGGGAAGTATTTCCCTGGCATGTTGATTACAAAGAAAGTGGCAACTCTCTGAAGCTGTTGTGTTTGCAATGTTACAGTAACTACCAAGGAAATGGGTTAGTGGGTTGGGGGCAGGTCATACAGTCAGAAGCATGCGATCAGCACTTAATTGGAATGAACTGATGTAACTTGCTCTTGGTATTGCCACACGAATAATTAATAGGATCATCCCAATCTCATAACAATAAAATATTTTATACCACTAGCCATAGATATCTAAATATTGGGCACCCAGAAATTAATTCCCACAAACTTCAGCTGACCATCTTTACCTTGGAACCTACTTTAAGAATAGAGGGGGGAGATTTTGAAATGTACAAATGAGAACTCGGTGCCCCACTCCAACTGAACGTCAATGGCATTTGGATTCCTAATTTTGTGCTTTTGAAAATATCAAGAGAGGTAAAAGTTACCAACAGGTGACCTTGGTGAAGACATATACATCTGAAAATGCCAGTTGCAGGTAGCACCCTGAAATTTGTTGCCAGATTACAGCCAGCTATACTCCATCTGAGCTTTGTAATACTATATGCCAGTTTTTGGGAGACACCTATTAACAATGAACTGCTTTATAAAGGAACATCTAATCAGAATACAGCTCTTTAGAGGTAAAAGGAAAATACTCTAATATAATATTAAATCCTGGTTATCTGTACCCATTATCTTGCATCTGTACTGCTCTACTAAGTGGAACGATTATCTTTGGACTAGAGCCAGAAAAGCTGGATTGATACCACAGTTCAAGACTTCAAGTCTGTCACTGGAATTTTCAAAGCCAGGTTCTGATCCTGAAAGGTATCAAGTATCTCCTGGAAGATATTAAGCAGCCTCTGCTAAATTGAGGGTGCTTGTCACCTCACATGATCAGGCCCCAAGAAAATACTAAATCCCTTGTTCTGGTTAACAGAAGATATTTGCAACCCAAGCCATTACTGCACCAGGAAGACTTAAGACAAGCGTGTCTTAATGGATGGTTAGGAGTAAAAAAGCAAAAACAGTGTAAGACAGCTGGTTTTACTTGTACAGAAATCTACCAACCCCAGAGACCCACATATCTCACCATCACCTGAGAACCACACAGTACTCAGGATGCTCACCAGTGTATACATTTTGAGCATGATTTGCAAGAGTTGATATTGCACTGCTTTTTAATAAAAAATACGATGTACAGCTAATCTTCAGTGAATTGCATGGACTTTGAGCTCCCCTAACTTACTTGTAAAAGCTACAAACAAGACCTCTCTTTATTCAGTCTCTGGAGAAGATATTACAAGATGTAGACTAGGATTTCCACAAAGTGGTTTTTCTGATTCTGTATCTTGAACCAAAATTAAACACTGAACTTTTGATGGAGAGGTGGTGGTGACCCAAACGAAATTTAAGGAACAAAGAGGTTTTGTTTTGCAATGATTCCTAAGGGCCTATGATTTTGCTCAAGAGTCTAGTACGCCATTCCCATTTGAAAATATTAAATGATATTCAAAGTAATGTGCCTATTAATTTATGTGTATTGCACATATAACTGTATTTTCAAGGTCTGGCTTTACTAGAGCTGTATATAAATCAATCAAACTGGACTGTCTGTGATGCAGGATCAGAGAACATCAAGGGCCCAATTCAAAGCCTGGTGGAGTCGAAGAAAAATTTCCATTGACATCAATGTGCTATGGATCATTCTCTGAAGTAACCATTTGAAAGTCAGTTTCAAAAAAATATAATTCAAAGTGGTGCTTTCCCCCTTCTTCCACTTAACATTTTAGGATTGTTTTAAGTCACATTTCTGAGTCACACAAATAATTAACCTGATCTTACTAGGTTCTTCTCTTCCTTCACTTTGGATTCAAAACCCTATGTTTCTCTAAAAAAGGGTATGTTTTAATCTGTGTAATGCACTATTTTAAAAAGGCAATCTATCCTTCGGATTGGTTTTCAGATTAAAATGTTTTTCCATCACTTTTTATATTAATCCTTTCCAGTTATGCTAGCTATCCACATTAAACTGAAAAAGGAGAGAGAGACACACACTAATGCATTAACTAAAAGGAAGCATTTTCACATCAAAAAATCACAATACAAGCCTTTTCTCCTACCACACTAAATGAAATCACTCTTGACTGAAATGAGAGATAGCACCGGAACTCAGCTTCTCCTCAAAAAGGTGTCAAAATCCATTTATGTGGACAAGTTGTAGTGGGGGACGTCTAGGTTGGATATTAGGAAAAACTATTTCACTAGGAGGGTGGTGAAGCACTGGGTTACCTAGTGAGGTGATGGAATCTCCATCCTTAGAGGTTTTTAAGGCCCGGCTTGACAAAGCCCTAGCTGGGATGATTTAGTTGGGGATTGGTCCTGCTTTGAGCAGGGGGTTGGACTAGATGATCTCCTGAGGTTTCTTCCAACCCTAATCTTCTATGAGTCTAAGACTAAATATAAAATACACTGTCCAACAAAGGCCACAGAAGCTCTGAAAATGTTTTCCATCACATGGAAAACAGATGTGTTGTTTGAATCAGACTGTCCTTGCTTCCATAAATCAGATGAGTCCAACAATCATAACTTATATTTCATATTGATCACTGTTAATATTCAGACAAAAGTAGGGAAGGGCGGTGGCCGATACTAATTTTTAAACTCTCTAAACAAAAAACGTGTGTGCAGCTATAGGGAAATCTTTATGCATAGCAATGTCATAGATCCTAGTGGGCCCTTTCCTGGACATGCATGAGGACTGCTGTGAGGAGAATCAAAGCCCCGTGCTCTGGGTGTTTCAAGCTCCTGGCTCCTGAACAGAGGCTAGCCACTGCCCCAGTCTGAGCTCACTAGACTCTCAGTGAGCAGTCCTTCTATTTGGCATATCCCCATCCCAAGTGCTGGAACCCATTGGCCAGCTGCCTAGCACCTCTGGGTGCAGCACTGACCCTTCAGACTCTCCAGTACTTAAACATACCCGTCTCCCAGAAGTCCACCCCAAAGGTGCAAAGCTTCTGGATACAGGTTAACTGCCCACAGCAGTTGCGAGGCAGTCCATCCACCCACCCCAGTCTAACACCTTTATGCTCATTTATACTTAATCTTGCAAAGCACAAAATAAAATATCCTAACACACAATGTCCCTCACTAGCTCACCCATCACTTGGGAACCATGAGTGTGCCATCTAGAAGGTCACCAGGATCTTCTGCCTTCTCCCCTATCCTGCCCCTGCAGCCATCTCATCTTAATCTGACTCTCTTTCCCCAGTTTCCCCTGTGAATCACTTTATAGACTTCTGCTGGGGTCACCTGCTTCTTTTCTTCAGGCTTTTAGTAATTTTCCACTGCTCTCAGAACCCCTTCCTTTCAGACAAGAGGAGAAAATGTCTTCTCCCAGCTAGAGCAAACCGATTGCCCCGAGATCTTCTACTTTGAATAGGTGACTATTGAGTGCTGACCACTCACCATTGTTTATGGCCTGACAGAGGCATGACAACTCTGCTGACTGATGGGGAGTCCACATACATATAGGCTTTCCATAACACAGTTTCATAAAATTATCCACAGTTCCAAAGTGGTGCACAGACAGACTCCCCAATTCATCCCAATGCCGTATTTCTGCAATTAGCCTACTTGCCTTGAAACAAGATTAATTTTCCCCTTTCATACTTGCTCTGATGATGTGTCACTTATGTATTAGAGAAATAAAGCAAAAGCACTAACTTAAAATCTTGCTACTAAATATTTTCCTATTACTACTGATGCCATCTGATCGGTCTTCAAAGTGAAATTCACTGCATAAGGCCCCATACACCTTTCACACCACAATTAGCCCCCAATTAAGGGGTATGTGACACACAGGACCATGTGCAGGCCATCAGCATTAAAGGGAATTTCAAACTCAGAAAACAGGCAATTTATAGCAGGGTCTAAATGTTGGTCAAGAGAACCGTTTTTATGCCTACTAAGGGCCCATTTCTGCCACCCTTATTCAATTCCCTTGCCAGGCATTTCATACATTCATTTCAATGGGGCTGCTCAGAGAGGCTTGAATCCAGAAAAGCATTTCAACACAGGCTTCCCTTTGAGCAAGAGCAGTCCCACTGAAATCAGCAGCAGACTCAGACTCATAGACATTAAGGCCAGAAGGGCCCATCGTCATCATCCAGTCTGACCTCCTGCATGCCACAGAACCTCACCCACCCACTCCTGCAATAGACCCATAGCCACTGGCTGGGTTACTGAAGTCTCAAATCATGATTTAAAGATCCCAAGTTACAGAGAATCCACCATTTACTCTAGCCCAGACCAGCAAGAGACCTTTTCAGCTTGGGTCACGGAAAGGAGTGGGGGGAGAGGGAGGAGAACCTAGGGTATTTACAAATCTGACCTGGGGGAAAATTCCTTCCCAACTCCAATAGGGTTATATGCTTAAATTTAAGCTGATGCTTAAAACACTTTTCTGGATTGGGGGCTATGTGAGTAGTGCCAATAAGGATAAGTAAGGGTGGCAGAATTGAGCCCATTTTATTTCAACATTATGAATAAAGCACTCTAGCACATTCAGCCAATTTGACTACTGTACTATACTTCCTTGACTTTCCCAACATAGTTTTGTTTATACAAGTGCTTACTGTGTGAAAATTCCATTTCCCTGATTTGTTTGGAGCCCCTATTTCAAGAACATTATACAGTTCATTTGATGGTATCGGGGAGGTATTGCTACTGTAGATCACATCATTTACAATTCATCCAGGATAGTCACACACCATCACCCATATAGATCATGAGCTGTTGCATAATACATATAATGCCGTTCTCAGGACACTATATACTCTATGTTTGTGCCATCAAGACTTCCAAATGAATGCCTTCATTAAGTATTGGAGAGCATGACTACATATCTTTGTTTCCTGCTATTATTGTTTCTGGCTAGAAACAGACAATCCCTGAGGATAGTCAGTATGACAGAGCTACTGTTCGAGAGTGGTGATAGCGGTCACAGCTGAGGACAGCAATTGTCCGAAATGGAACCTGTGTCAGTTTAATTTTATAACAAGCAAAATTCACAGCATTGTGGTTACAAAAACATCTGTGTACCATGGGGTTTAAGTTAAATTTGTGTGTGTGAAATTTCTATTTCAAACACTTATTCATATGAATTCACATTTAGCTCACATGGGTTTTACCCAATCCCAGTGTACTGAGAGGTGATTCAATAGACTGAAACATTACTTGTCATTTGGCTGTTAAGCAAGCATTATACAACTCCAACCTACACACAGAGACCAATTATATTTAGCAACCTCAGTGACTGACCCAGAATGCTTGGCTTTCAAGTATAAGGGTTTAAATAATGTAGCTGAAGAGTTAGTTTTATAGCTTCAGGTATAAAAAAAAGCAGATAACCAAAACTTTCTGATCAAGGTTAAATTCTAAGATTAGAAACACTGAGATGAGGAAACTCCAGAGATGATAAAAACTAAAATACACTAATGGTGAAAATGACTTTATTTAGGGTATTTAAATTCTATTTCTGTACCTACAATGAGAAACAATCAAAAGCTAGACATGTTATTGAAAATATACTAGTTAGGGCTCAGATCCATTTCTTTTGCCTAGAGGTTACACAGAAACATATAACGTTATCAGTATCATCCAAAATAATCTATTTGCCATTTTCTTCAAGAAGCAGTAGTGACCTAAACCAGAGGGGCAGAATACAAGGGTCAAAAACCATGGAAAAAGCCATCCAAATCAGTTGCACATACAAACAACTAGGATTTATGACTTAATACTGGCTCACTGCGCTAACATACAGAAAAATGTAAAACCTAAACTCCGGTACAAGCGGTAGGGACTGAATTTCAGTGGAGTCATATCAAATTTTAGTTAATTCATCAGATTAGTAGCAATAACCTGTAACCAATAAAAGGTTACACTCTGCACTGTACTCTCAGAGCCAGATTTCAGACAGTGGACTCCATATTTATAAGCACAGTTTTCCACCTAAGTCACTCACCATTTAGGTAAGGTGAATATCAAAGTCCTAGATTTGCAGGCAGGAGCTTTGATGTAAAAGTGACAAAGTGCACGTTCAAAACAGTCCCCAACTATGGAGCCCAATTTAGGCTAAACGGGAAAGGTGGTCCTTAATTAAATAAAGTAAAAAAATAGAAGATAACAGAGGAAACTAGATGAGCTGCACTGATTTATAATGCAATGTAATTTGTTTCATAACCTATGGTTGGATCATAAACCGCTCCATTTTCCTTACCAGAACCCCAAAGGGAAATTAAATTCCACAGACTGACCCGCTAAATTGGATTTAACTCCACCACAAAGACTTGGGTTCTTGAGGGTTGCAATGATCAACAAGTACATGATTTTACAAAAATGGAAGAGCAGGTTTATGCCCAGAATAGAGCGTGGCATGCAGACCTGTCTTAGTTAGCAGCCAAAGAATAAATAGCTCATTGCAGTAGACAGCAATTACATGAATCTGAAGAAATTCGGACCCTGTTTCTAGGTACATTTGGATAGAAAAGTTGAGCTAACTTAAAGAATGCCAGGCCTCCATACCTCTAAACGCCTCCCCTCCCATCCAGTACCCTCTTACCCTATTCATATAGGTCTTCTCCCATTGTATTACTGTTACCCCCAGCCTAACATGTTACGTTTACGCAGTATTGTCTGGTTTGTATTGTCTGCTCTTGCCATTTTATAACTTGTCAAAGCTGCACAATTCCATGGAGATCCCATGAAGCATGCAGTATTTGAAAACTTATACAAGCTGTAAATCATTTACCTTTCTGTACCTTACATTGTCTGCTTCTTTATGAAACTCAATAAAGAATTAATCACACACAAAAAAGTCATAGACTGTACCTCAAGATAGTCAGATTGTTTTGGGGAAGAAGGGCACTATATAAAGCTTCAAGACAACATTTTAAAATCTCAGAATATTTTAAATTAGAACATTTTATTAAGGCAACAACTATATTAGAATTGAATGAAATTATAATTATGATAAATGGCAGAAGTAAAGGGATTTTAGTAATCCGCAGTCTTAAATCTGTATTTCCAGGAGTCACAATCCATCATCCAGATGCGATATTCATGGATTAGGATTTTTTGATGTCAGGACAATTAAGAATTACTTAAAGTATGAGGTGCTCTAGAGTTTATTGACAAACATTTTAAATTGTAACAAAGCAGAAATCCAAATCTGCTCACACTTCTAAACTTTTTTTTTTTTTTTTTTTTTAAGTATTCTGGGAGTGAAATAACAAGTAGCTTATCTCACAGTTGCATATGCCTGCAATCATAAGTGAAATAAGCATAGCAATCTTTGATTTGTTCCTAACTCTAAGTCATAAGAATGGCCATACTGAGTCAGACAAATGGTCCATCCAGCCCAGTATCCTGTCTTCTGACAGTGGCCAATGCCACGTGCCCCAGAGGGAATGAACAGAAGAGGCAATCATCAAGTGATCCATCCCCTGTCATCCACTGATTTACAAAATAAAATTACAAGAAAGAAAGGGCTAGTTTAAGGCCTGATCCAAAACTCACTGAAGTTGATAGGGAGTCTCTTATTGGCATCAGTGGCGTTTGGGTCAGGCCTATAGTGAGTGTTAGTCTCACAATCCAAAGGACAGTGGTCTATGTAGGTCCCAGGAATGCAGGAATCTGTGCAGCAGTTTGAAGTGTAAACTTTATATTTGTCTGCAGCATAGCTAGCCAGGTGCACCTGAATGGAAGACTCTGGTTTCCAGCAAACAAATACACCCTGAAAGCATGAAGAAGGATGTTTTCTGGTTTTATAGAGAAGTTAATCAAAATACATAACATGGTTTGATTGTTAAGACATGTATTGAAAATGTTTTAAAACAGTTTCATCTTTCAAGCATAATCTCACACATTACGTATTAATTGCCATAGGTGTACATGGTGCTTTGCAGACATTTGAAAGAGAAGCTTTTGAGGACAGGTTATCTAACTCAGAATAGTAACAAATATATACATCTTGCCATCAGAGACTGTTTTAACCTGAAATTTACATGGTAAGCATTTACAACACTGAATGTAACAAAAATCCTGCAAAAATTAGGTTACATTTTCAGAACAAAGTAATGATGTTCAGTGCTCAGGGGCCAGATATTCAGAAAGTGTGGAGCATTCACCTCTGGAAAAATCAATTTTACAGTATCTCAGGATAGGCACCTAGAAATTGAGATCCCCTAGACACTTCTAAAATGTTAGGGTCTTATTTGTGAACTGAAAACTCAGTATGGTGATTGGTGCCCCACTGAAGATTGTTCAGTTTCTTTTTCTAATTTCTCAAACAGCTTTTATTATCTGAGTAGAAACATAAAAAGATGAGGGAAGACAAAAAAAAGATTAGATGGATAGATGGGGAATAAAGGTCACAAATAGTTAACTTACTTAGTGGCACTGCACACATCTTATTTTATTCATTTATTTTAAACTTATTTAACATATCCCTAATCCTCACTTATCAGCCAGTACCAGAATTGCTGAGGTGTTTCAAGTCAATATTTAGATGAATGGTCCAGATAAATAGGATACAATAAGAACATAAGAATGGCCATACTGGGTCAGACCAAAGGTCCATCCAGACCAGTATCCTGTCTTCCCACAGTGGCCAGCCAATGCCAGGTTCACTCCCTCTGGGGCACCTAACAGGTAACGATCAAGTGATCTCTCTCCTGCCATCTATCTCCACCCTCTGACAAATAGAGGCTAGGGACACCATTCCTTATCCTTCCTGGCTAATAGCAATTAATGGACTTAACCTCCATGAATTTATCTAGTTCTCTTTTACACTCTGTTGTAGTCCTAACCTTCACACCAGGTATAGTGCACACAAGTATTGTGCACTTCTTAGACCCTTACTTTTGCAAATAATAAAATTCACCCGTTGTTGAAAGGAAGAACACCCAGTTAGGTATGATGCACATGTATAATTAAAAAATAAAATAATCCCTAAAGCCTTTCAAAACAACAATAATTTTATTATTTTACAATAGAGTAAGCAAGGTATTTGGTTTTTAAAATGAGTACTTAGTTTTCACGTACAGCAATTTACCGATATGAACGTACAATGCATTCTCAGCACCTACACTGACCCAGAGATGCATCTTTGAACTAAAAGGTCTGTATACTAAGCCTTGACAGACCAAGATTCTTCCTTTGAAGCCATCATACAATACTGAGTAAATAAGTTCTAAAGAGTTCAAGATACATATTTATATGCTAGCAAATAATTAAGAGGAAAGAGCACAGTACAGATTCATCTGAATAGTACAAAGCTCTAACTTCTTATTTACAGCTTTATTATTATTAAACCAAGTGCTATCAGCAGACTCAGCACTGTGCTAACAAGAAGAAGAAGGAATGCCCCTGTCCCAAGGAAATTGAAATCTAAAGCAAATACAGATAAGACAAAGGATAGATCAGAGGAAGGTTCAGGGTGAAAACCTGGCCTCACTGAACCCAATGACAAAACTCCCATTGACTTCAATAGGGTCAGGATTTCACTCAATCTTTACACCAGTGGTGCAGATTTCTATTTTGTTATCAAGCCACTCAGGAATAGGACAAGTTTAAGAGAGGGATTTCTCTTCTCTCCACCCTAGTTTTCTTTATTACAGAAGAGTGTGTATTTTTAAAAAAAAAAATAGAAGAGGCAGATGTGGTTCCCCATCACACTTTTGTATCCAAAACCAAGATTAGTATAGTGACATGAGGTAATCCAGACATTCTACTTCTAGCAATCTTAAATCTAAAGTTCCATGGCTGTGTGGATTTCGCACTTTTCAAGTTTTCTGCACAAATTTTAAGCCACACAGCAGCTGATGATTGCTCTTGACACAGAATAGTAAGATGGACCTGATCCTGGCAATTACAGAAACACTGAATCAGGCTACAAGAGTCCAGATTCTGAAGCTAATATACAAAGAAAAATACCTCAAAGCCAGGCCACCAGAGTAGGGAAAGGATCTAGCCATCTGTTACAATTAAGCCACCATAATCTGTGATGCACAGTGACAGACTGGAAGGAATAGGGCCATAGAAAAGGCATCGGGGCTACTGATTTTCAATAAAGTATCTTCAGAGGGGCACATAACCCAAACTCCAAAATGGAGGGGCATTTGCATCATATCTCCCCTCCTATCCCTGGTCACATTCAGAACTGCAACAGATGGGCAAAGTGCATGCTGTAGTTTGATACAACTGACTTAGTTTGCTTGATAATTACAAATCCTTTTACCTATGCAACTGTGACAAAAAGGCTTAAGATTCAGTCAAAGAAGCATCAATCTGCACTAACTGAATGGCACATAAAAAACTGCAGAGATCATTAATGAAAGTGAGTACAGATGCAAATATTCTTATTAAAGCCAGCTTCCTGAGAAAATAGCTAGTCCAGCAAGTCATTGTCTACAAAAGAAATATTTTGTATTTACTAACAGGCAGGTAGTAAATCTTAGTCTAAATGACTTATTTTATCTATTAAGAATAGCTGCCTGATAGTCATTCTACTATTTCAGAAAAAAGTTATGTCTTTTTATTCTTAAGAAAACCAGTTTTCCATTCATAAAACTAACAAAAAACCCTATATCCATTATTATCTAAAACCCTATATGCATTAATATGACATATCCTATATGTCATATTAATGCATCTTCAAATTCTTATTGCAGCCAGGGACCCCTTGAGATGAAAACGTAACCTGCGTTCACTGAAAGAAACTTCTCATACTTGAGTATGGCGCCCTCATTGACAGGCAGGCAAATCAGAGAACAACAACATGATTTACAAATGAACACATTTTCAACTCTTAAGAGACATTTTCCTATAAATGTGCACTTTGTGCATAAATCTCCTCTTTAGTTATCAGTACAAGGTATCAGCAGTTTTAGTATTTGCCATACATGGACAGACAGTAAGATTATCAGAATGTATTTGGAAGGTTCCCCCTACTGTATTTCTTTTAAAACCCAATTACTTAAAATGCCCTCCAGCTGATACAAAACTAACAAGACGGGATGTTTAATGCATCACCCCTTGGGAAAAAAGAAAAAAAAGCAACACACCCCGATGCTCTCCTTGCACCACATTTTCAACTTATGATACTAACAACGTATCAGGCAGTCAGCTCCACCAACTCTTTTAGAGAGTGGAAATTCACACATAATGAAAGTGGCGGAGATCAGGGGGAAAAAATTTGTTTTTCTTTGAAGTGAAATAAAAATCTGTTACTGTTTCATGTTTTCAGTCTGAAAAAAATAGAAGGAACAAGAAACAAGGCACCACTTGAATCTCAGGGTTGTACTGCCATCCACAAACAGCCTAGAGCCATATCCTTTAATGTCAGCAAAAGCCTGGACATGATGTGGAGCCTTTCCATTTCTGTGATTCCACAACAAAACCACAGAAGTCACTGTGAAAGACACTGCACTTACTTCTGCACTGAAATACATGCAAGATATTGAAAGAGACGGACCACAGCAAATGAACAAGTCCCTTAACCCGCAGTGCAAAATATATAAAACCACACAATTCCATTTAAGATTCTGCATCTAAATGGGAACTAAAGGTAATTACAACTAAGCTATTTCTAGTAGAGAGACTCTTACCTCTTTTATATGCAGATAACTTCTGGTTTCCAAACAAAATAAGAACTGGATATATTTGCACAAGATAGCATGTTAGCAAGAAGCAAAATTCTCTCCCACACAAAATGCTTGGCTCTTTAACATTTTGCTAAATTCGTCAAGCCAACTTTAACTATGGGAAAAATAGGCATAACTGGAACAATTAAGTCACTAAGGGTATGTCTACACTACCCACCGGATCGGCGGGCAGCAATCGATCCAGCGGGGATCAATTTATCGCGTCTAGTCTAGATGCGATAAATCGACCCCCGAGCGCTCTCCTGTCGACTCCTGTACTCCAGCTCCGTGAGAGGCGCAGGCAGAGTCGACGGGGGAGTGGCAGCAGTCGACTCACCACAGTGAAGACACCACAGTAAGTCGATCTAAGTACATTAACTTCAGCTATGTTATTCACGTAACTGAAGTTGCGTAACTTAGATCGATCCTCCCCAGTGTAGACCAGGGCTACGTAGTAAGCATGTTGTAAGCATGAAGTAGCTTTTAGATACAAAGCAAACTGTACATCTCAGTCTCTTATTTCTAAGAGTCTGTACTCTGTGGAATATGTCTTAACACAAATCCAGTGAAGCTACTACCAGTGTGCCTTAGGATCACCGCAAATACCTAGACACATGAGAGGTCCCCTCCAAGTTAATGGAACTAGGTCTATGAGTAAAGTTACTCAGTTCATAAGTGTCTGCAATATCAGGTCTTCGGTGCTTAAGGGCACAATCCTCTAGAGGTGCTGAGCACCCTGAACTGCCACTGACTTCAGTGAAAGCTGAACATCCTTGTCACTTTTCAGGGGTGGTAAGTACCTTCCTTAAAGCATCAAGCCTGATATGTTCCATATTTTTTTAAACAAAGTTGCCATGAAGCTCTAAGGACATTTATTATGAAATACTATAAAAAATGTTAAATACTGGTGCTAAAAGAATGCCCTCCTAACAAAGGAAACATAGAATAATCCTTAACGTTGCAGCAGAAAACAAGATTATGAGAACGAAAGGATGATTTAACATTCATTTCCATGTCTGTTCTTTACTGAGAGTGGAACACCTGAGGACAAAAATTCTTAGCAGGAAGTTCAAGAAAGAAAGGAGAGAGAAGACTGGACAAGAAACATTGCTCAGCTAGTTTATGGCAGTGGAATATTCCCATTTAGCAAAATGCCAGATGAGATACTAAGAACATTTAAAGAAATACGATTTGCCTGAAATGGTTCTTGCTGACAGTTTAATTAGTAAGCTTTACTGATTTATCAGAAGTTTCCAAATAAAATTCAATGTCATTTTTTACACAGATGTTTTAAAAAAAATTTCCTCAAGTTTCTATCCAATGTAAAAGTCAGACTTAGCAGTATGCATTTCCCATTTTAGGCCCAATCCAGCACTCTTTGCCAGTGCAAGACAGCTACTTTCAGTTAAACTTACCACAGAAAAAGAGATTGCATCTGCAGTTCTCAGAGGGGCAAGCCTATGGTTTCCTTCATGCAAGTAAAATCCTGCATTCATCAGAGATATGCCAAATTGAATGCTAATAGAAGAATTGCTTTAACCACTGTGGAAAGCGATATAAAATAACTGTACACACGCAAGAGACAAGAGCCCCAGTTCCCACAAAGCGAGTTGTGCCAACGGACCCTTTCGCTCTTTTAGAGCCCCACTGACTTCAACAGCTGAGTCTGCCTGGCCATTAGGGTCCGGGGGTGCACATCAGGGTGCAGGATCTGGGCCACAACTTGTATACCTCAGTAATATACACATAAGTTGTGTGCGCATACACACATGCACGCACACATAGCCAGTTGCACGCCAAGTCTCGCGCACACGTTCTTGTGCAAGAGATGCATTTGCTCTCGGACACATCAGCGCCTGTACTTATTTTCGAACATGCAAACGCCCGGCGTGCAGCAAAACACATGAAAAATGCACGTGTTAAGTTCTTTCCTCCTTTTGTCCGAGCTTTGCCCCAGCCGGGACCCGCACGGCTCTGGGGCGCACGCTGCCGGGAGTGGATCCAGCAGACCCACCCCCCCGGTGTGTGTCAGACGCAGGGGCCACGCGACTCTCCCGCACGCACCCAGCCCCTGCCCGGTAATTCCCAGCAAAGGCAGGCAAAGAAGGAACCGGGGCGGGGGCGGTTTCTCCCGGCTGCACGGACCCGGCTCACCGCGGGCGCCGTCCCCCCGCAGGCGGAGCCCCTCGCACCGGGACCCCGCCGCTGCAGGGGCGGGAAACCCGCGCGGGGGGGAAGGGGAGGAAGCGCCTCCCGGAGCCCACCTGCCCCCCGCCCGGCCCCGGCCCGCGCTCACCTCCGCGGCTCCGTCCTCCGCCGCTCCTCCAGCGTGGCGGCGGGCCGGGCCGGGCCGGGGGCGGCTGCCCACGCGGGAGCCGCAGCTCCGCCGGCGGCAGCCGAGAGCCGGGGCGGAGAGCGGGGCGCTCCGCTGGGCAGCCCGCGGGCCGGGAGAAGGGCGAGCCGGCGTCCGAGCGCCGCGCTGCAGCACTGCCCAGCCGCGCCCGCCTCCCCGCTCCCGTTTTAAAGCCGAGAGTGGCCGCGGGCCGTCCCCTTCCCCGCGTGCCATCGCAGCCGCGCGGCGTCACCGGGCCCCGGGCGGGCCAGGGCGGAGTCTGGGTGCCTCGGGCTCCTGGTGTTCCAGGCTCACTCACTTGCCCGCCGCTCTCCCGGGCGCGGCTCCGGCTCCGGCTCCGGCCGGGGATCAAGTGCGCCGGCCGCCGTCTGCTCCCTTCCTGGGGAAGGGCCAACAGAGGCGGGCGGGAACGGGGGTCCGGTTTGCAGGAGCAGCAGCGCCTCGGACCTTTTTCTCCCCCCGGAGACACATTTACCTCCCCCGGGGAGGGGCCCCTGCAGCTGGAGTCGGAGCACGTTAAGTTCATCCAATTGCATGTCAGCCTGGTGACGACAAGAGACGAGAGTCACACACTTCGCTGGCTGAAGTGAAGTGACCAAACCACAGCCTTGCAAAACAGAGGGGAGAGACATGCCTCTCGTCCTGGCATGCGGAAAGGTGGGATCTAAGACACTGCACAACCGCGGGGGCTTTGTTCACACACCCCCCCATGGGAAATTATCCAGAATGGAAAAAGTTTCCTGCTAAATCAAGCGCGTACAGAAAAGAAACAACGAACAAAACGTGGAAGCTGCTGCCCCATGTTCTAAAGCTACTAAACCCTACAAGCCATGCCATTCCCAAGGGACTAAGTGCTACCTCTGGTGAGACCATTCAACAGCGGTCACAATAAAGCGTGCGGGGGGGGGGAGGAGGGCGTTGACACCTTTCATATTTTATAACGTTGGACAAAAGTGTGACATCCCCTAACACAGGCAGATCCCCCCCCCCTTACATAAAATTCTGAATATGAAACCCTGCAGGCTAGTATTGCACAAGAACACGGGGGGAAATGCAAATCTGTCTCCTGCTCCTCCCCTTCACAAATCTGGGGAGGTGTCAACCCTATTGAGAAGGTGGGGTGGTCGTGAGGGTGCATCTTGCTTGGAAAGTTCTGAAGAGTTCTACAGGAGGGACTGTACAGGGTGAACGTGGAAAGGACAGGAAGCTAACACTCCCCCTCGGGCAGCATTTTATTGAGAGTACAGGATACTGGTGCAGAATTAATTTTTTACATCATTTTTTAATTATGGTAATTAAACATCTAGATTAGTGACAGGTTTTTTTAAAAAACTTGGTTTTCAGGAACCCACGCAATGGTTTAGTGAAAGATGACAAGATACAGGGAAGGCAAGTGAAAGGTACGTTACTGAGATAAGCAAAAATCAAAAAGAGGTTCAAGGTCTAGCCTCAAGGGCTGCTGACCCCAGCATGCCATGCATAATTATAGCAGGCGTGTTTCCTTCCTAATACAGTGATGTAGTATTTGAGTGTAAAGAATTGAAAACTGCAATGTTTAGCTTTATTCAATAGCCTCAAGCAGGGCAGGTGTGGAAGGATCTGTATTTTTTCCAAAAGCTCATTTTTTATTTTTAAAGGCCACCTTTCAGCAGCTGTGAATGCTGGCATTATGCTGGGGAAAATAGGTGTATATGACACAATCTAGTTCCCAGATTACTTCACCTGACTAAGGCATTTGGATCAACAAACCCCCCATTCGGATGCCTAACAAGTGTGACCTTTAAAAAAAAAATCCTATTTTAATCTCAGAATTCTAATCAGAAAATTTTACATTTCCCATTCCACCCACTCCCTCTCTCTTTAAACACAATGGGCTGCTGGCTGCCACATTACACTCCCAGAAAGAAGTAAGACAAAGGCACTCTCTACATAAATTCTTCCTTGCTGGTTGGCTTTTTATACCTGTTCCTTTTACCATCACATGCAAAAATCATTTTCACAGGTACCCTATTTATCAGTTTTCCACCAAAAGGGAAGAACTTTTGCAGGGACATTAATGACTGTATAGGATGACCAAGCAGGAGACCCCTGCCCACCACTGCAACATTCCACAACTCTAACGGTGAAGGTTTTCAGCTGTGATTATAAGAAAGTGATTGTTGTCTGTAGCAGCATGATCAGAGATCTGCCAGTATCAAGAGAGAACTAGACTCAAGGGTTCTCATTTTACAGGCTGTAATGCACTAGAGGATATACAATAGTCCTAACATAGCCACTGTACCACTGAAAATACACAGCCTACCTACCATCTCAACCAAAAGGGGAAGAAAAAAAAAACACAATCATTTAGTTTAAAGCAAGAAACACCAATTGGTTAGTCCACAATAATATTCGTCGGAAAAAAGAAATTTCTTAAGTGCTAGTAAAGCAGTCTCTAATTTCCAGCATGGCAATGATAACAACATATAACAAGACATTCAACTGTACCAGGAGCCTTGTGCGGCTTGACTACATTGTGAGGAAAGCCTCATGTAGAATAGGTAGGGCTTCTGATTTTAGGTGAACACCCAATACGACACCCCCAATACAAAAAAATCAAATTGGTGTTTATCCAGTAAATGCTGGAAAAATGCCAGAAATGGTTACTCAGTTAGTGTTGACTTCACCCCTTTCCCTGTGCAATTTGTTTATACAGGAGAGGTCCCTGTTCCTGGACTTATACACTTATACATACTTATACACACAGAGTGGACTACTACAGGGGAGTGATTTCTAAAGTGCACTAATATATTGCACATTAATTGGTCCACGTAGACCCTGCTGGTGCGCACCAAAGGTTCCGTAGTCCCCTTTAATGGAGTGCTAGAGAACTCTTCCCAGACTGAAACAGGAGCAAGGATAAAAATGATCACCAACCTTCCCAAATTCTCTCTCTCTCTCTCTGAGAAGGGGGTCTTCTGCTGAGATTTACTGTCCAGGCAGAGGTGAAGTGAGGCATGCAACAGCTTCTAAGCTCAAGGACTCTACAGTAGTAAAGACTGTGGCTCATCAGAAGAGTGAGGAAACAGGAAACCAGCAGCAGAAAGAACATCAAAATTGGGATGACCACGAGGCTGAAGCTGCCACGTGGTGCAAAATCCCACTCCATCAGCAAAGCTTGGGATCGTCACATGGCATCTGCCTTCTTCAGACGTGTATCTCCTAAAGTGCTCAGGAGCAGCGCTCTCCTCCTGTAGCCCTTATGAACTGTGCATAAGGGGAGACCGAGTGGCCAGCTCTAAAACCAGAGAAGCAGCTGCAGTCAGTAGCAGGAGGGTACACAGGATTTGTGGAGGTTAAGGAGAGGCTGCAGCAGCCTTCATGCAGAATTCCCAGCCCTTCTTGGTGCTGCCTGTCCTCTTTATCATTCCTCCAGTCTCAGATGAGAGAAAACCATCTAAAAAGAGAGAGAGGTTAGTCAAGTATCAGCGGGTAGCCGTGTTAGTCTGTATCCATAAAAACAACAAGGAGTCCGGTGGCACCTTAAAGACTAACAGATTTATTTGAGCATAAGCTTTCGTGGGTAAAAACCTCACTTCTTCAGATGCATAGAGTGAAAGTTACAGATGCAGACAAATATACTGACACATGAAGAGAAGGGAGTTACCTCACAAGTGGAGAACCAGTATTGACAGGGCCAATTCGATCAGGGTGGATGTAGTCCACTCCCAACAATAGATGAGGAGGTGTCAATTCCAGGAGAGGCAAAGCTGCTTCTGTAATGAGCCAGCCACTCCCAGATTAGTCAAGTCACCTAACCCGCTGCAGGAAGGTGCTCAGATCCTACAGTGATGAGGGTGCTATAAAAAATCTAGATCAAATCAAACTTTAACTTTGTGTCCCTCCTTAATAAACTAACTTCTGAAGTTAAGCCCTCCCTAGTTCAGTCCTTAGTCAGTCCATCCAACAGGGCCCCTCATGATACCCTCAGCTGGAGTCTGGCTACCTGGCAAAGGTTCCTGCTCTGGGATGGAGCAGCACCCCATCTTCCCTGGAGACTCTTTGCCTTCACTTTATTCCTCAGTGACCCCAGCTCTCCAGCTGAACCACTCCTCTTGAACTCAGTTCACTGACCTCAGCTCTTCATCTGAGACAATCTCAGTTCAGGCCCCTTCTGGGGGTAATAGTTCCAGATACAGCCCTGCCCTGGGCCTTCCCCAATGGCTATGCGGGGGAGGAGGAACCTGGGTGGCCCACCCACTACTCAGGGTCCAGACCCAGGGACCTCTAAGTAGCAGCCATGTGCCCCATCCCTTTAACTAACTGCCTTTCCCTGGGCCACCTCCCTGTGGCCCCCATCTTACTCAGGAGGTCAGACTAGATGATCATAATGGTCCCTTCTGACCTTAATATCTATGAATCAGTTAATTTCCTTGGGTGTGGTACAGGATAAAAGGATTTTATTTCTTGGTTTCCAGTACACAAATCCCCAGGTGAATTTTTCCCATTGCACCTAGACATTGCAGTCAATATAGTCCTCTGAGAAGGACCTATGTGATGTGTTTCAGCGTCTCAGGAATATTTGTACTGTCTGCTATTGTTTGAGCCTCCAAGAATCAGAAATTTAGCTATCCCTTTAACCTCCTGCCTCCATTACTGAAAGAAAATCTAAACAGAGCAGTATTTCTTAGTAACCTGCTACCAAGATAACAGTCTTTTATGGGCATAATGTGATTAAACCTATTTGCTTTCAAAACTAGATTAGGTCCTGTGTATTCTCCTAGTCCAACGTATTTTGGCTAGCTGTGAACACCATTCAATGTAAAGTGCAGCTAAAGCCCTTTGTAAGCACCCTGTTTCAAGGGCCTAATTCTGAGCATCTGCATACTCACTAAGAAAGCTGATCCCATGCCCAGTGAAGTGAATGGCAAAGTTCCCATTGACTTCAGTGGTACAAGACCAGGCCCTCATAGTGGCTAAAATCCCATGCTGCTCTGCTAAAGTGGAATCACATGCAGGAACTATACAGATTTAGCTATATACTGATGTGCTTTGTAACCAAGAATACAGTGTGCCATTTTGAGAAGAAACTGCTCCCGGAGCACTTTGACAGCCCTATATCCTAGAGTGGTCTCTTCATTCATTACTATGAATGAATTGAGGGGATTACTATGGAGAATACAGGATTTCGATCAGTCACTTTGGCAGCTGGTCTTGTTCCATGTTCCAGAAAACCTACTGTAATTGAACATTAAGGTTGCAAGGTTAAGTACTCAGAAGACAGGAAATGCCAAAGTGAAGTAGGGTGGTCTTCATATTAAATCAACAAGAGCTTATATTTAACAATTGCATTATCCTATAATAACCAGAACCTGCTGTAAACTGCAGCGTGGCACTATTTGAACTGCTGTCTACAGTCCAGGATCCCACTTCTAAAAAGGAGGAGGACCATTGGTGATTGCAGCAATGCCCCACATCCTTACAAAACAATAGCAGCTAGTCCACACACAAGAGTTACATTACATACAGCAGAGCATCTCAATATGGGGGACATAATCAGGTTTCATGGAGTAGTGTGACAGAGTAGGGAGTATTGACCTGGGAATGTTGTGTGTGAGTTTTACTGGTACTGTTTGCATTGGTGCTGGATGGTGGTGGGATATCAGGGTGTGACTTCACTGGAGGGATGATACGTGAGCACATAATCTGAGCCCAGGAGGGGATTGGGGCCAGGTGACACCTTCTGCCTGGGAAACTGGACAAAGGCTGGAGGAGGAGCTGGGGGAGTGTGCCTGGGGGAGACTGCTGGAGGGGGTTTCAGTTTCAAGTTGGCTGGGAAAATGGAGGGAGGCCCAGCACCGGAGTCTGGGCTCCCTACCCCCGAAGATGGATCTGACTGAGGGGTCCTGTTTTCTGTACCTACAAGCTCTGTTTTGGGCTGTGTTCCTGTTGTCTAATAAATCTTCTGTTTTACTGGCTGGCTGAGTCACAGTGAATCGCAGGAAGTGGGGGGGTGCAGGACCCTGACTCCCCCACACTCCATGACAAGTAGTGACTACCCTGTCTTATTTGTATGGTTGGGTGGGAGGGAAGGCCTGAAACTTATGGGAGATGTGTCCCAAAAAACTTTTCTGCTGTAACATGGGGTCACAGTACCTAAAAGGTTGAGAATCACTGCTATACAGCTTAATTACATGATCATATGCTATTTTTCAAATACAAGATAACCTTTAAAATGTCTGAAACTTTAGGTACGCATGTGTATTGTCTATTGCTCTATAGGACTATTCTCCCGGGCACCTTTCATACCCTCTCTAAACTGACTTTTAAAAATGGCTTGCAGCAAAGTTAACACACTACGGGTTTGTGTAACCCACATCCACTCAGAACGCAGGCAGCCCCAGTGAAGGACTCTATTTCTTCAGTAATTGACCCTCAGTGAATGCCTCAGTTCTGCAAGTCTCTCAACACTGAACGTTTTAAAACATTTCAGGCAGAGCATATTCATCTACTACATGTGCTGCAATAACTAGGGATAACAGATGATTTAAGGAAGGCACCCTATCCATAATTCTGAGTTTTTTGACTTTGTCTAAAACAGTTTGATTTAAACCAGACCCATTTATTTTTATGGATATATGTTCTAGGTCAAGAAATATGCTATTTAAGAGCTTGCAAGTAATCAAACATTTTACAACACTTAAGGAAGTGAAACTGATTGGGTGATTCATGTGTGGTAATAAATATTATTAATTATTAAAAAACAAATCAGAGGAGGGGGTGTTAATAAAAGATACGGTGTCGTCATGGATATAAAAGGAGTGTACTGAGACTTAAACCTTTGCCTGTGTAAATGTTGGCCTGCTATACCGCAGCTGATCACTGGAGTGTGGCATTCTGACCCTATGCTGAAATAGGGTTTCTTGGATTTGAACTCAAAGTTAGCAGTGGTTTTGTCTCTACAATACGCAGTGGTTGTCTGCTTTGCTAGGTTTATGATGTGACCTGTGGGCCTGGTTGGTGGTCTGAAAAATCCTTGCAAACACCTTCATATTTGTTAATGCTAAGGTCTGATTGCCATATTCTATATGTTGGGAAGAATAAAGTCTCTCTCCTGTTGCTTCTGTAGTGGGATTAAAATCACCTTTTGGAAACATTACACCAGAGAGAGTGGAATGGTGCAAAAATGGCTTTGACCTCCCTGCAGAATTTAATCGTGTGAAAAAAAGACAAAGAAATTGTAAACTCTTCAGGGCAGGGATGGTGGCAGTACTAGTTGTAAAATTTAGGTGGGGCATAACAATTTACCTTACCTGTAATTCAGTAGTTACTGGTACTTGGGAAAATGCCTCCTACTCCTCTGCTGTGGCTAGAAGACTGTTCAATGAAGAGAAGGCCACAGGATTATTATTAGCAGAGTTGTAGCCAGGTTGGTCCCAGAATATTAGAGACAAGGTGGTGAGCGAATATCTTTTATAGGAGCTTAGAAGAGCTTTATGGAGCTTGAAATCTTGTGTCTTTCACCAACCAAAGTTGGTCCAATAAAAGATACTACCTCGCCACCTTGTCTCTAAATTATTACTACTATTTCTGAAGTCCTGCTTCTGCAGCTTTGGAGCCCGCTACTGGAATGTGCCATACAATATGCAACCTGGGGCACCGGAGAATTTACCCCCATATTAATAATTCCATCATCTACCATCCTGTTAAATGATGAACTGTAGTAAAAGGCACATGGACATGGAATTAGAATGAAAGCCCATTTGTCTCTAATTTTGTATTATGAGTGGGATGAGCTCCAGGTGAAATACAGAAATACACCGAATGAGGAGACTTGTAGACTTGCTAAAGCACTAGGTCCACTTACAGCAATGTATAAAGTAACCAGTTTTATATACTGTAAGTTTTATCCCCCTGCTGCAGCGCCAGAGGAAGAGAGACCAAACCAGGCTTTGGTCATCGAGCCAAAACATAGGACTTTGTTAAAAGGAAGGGTGTTTGTTTATATGCCCAAAAAGCATCAGAGGACAGAACACAAACACACACTTCCTCCACCCACAACTATCAGGATACCAAAACAACAAATACCCATGCTGCTAATAAATAAAACACGAGTGGGGTGAAAAGAACAGAACAGGCCAATTCTCAGGTACCTTTAGGTTTTCTAACTGCGCTGCCTCCTTTTTCTGCCCTCTCATAACAAATGAACATAGCAAGCAGTTCAGTGTAGAGGTTCTTGGTACTTTCTTACTCTCCATTGTCTCAGGAAGGGGAAAAGTAACAGGACTTTAACCTCAGCCTGCTCTCAAAATCAACCCCACCCCCACATTACCAATATGATCAAGGTGGAGAGACTGTAGCATCTCACTTCCATAGTAAATATATGTATATCAGGAAGATTTATTCCTTTGCCCAGTTTCCCTTCAAATTATCGTCAAGATGCTGACTGTCCCTCTCAGCCTCTTCCTCACGTTGGAACACTTCTTAGCATCCCTGACAGAATGTGGCTCTTTGGGGCCAGCACCAGGCCTTCATAGGATTTTATACAGCACCTAGTACAATGAGTCCTTGATGCTGACTTGGTCCTCTGGTCACCACTTAATTACAATATGAATAATAAATAATATTAGTGAAGTAGCTACTACAGTGCAGTAAGAAAGAAGAGCTTTTGCCTCCCCCAAGAAGTTTCCAAAAGCTCTTCCCTGGCTAAAACTCTGAAATCTGTTCTACCCTACATGTGATCCCAGTGGTGTTGAGCATCTCCAGTGTTCTGATGAGACACTGGTGTTGAGAGCCAATCCACCAACTTCACCGGTATCTTATATAAAAAGCCTCCAATGGGCTACCCTAAATAAACAGGATTTGGGAAATCACCCTTTTACCCCTCTGGCCAAGGAATCCTTCCATGAAGTAGATGGAGACAGGTGGTGTTGGGGAAAGAATATGTTAACAAAAGGAAGTTCTGTTTCCCAGCCTGGAATTGGAACCCACACCTCTCTATTTGAGTCTTCACTGCCCTCTGGGGAAAAGTAGCTTGAATGTCAGACCACTGATATTCTCTTAGCCTGAGACCATTTCCTTCCCTGACAGAAAAAGGGATACAAATCTATGATGTGGTGCCAAGTCCCCATATACCAGAAAGATGATACAATATTGCCTTCTGCTGTATCAGTACTCACTTCCTCATGTGATTATTTACAAGTTGTACAAGGTAGTCCTGGTTTGAGGTATAGGACTCAAACTTGACAATGAGATTCCAGATCAGAAATTACCACTCAGGTAATTATCTTTTTTTTTTCCCCCCTCACATTCGTGTTCATTAAAAATTGATTATTGTAAACAAAATCTGTACAAAAAATATCAGACTGCTTAGAAGTTTGTAACACGTATCTGTGGTGTGAGAGAAGTTATCGCCTAGTCCCCCTCTTCCTCTGCCCCGACCTTTTCCTGCAACTGCTTCCCTCTTCTTGGATTTGACTTTTGGTTCAACAGCCACTAGCAAGGTATCCAGAGGTAAACTGTCTGGCAGAATGAAATATCTAATGTTATTTCCTTGAATACTTTTGCAGAGATGTAGATAATTCCAGCACTAGCACCATAGGGCTGACTAGGCAGTTGTATACAGCCCTTAGTAAACAAAATAAAACCCTGCTGTAATAGCTACTGCATATTATGTAATAAACTATTTACAGAGGAATTGGCTAGGATAATGAGCATATGCTCTTGATAAACATTTTGGTTTGGTTTGGTTTGAGTCTTAGGGCCTCGACATAAAGATGTGGTTCTCTCGGTTTATGAAGGCAGGGTTAAGAAGAAAGTTCGTGGAGCCCTGACTATCGGGTAAATTACATACTAACAGCTATGTCTGATCAGAACAATGATCCTCCTAATCTCTTGTCTCAGGCAGGCCTTTACCAGATATTGAAAAGAAAGATGCAAAACTCCCATTACAGACTGTTATACAATAACATACCCCTGGGGAAATTTCTTCCTTAACCATTAATTCCCTGGGGTTAACTAAAGGACTAAAGTTCATGAGCTGTCATCCCCAATACATAATATCTTAGCTGATTTAACTACAGATATTAATGTAAATGTTATGCCTTTTTTCCCATCCAGTGCAGCTTTGCCTCTTGTAGTAATAACACAGGCTCTATTCATTGTGTACAAAAGTATTTCTTTTGTTTGGCTTTAAATGTATTGCCTCTTAATATCACTGGGTGCCCTCTTCTGGTCTTATGAGAAAAGGTAAGTGGGTGCACCTAAGGTTTTCTATACATTTGGTATTCTATTTACCTCTACCATGTTGCCCTTTTTGTCTGCTTTCTTAACTCATTATCTTTTTATGTTGTATATAATTTACAGTGATTTATATAACTTCACTGTGAAGTTCATTGGGAAGAGTTTAAATCTATTATTCACTCTCATGTTCTGGATCATCATTGATGGTGTTTTCCTGATGTATACAATCTCCTCTTAAAGACTGAAAGTAGCAGGCCTGTCACTCATCTTTCTTTTTCCATCTCGCACTCCTTCTTGGCTCTTTTATACAAACATGTTCTAAATAAAACACTGAAAGGGGACACTGTCAGACAAAATTGACCTAAAATGTAGGTTCTGTATAAATAAGCTTTTGAAGATCTAAAGCTTAAAAAAAAAAAGTTTGGTTTTGTTTAATTCTAATGGAAACAGTATTTTTAAAACAAACAGCATTCCCCTGATGTATCTACAACCCAAAGAACATTGCCAAATTCTGTCAGCACAGGGAAACCTCAGGAGTGAAGCTGGGTAGAAAAGAGATGCAAATCAAAAGTGAAGAACTGACTAATCTAGTTTCATTGTCCAAGTTCAGATAAATGGGAAAAGTAAGCATGGCACAAATAGCAAAGAGATGGGAAGGAGTTCATTGAATTATTTCATTTAAAACAATATAAGTTGCTATTAATGAAGAGCCATACTCTCTCCTCCTGCAGAAAGGGGGCAAGGGAGCCAGAAACCTGGGAGGTTCACTTTGTTTGTCCTGGCAATGCAGCCTCCAAACCCCAGGGACTCTGTGGATCTGCAATCTAAGACGGTAGGGTGCCAATGAACGTTGCCTCTAGCAGTGACTATCCCTCTCTCATCCTATCCAAGTAGCAGGATCCCAATGGAGCCCTACTGATGTTGACTCCCTACTCTCACTATCCAAAGGCATAAAACAGAAATCAACGCTGCTTGCTGCATAGCTGCTCAGATATGTGCTAGGCTAAGAGGGAAGCGTGTCATTGAGAATCTGCTGCTCTTCCCGCACACTGCTCGCAGCCCAGCAGAGTTATGGCAGAGCAGCTTCCACAAGTGTGGGAGGAGAGAGAAAAGGATGATGCAATTCAAGCTGGTCCACAGGCTCAGGAATTCATCCCAAGTTTGAAGAGATGAGAGGGCCAACTCAGATCAGCAGAGAAAGGCCCATTCCTGTGTGTGCGTGGGGGAGGAAGGGGCTCTGACTCCAGCAGAAGACCAGGATCCCATGCTAGGGAGCTAATCATGTAAAGGCAGCAGCTGGAGATACCACACTGGGGGCCCAACATACTGGCAGCTTGATCCAAATTGAGACAGGGAGGTTGGCAGCTGGGGAGAGAGATGGGAAGAAACTAAATGCCTGTGTGGTGAGACTAGAAAGCCAACCAGCAGGTGTTACAGGGAAAGGTGGCTTGGTTGCACAGTGTTTGTCAAGCAGGAGTCCCGTCACCACACGCCTGCATCCAGATACTCTCAGATGCTAAAACCTTCCTTGGTCCTGCCCTGAAACACACTGGCCTTCCTTCCCAGAACTGAGGGGCTCTGCAACCTCTGGGCACCATTGGCAAACAAGTTCAAAGAGATTGCACAGGTGTAACCAAGAAGAGAATTTGGCCCAATCTATCCATTGTCTCAACCACCTATAGATGTTTCTTTGGTTATTGCCCACAGCAATCACACATACTGCAGAAGGCCACACACACACGACAAAGTGAGCAGCCGGACTCAATTACACCAGCTTCCAGAAAGCAAAATAGCCAACACCACATCAGCCAGCCGGCATAACAGAAATAAAAGCATTGTCGGAAATAAAAATTCATATAACTGGTATCTTCTGCCTTAAAAAATAATAAACTTGAGACTTCACTTCAACATTTACGTAGCAATAGGACACCATTGCCCTGAGACAACATTCTGTTCTGCTTGCTTTGCATGACTCTAATAGGACACCATCGACTATTGATATACGTGGAGGGACAGGATGTTCTGGTATAGCACATTCATGAAAACAGTGATGCTGTCAAAGGGCACGCCTTTGTTCTTTTGCTTACAAAGTGCCAGAATAAAATATTTCCTTTGGAGAATCTTGCACATCGTTTCATTAAGATAAACACGCGCTGATCATCTACATCTGTCAGAGCCCTGAGATCCCTGCATTTCCTCCCACCCTCATAGCCCCACAACCCAACTCCCATGCTTCCACCAAGGGAGAGGACTTCCTTCAGGGCACCTTGCCAGCTCTTCACTGTGGAGCAACATGAGGCTCACCCACCCCTGGGGGGCTGAGGGCATGGACAGCCTTTCAGTAAACAAAAAAAGACATGATTCTTCTTTTATTTTCAATTAATGCATTGCTAGGGGAAGGCAGTCTGGGATAGGAAAGACCTCTATTTCCTCCTCCCCCGCATAAAGGATACAGCACAGCCAGCAGCAACAGAGACTTCAGCACTAGTGATGTCCTTAGGCTTATTTGGCAGCAACTCCAGCCAACCCTCTCCCCAGTCTAGCTAACCCCATTCCTACCTGCCATTTGTAAGTAGTATTTAACACGTGCAATACGGTAACACCCAGAAGGCCCATCAGGATAGGGTCCCGTTGGGCTAGGTGCTAAACAAACAGCAAAGTGGAGTGGCTGTGCCTGGAGTGGATACCTCTGGGTCACCCTGCCCAATACAAATCACTCACTCATATATATATATGGTCAAATCATATCATCCAGGCCAATTTGCAGCTGCCAAAAAACACACACTAAAGAAAGCCAAGCCAGATCCTAAGCCATCACAACAACACAGGAATCCACTGAAGGAGGGGCAAGGAACTTATCAAGTTTAAAATTAGTCAAGGGGGTTGACAGGGTCGGGGGAGGTATGGAGCTTGAGAAACATTAGGAGAGGTTCCCACACTGAAGAAATCTGAGAATTTCTGACCTAGTCCTTCTTTTGGTCAGTGCACAGTCATTCCCTGTCGTCCTTCGACCAGTGTTTTAAATGTAACCAGGAGAATTCTCCTGGGCCAGAAGACTGGAAGCTGTCATGGAGGGACATCCAAGGCAGAGGTGTAGATAGAATCCAATGTGGTAGGGATATGGAGGATGGACAGTAAGGAGAATGGGCCCAGGGGGAGGAGGGGTATTTTCCTTACTCTATTGTGAATGAAATCAAGAAACTTTGTTCTACCTTCCTACTCAATCCTGTTTCCTAACGTTAAAATGCTGTCTGCTCCATCTCCTCAAGCATTCGCGCACAACTTATGGGACGATTCCAAGGAACGTTCATTTTTGTTTGAAATCACTTCAAAGGACACTTTTCTTCATTATATTAATTGCAGGGATGGGCAAACTGGTTTGAGTTTTATTTTTTAAAAATCAGCTCCCCAAATCTCTAAGTCCACCTAAATACATACCAAACCTTTCTGAAGTGTTCCTATACCAAGCCTTCCCCTCACCCTCAAAAAACCCCCCATGACCTTTTAGACAAGGTGAGGCACAAATCAGAAAAAACAGTTCTTTCCACCCCTTCCCAACCTGTAATTTAATAGCTATTAAAAACTTTTACCGTATTTATCGGTGAGAAGCACAAGCAGAGCCAGGGAGCAGGAGCCGCCACTCTGGCGCCACTGCTACCCAGGCCAGGGCAGGAGGTGGAGAATGAAGCAGGCCCAGGGGCTCGGCAGCAGCTCCTCATGCACACGCTCAGGCCCACCCCATGAGGGAGGGGGCCCAGGATGTGGCCACTCCCTGTAACCTCCCTGCAACCTCCCTGCAGTCCAGGTTTAACTGCTATAATCCTGCCGTGGCCTCACCAAATGGAGGTTACCACAGCAGTGCCCTTAGAAAGCGGTTTTATGGGCGTGATCAACGGCCATGGTAACAAGGCAGGTTCTTGAGGCACTATTGGCAATACCAAGATTTGAGCCTCATGCAGCACTACCTTCCTCAACCTTTCTGGCGTTGCATTTTGCTACGGGAGAGAGAGAGAGAGAGTGGTGATGTAAATCACAATTTGCCCTTCAATGAAATATAGGGAAAATGTATTTTGTAGCTTTTGGAAATTTTGGGTTAGGCTGTGCCCCCATTGCCTGTCTGTACACTCCCATTCCTTTCCCATGTTCCAAATTGAACCAGGAGGTGACAGAAATAACAACAGGAAAGGCTGCTATGAGATTTCCAGCCAAATTTTGCAAATCCAGAAAGCATCTGAGTGTGGGTGGTTATCTGAAGTCAACCCGAACTCTGAGGCTTTTAAGACTCACTTATCATATATCAAATTTAAAAACAAAACAAAAAACCTTGCAGCAGAGGTTTTCATGAACATCAGCTGGTAAGAGGCCAACAAGCCCATTATTATTGCTCACCTCTGTCAATATTGCTCAGGAAAAAACAGTGTCTGGACACTAGCTAATGGCTGAGGGGGCACTTTTTCATTCTGAGCCTCTATTTTCAGTGGATGAGTTACAATTAACTTTAGGAACTCGGGACCTGATTTTCTGTTATTCCATTCCTGTGCCTGGGGCAAGAGGAAACAAAGTGTGTCTCGAGCCACCTTTATGTTTCCTGTATTGCAAGACCACTCAGGGGCCAACCTGGTCTCTGGTAAAGTTAGAGGAGGGTCAGGGCTCCTCTAGTTTATTATCTGCTTATCAGGGCTCTAGGAAGGAGAGATTATTGCCTTAGTGCAGAGCATGCTGCCAGCCACTCTCCTTGGTCATACCCTGATCCACCACCTACGGTGGAGGCTGGGAGTAGGGAGGTATGGAGCCCCTATGCCTGCTCTGCACCATCCAAGGAAGCCCCCTGTGCAAGAGGCCATCTCAGGGGGCCGTTTCTACTCAGTGCAACTGAGACTCAGGCCCTAAGTTTCCTGGTATATGCACTTGATTCATCAATGCCCTAGGAAGTCATTTTCACTCATGGGGCTTGTGTTCAAAATGGATATAATAATGCTACCAGATGAGAATTCTTCACACTTTTATACCAGTGGTAGCATTTTACACCCACTTTGCACAGCTGTGTAGGAAAGGACTCTGCCTTTAAACTCTCAGCCATAACCTTGCATTAACCAGGTTTTTATTTTTTGCATTTAATATGTCTCCACTCTCTTTGTGCAGAGTTGTACATTTCTTTGATTGACAAATCTGAAATCAGCTTATATGCATAAAGGTTTTGTGCATATTTTCACTTGCTAGCATTTCTACAGGAGTAGGAAAATGTTTGTGTTTAGACATGCCCTTTAAGAGTGTCACAATTATAATACAATAAAGCCCATCTTATCAAATTTAAGATCTACAGCATGTTTTGTAGCTACACGTTTCTTAGCCTCTCTAAGAGGGAGCATCAAATGACTCAAAGGTACATTTGTCCCCTATTTTTTCAAGCTAGATCTCCTTTCAGAAATAGAGCCTATTTCATAGATCTATTATTACCTTCCACTTTTCATTGTTTCTGGTATGTGTAGCTATTGCAGACAGACAGATTGCACCAACGCACTACCCAGCTTTATTTTATATAATTCTCAGAATATCAGTTCCAATTTTGCATCTCATGCTGCCAAAGGTTCCATTCCATAATTGCAGGTTAGAATCACACAGTTATGGCTACAGATTAAGGACTAAATCATTTTTTAAATTCTGATTACTAAAACCCTAATTATACTATTCTGAGAAACACTAGGTGGAAATAGAGGTGTAATTTTGTTCTCACACATCAAGCATTCAGTTTATCATGCCATCATGAAGTTCAGTGCAGAGGAACATGGCAAGCCACTCAGCTTAATGGTTAAAACAGATCGAAAAGTTGGCTCAGTAACACCATTGCCAGTGACAACAAACCATTACTTTGATGCTCTCCAAGCAGTCACTGTAATATGCTAGCATTGGCCAGATAATATACAGGATGTAAATTAAATCAAACTGAATCAATTTTTAATAATCTACATAGTATCTAATATGCCAGAAATAGTACAAGATAAGATAGGTATTTCCATTTGAATACCTGCACTCTTTCAATGGTGAGACACAAGGATTTTTCAGTCAGCTGAAAAGACCCAAGTATCTGCTGTGACATGATCTTTAAACTTTTATATGGGGACACAGGACTCTCATGAATTAAAGTAATAGAAGATGGTACAGAAGAGCTTTTAGCCAGAGCAGAGGGTTATATTGACTGAGCAAGCCCTTTGGAATATTAAAAATCTGCAGGGGGGCTGTGGTGGGAAGAGCTTAGTGCTTCAGGTTTTGACTCTTAGCTGCTGCTTTCATTCCCAGTTAAATTTGAATTGCAGCTTCCAATCCTAAACAAAGTTTAGTTACCCATCTCCAATCCAGCCTCAAACCCAGCTGGTCACTGTCACTTCTCAGTGCAATAGGTAAAGCAAGCACAAATACTCACGCTACATGTACACCCAGCTCATAAAAGACAATCAGAGGCCAGCGTGCATGAACCAGGCTGGAGAAACTCTTTTGAAAATGAGGCCTATTACACCATTTGTTTTGGCCCCCTTCTTCTCAAGGGTGTAAGGGATCAAAAATATTCTCATTGTGACATTTTGCTTTATTTGGCTAATCAACCTTGGGAGAACACGTGAAGCATACAGTCACGTAGCCAGTAAAAAAACAGTTTTAGTGGGAAAAGCCAGCAAGTAGGTGTGTGTGTGGCGGGGGGAGGTTAAAAAACTTTGAACAATGTTTCTGTAGCCATGAATAGAGGGCGTGATGGTCAGGATGAATGAGAATTTCCCTCCACTACTATTTGCCTCAAGCTCTTCATGTGCAAGCTGATCCCATCACCTAGTGGTATTGAAACTAAGGCTATGTCTACATTACAGCCGGGATCAACACTCTGAGATCAATCTACCAGCGGTCAATTTAGCGGCTCTAGTAAAGACCCACCAAATCGACAGCAGATCGCTCTCCAGTCCAGTACCCCTGTACTCTACCCCCAACCGAGAAGAGTAAGGTAAGTCGATGGGAGAGTTTCTAGGTGCTGCTAGAATACTGTATTTCTAAACTCCCTGCTTCTGCAAGTCTCTGAGCTCCGCTAACCAGATGTATTTTTCTTCCTCTTAGAAGAGTGTTAAGATTTTAAATGCCAGAGTTTTAATGTGTACAATTTTATCTCTCAGTGTTTCACAAATAATGTTTTATCCATTGGCTTCCATGGCAGGCTTATAAACTAAAGAATGACAAATAATGCACATAATTTTGTTTGTAATAAAGTTACTTTTAAAAAATGCTCACCAAAGCATGAGACTTTGTTTAGATCTACAGCCACCTAAAATTTCAAGTGTCCAAACAAAGCTGGGGGGGGAAAAATGAGACATCTGCCCTAAAATGTAAAAAAGGAGTAACGTTTAATGCTTTGAGCTCATAAACTAGTGAAATAAACTCAAACACCAACCTTCCAGAAAATTTAATCTGCACCGTAAGATTAAACACAGTCTTAACCCTGGAATCACTGATACCACTTCTATAATAGTATAGAGTACTCCTCAACTCAGGATTGCTGGGTGCTTTACAGATGCTAGTCCCGCACTACAAGGTAGGTATTAACTCTACCTATAAATACAGAAACCAAGGAATAGAAAAGTTAAGTCATTTGCCCACAGTTATTCAGTGGCAGTGTCTGAAGTAGAAATCTGGAGCACTGGGGTAAAATCCTGGCCCTACTGAAGTCAATGTCAAAACTACGCCTGACTTGAAGGCGGCCACGATTTCACTCCTAATCCCACCACCACCACATAGCTCTTACATAGCACTTTTCATTAGTAATTCACAAAGCACTTTACAAAGGAGGTTGGGCTCATTATCCCCATTTTACAGATGGGGGCACTGAAGCACAAAACAGTGATGTGACTTGCCAAAGGTCACCCAGCAGGCCACCCGCTAAGCAGGGTCTAGTGAATCCTAGTCCTCGTTTATACCCACTATACTACACTGCCTCCCCACTAGACAACCCTTCCTTAAATAACTGATGGCAATAGACTTGCCTTTCCTTTCACTTCATTTACCCATCTCTGAACTGCTTACACAGGTGGCATCTGTGAGGAATATTTTCCCAGTGAATTTTCCTCTCTAGTGGGATTTTGTAAAGAAATACATGGCAACAAGCAGGAGTGCCACTTTTCTGATGCATCGGATTGTGCTGCCTGCATGTAATCTGAGATAATGGAGTCAACGTGAAGCAATGCGTGAAATATAATACAAGAGTTAATGCTGTGAGGACAACCCTCTTCGATAAACATGAACTGTAGATGCCTGATCCCAGAAGTGAGGGATTCCTACATCTGCTGTTTCTGTAGGGTTGCGGCAGATAATCTTCCTTTTGCAGAGTTACCCCTGTAGTTTCGACGTTCCTCTTTTGTGGTTTATTTTAATTAAGGATTTTTCCCCCACCCTTCTCTACCAACATGGATTCTTTCAGACAGGAGGGTTCTTTCCTGCACAGGATTCTCTTATTCTACAAGCCACCCGATCTTTGTGCTACAACCCAGCTTTTCTTAACCCCACTGCCTTCCAAAGCCTTTGTGGTTAGACTTTCACAAGCACTTGGTGTGAGCCAACTCTGTTGCCATTGAAGTAGCTGGTAAATAGCGATTCTAGTGAGAACAGCGATAGGCCAGTTCCATCCTTAATGCTGATTGGAAGCCATACTAATAAAATGGGTTTTGAAGAAACATACAATCAAAGGACTGGAAGGGACCTCAAGAGGTCATCTAGTCCAGTCCCCTGAACTCATGGCAGGACTAAGTATTATCTAGACCATCCCTGACAGGTGTTTGTCTCACCTGCTCTTAAAAACTTCCAATGATGGAGATTCCACAACCTCCCTGGACAATTTATTCCAGTGCTTAACCACCCTGACAGCTGAGAAGTTTTTCCTAATGTCCAACCTAAACCACCCGTGCTGCAATTTAAGCCAATTGCTTCTTGTCCTATCCTCAGAGGTTAAGGAAAATAATTTTTTTTCCTCCCTGTAACAACCCCTCTCCACTCAGCAGGCTCAAACCTCAGGGCCAAGGGTCTCTCTCTCACACTCACCACAACCTGCTCCTCCTTTGGGCAAAAGGCAGGTCTCAGGGGGCTTGTATTTGCAGGGCCTCTGAAGTGACCTCGCCGATCTCAGATGCCCTACTCAGGTCCTTTCTCCCAGCGCCCAAGGGGGTTATTTGCACTACCACTTAACAACAAAGCCCTGGGCCACCCCTTCTGAGGGGACGCAGCTCTTCCTATTGACAGTATGTGTTTTAAGATGTGACTATCCCCTCAAGCACCTGGCTGTTTTTCTGTTGGCATCTGTCAGAAGTTTCAGAACAATGTCCCAGGACGTAGCAATGGGTGCTGGAAAAAAATCTCAAACATAACATTTGTTTTAAAAAGTTTACATTATTATATCTATCCTGATATTTGGTTTAGTGGCAAGAATCCCCCTTTAACAGGTGGTCAATAACTCTATATAATATAGCTATGTAGTTGTATAGCTTCCTGTGATGAAGTATTTTACAATATACAAGTACATAAGTGCTTGCAAAGAGTCCTACTAGGGAACCGGAGAGAGGCTGAGCAGTGATTTTCCCCTGCACTTGGCATGACTTATGGGCTTCTTTTCTCCTGGCTGCTAAGAAGAAGCCTGGACATGTGCCTGGTTATGCTGTCCCAGAGGAGCTACTGGCACTCTCAGGACTGTTCAGAAGGCAGCTGTACCCAGCTCCCTCTTTACAAGCAGATGTCTCTCCTTGCCTCTGGTCCCCACCTCTGCCTGCCTTGCACATACTGCCTGCATCAGCACCTGCCCTGGCAGTGGTAGAATTTATGCTCCTCCCTACCCTACTAAGATGGATCCCTAGAAAGGGGGGTATGGGTCCACTTCACTTTATTTTTCCTTTATGGTTCATCTAGCTTTAAAAAGAGACGTATCGCCAGTATTTCATGCCTAACGTGCTTGAGTAAGCATTGCATGCTCGTTGACAATTAAGTTCTAGCTGTTCCAGCCAGAGCTAGTTGCATTCCATTAGAAGTAGCTTTAGATTATTTCAAAGCACTCTCCCCCATCGGATGCTAATTTCCATGGAATTGGAATGGCAACCTGCAGTTTAGGCATTAGAACTCTTGTCAGTATCAGCAATGGCTGCAGGCTGAATTTAGAATGTACCATTTTCTAAATAGTACTTAATGACTAAAAAACATGCTTGAACATTGGGGAAAGACAAGAGCAGGGATTTACTTGCTTCCACCCCGCCCATATCCTGAACAGGCATTATGATTTAAAGAAGGAGGATTGATTGATTAATGAATCCAGGCTCTGGGTCTGTGTACTTTTACCAGGTATTTTCACAGTTGGCACCTTCCCTAGCCTACGGTGACCAGAGAGTAAATGTGAAAAATCGGGACAGGGGTTGGGGGTTAATAGGAGCCTATATAAGAAAAAGACCCAGAAATCGGGACTGTCCCTATAAAATCGAGACATCTGGTCACCCTACCCTAGCCTTATTCCACAATACCTATTTTATCAAGCACTTTATCTTATTGGATTGGTAACTGTATCATCTCGACTTTATGCCTGAATAGAATCTTGTTAATCTAGCAGTATACCACCATGGCTTTCCAAAGGAAAACAGAATAACCCAAAAAATTAAGAAGGGACAAGTTAATTGCTTGCTATAATGTTGATGAGCTAGCGAAGGTAGTCACAGAACTCCAAACTGAATTAAATGTATCATGCCACATTATCACAGAAAATTCTTGAGTTACATAGTTAACCAATTCTCTCCGCCATGATACATTAATTGCTGGAGCATTCAGTTAAAAAAACAAAAAAACAAAAAAACCCCAACGCACTGCACAGGCAAGCAAAAGATAAAATGTTGGGAAGAACTAATTATTATAGCCAGGTTTAAAAGAAAATCCCTTAAAACGACAGGGGGGGGGGGATGATGGGGTCCCCGGGGTGCAACCTTGACTGTGAGGCTGCTGAGCCCTCTGAACCCACCAACCTGGGCTGCCTCTCACACTGAGGAATTCTACCATGATTTCAACAATTTCCATCCCCCCATCAACCTCAGCCTGGACCAATCCACACAAGAGATCCACTTCCTGAACACTACGGTGCTAATAAGCGATGGTCACATAAACACCACCCTATACCGGAAACCTACTCACCGCTATTCCTACCTACATGCCTCCAGCTCTCACCCAGATCACACCACACGATCCATTGTCTACAGCCAAGCTCTACGATATAACCGCATTTGCTCCAACCCCTCAGACAGAGACAAACACCTACAAGATCTCTATCAAGCATTCTTACAACTACAATACCCACCTGCGGAAGTGAAGAAACAGATGGACAGACCCAGAAGAGTACCCAGAAGTCACCTACTACAGGACAGGTCCAACAAAGAAAATAACAGAACACCACTAGCCATCACCTTCAGCCCCCATCTAAAACCTCTCCAACGCACCATTAAGGATCTACAACCTATCCTGAAGGATGACCCATCACTCTCACAGATCTTGGGAGACAGGCCAGTCCTTGCTTACAGACAGCCCCCCAACCTGAAGCAAATACTCACCAGCAACCACACACCACACAACAGAACCACTAACCCAGGAACCTATCCTTGCAACAAAGCCCAATGCCAACTGTGTCCACATATCTATTCAGGGGACACCATCATAGGGCCTAATCACATCAGCCAAGCTATCAGAGGCTCGTTCACCGGCACATCTACCAATGTGATATATACCATCATGTGCCAGCAATGCCCCTCTGCCATGTACACTGGTCAAACTGGACAGTCTCTACGTAAAAGAATAAATGGACACAAATCAGATGTCAAGAATTATAACATTCATAAACCAGTCGGAGAACACTTCAATCTCTCTGGTCACTCGATTACAGACCTAAAAGTCGCAATATTACAACAAAAAGACTTCAAAAACAGACTCCAACGAGAGACTGCTGAACTGGAATTAATTTGCAAACTGTGGTCCCCCGCCCCAACTCTTCCTCAGACGTTCTTGTCAACTGCTGGAAATGGCCCACCTTGATTATCACTACAAAAGGTCCCCCCCCCCCCGCACTCCTGCTCTCCTGCTGGTATTAGCTCATCTTAAGTGATCAGTCTCCTTACAGTGTGTATGATAACACACATTGTTTCATGTTCTCTGTGTATTTAAATCTCCCCACTGTATTTTCCACTGAATGCATCTGATTAAGTGAGCTGCAGCTCACGAAAGCTTATGCTCAAATAAATTTGTTAGTTTCTAAGGTGCCACAAGCCCTCCTTTTCTTTTTGGGAATACAGACTAACATGGCTGCTACTCTGAAACCTCTCACACTGTGACACTGATGTCAAGCTACAAGCCTCTGACAGGGACTGTACTTTCACAGAATTCACAGGCAGGGACCCACCCAACTTTGTTATAGGAATGATCTCCCAGCCGCTCATATACCATCAATAGGGAGGCTCCAGCCAATTCCCCCCAGCCTTGCACCCTAGAACTGTACCGTCTTGCACTGATCAGAAGCCTGGCCAGTGTAAACTCATTACCGAGTTCACCACTCAGACAAAAGGGTAGTGGATGAGCTAAGATTTCCCAAGCACTTCAACCAAAACACTCTTTTAGGTAAAATATAAAACAGATTTATCAACTACAGAAAGATAGATTGTAAGTGATTATAAATGCTAGGCAGAAAAGGTCAGAGATAGTTACCTTAAGAAAATAAAAAGTAAGCATGCTTTCTAAATCCTAAACTTCTAGTCTAAGCAAGAGTTGAACTGAACAGCTTCTCTCACCCTGATGGATGGTACAATGTTACAGTTCCTTAATACACAGGCTGGGACTCCCTTCCAGCCTGGGACCACCCTTCCCCAGTTCAAAGTCTTTGTCCTCCAGACAAAGGTCTGAGAGGAGAGAGGCCTATTTATGATGTCACTTCCCCTCTTTTAAATTTTCTTCCAGATTCCTATGATGTGAGGGTCAGGCAGTCCCCACTGCATACATGCTCTCTCTGAGAAGTCTCTGGGACGGTCGTTGGGAGAGTAGATTCCCTTTAATGGGCCATCAACACATGTCTAGCTCATCCTTTGTTGCAACTGAAAGGTTGGCTGTGGGCATTTCCCAACCTCACAATATATTTCAGTAACAGATCTAGCAATGCTTCATAACTTCACATATAACAATAGCACTTACAATCCAACAGGATATTAATGTTCAACAGATCAAGACTTTTAAAATGACACCTCGCAGGGCATGCATTGTACAAAACATAGAATATCACAGGGGTGAATATGGGGGTTCCAGGATACTACTTTGAGGTTCAGAGAGTCACACTGCCCTATTAAGGGGGGTAGGAATAAGTCTTTGTTACCTTAAGGGAGGAGAAATGTGAGTAAGATGATACTGAGAACTTTTCTAGCTTATAGCACTATTGGCCCAGCTGCGCCACTGTAGTGCTTAGTGAAGAGCTTCTCTTGTTGGCATACGTACTTCACCTCCCTGTACTCACCAGTAGCTATTAGTTTCAAACACCTGCATTCAATAAATGTCCTCCCACTCCAGAAACAAAACCCCACTTTCTCTAACAAATATGCTTTCACTACTTCTGTCTCCCTGCCTATGGGCTGTGGGGAGGAAGGCATTTGTGATGAGGAGTTGAATTCTTCACAAGCAATGGGGTGGAGGGAGGCAGGGGAGCAGAATTGGAGAGACAACTGAACAGTGTGGGGGCAAAATTTGTAGTTGATACAAAATTTCTCAAGATAATTAAGTCCAAAGCTCACTGTGAAGAGTTACAAAGGGATCTCACAAAACTGGGTGACTGGGCAAGAAAATGGCAAATAAAATTCAATGTTGATAAATGTAAAGTAATGAACAGTGGAAAACATACTCCCAACTAAAATGATGGGGTCCAAATTAGCTGTTACCACTCAAGAAAGAGATCCTGGAGTCATTGTGGATAGTTCCCTGAAAACATCTGCTCAATGTGCAGTGGCCTACAAAAAAGCAAACAGAACATTAGGAACCATTAGGAAAGGGATAGACAGAAAATATAATGCCACTGTATAAATCCATGGTATGGCCACACCTTGAATACTGCGTGCAGTTCTGCTCACACCATCTCAAAAGAGATACTAGAATTGGAAAAGGTACAGTTAAGAGTAACAAAAACGATTAGGGGCATGGAACAGCTTCCACATGAGAAGGGACTAAAAAGACTGGGACTGTTCATCTTAGAAAAGAGACAACTACGCAAGGATATGATAGAGGTCTACAAAAATTATGAATGGTGTGGAGACAGTGAATAAGGAACTGTTATTTACCCTTTTGCATAACACTAGGGGTCATCTCATGAAAATAATAAGCAGGTTTAAAATGAACAAAACAAAAGCACTCCTTCACAAAACACACAGTCAACATGTGAAATTAGTTGCCAGTGGATGTTGTGAAGGCCAGAAGTATAGCTGGGTTAAAAAAATTAGGTAAGTTCGTGGAGGATCAGTGCATCAATGGCCATTAGTCAAGATGCCCAGGGACACAATCCCATGCTCTGGGTGTCCCTAACTTCAAACTGCCAGAAACTGGGACTGGACAAAAGAGGATGGACTACTCAAAGTTGCCCTGTCCTGTTGATTCCCTTTGAATCATCTGGCACTGGCCACTGTCCGAAGACAGGATGGTGAGTCTTGCCCACATGCTCAGGATTTTAACTGATCGCCATATTTGGAGTCAGGAAGGAATTTTCCCCTGGGTCAGACTGGCAGAGACCCTGGGGATTTTTTTTTTTTTTGCCTTCCTCAGCAGCATGGGGCACGAGTCACTTGCAGGTTTAACCTAGTGAAAATGGTGGATTCTTTGTCACTTGAAGTCTTTAACCCATGATCTGAGGACTGCAATAACGCAGCCCAGAGGGGTGTACTACAGGAGTGAATGGGTGGCTGAGGTTCTGTGGCCTGCAATGCACAATAGCTCAGACTAGATGATCAAGTTGGTTCCTTCGGGCCTTAACGTCTGAGGATACTGAGCTAGATGGACCATTGGTCTGACCCAGTATGGCTGTTATGTTCTTAATTAAATGGGGGATGAGGGGAAGGCAAGTTGATTTTGGGGAGAGGAAGTATTTTGAAGGGACATTGATATGTGGGAGGGGCCAATTTTGTGCTGGTGGTTGGTTCTTGGGGGGCATTGACTGTGCAGTGGAGGGAGAGAATGGATTGCTGGAGAGAAGCGGTGCAGGGGAGCAGGAGGATTGGCCATGTGTGGAGAGGAATACCTGATGGCTATGGGGGAGTGGAATTGATGGACGGGGAGAGAGCTGCATAGTGGAAGTATTTAACTTGTGAGTCTCTCTCCTAAGAGAAAAGGAGTACTTGTGGCACCTTAGAGACTAACCAATTTATTTGAGCATGAGCTTTCGTGAGCTACAGCTCACTTCATTTTCCACGGTATACATCTGATGAAGTGAGCTGTAGCTCACGAAAGCTCATGCTCAAATAAATTGGTTAGTCTCTAAGGTGCCACAAGTACTCCTTTTCTTTTTGCGAATACAGACTAACACGGCTGTTCCTCTGAAATCTCTCCTAAGAGTTACCAGTGGGTTTGCTTCAGTATGAGAAGAAGGTACCGCATGGGAGGAGGAAAGAGCAACAGATTATGACTATGCAAATGTTATGTAAATTATCTATTAGGCATTTGATGGGCCAGCATAGGCAAGGCTCCCATTCCCTTACCCCATCTGAAGACAACTTCAGGTAAGTAGTGGGAAGCTGGTTATAAAGGGAAGGTTGTCTACTTAGCTGAATTCCAAATCGTTGAGGCCTTAAGGAGTGTGTGAAACTTTTACCTGCATTTTTGTGGCATTTAGTTCCACCCTTACAACTGTTTAAACAGCATTCTAAAGACAATTATAGAAAGGTAAGAAATGAGAGTCATACAAAATTCCCCAGGCAATCTGAATCCAAATGTTACGTCTTTCCCATCTTCAGTTTTCAACCCTTCCTGCCAACTAATTTCACTCTGAGATCAGTCATCATGGGTACCAGGTTAATTCTTTTTTATTTCATGAGAAATCATTAAAATGTACTGTGCCAAGATCTTATTAAAATGGATAATAATTAGCCCTGTACTATTTCTTTTCACAGTTGGGGTATGAGTAATCCATAAGAGATGCCAAAAACTCAAACACAAGGGTTTAAAAACCATCAAAAAAAAAACAACCCCAAGGCTAGACATTTTAGAATGGTTTTGGATGCTACTTTTCTTAGCTGATACACAATTCTTACATTTGTGCAATTGTTACAATGCAGATTAAACAGCAGTAAGGGTGAAACTTAAGCCACAGAAATGCAGAGAAGGGTTTCACATCACCTATAAATCAGTGGTTTTCTGGCAGTAGCTTGGTGGTGTAATGTAAATATTACTTAGAAGAATAGACAACTTTTGAAAACTGAGCCCCACTTAAGGAAAATAAACCCAATGAAATCCCTTCAGGCCTGCCATTTGTAGTGAAAGGCCCATCCAAAATGAACAGTCCCTCAGAACAGATTGTGTAGATCTTCATAGTAGGTACTTTCTCTCCTTTCTTATGGGTGTTAATGAAGTGTGAAATTAGTTAATCTTTGGAATCTGAGTGAGCACCATTGAAATAAATGGGGAAGTTCACCCCCTCCAAAGCTATTTGTTTTTGGCTCTCTGAAAACTCAGGCAGACACCATTACATCACTTATGTGTTTTGAAGATACTGCCTCAGTCTTTATGCACCAACCCAACAGCTGAGTTCAGCTGTTTCCCTCTTACAGAGGGTCCCTATATCTGAACTTTGGGAGACTGGGGCCCCAGGAAAGTTTGTGGTTTGCTGGAAATAACTTCTTCTATCAGTCTGTCATATTTGTTGACCTTTCAAATATGGACACAGTTCAAAGCTTATCTATTACCCAAACATTTTCTTGAATGTGGGAAAAAGTAAGGTGCATCTAGGAGAAAGATAGGTTAGGCAGCAGAGCAACTAGTGATTGCTACTTCAGACATTAAATAGTTTGGCTTAAGTTTAATGTAAGGGTGCCCAGAGGCTATGAGGATGGGCACAGAATAAATCAGTATAAACAAACAAGAGAAAAAACTGACTGATGACCAGAATGGATTTAGGGAATGAAGGTGGTTGCTCTGTCACAAGGAAATGCTGCATCACGCAAAGAAAGATGGGAGGTGTTAACATTGTGGTCAGGTTTTTAAGGAGAGAAGTCACCTAAACAAACCAATAAGTTAGGAGAGGATGAAAAAAGCAACTCACTACTGAAACAACTTATTGTCTCCAGTATTTCTGCTGGGAGTTCTTTCCGAGAAAAGTCTGCAGAACCTGCATGTGATGGGGAAGGTCCCTGTTCCTTCTGCTAATGTATCATAGTGCAAAAAAAAATAAAAAAATCCTGTATGTGTAGATTCTTTATGAGAGATCTGCTAGCATACTCATAACCGGGCTGCCTATCCACTCCTGACTAAATGGCCCCTAAAGGTCACATCACCCCTCACTTGGTCCTATTTTGGAATCTTCAGTGTACTTTGCCTGCCTCTGTCTTGCTTTTTGGCCTTTGGCATCTAGTCTGAGGCTATTTTTCCACACACACCACTACTAGTTCCATCCCATAGCTATACACGTCCCTTGATCTCTTTGGTGACTTATGAAATGTTTATTTGCTATTTGATCTTGGCTGATTGTGTCATAGTAACAGGGGGCTGTTTGTGATGGATATCACATGAACCCTCTTCAACAGAGTACATCTGTAAATCATGCTGGCTTCTTAGGTAATGTTATGCCCTCTGGAGCAATAAGCCTATTCAATAATATGCTATCTGCATTTTATACTGCGATTAGAGCAATTTAGCTCTGTTCATTGTAAGCTTGATGTTGTACTGATTGTCAGAAAACACAAGTATTTCACAACCCCCACAACCACTTCCCCAAAAACATACAGTTATCCATGATATTAAGGGCTTGTCTACTTAAACAATTAACTCACGGTGAGCTGGGATGTAGCTCTGCCCTGCACTAGGGTGCCACCCAGTGTGTGCCCATGTGGACCCTGCTGCTGGGCAGTAACAGTTCCCTTGCGTGCACTAACCTACTCCTCTTTCAAAGCAGCGTGCATCAGAGTGCACTAGGGAACTGTTAGTGGGCAGCAGCAGGGTCCACATGGGCACTTAGTGCATGGCAGGCTAGTGTGGGGTACATGTACACCCCAGCGGTGAGCCCATTAACTCTTGTGAGTTAAGCAGGATTCACAGGGTCAGTCCTTCGATTGTAAGCTCTTTGGGACAGGAACTGTCTTGCTGTTTGGGGTTTGTCCAGAGCCTAGGACAACAGGGTCCTGGTCCAAAAATGGGGCTTTGTAATAATAATGCATAACAATAGTATTGGGCTGTTGTGACATACCAGTGCACAATCCAGACTAATGAGTAGTGAGCGGTGTCACACCTGCCTTGCGACCTGGGGTGCCCTTTACAATGCCTGGCTGCACTAGCCTTCAACCTGGCCTGGTCACAAACAGGCTCCAGCATGTAAGTCACTCCCAGCTATGTCTGTGAGCTACTGCCAGACAGCCGCACCTTGGCTCTTAGTAGCCTCAGAGATTACCACAGGGTGACCCAAACACACTTTCAAATTTCCCCACAGAAATATCTGTCCTGTACTGCCCAGTCCTGGCTGAGGCATCAGCTTGCCCTTTGTCTCTGAGAAACTGGTTTAGCCACTCCCCAGACTTTCCTGGGAAGCATATTTCAGTCATGATTTCAGCTTATGCTCATAACTTTATATATAACATTGCTATGTGCATTTTGCCATGATATTATAGATCAGCAAGTTATGAGTTTTTAAATGATACTTCACAAGGTATATCTTGTACAAACATTATTACAATAGGGTGCGAACGCAAGGATATATTCCGTCACAGGATTGGCTACTCATTGCTGTGGTGCCTTCTAGTAGCCATATCCGGGGAATAGCTTTAGACAAGTCTGACATGCCCTCATTCAGTTGCTTGTCCCCTATGTCTCTCTGAGCCTCTGGAGTGAGGTTACTCCCCCTCCATCATGGTGCTGGCCTCTTTGTGGCTTGGCCTTCTGTCCAGGTCACTGTAGTCCTCCCTTTCTAGTGTATCAAAGTCCCACCGGATGATCTGCCTCAGGCAGTTTTCTGTTCCACTGCCGAGACTGTGCCACTTCCTCAGGGGCTGGATCCAGCCCAAGGACCCTGCAATCAGTGGCCAAGGTCTGCACCATCTCCCACCATCCGCTGTTTCCCTGGGCTGCTTCTTACTTTGCCTCTATCAGATCCTTCTCGACCCTCCTCTGGGTACAGCCTTCCCTCAGGACCAAGATCCCAGGGCTTCTATTCTCCCTTGGTTTCCACCTTTCCCACTCAAAGTCCATTGAGTGACTGCAGGCCTTCACATTGCAGCCCTTTCTTTTTTCCCCCCTCTTTTTGATTTTTTTTTTAAATGACAAAGCAAACTTGACTGAATAATCCAGCGGTTCTCAAACTGTGGGTCGGGACCCCAAAGTAGGTTGTGACCCCCTTTTAATGGGGTTGCCAGGGCTGGTGTTAGACTTTCTGGGACCCAGGGCCAAAACCTGAGCTCAAGTGTAAGCCCTGGGTGGCAGGGCTCAGGCTTCAGTTGCAGCCCTGGACAGCAGGGTTCAGGTTACAGGCCCCCCCCCAGCCTGGGTCTGAAGCCCTTGGGCTTCAGCTTTGGCTCCCCCACCCAGGGCTTCAGTCCCCCCTCCTGGGGTCATGTAGTAATTTTTGTTGTCAGAAGGGGGTCACGGTGCAATGAAGTTTGAGAACCCCTGGAATAGTATATAGCGACTATCAACTGTAATTCCTCAGTACTTAGCAGTTTATATTGTCCCGGTCTGCCCTGTGTCCTGCAGGTAACGTAACAGTACTTTTTTAATAGTACTCCATGTCCTTGACGTTTTAACTAAAAAACAAATAATTTATTTTTTTTTTACCTTAAGACGTTTGAATTCCTCAAAAAGCTTTTCGCTTTCTTCAAAGTCCTGACAGAACCATAACTGGTGATCAGTTGTTTCTTCCACCTTTTACTGAGTGCATCTTTGCATCTACTTGAAACAATGTTTGTGTTTAAGCTACAATAGCCAGTTAGTACTCTGTCTACACCAAAGCACTTCGTTCGTCCTGTCCAGACCCTGAAGTATGCTATAATCCTCAACTCTCAAAAAATCTTCCTTTTTCATAAATCCAATTATTTTACCATTCCTCTTAACTTTTTCTGTACTCGGGATTTGAATTCCTGTTTACTCAAGGGTATTTCTATGTCAGCCCTTCCATTTCTTAAGGCATTTTGAGCTGTTTTGTCCACCGTTTCATTCCCTGTTATCCCAATATGGGCTGGGATTCAAGCTAATGCTGCCTGTATCCCCACCTGTACTAACTCTGTTATTAGAAATATAATTTTGTTGATTAAATCACATCTATATACTGAGAAGCCCTTTTTTATTGCCATAAGGCCAGAGATTGAATCTGGGGGGGAAAAAAAATAAAAAAGGACCACTGCTGCTGGGCATACATCCCAGATCCAATTTAATGCTAGCATTACTGCTCCTGGTTCAGTTTTCATGACAGCCACATAGTCAGATAATTCTTTTAGATGTAGTAATTCCCAATTTCAATATATAATATGCTGTCCCTACTCTTCCTGGTTTTTGTTTTTGTTTTTTTTTCTTTTTTGGACCCATCTGTATATATTTGACCAAAACGACTCCGCTTTTCATCTATGTATTGGTACACTTCATTTATTACCTACTGTCTCTTTCTTACCTTTAAGTTTATAAAATAAATCTAAAGCCACATTCCATCCGTAACTAAATTTTCCCATGACTAAAAGTTTTGACTTTGTTCAGCTTTTCCTTGTCTTGCAATTCCTGCTTCCTTCCACACTAACTCAAACGGTACAGAATCTTCAAGTTTACCCCAACTACATAATAGATCACGATTCTCTACAATTAATTGTCTTTTAATCTGGTGAAAAACTTAATTTTGTTTTTCATCATTACTTACCCCCTCAGAAAGTTTCTGCTTTCTCATTGTCAGAGCTTCTAACTATGTTGTCAGTCCCAACAAGACCTGGGATATGGTTACTCTTAGTCTGAATTGCAGCTAGACAGGCTTATGTGTAGTGCTCGGGGGAGGGGGGGGGGAAGGAGTCAGTGGTTGTGGTACATGTAGGTACTAATGACATGGGGAAAGGAGAGCCCCCAGCCCCAGTGCTGAGCAGGTGACGCAGCCCCAGCAACGGGAGGACGGGCAGTGTGGCATGGCCCCAGGGGCACATCGCAGCCCCCAGCCTGCCTGCCCCAGCCTCTGGTACAAAGGGAACAGCAGGCTGCCTGGGACCTGGGGGTGGAGCACGGGTGGGGGGACATCAGGCTGTTCGGGAAGGCAAAGCCTTCCCGTGCCTATGATACCCCCCGCCCATGCTCTATCCCTTTTATACAGTTTTCACAGGAATGCTCTCTCCCACATTTACCACATCTTGTTTTCCCTTCACTGAGACTTACATACCCATACCATTGGCACTTATAACTAAGGCTAAGATTTTGTCATGGAGATTTGTAGTAAAGTCATGGACAGGTCATGGGCAATAAAGAAAAATTCACCAAAGCCCGTGACCTGTCCCTGACTTTTACTAAAAATATCCATGATAAAATGGAAAGGGCTGGGCAGCTGTACCCGTGGGGGCTCAGAGCTCCAGGATCGTCCTGTCCCCCATGGGAGAGGGGAGCTGCCAGGGTTGCCTTGCCCCCCCAGAGCTGCCAGGATCCCCCTGCCCCCTCTCTGCAACAGCCGGGGAGCTTGGGGGCCTGCTGCCTCAGGCAGCGGGAGTACCTCACAGCTCCTTGCCACTGTGGGAGGCGGAGGGATCCTGCAGCTCCCAGCCACTGGGGCTGAAGTCACAGAGGTCTTTGGAAGTCACGGATTCCCTGACCTCCACGACAAAATCGACAAAATCGCAGCCTTACTTATAACACCTTAGGGGAGAATACATGGCATGGTTCCTGAATATCTGACTCGCTACTGTTACTTTCTCAGGTGGAGCCTCTCCTTAAATGTAATCAGCACAGCTGTTGATGACTTGCTTTCTCCTCCTTCTTTACTAATTAGTTGCTTGCTTGCTCACTAACCCTTTAAATCTTCTCCTATGCTTTTGGTTCTCTCATCACTGGTCAACGCTTATGACACTCCATATATTACCCTCTTTATTTCAGTGAAATACTTCAGTAGCTGGCAACTTATTTTAACTTGCCCCAGCATTTTAGTTTTTAGCAATTTATCAGCTTGCTCTTTGTTTCTACATTCAACTGAAAGATCTGCATCTTGCAGCCTCCTAGCTCTTCCAATATCCCCTATGCTTTTTTAATCCAGTCAGCTGCTTTTACAGGGTTATCACCTAATCTTATTTCTTTGGCTAGGGATTTTACATCATCATCATTTTGGTGTATTTTCTTCCTCACTTTTGCTGAGATCATCATCTGATTCTGCTCTTTTCTCCCCCGCCCTTGTACACATTCTCCCCCTCTAATAGACTCTTCTTCAGTTTCCAGAATGACTTCATTTGGGGTCAGAAAAATCCTTTTTCTTGCCTAGCCTCGATTCTCCTCCAGGTGCAGCCTGTGACAGGGTTAATTGGCCCTTTCTCTCTACTCAGGCATTGTGTGCAGTAGGGACCCCACCACAGGGTGGAAGCTCTCAAAAGAGCATACAGCTTCCACAAGAAGTGGGATCTGTGATTTGATAAGTGGCACATTTCTTTTGGAGTCAGCCTGAACAAAACTGGTATCAAACAACACTAAGGCCAGGTCTACGCTAAAAAGTTAGGTTGACCCAACTATGTCTCTCTGGAATGTGAAAAATTCACCCCTGAGCAACATAGTTAAGCCAATCTAACCCCCAGTGTAGACAGGGCTAGTTGATGGAAGAACCCCTCCCGTTACTGTGGTGTCTACACTGAAGAGGTGCATTTGTGCTGCTGTAGCAGTTTAAAGCCAAGTCTACACTACAGACCTATATCGGTATAACATCATCACTCAGGGTGTGAAAAATCCATACCAAGGTAGTTATACTGACCGAACCTCCTGTGTAGACGGTGCTATGTCAACAGGAGAGGGTTTATAGACTCAGACTTTAAGGTCAGAAGGAACCATCACGATAATCTAGTCTGGCCCTCTGCACATCTAAGGTCACAGAACCTCACTCACCCACTCCTGAAATAGACCCCTAACCTCTGGCTGAGTTACTGAAGTCCTGAAATCATGATTTAAAGACTTCAAGTTACAGAGAATCCACCATTTGCACTAGTTTAAACCTGCAAGTGACCCATGCCCCATGCTGCAGAGGAAGACAAAAACAAAAACAAACCCAGGGTCTCTGCCAGTTGGAGCTGTTGGAGATATTTGCTGCTAGCAGTCACAGATTGGCCACATGCTATTGTAGGCAGTCTCATCATACCATCCCCTCCATACATTTATCAAGCTCCGTCTTGAAGCCAGTTAGGTTTTTTGCCCCTACTGCTCCCCTTGGAAGGCTGTTCCAGAAGCTCTCCTGTCGGGGTAGCAGCATCTTCATTTACGTTTTACATTGGTGCTGTGCTCCTGTAGCACTGTATGTGAAAACAAGCCCTAAGTGTAGACACAGCTTGAAGTGGGCACTATGGATCCCTTTGACCATCACTGAAATGCAGCTCCCTCCTGCGAGCTGGGGGTGCTATCCAGGGGAGAAGCCACAAGATTTAGTTCCTGGCCCTTGTAGAGATTAGATTCCAGAGCCCTTTTACAAGGGTACTGCTGTTAACTCCAGTGCCCTGGCCACAATCTAACTCAGCTGGCTGCATTCCAGCTATCTGAATTCTCCCCATTAAATCCCATACAGAGTTCCTCGTCTAACTCTACACAGTTATGTAGTTTTGTTAGTTACTGTCAAACAGCTTAAGCATTTCACCCCACATGTAGCTGCCTTTTAGTGGTGGGCAGAGCACTCCATGTGTTACCTACAGCACTTTCAGCTTTCTGGAGAAGAAGTGCTGGTATAAGAGCAGTTGGTTCAGGCAGTTCCATTCCTCGCAAGCCACATAGGGAATAGATAGTGTTCGGCGTCTGTTTATTTCATGCTCAGACCCTACAGAAGCTGTTAAGACAGTGCCCTCTGATTTCAGGGCTTTATACAGAGGAGTGCTTTTTGCCTCCTGATCACAACAGAGCTCCCCAGGGACTATTTCAGAAGATCTGCCTTGCAAAGTCCCTTTTACCAGCAGGTATTAAGCCACACACTTCTTCACACCACCATAACGGTCCCTATTCTTAAGACTTACGTGTGTGTGTGCAGGCAGGTTGAAAATTAGGTCAGACAGGAGGACAGACAAGTTATAAAGCGTTTTGGAGGGGTGCTTCAGAGTTATAGACTGCTTTTCTGCCTTCTGAATCTGTCTCTATGATTGATTCCTGTTGGGACATGGGTACAAGAGGGTCAAAGTATTTTATCTCTTCCCTTTGACCTAACCTCAAACATCCAGCTAAACAGCTTCTCCACATTCGAAGTCAAATTTTCTGCTAGTGTAACTTGGCAGAGCTCTATTCAAGTCAGTAGTGCTACATCAGTTTACACTGGCAGAGAATTTGTACTTCTGGCTCTAATTAGTGCTCTGAAATTCTACTACATCAGACTAAGGTCTGGCACAATTCCAATGTCCCAATCATTCTCTATGGCACTCCTTACAGCCTTCAAGTCCCATTGCATTCAAGCAGCCATTTGACACTGCTGTCTTTCCTCAGATAGAGCTGTTTACTGTTGCTTGATTTACACTGGCCCTCCAAGCACAACAAAGAGATCCATCTACTTAAGTGATTCAATCATTCAATCAGCTATGCTTCATTCTAAGCCTTTAAACAAGGATCCAGAGTCTCCATGTCAAACACAATTTAGACGAAAGGGAGCGGGCGAACCCAAAATACCCTTGGGAAGGCAAGCTAGTCACCAAATAGGCAGACAGCTGTGCACACCCAGAACACCCGTGATGTGCTGAGTGATCTCCCCTCCCAGCAATTTCTGGTGGGAGGTTAGTGTCCAATCCAGGTGCCCATGATTATTGTTCTGAGCTGGCCCAAATATTTTCTCCTGCCATTCAGCACCATGGCCAGAGCAAAAAGAAGAGAAGAAAGACAGAGGTACAGGATTGCACAGGCCTGAGAAGAGAGAAAGGTGTCCATCCGTAACTGTACTGTAGACCCTTGGTTTTCAAATTGGGGGCATGGCCAGGTTATCAGGGGGACCTGAGGAGTTAATTTTTTCTTGTTTCTTCAAAATAATGTTGATAAAGTAAGAAGTCCTCTCACTAGCTGAGTCTCCCATGTCAGCTCGTGCTGCTGCTGGAAGAACAAGAAGGATGAAGAAACACCTGTGCAGCTAATGTCCCAGTGAGAGGATGCTTGCAGGCCACGGAGCAGTACGGGAGGCCACTGGGATGGGCTGTCGGACCCCAGGCATCTGCAGAATTATTGCTTCTTAGAACAGGGCCACCCATGGGAAAAGAATCTCTCAAGGGATGCACAGCAAAAAGAAAAAAAAAAAAACCATTTGGGAACCTCTACTGTGGAGTATTTGGATGGATTCCCGCCCCTCCTTCCTTGAGCAGAAGCCTTAGCACATAAGGGTCCTGTCCAACATCTATTAAAAAGTCAATGGAAAGACATCAATGGAAGTTGGATTGGGCTATATACTACATCAATCCAGGGTCAGGGTCAAGGTGGTTTGGGTGCTGGTCACTGAGAATATTTTTGTTTGATGGTCTGTGTGCAGGGATCAAGTGTTAAGATTAGTGCCCAAATAGTTTCTGTAACCTTATATAAAAGTATGGAAAGTGTAAGCTATTTTGAGTTTTTAAGAAGGTGCTTAAAGTCCCCTTTTGAATTGCACCTAGCAACCACTGTCATTTAACAAAGTTTGTTTATTTCATTTCCTAGGATTTTTTTAAAAGGATATTTTATTTTGAATGCTTCTAAAAGTTGTCTTCAAGTGTAAATTGGATGTAATAGGCCCTATAGAATCTATAGGCTCTGTATATACTATAGCCCCACTGCATTTTATAAACATTTGTCAACAAATCCATTTAATAACAAACATTGCAATGTAAATAGACAACTATTTGTCAATTCCAGTAAATTAATTCTGTATTCTTAGTGCTATAAATTTGGTGAGAACATGCTACATTATTCATACCTAACAAAATGCTTTAATCACTGCTTTACAGTGCAAGTCTCACCCCAGCCTTAATGATGCAGCTCCTGCGAGGCCTCCACGAAGTAGCAAGGAAAGCTAACTGTGGGGTTAATTAAAAAAAGAAATAAATCAGCATTTAGGTTGAAGCAGAAAAGTCATTTTGTGCATGTGCTCATGCATGCCCATCTTAAAACCACTGATTGCTGAAAATCAATCCTTCCCCATATCGTGGTGCTCCCTTTCTAATCCTGCCTACTCAAATTTCCTTTTAGAAATCTTTCAACCCTTATATATTAGCTAATCCTGGTGCCAACTACTTTCGCGATGCTATAATTTACAGCTGCAAGAGGCATAGAAATATATTACTGGATAAAATTTTCATAGGTGATACTACTGTATGAACCTCCCTAACTTTACTCCTGCCCACACCCACCCACCCACCCCCCCCTGGGAATATGAGGCATTGCTATTCACACTCATCCCAGGTACCTGCAGTTTAGGACAAGGAATTTTGTAGCTGTAAACAAGGAGGCGATCTAACCTCCAGTAAGTTCTGCATGAACCACAGCATGGGAACTGCCACTCTCATATATTGCTGGAATCATGCCATGTTTCTCAACACAACGTAAATGTGTTATGGACTCTGTGTATCGACTCTTCCAAATCTGATCTCTCAGTGGTAGTCAGCAATGGCTAAGACACAGACTGTTTTGCGTAGGATTGTGATGTTGCTATCCATTTTCCCTTAACTGGCACTCACCTTTGGTGTGCAGTTGAAATCAAGCACCAAAATATAGGGCTATTACTAAATATAAGGCATTACTAAACTTGATGCACTGTTATTTGAATTGCATTATTCTACGTGAGGACAAGTCCAAAGTATGGAACCCATATCACATTTAAATTCTTTATACTTCCATTCACTGCCATTTATAAAGCCACACAGCTCTAGGCTAACCAGCAACCAGTGTACATGGGGAAGATTTTTGTATGGGCCAGGCCTCCTGCTGACACAGAGAGGTATAAGTTTAGGCTTGGAAGGTTTAGATTTTTATTGCTAAATGTTGATTTCACTATACGCACACAAACCAATGAAAAACTATGTCCATCAACAATAATCAAAATACATAGATGAGCAGTATTTTCTTTGCCTAAGAACTTAGAGTTTGATTTAAGGATATTTGCTTTGTATTTTTTCGACATATGATGTTGACAATTTGTGTTTTAATTGTTATCAAGCTTTACTTGTTGAGTCTCAGTGTCATTAAATAATTATGATGTGACTCTCTTTATGGTCTGACCCCACCCATAATTCCCCACAACTGTGAAAGTTTAAAATTGATAAACATAAAAAAATGGCTAAAGCCCATAATTTTGCATAGCGGTGACATTTTAAATGAGAGGAATTTTTAAAATGCTTAAAACAAACATCAATATTATCCATTAAAATTATAAAAAAAATAAAAACTGAATACTGCCAAGCCTATATAAAAATTTCACAGTACTTCACCTGCAAGATCTGATGCACTATTAGGTGCGGAGGAAGAAAGCAGGCAGCACCGTCAATACCACCTTCTATGCCCGGAGATCAACTTTAATTTGCTTTAGAGAAGCTCCACAGAAGCCCTGCCAGTTGAGGATGTGCTAAATCAATCCATGTCCTAGCCAAAGTGTTAATTTAGTCTCTTTAGGCAGCTGAGGGGATCTTAACCCATCACCCCATTGTCCCACTAAACATATTATATTTAAATTCTTGTCCCATATCAATATTAAGCTATTTACACTGGAAGTTAGACATGCCCACTTCATCTACAACATTATGGAAAACACAGAGATGTGGGCGGGTGTAGCCAAAGCTACTCATTTGGGGAAGAGGGGAAGGGATGTAGAGGGGAAAATGTAAGTTTTATAAGTTGATGAGGAAATAAGAATTAGTGCCTTATTGTACTAAATCACATTTGTAAAGAAATGGAACAAGCAGTATCCTTTCCCAGTAACACCCTCAGAAATGAGAGGTGGCTGGTAAATTGCTGGCACCTCGCTTTAAAAGGCAACAAGAGCAACAACTTACCCCATAAAAAGAAAAGGAGTACCTGTGGCACCTTAGAGACTAACCAATTTATTTGAGCATGAGCTTTCGTGAGCTACAGTTCACTTCATCGGATGCTGTAGCTCACAAAAGCTTATGCTCAAATAAATTGGTTAGTCTCTAAGGTGCCACAAGTTCTCCTTTTCTTTTTGCGAATACAGACTAACACGGCTGCTACTCTGAAACTTACCCCATGTAATCATTCAGCTTCAGAGGCACAATTTGCTAACCCTCTGGCTATCGGTAGCACATTATGGCTTTTTTAAGGCTTTGCATGGACGTGAATGTGATGCTTCAGCTGCTCAGAGTCAGGACTTTTTAATTAAACTGGCAATTCCACAACTATCATAAGATGAAAGGCCCAGTTAGAACCTACTCCACGTGCCAAGGGAAAAACAGGTACAATAATGTTCTGGACAGCTTCTTCAGTGCAATGCATGTGAGGCAGTGGGTATGGTATATGGTTGGGCATGTATGCAATGCAGTGAACATGGGATAGGGTCGTGTATGTAATACAATGGCTTATTTCTAAATTAATGTCACAAATAAAGTAGTGACACTTGCCCCGTTCTTGTGCATGCTCATCTTTCAGAAATGGCTTTAAAATCTGTTCAGGAAAAAGACAGGCCAAATTTTTTTTTTTTTACCAATTCATTTTGCAATTTGATTTCACACCCCTGAAATTTAAATTTTTCACAATATCGTGGGTATAATGAACATTCTTGGCAGTGACATATGCAAAAAAGCCTCTTGTACGAAAAGCCACACTTGGGGATAGTTTAAAAAAAGAAAAAAGGTCACTGTTGCTTCCCCTGTGAAGCTACACATTCTCGTTGATTCAGCATAAGGGTGGGAGAGAGCTCTATCCCCTTCTCTGCCATGACAGACTATAATACTTTGTACTTATATTGCACTTCACAAATATTTAACTGTTCCTTGTAACATCCCACCGTCTGGGTAACTGCTAGTGACTCCTCCTTTAACTGAGGGTGAAATGGAGGGTCAGAGATGTGGTGACATCCACAAGGTCAAAAGAGCCACTGTCACAACCAGGGTTACCAACAAGGGACGAGATTTCCCAAAATGATTAGTGATTTAGGATGTCCAACTTGAAGAACCTGATTTTCAGAAAGTGCTGAGCACCTCCAGCCCCCGGTGAAAAGTCAGGCCACTTTCAGGTGTCTCACTTGGGCACCCTAAGGCTGAGGTAACCAAAAATCATATCATTTTAAAAAAAAATCTTGATCAAGATCACAACTGCTCAATCTCTACTGTTATTTAAAGAACTAGTTTTCTACAAAAAGAAAAGGAGAACTTGTGTCACCTTAGAGACTAACAAGTTTATTTGAGCATAAGCTTTCGTGAGCTACAGTAATTCCTCAGTGTTGCTGTTGCAAGCTGTACTGTTTTCAGCCATTACTCTGGAGCTGTGCTACTCAAAGTAGTGGCCCGCAGACCGGTGCCGGTCCGCGAGCCATCTGCTGCCGGTCTGCGCGCACGTTGGGGAAAAAAAAAATTGCTAGTCCCCCACAGCAGATAGCTTGAGAAGCACTGCTCTAGAATACTGTAGTGCCTTTCATAAGGACTAACCACTGGATCACAGTGCCACCCAGTGGCCCCGTTCTAGGCCAAAATTTTCAAGAATGGCTACTGATTCTGGGTACCTCAGTTTCGGGTTCCTACCTTGCAACACCTGGGCCTGATTGTCAGAGATGCAGAGCTGCTCCAGCTGCCATTGACTTCTATCAGAGCTGCAGGTACTCAGCATCTCTGACAATAAAGCCCCAGGCACATCACAGTTTAACACCCCAAAAGGGAGGCGCCCAGGATCAGTAGCCACTTTTGAAAGTTTAGGCCATAGTCTCTCTTTTGGAGAGCAGCAAGAATTCTGTCCCTGGCACAGACACACAAGAGAGAACTACCACAGTTTCCCCATGGGCTAAATCTTTAAGCACTTGTCAAACATAGGATTCATGTCATGTTAAATCCTAACAACCATAACCAGTGAAGCGCGGATGCTCGTACAGAGGGCACCATCAGCAACCTCCACACAACAGCCCTGAAAGACAGAGAACTGTACAAGTCTCTCAACATGACCTACTTGTTTCCCTTCTATACCTTGGAAGAAGGTGGAATTGACCCAGGAATAATGAATCAATGCAAGGGATGTTGTGACATGCTTATGGTCAATGGTAGGACTGTACCTGTAGTACCTGCATGGGTGGTTTGGGGATTACTTCCCATACAGTCTGCCACTTCCTGGTGCAGAATCCAAGCTTCCATTAAAAAGAATTAAGTTTCTTGTCTTTACGATCGTGAAGAAACTCAAGTGAACAGAATACAGCACTACACTAGACAGCCTGAAAAATAGCTCTGAAGAGTGTGAACTACCTTTTCATCACAAAACAGCGTTACTCTGAACCCTTGGGGTAGCAATTTAGATGTCAGCAAGGTAGTTAACTGCTGAAACATCAGTAACCAGTAACATGTTTGTGTAGGGGGGATATTGTATCAGGGAGGCTGAGGGGTGGAAGGATGCGGTCAAGGGTTGTGAGGTGGTGTGACTGTGCACTCACCTCTCATGAGTGCCTACTGTTGGCTGCATGCGATCCTGCCCTCTCCTTTTCCTGGTACCCCCTTTTGCTCGTCAGGAGGGTCTTCACTGGCTCAGCCCTCTGGCCGAGTCTCTCACAGTCAACATGTGCGAACAAACAAACCCCTTCCAGGGTAACAAAAGGCCAACAGGGCTTATCACTGTGCCCATGTTGGTATCTTTAGCTCTGTCTTTGGGCTCAGTTCTCAGCACTTTCCAGGCTAGCTTTAAGTCCATGTCTGTCCTGGTATAGAACAGTGCCTCCTTTCTCCCTGGAGGCTCTAAGTCCTGAGCGGCTCTCACTGACCCCTTTAAGTCCTGCCCTTCACTTGGGCCTCTCAACAAGCCTTATCCCCTTCTCGGGGCTTTGCCTACACAGATGGGGGACTGGGGCCAGCCCACTACCCCATGTCCTGACTCAGGGACCCTATAAATAGCAGCCATGTGCTGCTTCCTGCACAAATTGCTGCTGTTATCCCTGTGCCACTTCCCATATAGCCCCTTCCTCTTTTTAGGTTCTCTGTCTAGTCCCTGTTTGAGCAGGTTCTCTCCCAGACCTCCTTGCCTAGAGAATTTCTCAGTCTCTGTTCTGATTTCTCAGGGTCTCCTCTCAGGCCCCTGCCTAGATAGCTTGTAACAGTCCTGTCCCAGTCGCTCTACCTATGGAGTTTCACAGCCCCTTACTCCTTCTTCACCCTCCTAGTCTCAACTAGCAACTAATCTGCTCATGCCCTGCAGCTCCTTTTAACTTGGCCTGCTATGCTCTGATTGGCTGCTTCCCTGCAGCCTTTCTAGGCAGGCCTGGAGGACCCATTTTCATTGCTCCTTTTCCTGGGGTAGGGTGTGCTAGGATCACCAGGCCTCCAGCAGGGGGCCTCGTAGGGCCTGGTACACCCACCCCCATCCCTTGCAGAAAAAAACAATGTTGTCACCACAGCCAGGTCACCAGGGGGAAAAGCAAGTAAGGAAAAGATGCATGCTTTTCTCTGAGGCACTTACAGTTTCTACAACTCAGTTATGTTGTCAGCTCAAAATTCTGTATCAAACTGAACATTTGGGGACAGCATAAGGTAAATTCAGTTGAACATCAAAATAAATAAAAGAAGGGATATTTGCAGTAGGAGAATTTGTCCTTTTCATTTTTAATTTAATAGAAACATCAACTTTTTAAATTCTCTGAATCTGCCACGGAATTTCCAATTTGCTGGAGAATTTAGCTTCCCTCAGAGCACACAGGGCCATAACCAATGCTGCCACAGTTAGAAGAGGGAAAAAATAGTAATTTTCAGAAATTGTATAACAGGACATTCTAACGCATGTGAGAAACACACAATACAAAGCATCCCTCCAGCCCCAGGCTGTGGCACCTTCTATGCTTAGTAGCCTTGCTGGATACCTGCGCATGGTCTCAGCTTCTCACAAGCCAGGCCTGGAGTCAGCGGAGTCTCTGTACCAGTGCTCGTTGCTGATCCAGTTGGTCAGCCTGCACTGACTTACACTTACAGTAAATCTGAGCTGTCAGGGTAATAGGCAAAAACATTTCAAATAGCAGTGTGACTTTTAGGGTGATCTCTGCCACTGACCTTTGGCAAATCACCTAAGTTTAAGAGGTAATAGCCTGTGGTTTTGGAGTAGATGGCTCCAAGTTTTATCCTTGAGCAGGGGCACTTCTCATTCTTTCTCAGAGAGGAAAGTTTGCTCTGAATTCAGCTGCTCCTCTCTCCATTAAGCCCCTATACAAATGCTGTTCTTTCGTCAGAGGGTAATTTAAGTTTGTTTATGCTGCTCTACTTGCAATATAAATTATTACAGGCAAAGGGTTAACCCCCTGATTCTTCCAGAGTTACTCCTGGGTGAATTCTGTGCCACTGCACAAGCCCAAAATTAATGCCCTCTGCAGATTTTTCACCCCCTGCAGAATAATTGATTCTGGTGGTGAGGCAAAGGGAAGCCACGAAAGGGGTCATATTGCAATTACACCTTTTGCCCAGCAGGAGCTGATGTGGCATCAGAAGAGAGGGCAGCTGGCTCACAGGCCAGAGCAGCCAGCCAGCCACAGAAGAGAGGGAGCAGAGGCTGCCTTCCTCATAGCATCTTGCCCACAGGGCCAGGTGAGAAGGAATGGGCTATGGTGGGGACGGACAGAGTGGGGCACACAAGGCTGCTGAAGGGGTCATACACAGTGGAGTTCAGAAGTGCTAGTGGAGGGGTAGACAGACTGGGACAGGGGCATAGGAGCTAGAGAGGTGATAACATTGAGCCGGGGCTGAATGGGAGTGGTGGCGCAGGGCCACCTGGGGATGGGTGTGTGCATGCAGGGACACAGGGGCAGATATGCCTGGCTGAATGTGAAGTGAGGTTGCAGGGACACACGGGAACAGGGAAGATGTTCCTGAATGAATGGGAGAGGCTAGGGGTCAGCCAAGGGTCTGCATGGGTGAGGCTCCCCAACAATTCCCCCCACCCCCCGCAAAAAAACCCCACTGTTCTACACTTCTACCCACACCCAACAACCCTCAGCTTCACTTCCAGACTCCTTCCCAGCAGTTATTTGCATGTCTCTTAGCTCCTTCATTACCCTCGACTCCCCCAAGCCATTGCACTACTTCTGAGGGGTGTAGGAAATACATTTCTGTATAGTAGTTTAAATGAATGATTACTTAAAGTTCTGTATTAATATGCCTAGTAAGGAATCTATTTATCAAAAAACATTTCCTGAATCTTTTTTGTTGCCTGTATTGTTACAGACACGCTTACTGACAGGTATTTTGAAATAAATTATCAAAATAATTGAAACTAGCATGATTATATTGTGGTATTTTGATAAATAAAATATGCTGAATTTTTGTTTGGTGCAGAATTCCCCCAGGAGTACAGAATTGATGTAACATGTTATTGAAGGTGGAGCACCGTCAGGCTAAATTCCTCCAAGGTTTCTTGTAATAGTCACAGCACTATGGGAATTAAAGAGGAGTTTATTATTAGCTCTAAGACTTAAAACTAAAGAGTGATTTAAAAAGTCACAGTAGCTGCATGAAAACCAGGAGTGAGAACTACATAAGTTAATTACAGAAAGGTGCCTAGTGCCTAGCACAATGAGCCCTTTGAGTGCTACTGCAATACAAATAATAATTATGTTTTAATATACAGAAAAGCTGTTTAAAACCCTACTGTAATTAAATGCTGACAGGTTCCAGGGTTAAAACCCTTCTATAATATCAGCATGATCTACTTCACCCCATCTCTCAGATCTAGCCTGTCTATATAGATGTTTTATACTCCCTAGCAATCAGCAGTCCTTTCCTCAAGTGGTATCACTCAGGAGTTGTGCAACCTAAGATGCAATTCTACCTTCCTCAAGGTTCATAGGGCAGCACACGTTCTCCTCGCACAATAGTCCCCCCCCACCAGCCAGCTGGAGCACACCTGCTCTGTTCAAAGCCAAATGACCAACTGCACTGGAGCACACCTGCTCAACTCCATACCAGCCAGCCAGCTTTGGCTCCTTTGGCTTGTGGAGGGAAGACCAACACTTACTCACATGCAGTTACACTTTATTAAGCACATACAAACACCAGCTAGGTGGGGGCAGAAGCAGCTAGAACATCTGGGAGGTGGAACCAGACTGTATAAGGATCTATCTTGTGTCCATAAGACCCAGCCAGGTCTGAGGGTCAAACTGAGGTCCCAAAACATCGTCAGCTGTTAAGGGGTATGGGGGAGCAGCTGCCAGATGAAGCAGGCTCCATGGGTTTGTAGTTGTTCTCAGCTCTACAGGCATGGAGGAGGGAGGGATCTGGCTGCTTGTCAGGAGACAGAGCCCCACCCTGCCCTTGAGCACCAGAAGCTGGCTGATTTCTTCTAGCACCTGATATAGGCAGCAAAGTCAGTTTATGCAGGAAGCTCTGCTACATTACTTGTACTGGGCTGCTCCCCTGACCCTTCTGCTGGTTCTAGCATAGCAAACTCCTTCCCCACTCCAGTCTGTGATGATGGAACAGGATCTAGAGGGGGGAGCAAATTGTGTGACTTTAAAACAGAACTGCAGGCTGTCAGACTGAAGGAAGGGAAGCAGAGGCTGGAACGGTTTGTATTGTTGGTTATCTTTTGAGTTGAGGCAGCAGATTAGTCAGCCTGTTTCCTGTCAGCCTGTGTACTGTGTCTGTGAGGGGAATAAAACAAACACACAAACCACAGTACTAACATTGCAGCACTCGGCAAACTCCTTCACGATAGCCAAACACAACAAAAACCTAGCAATGGGAGAACCTCCAAAGGTTTGGAAAGAGAATGCCCTTCTGAAGCTACAGAAACCATGACCCTCTGTCCCCACGTAGTCTCCCTCCACCCGGCTTGCACTGCAACAGCACTTTTCTCAGTAACCCCCACCCACTACTTGGTGCTGGCTTCTTGCATGGAGAAACAATGACCTGCTACCCCCCTTTAGCATCTTTGGTGGAAATGCAGGCTCTGGTTGTAGGGTAGCTGACCCTCCCAGACTCTCCTTTGAGCTGCATACAGTCCTGTCCCCGCCGGGAAAAAATACAGAGAAGCCTTCCTGCTTGGACCTTCTGATACACCCTCCGCTTCTCCTGGGATCAAAGCAGCCTCCTTCCCACGTGGGCCCACTGCTGCTTCTTCCTGCCTGGTATATAAACTAGCTGGGGCCTGGTTAGCTCCAGCTGCCCTGACATCCCAAATCCTGTGCGGTGCCAGGATCCTGACAAGAAGTGTGGGAAAGAAAGAGCGGACCCCAGTGCCCACAGTCCTCTTGATACCCAAATGAATAGCGTACCCTATTACAGTTCCCAATAAACTGAAATAAGCATGGGATGAGTGCGATAGGACAGCCAAGAAAAATAGTAGAAAATAGTCTTTGCTTTTGAGGAATAATCAGGTTATGGCTGGAGTAGAAAGAGGCCCAGATGCGAACAGCAGATCCAACCTCCCCCTTCGGGGAAGTTCAAACAGAGAGCCAAGACTTCAGACAGCCTCTAATTTTGTTAAAGGAATCTATTCATACAGTCAGTGTCTTGCATAACCCTCATCCAAATTCTGCTCTGAGGTACATTGACATGACTCTCACCGAAGTCAATGGGAGATGCATCATTACAAGGCCCTCTCCATGGCTCCCCATGTTTTTTTAACCAGGCTGTGGATATGTCTACACTGGCAAGTTTCTGCACCACATGTTATACCACTTTTATTAAACTGCTGGAATTAAACCACTTTTGTGTGTCCACACTGTGCTCCTTGTGACGCTGGAGCGCATCCACATTAGTAACTCTGGCAATGGCAAAGACAGCAGTGCATTATGGTAGCTCTCCCACTGTGTAACTGGCCACAGGATGGTTTGGGGAGGGTTTGCAATGCCTCATGGGGCAGGGACAGCGTCACATGATGCAGGTTTCCTAATCCCATGGGCATCTGACTACATTGCCAGCTGCTTTTCAAGTGAAGGGGGGGGGGGGAGAGTGTGTGTGACAGGGAGTGTGTGTGTGTTTGTATGGGGGGGGGGAAGAGAGAGAGAGTGTGTGTGTTTTGGGGGACAGAATGTGTGTCAGCATGCTGTCTTGTAAGTTCAGACAGTGGCAGGAAGCAACCAGTCCTGAGGCAGGGGAAAATCCCAACATCAGCCCCCACCTCTCTCTCTCTCTCTCTCTCTCACACACACACCCCTCTGTGTTCAACAGCACCAGCATTCCACATTAATGGTTTGCTTTGTGTCCCAGAGCAGATCAGCACAGCATGCAACAGCTGTCAGAAACGGTGCTTTGAAAGGGGAGGGGTGCATGACTCCAGGGCAGCCAAGTTCAAAGCAATGAGCAGAGCCGTCACTTGAGGCATTAGGGGTCAGCTCCCAAGGCCAATTACAGCGCAGAAAGCAATCTAGCATCATCTACACCGGCAATAGAGCCCTGGAGCCTCTGTGCAAACAGCCTCACGACTCTCCTCGAGGTGGGTTTTTTGCAGCGCTGCAACTGAGGAGTTTCTGCGCACCAAGTGGCTTGGCAGTATACACAGCTGCAGGTTGAGTGCAAAAAGCTGCTTTCCTGCGCAGAAACTTGCCAGTGTAGACAAGCCCTGAGGCACCATCTTCTGTCCAAGTTAAGCAAAGGGGGTTGAGGTGTATCCACAGAACAGCTTTTTCCACATCCTAGCACCACTCAAGTTAAGATATCCCCAGCTACCTGGTTCCTAACCACATTTTGGCAAAGTTACAGCTACAGTATGACCTCAGCAGGGGATAGTGCCCTGACAACAATCACAGAGATGAATGCAGGATAGTATATGATGGGACTGATTACATAGGAAGAGTTCTATCTGCATAGCAGAAGGCAACTATGAGACAGCCTAAGCCAAAGCCATGGTTGACTGCTGTGGTTACTGAGTAGTAGCTAAATTATATGTAGACACAATCCATGTTTGGAGTCAACCATGTCACAAACTGATTACAAACTTGGTTGGAAGTTGCAGGACCACATTTTCAAAAGAACTCAGGATTCAGCATCTCTCGGTTAGGCATCCAAATGAAGCAGCTCAACGGAAGCTGCTGGATGCTTGAGCATCTTTGAAAATCCAGCCCCAATGATGGGTGTTGAGCACTTGAAAATCTGGCCCAGCATGCAGAAAGGGCCAAGTGAGTAGAATTAATCCCATGTCTCTTGGTAGGCAGAGGGAGTAAATCAAAGCACACAATGGTTGGAGAAGCAGGCTAGAAGACAGCTCTGTATTAGGCAGAGTCAAGGACTAAAGAATAGTGAAACAGCATATCAACACAGGCTGCATTTTTCTTTTAAGAGAGAAGGAGAGTGTTGGAAGGCTTTTTCAGTAGAAGAAAAAAGTCTGTGTCCAACGGTTGTGAAACCCAAACCCCATCTACACCAGCTCCTGTAAATGATGGGAAGTGATGAGTACTTGTTCCTGGATCAGGAGGAGAAAATAACCAGTTTCTCCAGGGTGATTAAAAAAAACCCATATGAAAACATGAATTCCCGAAACTAACCTCAGCTACAAATGACATGAAATTTGATGAGAAGGTTGTGCAACAGGGAGCCACTAGTCATATCCTGCAACTTCTACCCAGGCAATCTTCTAGTGGAGTCAATGGGAAATTGTCCAAGTAAGGAGTACAGGATTTGACCCTAGGGAAGTGAAGGGTTGAAATTAACAGTTTGGGAGGCAGGGCTTGGAAAGACTGTCACAACAGAAAGCATCACCAGAAATCATCAAGTGGTTCAAAGTGACCACTTGAGGCTCAAGCCAGAAAAGAATCAACAAACGGAAATAAATTCATAGAAAAGCAACAAAATGTGGAAGGAGTTGCAGGGAGGGAGTCATAACAAAAGATTAAAAAGGGCACAGGCAGAAGTTATGAAAATGCAATTAGCAAGCTGGACAATAGGTAAAACTTCATATGAGCAAGGTCTGGCAGTCTTTGGAAGTGATGGAAGCTTCAGTGCTTGAGTCACTTAAAATCAGTTTTACCAGCATATTGCTGTGGGCCAGGGACCATGCCTTTCTCTATGTAAGATTACATACAGCATTGAGCACACTGATGGTGGTCAATAATTAGAACAGTTCTTACATTGGAAAGACTGATCAGACATTCAAAAAAAGGCAATCATTGTACTAGTCTTTATAAAGAAATAACTTTTACATGAATTATAAAGTAATCCATTAATTATTTTTAAAAAATCATAGTCCCCTTTCCTTTATTAACAGCATTGAATTAGATCAAATTCCCAAAGCCAGAGAAGTAAAGCAATTTTAGAATGACAGATCCATAGATACTATGGTGATGTATGCTTTTAGAAATTAAGACATTGGTTTCCATAATACTTTTAATTTACATAGCGAATTAGGATCTCCTAGATCTCAAAGCACTTGTCTTACATTTCTAAGGTAGGATTTTTCAAAACACTTAACGTTGACCTAACTCTGATTCCACTGAATTGAGGAAACAGAGTTAGGCCAATACCAAGCACTTCTGAAAATTCCACCTTGGAAATTTAGGAAAATAAGTGGCAGCTAGATGCATGGCTCTCTTCAAAGTGCTAGAGAATTTGTCAGAAATGGATTGGATTTCCCACTGTCCCCTTACTCACTGTGTTATATGAGGCCAAGTCACTTGCTCTTGCTCTGACAGTCTCAGCTACATTCTCAAACCTAGCAGAATCCAAACACATTAAACTGTATGAATGTCAGAACAAAACAAAGTTACATCGGCCTTCATTAAACATTTCCAGAGTTCTACTGTACAGCATGGTCACAAACAAACAAATCCTAGTTTACAGCCAGTCTTGTTTAGTTAGCGTTAGTCAGGGGGAGGAGGGGGAAGTAATTTTGTTCTGAAAGGAAAGCGAAACTAGGTCAAAGTTTTTTTTAAAAAGGGCCAACTCCATTATCCTGTTTGGGAGTGAAAATAATTATTCTCCAAGCTTCTACTGAGCAGTTGTTTTCCTTCACCTTAAGTACTCAGAAACACAAGTGATAAGTGTTATAGAAATCCCTGGCAATGGTGTTTGTGCTAAAAAAGCTTTCATCCTCTTACAACAGGGACAAGTGATCAGTGTTCAAACAAGAGTCATATCCAGCCCTTCATTCTGTCTCGCATCCATTTTGCAGAGAAATCTTCCGTGAGCTTAAACACAAAAAGGAAGCTTACAAGAAGTGGAAACTTGGACAGATGACTAGGGAGGAGTATAAAAATATTGCTCGAGCATGCAGGGGTGTGATCAGGAAGGCCAAAGCACAATTGGAGTTGCAGCTAACAAGGGATGTGAAGGGTAACAAGAAGGGTTTCTACAGGTATGTTAGCAACAAGAAGGTGGTTAGGGAAAGTGTGGGACCCTTACTGAACGGGAGAAGCAATCGAGTGACAGATGATGTGGAAAAAGCTGAAGTACTCAAAGCTTTTGCCTTGGTCTTCACAGACAAGGTCAGCTCCCAGACTGCTGCACTGGGTAGCACAGTATGTGGGGAGGTGAGCCGCCCTCAGTGGTGAAAGAACAGATTAAGGACTATTTAGAAAAGCTGGACATGCACAAGTCCATGGGGCTGGATGCAATGCATCCGAGGATGCTGAGGGAGTTGGCAGATGTGATTGCAGAGCCATTGGCCATTATCTTTGAAAACTCGTGGTGACTATGGGAGGTCCTGGACGACAGGAAAAAGGCAAATATAGTGCCCATCTTCAAAAAAAAAAAAAAAAGGGGGAAAAAGGAGAATCCAAGGAACTACAGACTGGTCAGCCTCACCTCAGTCCCCGGAAAAATCATGGAGCAGGTCCTCAAGGAATCCATTTTGAAGCACTTGGAGGAGAGGAAGGTGATCAGGAACAGTCAACATGGATTCAACAAGGGCAAGTCATGCCTGACCAATCTGATTGCCTTCTATGGATGAGATAACTGGCTCTGTAGATATGGGGAAAGCAGTGGACGTGATATACCTTGACTTTAGCAAAGCTTTTGATACAATCTCCCACAGTATTCTTGCCAGCAAGTTAAGAAGTATGGACTGGATGAATGGACTATAAGGTGGATAGAAAGCTGGCTAGATCGTCGGACTCAGCCTGTGGTGAACCTGGACCTCCCAAGTTCCAGCCTAGTGCCCTCACCAGTGATCCATCCTTCCATTCGTGGGAAGCAAATACATAATACATCTTGAGCCTGCCCTCTCCAGGAGGCTGAGCACATGAACGTTTTTGCCATACACAGCCTGAGAGCAAGCCTATCAAGAATACTCAGGAACCCAGATCCCCTGTAATGGTTTCTCTCATTGTTTGCTCAATGAACTGACACATTCGGGTCCCAAAACAGAAGTCCAAACTGCATAATTAGCCAGACTAGAACTCAAAACCACCTGCTTCCTGAAACACAGTCTGCTACCTCTGAAGCTTAGATGACTTGCCCTAGGGCACATAGTGAGTTAGCACACTGGCTCTACCTCCCATACACAGTCACACAACATTTTGTCACCTTATCTGTTCCCTCCACCCCATCTCAAGTGATCTCTCAATCTTCCTCTTTTTTGGAGTCACTTTTTAAAGGACATAATATGGTCCAGTGCACAGGGCTGGGAGTCAGGTCAGGGTTCTGTTCCCATTTCCAGTGTGCCATGGGCCAAGTCACTCAATCTTTCTGTTCCTCAGCCTCTCCATCTGTAAAAAGGGAAATACTAATACTTAGAACATCTTTGAACTGTAATGTGCTTTGAAATTTACAAATGTAAATATTAGCTATTAACACCTGAGTGTCCTGGTATCTGAAATCTGCATGCATTTTCCTTGTTCAATTGGGTGTTATTCCAGTAACTCCAGGCCAGTATATTGTACTTTTAGTTGGCTACACGTGTAGAAAACTCCTAGCCTTTACACGTAGCCCTTTTTTGCTGCACCATCTTGCAGCCCTTTAGAATGTTAACAGGGAGAATATATATCTTGACATTTAAATAAGTCTCCTCTAAATTAATTATTTTCCATATTTTTGGTTCAAAAGAAAGAGTCAGGTAATTTTCCATATCCACAGCAAGCCCATCTGGTCCCATGCAGTCATGACCCCAGTCTCTCTTATACCACTCTACTTTTCCTCTAACGTGGTCACAATTGGTTAAAAGGTTTTGAATTTTTAGACATCACTGACAGAACTATCTGTGGACCCTCAAGAACCTATGAGCTTTTCACTTCTACCAGTCATATGCAAGAAAATACAGTTGTGTGGGCCTAATTCTCCTCTTGCTCTCCCAATGTAAACTGGGAGCAAATCAATTAAGTTATGCCAGTGAGAGAGAGCAAATACCTTAAACTCTGCATTTTTTCTTAGTTAATGGAAATATAGTGTCAAATCCCTAGTGGGTGTAAATCAGCATAACTCCATGGAATTCAGTAGAACAACACTGATTCAGCTGGAAATCTAGCCCAGTTTCTGATCTCTCACACTGGTGCAAATCAGGAGTAATTCCTCTGAAACAGATGCCATTACAATGCTGTAAAACTAGTGCAAGTGAGATTAGTTTAGAATATCTCAATCTTCCTTTTCAATATCTGTTTGTCTCTCTGATCACATGTTAATTCCAACATGCACAACTTCAGCAAGCTCATCTGCAATTCTCTGGACTAATTCATCAGCCTTCTCTATAACATCTGCAAACCTTTTGTCTCCAGGAGCTAGTCAATCTTCTATAATTTTTTTTATAGATACCTATGCACAAAACATCAGGCCTAATTCTGATCATGTGTATAATAGTTTAACGTCAACGTAACAATTGATTTCAATGGAGCTACTCCAGATTTACACAAGTGTAAAAGTGAAAGCCGAGTCAAGCTCACTACTGGAGCTCCTAAAACCAGTGTATCTTTTCATATTACTTTGTTTAGCGCCACAGATGGTCTGCATTGTGTATTCCCATTCTCTGAATTATCCTCAATGACATCCAATGCCACAGACCTATCCGTGACCTACCATTGCATCATTCATCTCTTCATTATACTGCCTCCTTCTTACTCTCTTCTCCTTACCCTCACCTAGTCATTTACCTCTTATCATGTTTCTCCCATGCTGTGCCAGCCTGCGGGGCAATTGTTCTTCAGCTCAGACAGCCGTCCACCCTCCCCTTTCTGCTGCTGTGGCCAGGTGTAAAACCAGGCCTTTTTCATTCATGACCATCTCATTTTCACTGGTTATCCTGAGGCTAGAGTTAGAGACTAGTTGCTGTTATCTGATCCCTTATTACTACAGCTAACAGATAGCACTCCAGTGTCCTCTTAGCTCTCACTAGCAATCAGAATTATGTTACACTTAACATAACTCACTAGAAGAGTGTGAATATGGCTGATAATTATGGGTCATCCAATGGATTAAGAGAAGTGTTTCTATCCCACTATATAGGGGATGGTTAAATTATTGAATCTTGAAATGGTTTGGCTGCCGTCACTGAATTATCAAATACCACCACCAAATAAATTCTTATTATTGGGTCAGATGCATCCCTGGTGTGAAGCCATTAATTGTAATGCAGTTGCACTCAGGGTGGATTCAGCCTAATATATATGGCCAGGTAAAGACATCATGAACTTGCAGTAATAATTGAAATAAAACATGAACATGTTCAGTCAGCCCTCAGGAATTTTGTAAGGGAGCTATCCAACTGATTCTACTCCTTCATGTAATATAGACATGCCCACTGATGGGAATTTCTGGCAAATAGCTGATACTACAGGTCCCTTGCCATTTGGCAACATTTAAGTTACCTTGCTAGCTAGTAGTTGGTTGAACGCTGCTAATTTTTTTTATTATACGTTTTGGGGACTGAGAGGCTAGCTAAGATTACTTTTGTAATACATTTTGTTGGGTGATAAATATGTGTAACTCAGAAAAGCAACAACTATAAACAGGACATTTGAATTTGTCAGAGAATCCAATAAGGTCCGATTTACCCATTTTATAATCACATACGAAGACTATTCCAAAGTCTCCAGTTCTGGGAAGTTGAAACACTAAGACTAATTACTGTATAGTTTGGTAAGAAAAGGTTGCCAGCATCTGGTGTAGCATCGAGGAGGATATTTTAGGGTGCTACTGTGGATTTAATTACATTTATAAAGAATCTGCAACAATTCCTGGGTCTTGCTCAAATTTAAATCAGTTTCTGCAATTCAGATAGCAGAATGGGGCCATTTCTTTTTTCCCCGCACTGTGTCCATAGGTACATCTGGAAAAATACACAATTAGTAATTCCAAAAGAAATTCTTCTTAACACTAGTCTTGAATCGCTGTCAAAGGTGCACAAGTGAAGTCAACAGAGCTATGCTGGCTCATGCAAAGAGTGAACTTATCCCCCAGAGTTTGGAGATTTGGGGTGGGATTTTCAAAAGCGGTCAGACCTAACTCTGCTCCCACTGGAGTCATTGATAAAAATTCCCATTGATTTTAAAAAGGGAACCAAAATAGGCCAACACAAGTACTTTTGAAAATCCCATTCTTTACACCTATCATGTTCTAATGTTACAATACTCTGTGCCCCTTTACTGTACCCAACTGTTTTATTGTAGACTATGGAAAAAACAAAACGGCAAACTACGGCCCAGATTCTGCAATTGGATCCATGGGGGCAGACCTCTGGCTCATGCAGAGCCTCAGTGGGGTTTTACCATCTGGGTCTGACTGCAGGATCAGCACCTGTATAGCTACAACCCTACGAAGCAGGCTCCAGTACCTAGCCCTTACCTCCTCTCACTGTCAAGCTTTCACAGGAAAGAATATATACCACCTAAAAATACAAAGACCCCCTTATCCTCCTCCCCACAAATTAAAAATACAAATTCCAACCCACCACTACCAAATACAAAGAGACAGCAAAACGAACAGTTATCATTCAGAGATGGCTTCCCAGAATCCAAGGGCTGTGACAACCCTAGATACTTTATCCCCAGTGTCCTAGATGAAAGGGTACAGAAATCCCTACAAATAAGATAAGCCAGGGTTCCCCCTTTCCACACCATCTGGCATCCGCAGCAAATGCAAACATTTTACCATTTACAACCTCTTCCACACCCCCCCCCCCTTTTTTTTTCCCTCAAGAGGAGCAAGATGTTGTTTATGGAGAACATAGTCTGCCTTCTGTAAGCTTCACGCCTTCTTTAAATAAGAAATTATGTTCTATTATTTGTTGTTTCTTGTCCAGTCACCCTTCTTAATACATGTGCAACATACCTCAGGTGGCATGTGAACAGGATTCATCACCGAATGTAGTCTGCTGGTTGGATCATTAGCTTCTCCAGCCCAGGCCAGGCACTGATGGGGAGTGCGACGTGAATGCTGATCCATGCCCCCCCTCTAATCTTACTTTCAAGTTCATCTAAGTACCAATTATGCAGGGCTTGATTCTGGTCTCACATCAGCATAAATTGAGAGTCATGCCATTTAAGTCAATGAAGTGGCTGGCATAAGTCAGATAAAGACACTAAATCAATTTAACAATATATTATCTCAATTTTTGCCTTCACATGCTTTTCCAAAGCTTGCATTGATCTTAATCGCTCCCCCAAAGACCCAGATTGCTCCACTCCCCAAATCAGAATAAAGATTGATTGAAGTTTCTGGGCTGATTGAATTAAACCCAGAACAGAAGCCTGAAACGACAAGTACATTTCACAATTTTGTTGGGGATTTTTTTTTAACCCTGCATTTTTCAGTGGATGCAGGAGGAAGAATTTGGTCAGGGGGTTCTTTTCTTGCACACTGACCTCCCTGTAAGGACGAGGAAAGTATCATTGTTTGGCCTGACTGCAGCTCTGGTCCGGTTAGTGAATAAAACAAGCTCTTTTCACTTTCAGTGAGCATCTTCTCTAATAGTTCTCTCCTATCTGTACGCTGGGTATATAAAAATAGTTCCACTTTTAGGTCAGATTCCCTCCTTCAGTCTTGTCCTGAGGGATATCTATGCTCTCAGCTCTACCCACTTTTTAACATGACCAGGGCAGCTTTGGCTGATAGGCAATTGCTTCTTTGCTGTGGTGACCCTTAACTTCACTCCTCTCAACCCCTTCATTCTCCACTTTTAAGGAACTCCTAAAAACATTGACCCTTCTCTGCAGAACATTCTCTTTCACTCTTCCTGCCCTGTAGCTACAACCCTTTCACTCTTACAGTACTTTGCACGTTCAAAGTACTGTATAGATATTAAATAGTTAATCAACACCACTGTTAGGTAGGTGGTTCAATCTTCACAGCCCCATTTTACAGATATGGAAACAGAGAACGTGTGACTTGTCCACAGCCACACAGTAAGGGTACGTCTACACTGCAATCAGAGGTGTGACTGTAGCTTTTACCTAGCTAGCACATTAAAAAGAGCGGTGAAGATGCAGCAGTGTGGGCTGTTCAAGCCCACTTGGGATCCTGAGTACATACTCACATTACTAGCAGAGCCTTGACAGACACAAAAGCAATATGCGAATAGAAAAGGTGCTACTGGCTGAGATCTCTGGAATGGAACAATTCCATCAGTTTACCTTTGGGCACAAAGGGGAGGTACAGTCCTACCACGAGCCATTAGAAAGCATCCTGGAAACACCACTACTAAGTATACTCAAGCAACTACAATGCACGTTATTGAGACTCCCGCACTATAATGTAAGGATAAGGTACTGCCCAGAAAATTCATTACTGGTGGCAGATGCACTGAGCGGGGCACATCTTCCAGAGTACAGCTTTGTGATCAGAGACAGTCTAACAATATGCTTCACTACCTTCACTTCTCCGATGGGAAGCCCCAGGCAGCACAACAAAGCACCAACCAGGATGGGGTGCTACAAGCAGTAAAACAGATCATACTCGTGAAGCACTTGCTCCTTGTGATCTGGCCAGCCCTGGAGACCACCCCCAACCAGCAGGTGCGGGATGAGATGTGCGCTCAAGATGGCATTTGGTTTAAAGCATTCTGATCAGTCATCCCAGCATATTTAAGAGTAGGCATCATGAGACAGATACACTGTTTGCACATGGGGATAGAGGCAAGCCTGAGATGAGCCAGGGCGTATATCTACTGGCGAAGCACAAATACTCAATTGAGAGAATACATGGAATAGCGTGAGGAGAGCAAAGAGCATAATGATCAACAGGAGACATGATAGACTCCTGGGGTATAAGTACACTGCAGCTAGGAGGTAGCTTCCAGAGCGAGTAGACAGGCTCATGCTAGCTCAACTTGAGCTAGTGTGCTAAAAATAGCAGTGTGGACCTTGCGGCAGAAGCGGCAGCTCAGGCTAGCCACTTAAGACCAAGCCTGCTCAACCCCTGGGTCTGAGCTCAAGTGATTATCCTGAGCCGCTGCCCGTGCTGCAACACCCGGACTACTATTTCACTGCACTAGCTTGAGTTGGGCCACTGCATGTCTGTCTAGCCGTGCTGGGAATCACACTTCCCAACTGTAATGCAGACAAAACCATAAAATCCCAGCCAGACCCTGATAAGAGATCAGAACAGACCTGTTCACTTTTAAAAACAAGAACTATCTTGTCACAGTAAATTACTACTCCATTTTCTGGGAGGTGGACTATGTGGAAGACATTCAGGCAAGAACTGTGATCAGAAAACTAGAGGTTTATTTTGCAAGGTCTGGCGTACCTGACACACTGGACTATAATAAGCACTGCAGCAAAATTCAAATGATTCAGCATCAAATGGGAACTTGAGCACAAGACATCACAAAGCAGGGGAAGGCAAAGTCAGCAGCAAAGACAACCAAGAAGGGATCTCTGCCTGGCAACGTTGGACCATCACAATACTTCATCCCAGGGTCTAGATAGTAGCCTAGCAGAGGGGCTGATGGACTGGAGAACTAATACCCTTCTTCCATTGAAGAGCAGTCTGCTCCAGTCCAGGGGAGGAATAATAGCAATCAATCACAGAAGCGATTAAGAGAACGCAAAGCTAGGCAGGCAGCCTGTCACAACAAAGGAGCCAAGCACCTGAGGCCACTATGCACAGGTGAGCAAGTCTAGGTCCAACTATCAAATATCCACACAGAGCAATACAAAAGACAACAGTCCAAGGCCAAGTTGTAGTGTGATATATGCCATATGAGGTAACTAGATGCAGGACAGCAACAGAAATGAAATCAAAGATAACTGTTGAGTAGAAGCCCATCCCAACAGACAGGGACAAGGCCAGGCCCAGAAGGACATAAAATGACCCCCATCCATCAGCTGGCTTGACCTAGAGTCAGAAGAAACAAGGTATATGAGCAATACAGAGGGCCAACAGGATATCTAGTATAAAGAAGGTAGCAATAGGGTGGAAGCAAGACTGCCACCATTAGTGATAACAAACAGGAGACCAGTTAGAAGACAAAAGCACTTGAAAGAGAGCGAGGCCTAAAAGATCACAATGGGCTGGCAGTAAAGTCCCTGTCCTACTGTGGGCCATGTACTAGTAACCACTGGCATGAGCAAGTAAGCAAACACTTGCACAAAAGACAACAAAAATTGTTAAGTGGAAAGATGTAGCAACCTAAATGGAACTTGTAGGGAGGAGCACAGATGCTGCTGGGAAGAGTAGAGAGCAGGCACCAAGAACTCAGTCTGTGTGCACAGGGCAAGAATGCATACAGATGCAACATTTCTGTAAATAGTTCTCTTAGTAAAGTCAATGCAGTTTTATAAGCATGGAGTCTTTTCCCAGCACATGGTATACTAAATAGTTAAGGAGCATACCTGCACTGATTTGATATTCCATGGTCATACCGAAAAGTATAACTTACACTCAGGATGGAACTGCAGGAGAAGCAACCATCAGGAAGGTTCATGAACGGTGTAGTTGATGGCCACTTCTACCTTTCACTGTCCTATTAGTTCCTTTCCTGTGATGCTCCTTACACCCCCACAGTGAAATCGTGGCCCCATTGCTGACAAGGGGGCCAGGATTTCATCCTCAATGAGAGAATTACACTCATTTTATGCACTCTCTGAATGTAAACCTAACGTAAGTTACAATTTTACGACTTCCACCCAACGTGAAACTTACATTTTGTCTGTTGACTTTGGCCATCCTTCCAGGTGAGCCTTACTTACTTAATGCAGGCCTGTATTTGGCCCACAAAGTGTAGCTTCAGTTAATAGCATTCCTAATTGCTTAATTTTTGCCAGTATACTGCCAGCATTAGTACTGTTTGTTGCCTGCATTCAGGCCTGATGGTTCAGCACTAGAAGATTGTTATCACACGACACACCAGGATTAATATTATCCATGTATTAACATCCAGTCACACAGCAGAACCAGCTGGGGGCTGCATAGACCTTCTGGTGTCAAAACAGCTCCCACTAGCTCAGCCTTTGATAGCCTCGTATTTAATCCAATAGGGCTTCTTTTCTTTTTTGTTGGTTCACACAAAAAACACTTCCCTCATTCAGTGAAGTATTTACTAATCAGTTAATGCCTTTTCTCTGGCACAGCAAGAAAGTGACCTTTTCCATTGCTACCTTTTCCAAAGCCAGTCTCTGCTGAAATGCTAATGCTCTTCCAGCCAGCTCAGCAAATAAGAGCTGAGGGTACAATGACCTCCTGTGGCAATTTTTGCACATAACTGAACAATTAGCTTCACCTTATCACTAGCAAGAGACTCCAGGGCAATTTTTTCCATAGGTTTTTATTCCAATATTGGAATTCCTAGTAGCCATTATTTTCTGAAAGGGGGTGTTTAGGGAAATGCCTGTTCCAAGGGAACTATTCTTCAGTGAATGAACCTGGATATAAATGGGGTTTTAATGATTGATTTTAATCCGATTTAAAACAAATAAGTAATCTCTGCTAGTCATGACATTGGGACATTTGCCATTTCTATGCAAGCACCAAAATGCTGCACTGAAGACACTAAAAACATTGCTTTATTTTTGCCCCTTAAAATATTTAGCAAAGCACTTTAGATCTACAAATCCGTGCATAAATATTAACTAACTAATCCTCACAACCTTCCTATGAGGTAGGGAGATATCAGTATTTTAGAGATGGAAAGAATTGTGATCTTGTGTAAGTCAAAGTGACTTACACAAGATCACACAGTGAGTCAGGAGCAGAGTTGGGAAAAGAACCCAGGAGTCCCGATTCCCAGCTGTGCTTTAACCACTTGACCATGTTGTTTCTACAAGATTCCTTTTCATAAGATAGGCATTGATTATGAAAAGGTATACAGAGTAAGTCTGCATTTAACAATTGTAGTGTGCAGTTTTCCTCTGTCGTTTTCATTTAATAAACAGATTTGTTTTTAAAAGGCCTTAATTCTGTATGCAGGAAAAGAACAAAACCAATTCAATACTAATCACATTTTATATACAATTTAATTATTATGAAATATGCTTAAATAAATATAGAATAAAGGAAAGTTATTTCATGTGCAATTCAAAAAATCAGTAAGCTCTATCACCAAAACTGAATGTGCTGCACACAGGAACCTGCAATATACAAAAGCTAGGTATTATTAATAGAAGTTAGAACCCACATCATTAAAAAATGTAACCACAGGGACCACAGTTAAAGTGAAGTAACATGCATTTCTGAAATGAATATCTAATAAATGATTTCACAGAATGATTAAAATGTTACCGGCTGTTAATATTCGAAACTGCATCCTAACCGAAAAACTACAATTAATTCTACATGCCAATTTTATTTTCAGGCCCTGTTGATGTGTTCAATATTAAAATGAATCAACATCTCCACCCTGGGTCACTCTCTCAAGCAAAGGAAGGCAACGGGATAAAACAGTTACGAACTAAAAAGGCACCATTTCAACAGTAGGTTCAGTTTCAGAAACTTTCAACTATTCTAAGCGTGGCAAGGAAGACAATATCGTGACCTATCAAACTACATATTATGTCCATGCCAGGAACAGGTTCAATAATGCAAAAGGATTAAATTTTAAAATCAAAATCATTGGTCACTCTTGAGAATAACTGACAAGGAGATCTTGATTTAAATCTTAATTAAATGTTTTTAGCTTTGACGGCATCATTTCATTGTGCGGTGTGGTATAACTGTTAGTCCCTGCCTGGGAATTGCATTTTGGAAGGGACAGGATGCCATGACAGAGAGGAGCAAGAAGAGAGAGCAACACTCAATCAGGCACCTACCCTCTGCTGTCAGGTTCAAGCTTAAAATTCCTTACAGTTTATGAGGAAAAAATAGAAAACTAGTTGGTAAAGCCAAGACTTTTAGAAAGATTTTTAGAAGTTAGGATCCTATATGTCACCTGATTTTCACAAGTGCTGAGCACCCAATAGCTGCCCATGAAATCAAGGTAAGCTCTGATAGTCAAAACATTTGAATATCAGTTCACTTAGGTGTGTAAATATGTTTTGAAAATCTTGGTGTAAGATTCCAGGGAACAGCCTGATGGAAATCCTTGAAAACATTAATGGAAAACACACTCTGCAGTCTCTCAAAACCAATATTTAATACAAATTAGTGGATCCATTTTTTCAAAATATCCTTAAAAAGTAAACCCTTTTTTCACCCACTTCCCCAATTCCACTAACACAAAGCTGACTGTGTAAATGTAAGAAAGTATGTTGTGACATACCAGATTGTTTTTTCCAGCATGAAAGGGTATATTAATTCCATTGTTTACTAATGGTACTACAATAGACTCCATAGCCTCAAATCAGGATCTACACCCTGTCATACGCAGTACTATACGCTCACCTGAATACATATCTCTGCTCTGAAGAGCTCTCAGTAAGGTAAGTGAAACAAAAAGGGAGAAGTTACATACACACAATTTTTAATCATAAAATCCAGCAGGGCTCTAAGTGTTAACCTCAGCTGAGACCGAGGATTGATTGGAGAGAGAGACTGAATCATCCTTGCATTGTTAGAGATGGCCCCTCTAAGGTCAGTGTTGAGGCACAGACAGTACAGTGTAGGCAAATTTGATCTGCTGCTGTTTGTGCTGCATCTATTCTATGCACTAATAACCTCACATTCCAGCGCTGTCAGTCCAGCTACTACCAAAGCCCTAAAATAGTCTTATGTTCACAGCAATTAAAACTGTCCTTATAAGTTGCAGAGACTTTCTCCTGTGAATTCATACTTGGCTTTCAGTAATTTTGTATTGCGTTCTGGAACTGGTTGCATACAATCTCCCCCAGAAATCTGATGTAATCTGTGATGTGTTTGAAAAATATTAATTACAACTTGGACCTGCTGATAACATGAAGATCTTAATTATCATAAGATTTTGAACAATGCTCACATGATCACACCAAAGTATTAAATCCTGGCAGCTGAAACCTAACGGATAATTGCAACTTGCTTAAAAATAGGTTGCTAGTGTCTGGTGTAGATTTGGCAAGAATATTTTCAAGGTTTCTGTTGCATGTTTAATTAAATCTGAACTGAATCTTCATCAATGTCAGACACTGGCTTTATATAAACTCAGTTTCTGGAGCTAAGATCTTAGAATGTCTTTCCTTTTGCCTCTGCAGTCCTGGACAAGTCTGGAAAAAATATGGAATTAGTAATTCATTTTCCATATTTTCCATGTGTGGGAAATCTAGACTCAGTAACACAATATTTAAAAAAATGTAGTGAATTTATATCCTCCAAGAATTTGACATATATTGACATCAGTTCAGCTCTTGTATGAATATTACATATCGCCAATCTACGCACAACTGTTACACGATACTGAAAGCCAACAATTTTAATAAGTGCAAAAAAGTTTCTATCCATTTTTATTTTTCAAACATCATTCTAGTCACACAGTATGAGATTCTATCTCCAAATTGACAGGGAACATGAGCACCATTATAATAAAATCCTGTGACAACAGAATATTTGCATTCAAAAGCCAAGTGTATAATTACATATTGAGAAAAAGTATTGAATGCAAAACAATACAGCACAAAATACAGTACATATTTCAAGATGTGTACACTAAATGGTTGATGATTTTTTCAGAATTTGAAAGAAAAATCACCATTACAAAGATCAGTGCATTAAAATAGTGGTTGCTCCACAAAGTTCTCCCTTTTTCATTGCAGAAAAACCAACAGTTAACCAGAGAAGAAATTAAAACAGCAGGAGATTGCTAGGTAAGAACAATGTAACTCCCACCATGACAACATTTAAAAGTCTATTCACATCACATTTAAAAACACAATTTAAAACCTAAAGACAGCTTACATAGTTTTACCTTCTATTTCAGCATTCAACAAGTGGATGCTGGCCTCCACAGAAAAAAAAAAGGATTTACTGGCTACCAAAAACAGATTCCTAAATTTCAGATGGAAATTATCCAATATGAAAAATAATTTATACAGATCTTATAACTTTGTATAGGAAAAGTTATAAAACAAAAAGAACAAGCGCTAACAGATGGAAACTCTCAAATACCTTAGTTTACAAAATGACACAAAAATGGCAGACACCGAAGTTTGTTGAAGGAGCATTGTACTTAAGGTTTGGTTTTTGATCCAACTCATTCTGGGCAAAGCCCCACCAATCTCCTGGAATTATCAAAACACATTTTTGTATTTTGATGTATGGGACTTTATGTAAATTAATTCCCTCATCAGCAGAAATCCCTTCCCCTCAATATCCTCTTCCCGTAATTGGGAAGAACCTGCTACAGAATGTACAACTTCCCTTGCAGACTCTCAAATTCCACTGAAAAATACAGGAGACCAGTTCTGATAAAACCCCTAACTACATGGGAATTAAATACAAATTAGGGACAAAATAGGAAGAGTGCTCTATGGGAATTTATTACTCTAATCAGAAACAGGAGTAGTAATTAAGGGCTCCTGGGACTCTTTGTAGCGTTGGGTAACTTGTAAATTGTTCTCTATAACACTGAACAGGCCCACTGGTTTATGAAAATAATCTATACATAAATTTTGTAAAACAAATATCACAAAGTGTGTTTGTTCCTCACAATTTGTTAAAGCAACGACACTGAACCCCTCCTCTTCAGACACCTTATAAGAAAGCCAAATTTGAACCCAAGCTCTGATCTCACAGATGTTTGGAACAGTTTGATTCTGTTTGCTCTTCAAAAGGATTATAAAGTGCTCAAAAATTTCTTGACCTGCAAAAGAAGCAAATATTTTGAATCAAATGAAGTGTATTTATGAAACAGATCTATGAGAAGTGACTTTTCACCTCTCTACTGCCTTATACCGTACAAGGTGTAATTACTGGGTGAAATAAAATCCCATGACAAAGCATGTGATTTTGTGGCCAGAGTTGCAGAAAGCCACGATTCCTGAAGTTCAGTAGGTGAAGAACCCTAGGTAGCCACACATTGTACTGATGTGGAATTCTTCAGTGCTTCTAAGACATGTGAAAACTGTCCTAAACTGCAACAAGATTCTTTAAGATTACATCTAAAGTTGTTACGGAAGGTGAGCAGTTTCAACATGTATATAAAAGTTCAGAAAATAAACATTCCAAATATATGAACACAAATGAGCTCCCATGCAGCTATTTGAGAATTTGCTCTTCAGCATTAGAGACACAGTAGAACCTGAGATTTATGAACACCAGAGTTACGAAATAACCAATCAACCACACACCTCATTTGAACTGGAAGTACATAATCAGGCAGCAGCAGAGACACTCCCCTTCAACCCCCCCCAAAAGAGCACAAATACAATACAGTGAACTACTAAAAAATAAAGGGAAAGCAGCATTTTTCTTCTGTATAGTAAAGTTTCGTACATCACCTGCACTACATCAGTCACCTCTGTACGCCTTCTGATCTCCTCATTCCGTATGTGATCATGGAGCAATATCTTACACATTCGCCTTTCCATTGCTCTCTGGGTGACAGCGAATTTTTTCTTCCCTCACTTTCATCGTTGACCAGTTTTCCGCTCCATACAGCGCTGCTGGCAGAACAGTGGAATTAAACAGTTCTTTCATTTTCTTCATGGGCAGCTCATCATCCATTAGATACAAGCATTAGAGAAGGCGTACAGAGGTGACCGATGTAGTGCAGGTGATGGGCGGGTCATGTAGTCCGCAGGCAAGACAATAGGTGGACAACCCACATTAGTGACTGGATCCCCAGAGATCACAAACGACCGCTGGGCAGACCAAAAACGCGCTGGGCTGATCCCATGACAAAACTGTTTGGCCAGAAATAGAAAGAATGTGCTTGCAACAAAATGGAATGGTGGAGCGTCAACTTGCGTTCGTGGAGGGACAGACGAGGACAAGCCAGACAAAGAAAGAAAGTAAAGCTTCAGAGCTGTATTAAGTCAATGTTCAGTTGTAAACTTTTGACAGAACAACCATAACATTTTGTTCAAAGTTACGAACAACACATTCCCGAGGTGTTCATAAATCTGAGGCTCTACTGTATGCAAAAACAACTAAGAAGATCCCTAGCAAAAGCTTAGGACACTTTAAGATGTGTGTCCAATGGCTTGACTCTGCAGCAGAGTCTCAGTGCTATGCAGGAAAGGTTGAATTCCAGTTCCTAGTCTCTTTCCCCCTGGGCTGGTGAGGAAGCATATTCAATCACTACAGTCAGGGTGTTTTAGGTTGCTCGGTCATGTAACAAGCTCTAAACCAGAGGCGGGCAAACTACGGCTTGTGGGCCAGGGCCCCTGAGGCTCCCGGCCGGGGAGGCTAGCCCCCAGACCCTACCCCGCAGCCTCAGCTTGCCTCACCGCCAGCGCTCTGGCCCACTGCTCCTGCTGGGCCGGTGTGTGTGTGTGTGGATAGAGGGTGGGGGCCAGGCTGTTTGGGGAGGCACAGCCTTCCCTACCCGGCCCTCCATACAGTTTTGCAACCCAGATGTGACCCTCGGGCCAAAGAATTTGCCCAACCCTGCTCTAAAGTCATCAGAGACCATGCAGGCTATTTTAACAGGTAAATGACCTTATTTCCTAATGGATAAACCAAGACCAAAGGGTAAGTCACCTTGTGAGGTAAACAAATTATTTCTCAGAGAAACTGGACAAGCTTTACTGCAGTGTGAAATAAATATTACTAGCAAAATTTAAAGACAATATAAAAGTATCTGAGCTATGTTCAGTACTGAACATTTACTGAAATGGCTATGAACTAACTGGCCAACACCACACAAGAACAATTAATATCCAAGTGAAAGTTCAACTTGTTGGCCTAGAGTAGAAAAATTATCCCTTTAGCATTAGCTAAGAAATAGACCAGATTGATGTAACAAAACCCTTAGTTTAATTTCTCCCTTAAAACTACTCAAAGAAATATATTTGATCCAAAAATGCAATAGCTCCATTTTATATTCCGCATCATTTCCCAAATAAATTGAGAAACTAAATTTGAAAAGCAGCCACTGTGTTTGCACACCTACTAACTGCTTTTCAGAGGCATTTTTGTCTGCTTCTTTAACAAACATTTTGTAGTTGTGTATGACTGGAGTAGAACGGCAGCAACATAAGAACAGTTTCTCTCTGTCAAGAACACACAAGATTATTTAACCAGTGTAACATCAAGCTGGAAAATCATTTACACAAGAAGAAAACTGGATTGTTTAATGTTTAAGAAACATGCTTAATGTGTAAACAGTGAAGTATGTTTTATGATTTTATATATCTCCTCCCTGCATTAGTAGTTTTATTTTTTAATTACAGTCTTTCAATGGGCTTGTATACTGCCAGTGTCACAAATAAGATTTATATATTTACTCAAATTTTTCCTTTCTCCAAATAGTGAAATCCACAGAGCCTACAGTGGGTCTTCTCTCTGCTTGCTGCTTTGGGTCAGAACTCTGACATGTTAGTTACTGACTCAAAGTGGTGATAGTAGTGGGTTGAATGGAGGAGTGATTCGTATTGCTCAGAGACTCTAGGTGCATATATTTGTGCACGTACATGCACTCACCCACACACAGAGGCAGTTCCAGTGGTGGTCTCAAATGTGCCTTAAAAAAAGCTTTAGGTTAAATATTGCACAGAAAAGTTATGGTGAGAGATGGTTTTGAAGTTACAGACTGCTGTTCCAAAGTACATAGTTTTCTTTGAACATAAATGTGATCTTGTATTGAATGTTTATCAACATGTTTAAATAGCAAAAAGTTGGTATTTCTTGTTAAGTTTTACCTTTTCAATCATATTTTCATACTGGTCTTTGTTGCCTTTGAAATCTTCATTAACATCCAGTGTTAAGATGGGTACTTCTTCCAAGTATTCAAAATCCGTTCTATATAGAAATAGGGGTGTAGGAATAGGAAAAGGAGAGAAATTATATTAATTGCAAAGTAAATATAAATCATATAATTCATATTCTCTGTGTATATATAAAGTCTGCTGCAGTTTCCACGGTATGCATCTGATGAAGTGAGCTGTAGCTCACGAAAGCTCATGCTCAAATAAATTGGTTAGTCTCTAAGGTGCCACAAGTACTCCTTTTCTTTTTGCGAATACAGACTAACACGGCTGTTCCTCTGAAACCTGTCATAAATCAAGTTTTCATCACAGCAATCTTAACAATGAAAATCTCCCAGATTGGGAGAACTGCAGCGCTTAATAAATTATATCCTTAATTTTTAAATACAGGACCCTAAAGCTAGATTCCTTGGTTAGGGTCCTAAATAAATAACCTCGAATTTACAGTGTGCTGAGTGACCAGCATCTCCAAGTGACTTCAGTAATGTCCAGGCTATGTATCCCATTGAGCTCAGTTCTGCAAACTGCTAAATGCTCTCAGCTCTAGCTGAGTTGAACATGAATTGAAGGGCATCCTGGACCCCCAAATAATGTTCAACACCCTGTGAAACTGAGCCCAATAAGACATTTTCAGATATAGTTATAAGAGACCCAAATACATAAGATACTTGATTTTTAAAAGCCATCATGGTTTGACATTTTCAAGGACAACTGAAGTCTTATTTGAAACCGTGGGGAAGACACCGGCAAACACCTTCACTATCAGATGTTTCCAGGTATGCGTTAGTCACCAAAAATAAATAAATAAATAAATAAAAAATAAGCCTACCGTAATGTTCTATGCTGAAGCCAGCTTTCATGTTTGTAGTGAAGTTTCTCCAGATATTCAATAGGAATTTCTTGTTCTTCATCTCTTCCACGCAAGTAAATCCTATTTAAGCATTTCTAAAAGCAGAAAGAAAAAAAGTAGACCAATTTACAAGAGAAGAATTAAAGTCCAATTTATTTTCAACTCCCTGAAGCTTTAAAAAAAAAAAAAAAAAAAAAAAGCCCAATACCCTACACTCTTAGCAAAGATTGCCACCCTTTCACTAGTGAGTGAGTTTTGGGAGTACAGAAAGATTCTTCCACGTTTAGCTAATGGAGGCCAATGACGTGTTGTTGGTTAACTGGCAAAAAAATGGTAAAAAAACAATACAAGAGAAACTTTGCATCAGTTCTTCAACATTGGCACTTAAAGGTTCACTTGATTATTGAAAACAACATAAAAAGCTTTGTTGTGGAGCCATGTTCCCAGTTCCCAGTCAATTATGTCCTTTTATTGGGAAATCTGAACAACTATTCTTGAGAATTATTGTTGCCTTTGTGGACTCAAAAATTCAAAAGGTAAATCTTTCACTTAAAGACAATATAAAAAACAAAAGTTCAAGTTCATCCTAAAACTCCAGTACACTAATAAAAAAGTTTATTTTTCTGTATTCCATACAATAAGGATGTGATGCGTAAAGGGGCAGGTTCAATTAAAAGTTCCAACAACATTTTTTTCATTTTTCAGACTTTGTGATATGTAGAAAAGTTTTATTGCTGACTTTTATTAAAAAAAGGTATTTACATATATTACTTTGCACTTATGGCACCTTTTATCAGAAGATAACAAAGAGTATTGAAAATGTTAAAGTTCACAATGCCCTGAGATTATTTTTATAATCTTTTATGGTAATGTGCAAAAGAGATGGGTTTGTGCCCTTTATTGCTTTACTATGGTGTACGAAGAGGGCCTGAACAGTTAAAATAAAAGGGAGAAGAAAATGGTCTCTATAGCATTAGAAACTCATGTCTTGTCTAGTTTCTGGAGAACGAGGATTCTGACATCAGACATGCTAAGAGCCTGGAAGAAAAGGAATTTTTAAGCAGCCTGTTTAAAACTTGTTTGTTTTGCTGACATCTACTTAATTCCAAAGGTTCATGAGCCCTTGGGAGAAATGGTGTCTCAGCAACCCCAAACACTCCAATGAAGGTGAGAGTTCAGAAAATGTCTCTGGAGCCCACCAAGAAGTCCTTTGGCAAAACAGGGGAAGACCAAACTTGAAATTCCTGATTTTTGTAAAATAAAAATATTCTTATTTTTCAACACACACCCCTTTTAGCTCTCTTTATAAATCATAAAACAGAATATAAGGGGCAAAAACTCAATTTAAAAAAAATACCCTTTATGAATTGAGAGCCAGGCACAGAGAAGTCAAATTTACAAACCAGCTTTGTGGGAGAGCCAGTAATAGAACCAAGAATTCTTTACTCTTGGTCAAGTACTTGGTCAAGTAGTTTGCCTATCACTCCTACTGTGAAGCTTGTCTATAGCTTATCTAAGTATCTACAGGTTTAAAGTAACATGTTCAAATAATTCAGGCCAAAACTTGAAATTTTCTTAAAATGCTAAGATTGAAAAACTCAGAAGAGAAAGTGTCAGTGGCTTGATTTTTGGTGGTGGTGATGGGGCAATTCAAACTTTTTATTTAGATATTACCCTATAGTAATAGAAACTCAAACACCACAGCATTATGCTAGTATGTTCAGTACAAGAAGTGCACTTGACTACATACATACATTGGTCTACATACATTGTCCTAGCTGAATGAAATGCAAAAAGTCAACAGCATAAATAATGTAAAGTATATTGGATTTTTAAAGTTCTTTTGGTTTTAATAATCTAAAGTATTATCTGTAAGGATTTAAACATGTGTCTGTCTTTAGGTTACAGTGTTCCTTTCACATTCTTATATATTTTTCACTTGGTTGTGTACTCACTGCAAACTCCGTAATTATGATCAGGAATGACAGTCTGAAGACCTTTTTTTTTTTATCTTTTCACAAGATGTAAACACACAAATTAGTCATACTTTAAAGGAACAAATAAAATTCAAGGCCAAAGATGAAAACATAACAGGGTGTGTGGGATTCAAAAGAATGAACACAGGGCTCTGCGATGTCATAACACTAGATGCCAAAAGCTAAGTACCTTTGATACAACGTGCACAAAGGGAAGGGCACTTATGTATTCCTTTACAATTACACAGGGTGCAATATTTGCAAGAAAGATGTCTACTGTAAACTTATAATCTTTTTGTACATACTATAATATTCTTTATTTTTACAGGTATTATACTATTTATGAGGATATTATAATTTAAACTGAAGTTTAAACACTGGAATTTTCATGCTCCTCAATGCTAGTGTAGCCTTATACCCCGCCCCTTGCCCCAATCTAGCATTACTTGATCTTAGGAAGGGAGTAAATGTAAGGTGTTTGCCTTGTCAAAAAATAAGAGTCAGGAAAATTGAAGCATCCCCTGACACATCAGCACCACCTAGAGCAATCTTTAAACACACAGATGCAGGAAGACTTGCAAAGATGTGAAGAGCAGTCCCTAAGCTTTCCAGGAACATTAGACACGTTAAATTCTGCCTGTACAGGTGACCAGTTAGTCACACAATAGCTCCAAGTTCTTCTGTGGGCTTTGCTAAGGCCCACAGAAAGTGATCAAGCCAAATCTACACCATACCTTATATTTCTACCAAATACTCTATACAGTGAGAGTACCCCTCCATTCATGCAAATACTTTGACAATGCTCCTATCTACCCTTATCAAGAAATATGTCCCGGACTGGCATAGGATTCCAAGAATTCTTCCCCCAAGGAATAGTTACAGCAATAGCGGAAAAGTGCAATAAGGAAAGAGCAGCCCAACGGACTTAACTATGGTTAAGTGTTTATAGCAAAGGACTGGAAATTAGGACACCTGGGTACTATTCCTGGCTTTGCCTCTGACTTTGACCTTAGACAAGTTGCTTATGGCCATACTTTCCCCTTGTCACAGAACAGATGGGCCTATAATCAAAGTCAAAAAGGTAAACAGCTACATGGCATCATATGGGAGCAAGCAGCCTTAACCATTCTCTCCATGCCAGTGACAATCACTGAATACAGTACGCATCCAGGCAAAAGAAAAGGAGTCAGGAACAGGCCACCTTGCACAGTGAATGTCCTTTCTCAAGGCAGCAGTAAAGATATTTGCATTGGAAATTATTACTGACGAGGGCTGGTAATAAAAAGTGTCAAAACTATACTGACAGAAAATAGGAAAATTTGAAACCCATCCCTCCCTGAACCCAGGTTTTCCAAACAGCTTTTAACTTTGACTATATCAGCAACAGCTACACCTACATATCACATGAACCACATCAGAAAGGACAAGAACCTGAATACCAGAGAACCTATGGCAAACAAGGCAAACCGAGGCAGCAAGGCTTGCATTGGTATGGGCTTCAGAATGATTGAGAGCCAGAAAGAGGCACTTCTGATACTCATCTGTGACCCAAAAATCCATGGAATTTCCACTGTTTTTCCATTGTAATCTCCATCCAGTGTGTGGATTTTAGTACATTGCTCCCTGCCCACTAGTCCTGTGTTCTTTTGGGCAAAGTGGCTGAGCTCTGAATCCAAGTCATCTTACCTTCTCAGGCAGAACAGCTATATTGTCTCCTTTATCTCTTTATGCTTCAGTTTTCTTTATCTGTAAAGAATATCATCTCACAGGAACATGTGAGGCTTTACTAATGTACATAAAGCACTTTGAGATCCTTGATATAAATGGGCAAAATATTATTTCTAGGCATTTTCTTGGACAGAAGTCCACTTTCTCTGCCCCAACTTTATTTCCCAGACAGCTGTGTTGCCACTAGGTAACATGCCTGGTGTTGGTGTTTTAACATGAGCAGTCACAAGTTTATAAAGATTCTGATACAGACAGCTTGGGCTGAAGATTTGTTTGAACGTAACTGAGATTTCTCAAGAAAACAGTAGTTTTGTGGACACCTTAAAAATACACCACTTTCTATGGAGTATTGAAGAGTGCAACCTGGCAAAATAGTTCTAAACTCATGTAGGCAAAGATTTATAGGCAAGGCTCAGATTGGTCAATCTGATTGCACTCTCATTCTTGCTAAATTCATAAAGTTTTATTTCTCACCTCAGGAGTGGCTCTGAGATAAATGATTCCATCTAGTTGAAGGCTTTGACCAAACTGCTTATTCATCCATTCATGCCAATCTTGGTAAATCGTCCATTCGGTTTCATCCATGCAATCAGATTCATATAAGTTAGATGCAAAAATATACCTAAAACCCAAAAGATTTATCAAACAATGAGGAAATGTAATTCATGTTATTTAAATATCCAGTTCAATATGCTCTGCCATATCTAGGAAAAAATGGATGAGCTACTTTTGTAGCCTGGTCGATGTTTAGATTGCAAGAAACTCAATTATCCATGAATAGTGTCGCTAAAACCTAACAGTTTTGTTCCACTGGCTCACCTGAAGGAGTCAGGTGATCTTATTACTAGATTGTATTTAACCCTTTGCTCTCTTTCTAGATGGCTGCAGTCTTGCCACACATCTGGTCCCCTACCCCATGCTATTTCAGTTGCAGTTTCCCACAGAGTCATGCATAGCTGCCATGTTCAGGGTTCGGACATATGTTCTATTACCTCTCTGACAGGTTCACCACCTTTTGGAGACTGCAACAAGAGCATTTAGGACAGTACACCTAGCTCCTCCACTGAAGCACCATGGTAGTTGGCTAGGACTATCCTCGGGCACTATTAACCCCCAAACTGCAGACATGGGGCTCAATAGTGAAGTTCAACCCCCTGCAGCCAGAGACTGAAAGGTAAGACACTTAGGAGCAAATATAGAGCAGCTCTCAAAGAACATGGGAATAACAAAAGTTAGGGAGAGATAGAGAATTTGCTCTTCTTTCTCCCTTCAACTCTGCCCCCCTCCCTTTTTTTTTAAGAGGACAGAAAATTACATATATTTAATATAATTTCATTAATACAACAAAGTTATTGTTTGAATTGGTAAAATGACCTCATTGTACAATAATATGGAGAGAAAGTGAACAATGGATCCACTGATAATATCGTAAACTCACCAGAGCCAGTCACAAACCACTGGTCCTTAAGTGCTTATGAAAGCTCATCTGCTTTCTAGTCATACAAGGATTCTAATACTCAGCCAAGTGTCCACATATTAAACATACCTGTCGCTATACACAGATCGCTCAAAGAAGACCACAGGGTTCTCCACCTCCCTGATTTTCCCATTAAGGGATTTGAGCTGAGCCCGGATTCTACTCAGGCAGGCATACGTCTGGAAGGTGAAAGACCACCGGTCCGGTTTCTCATACATCATCTGAAGCACATTCCCTCCACTCTTCTGTGATGTCGTCAGCTCCTATTTTTAACAAAGTAAGTCACCCAATGATTATGGGGTCCAACTTATCTAAGTTACCTCTAAAATGCCCAAAATTGCTTATCATGACAAAATGGTGTAGTCTCTTTTTTCAGGCCTAGAATTGTCTCCAACTACTCTTAATCTCCATTTATAAGTGTGAGTGTCATTTGCACACATCTTAACTCCCTTCGTTGTGCTGAGAATTGCATCCTGCACTTCTCTGAGACCCCCTGCAACATTGGGGCATAGTGTGTGAGAGCACAACCCAACTGTTTTTTGTTTGGGAAAACACAGTTATGAACTGTGCAGCATTTTACCTTTATTCACCTATGGAGAAGATTTCATGCACGGGTTTGCAAGTCATATTCACATCAGGCACATTGCAAGGCGTGAGACACCAAAGGTCAAATGCCGCAAAACTTGAGTTAAATTCAGCAACCAATTATGTGTTTTGGACAAATAGTGTTCTGTTTTGGCACAGGCCTATATAAAGAAAATTACAAATTTTGTCTGGTCATAATCTTTGTACTGTGTGTAGGAAGTGGGGGTAGAGCGGAAAGGAGTGCCTTTGTTTTGTTTATGAAAAAAGTGGCTTTGATTTAACAAAGGTACAATTGAAAATAGACTACGTAATGTGGACATCAGAAAACTTACTAATGATAATAATTACTATTTTGCACTTCTGTAATCGCTTGCCTCTAAGGACTTTTATAAAATGAGTACATGGGCAATTTTTATAAACAGAGAAACTGAGGAGCAGACACTTCCCAACTCTGCCACTGACCTGTTGTGTGGCCTTGGGTAACTGACTCCCATGCCTGTATTCTAACCACTAGAACACACAGCTCCCATTGGTCTTAAGGTGAGCATATAAATATATTTAATGTGCATGTATGCTCACCAATAACCTACACTATCCCAGAAGGCATACTTAATTCTGTCTCAGCACAGGGGGATGAACTAGTGACTTCTTGAGATTCCTTCCAGGGCTACATTTCTATTATAAACAGAAATATATCTGCTTAAGTTACACAATTAAGCAATATTAACTTTTCCTTTTAAACTTTCATTATTAATTAGTTGTAAAACTATTGTTAGATTGTTGACATTTCAGTTGTAAATTTCTCAGGCAAAAATGCTATATGTCAAAGCTAAACTGCACAGGATAATTTTATTATACGCAGCTGGTTTTTGGCTACAATTAAGTAACGTTACCACATCGATGGCCACAGATACCAATCCTTGACTTGAAATGGGCAATTAGAGGATCTCAACCATTATGAGCATTCATCTCATAAGAAGATAAGAATGACCATACTGGGTCAGACCAAAGGTCCATCCAGCCCAGTATCCTGTCTATCGGCAGTGGCCAATGCCAGGTGCCCCAGAGGGAGTGAACCTAACAGGTAATGATCTAGTGATCTCTCTCCTACCATCCATTTCCATCCTCTGACAAACAGAGGCTAGGGACACCATTCCTTGCCCATCCTGGCTAACAGCCAATAATAGACTTAACCGCCATGAATTTATCCAGTTCTCTTTTAAACCCTGTTATAGTCCTAGCCTTCACAACCACCTCAGGCAAGGAGTTCCACAGGTTGACTGTGCACTGAGTGAAGAAGAACTTCCTTTTATTTGTTTTAAACCTGTTACCCATTAATTTCATTTGGGTGGCCCCTAGTTCTTATATTATGGGAACAAGTAAATAACTTTTCCTTATTCACTTTCTCCACACCACTCATGATTTTATAGACCTCTATCATATTCTCCCCTTAGTCTCCTCTTTTCCAAGCTGAAAAGTCTAGCCTCTTTAATCTCTCCTCATATGGGACCCGTTCCAAACCCCTAATCATTTTAGTTGCCCTTTTCTGAACCTTTTCTAATGCCAGTATATCTTTTTTGAGATGAGGGGACCACATCTGTATGCAGTATTCAAGATGTGGGCGTACATTGGGTTTATATAAGGCAATAAGATATTTTCCATCTTATTCTCTATCCCTTTTTTAATGATTCCTAACATCCCGTTTGCTTTTTTGACTGCTGCTGCACACTGCGTGGACGTCTTCAGAGAACTATCCACGAGGACTCCACGATCTTTCTCCTGATTAGTTGTAGCTAAATTAGCCCCCCATCATATCATATGTATAGTTGGGGTTATTCTTTCCAGTGTGCATTACTTTACATTTATCCACATTAAATTTCATTTGCCATTTTGTTGCCCAATCACTTAGTTTTGTGAAATCTTTTTGAAGTTCTTCACAGTCTACTTTGGTCTTAACTATCTTGAGCAGTTTAGTATCATCTGCAAACTTTGTCACCTCACTGTTTACCCCTTTCTCCAGATCATTTATGAATAAGTTGAACAGGATTGGTCCTAGGACTGATCCTTGGGGAACACCACTAGTTACCCCTCTCCATTCTGAAAATTTACCATTTATTCCTACCCTTTGCTCCCTGTCTTTTAACCAGTTCTCAATCCATAAAAGGATCTTCCCTCTTATCCCATGACAACTTAATTTACGTATGAGCCTTTGGTGAAGGACCTTGTCAAAGGCTTTCTGGAAATCTAAGTACACTATGTCCACTGGATCCCCCTTGTCCACATGTTTGTTGACCCCCTCAAAGAACTCTAATAGATTAGTAAGACATGGTCTCCCTTTACAGAAACCATGTTGACTTTCGCGCAACAATTTATGTTCTTCTATGTGTCTGACAATTTTATTCTTTACTATTGTTTCAACTAATTTGTCCGGTACAAACATTAGACTTACCAATCTGTAATTGCCAGGATCTCCAAAAACTTCTTCATTGCAACCCAAAAGGGCTGTGAAAAGTTGCTTGGTTTGGATGACCTAGTACAAGCACACACTTTTTGACCAATAAATGGTAGATGAGGCAAATGCCTTCACTGTTTAAAACTTTTGTTTAGTGCAGGGGTGGGCAAACTTTTTGGCCAGAGGGCCGCATCGGGTTTCTGAAATTGTATGGAAGGCCAGTTAGGGGATGTTGTGCCTCCCCAAACAGCCAGGCATGGCCCAACCCCGGCCCCGTATCTGACCCCTCCTGCTTCTCACCCCCCTCCCCCCGGACCCCTGACCCATCCACCCCCCGCTCTCTGTCCCCTGACCTCCTGCCCCAACTGCCCCCTGCCGCCCCATCCAACTCCCCCCTCTCCTTTCTGACTGCCCCCCTGCGACCCCTGCCCCCATCCACTCCCCCCTTCTCCTTGACCGTCCCCGGACTCCCTGTCCTACTCCCCCCACCCCATTTAACCCCCCCCTTCCTGACAGCACCCCGGGACCCCTGCCACATCCAACCACCCCTTCTCTCTGTCCCCTGACTTCCCCCAGAACGCCTGCCCCTGACTGCCCCCCCATCCAATCCCCCCCTCCTTTCTGACTGCCCCCCTAGGACCCCATCTCCATTCAACCACCCTGTTCCCCGCCCTCTGACAGCCCAGACCCCTATCCACACCCCTGAACTCCCCTGCTCTCTATTCAATCCCCCCACTCCCCGCCTCCTTATCCCGCTGCCTGGAGCGCTGGTGGTGCGGCTGCACCAGGACAGGCAGCCACGCTGCACAGCACAGAGCCCCAGGTCAGGCCAGGCTCTGCAGCTGCGCTGCCCCAGGAGCTCGCTGCTCCGCCGCCCAGAGCACGGCACTGGCAGTGCAGTGAGCTGAGGCTGCGGGGAAGGGGGAACAGCTGGGGAGGGCTGGGGGCGAGCCTCCCAGGCCAGGAGCTCAGGGGCCGGGGGCTGTGGTTTGCCCACCTCTGGTTTAGTGTGTCAAAATACATTGTACTATTTTTTACATTTAAAAAAGTTCCTTTATGGCTCAGTGATAGCACTACTGTGCACAGACATCATGACTTGTGCCCTTAGGTGGCAGCCATGAAGCAAGCTGAAATAGTTATAGATCCAGGTTTAGAATACAAATATCAAAATCGAAACCAGATTATATAAACAATTTAATCAGCAGCTCACATTCTTTTGCCAAAGGTTTCAGAAGGTATCTCCTAGGACATCTGAACTATTCTATGTTTTCTTCACAGAGATATATTATCAAATCTGAGCTATGTCTTTCCAATACTTCCTTGTCATGTTTTAGGCTATGGCTACAGTACACAACTTTTAGTGACATGGCTGTGCTGCTGTTTGTCAGCAGGAGAGAGCTCTCCTGCTTGACAAAAAACTTCCACCCCCAAGAGCGACAGTTCTCCTGCCGACAAAGCGCTGTTCACACCAGTGCTTTTTGTCTGTAAAACTTTTGTTGTTCGGGGGTGTGTGTTTTTTTTAACAACTCTGAACGACAAAAGTTTTGCTGATGAAGTGCCAGTATAGACAAAGCCAGTGGTGCTCAAGTGGGAGAGGCCATGCAAAAGTTTTGCTGATGAAGTGCCAGTATAGACAAAGCCAGTGGTGCTCAAGTGGGAGAGGCCATGCAAGCAAGGACTGGCATTTTTCCAATATTTGTGCCGATTAGGTGTAAATGGTGTTTACTCTGCAATACACTTGTAAGTCTGGCCGAAAGGATTACTACACTCCCCATACCTACTTTGTCTTAAACATGCACGAGTGTAAACACACATTCCATTTGAGCATCACAAGGTTGTTTAATAAGGGTCAAAGCCTACAAAGGTGAAAAGAATCCAAATGAATATGATGAGAGTTGATTAAACTGTTACTATTCCAGGTATATATATACACACAGATCATATTTTTATTATTGTTTTATTAGATTAGAAGAGGCCTTGATCCCAAAGATGCAGTTTCTCCTTGCTCAATAATGGGCAAATAATATGAAATACTAATCTCAATAAAAGTCAAAGGCTATCATCATACCTCATAATCCTCTTGGCAGCTTTGAACATTGCACCATCTTTCTACAGGCTCAGGAACAACTTCCCATTCCTGGGTAACTTGTTTGAGAATATTCACAAATGTTGATTTTCCTGCAGCTGTTGGAAAAGAGAACAATAAATACATCTGTCAGAAAGTAATGGAAGTGGTTAATTGTTAGCCACTAGATACTCCGTTTTCCAGGTTCCATCAAATGCAACCTCCACTTCCCATGCATCACTGGCTTCATGAGAAGACCTCCCCAGTACATTCTCCTCCTGCAGTATTACAGCATCCATACGTAGATTAGGTCTTGGAACAAGGCCAATGAGATCAATTGAATCTTTTTCCCTTGCCCGTAACAACCATCAGTTGTATAATATTTTCTGTAAATATAATATTTTCTGTAAAATTTCTGAAAATATAATCTGACCCTGACCTCGTGTGCAGACTATATTCTATAGCAGAGTAGCAGAAGCATGCTAGAACATATTAAACAGGGAACCTAATGATTATGGGATGTTTATTGTGGAGCTAAAACAAGGGAAAAAAGTTGACATTAAATACTTCACTATATTAGTCACCTGGAATGAAGTGCTATACTTAATGCCACAGAACAATTTTCACTAATAACTTTTGAATTATTCATAACTTTCTGGAAAAATTAATGATTGCTAAGCAAAGATAATCGTTTCAGAAAAAAATTTTCACCATTTTTCTATATGGGTGAAAAAACTTCTCGCTATTGTCAAACTTCCCCCCCCCTCCCAAAGAATGGATGAACATTAAACTTAGTACATGAATTATCCTCACTAAGCAAGTCTGAAAAACTGGACATTAAGTTATTAATGAATGGAAACAGGCAATTGTGCATGCACTGCAGAAAATTTTAAGTCTGAATGCTTGAATCTAGGAATGAACTGCTAAGTGAGTTCTTTTGTAAGTGCCCATGTAATGTAAGTTATTAGCAGCTTAAGTTCATATCCTATACAATACTAGGTATGGCAACATAGACAAACTATTGTGGCTGTAGACTTTAAAATATAAATCAGAAAATGCAGAAGTTTAACTGTGTGCATTTTCTGTGTGAAAATGTTTTTTGTGCATTTGTCAGTGTGACAATGTTTTCTATCAATACACCCATGTGCCTCAAGATGCTTCGACCTTGTCTTCTACTTGAGAAAAAAATTTAAATCAAGGGCTCCCCCTACAGTTTACTTCCAGCAACTAATATGGGTTAAAAAAACTATAACCGTCTTGTTTTCATTATTTTAACATGGGTTAGTTTAACATGGGTTAAAAATACACCTTTTCCCTAGTAAAGACAATCTTGGTCTATGTTAGTATTCTAGGTGAAGTGACATTTAGGTACTACTGACACATCCTACTTCATCTTTTTGTTTAGTTAACTTTTAAAAGTAAATTTAACTTCTCAGAGTGTACCACATAATTTTTCTTCTAACTTATTTTCAGGCAAGAAAGAAAGCTTTTAATTAAGAAATTTAAAGGCAACTGGTGATCTCCCTGGTAAAGTTACAAAGGCACCATCCTGTCATTTGTCTCCCCACAAGGAGCGTCAGTTACAAAGCCAGTAGATTAGTCTGCCACAAAGCAAAAGAATGGAGTGCTTCAAAACAAACAAAAAAAAGTACATTAAAATGAGAATAAATAAAGCTACCAAGAGCTGGAGGAGCAATAGATCAGTGAAGTGGTACGAACCATGGGAAATTCTGATCTCAATTCCTACATGGCACTCTGGGGCCAAAAACGTTTAGCTCATCCTGTGACTGAACAACCTGAGGCACTCCCTGGCCTTCAGAGCAAGTTAAACTGGTTTCTCTTCACTAGTATAAAATAAAATAGCATAGAATATCCTGAGAAACAATAAAAGTCAGGAGACTAGTTTGGAGAAGGAGATAGTGATAATTATTTACCAGGATTAAAAAGGAACTAAAGGGACTTGAGCTGATCATGTCTGCTTGCACAAACATTTCTGATGCCCTAACTCATAAAACAAAAATCTGGCAAGAATACTACAGAAAGAAATACATTTGTTCAAACCAGGAACTTGAATAGAGTAAAGGATAACATCTTCAGTATTGCAATCCAGTACTTGTAACACTACTAGCAACTTCCCAAGTTACTTCCTGCTTTGTTTTCCTGATGTATATTCTTGTTAGATCAGATTTCCTAACCTAAGGGCTTGCTTCAGCAGGGAAACTGACAGGAATAGCTGACATGAAGCTCTGTGTGAGCTTGAAAGCTTTTTTCTCTCACCAGCTGAAGTTGGTCCAATAAAAATATTATCTCACCCGCCTTGCTTCTCTGAATCTCTTGGGACCAACAGGGCTACCACACCACAATAGGACCAGCTACTGTGGAATAAGCTGAGCTCCCCGTGTGGCCACTCTATTGCAGACTGAAAATCGCTTTAATTCAGAGCAGTTGCGTGGACACGGGGAGCTGGTCCAGACAATTTCCCAAACGTAGCCAGCTCCCCAGGGATGTCGAAAGGGTCAATCTTTGTAAAGCGCTGTGAAGACACACAACGGAAACCACTGCCGTGGCATGGGTGTGTTTTCAGCATGCCCGGTAGGAACAGCCGAGGCAAAGCGGGGAAGTGCGGCAGAAGTCCCCGTCCAGGCCAGTCCCCACCAGGGCTTCACAGCCACGGGCAGAGTTGCCTTCTCCCCATGGCTGAGGGCCGTTGGCAGGCAGCGCTCGGGTTTGCGGACAGGGAAAGGGCACGCTCCGGGCTCGGAGGGCAGTGGCGACCTAGGGCACAACCAGCTGCCGGGCGGGCTCGGAAGGAGGCTCCCTGGGCAGGTGATCCCAGGGCGGCAGCGGCTGGCCCAGCAGCCGGGACAGGAGGCTGGCCCGGCAGGTCCCGGCGCTTCCCGCCAAGGGATGGCGGTAGGTCACCTCAGGGGAGGGCGGGAGAGGTGAGGAACGGCGGCGCCTCAGCGCTGGTCCCGGAGGGGCCAGGGCCGCGCGGCGGGATCTCACCGATGTTGCCCTCTATGGCGATCTTCTTGATGCCGCTCTGGGCCCGGCCGCGCTTGGGGGGGGTGGCCATGGAGACGCTGCTGCTGCTGCCGCCGCCGCGCGAGCCGGGTGGATGCTGCTGGCCCTCAGCGGGTGCTCTCGCGCGCTCGCCGGTTGCCGCGTTCGAATTTGGCGCGCGGGGCTCGGGCGGTAGTCAGCGACTGCGGTGACGTCACTAGCACGTCTCGCATCGCTCCCTCCGCGGGACAAAAGGTCGGCCCGCTGTTCCCGCGACAGGCCGTATGGGTGCCCGCCAGGGCCAAGGCCTGTCAGCGAGTGAAACGGCCCCGCCTCTGCCTTGGCTCGTGGGCTGTTTGGCGGAGGAGGGGCAGGTAAACGGCTTCCTCCCTCCTCCAGCCCCGGACAGCACGCGAGCGAAAATCAATCGATTACAGAGCGACGGAGGCAGGGAAGCTGCTGAGCGCCGAGCGTGTCAATCACTGAATGGGCGCTCCAGGGGCAACGTGACCCACGCACCTGTTTTTCAACTCAGTCCAGTTTTCCTGTAGTTTTCCTGAGGGCGCACGCCCTTGCCAGTGCTGGGGGTGGGGCATTCACCACTTTGAGTTTTGGTGAGCAAAATTACCTTAAAAGGGTGTTTGTTTTCACACACCCATGACTCAGAAACCATTGATCAGATTTCCTTCCCTCTTTCCAGAATAATTCCCCTGTGGGCTGAGATCCACGATGGAAAAGTTTAGTCCTGAAAGGGAATTTTTCAGACTGAAAACAGAGGGTTACAATGAAAGTTTAATTTAAGTCTTTCCATGAAGCATTTACAAATTTCCATTCCAGAACAATGTGACTTTCACTCGGTTAGTTGCCAAACAGCAGCAACCAGAGAAAGAAGATAAGTATCCTTTATTTCCCTACAGCAAATAGAAAAGACAGAAAGAAAAGATAGTGAAGAAAAAGTTATCTGGGGGCACCAGGTGAAGACCACGTTTAACTTCTTAACCTCTGATGGTGAAAAATCTTGAACTGCCAAAAACAGTGAGAGAATTGGCTAAAGCGTCCTTTGAAGCTATAGCAGTGTTTTGATCTTTACTTGTGACAAAGTTACATGATACTTCTTGGGCTCTAATACTGTGCCTAGAAAGAGCCAGCACTGGGTGTTTGGATGAGTTATAGTTTGGGTGCAGTCCTATCTAGAGTATCCCTGACAGGTGTTTGTCCAACCTGTTCTTAAAAATCTCAATGCCAGAGATTCCACAGTCTCCCTACATACTTTGTTCCAGTGCTTCTGCTAGACAGTTTCTACTTTGAATATCTAACATTTATAAACAAGTGTAATGGCCTCAACGGTATGCATCTGATGAAGTGAGCTGTAGCTCACGAAAGCTCATGCTCAAATAAATTGGTTAGTCTCTAAGGTGCCACAAGTACTCCTTTTCTTTTTGCGAATACAGACTAACACGGCTGTTCCTCTGAAACCTGTCAAATATAAACGTAAATCAAATTTAAATGTACTTTCTTACAGTCAGTCCTTTCTTACTGTGCTTCTTCCTGTTGTGCCCATGCATATTTCTCTGTGGAGCATATCTTTCTCAGAGTGGTTGATTGCACATCAAATAGCCATGAAAGTGTTTACCAGATGTATGCCTGCAGTTGTGCGCTGTACAAGCAGGATCCCTTTCAGCGACTAAACAATCAATACCATGTCATCCTTACTGCTGCTGGCAGCGGCACTACGTTAAGAGCCGGGCAGCCAGCCAGCAGTTGCCGTTCTCCGTCTGCCCAGCTCTGAAAGCAGTGCCACCAGCAGCGGCACAGAAGTAAGGATAGCAAACCAGTAAAAGTGCATGCTGCTATTAGGACATGCCAGAAATTGCAGTTCTACCAGAGTCAATGTTGGAGCAAGGAAAAATCATGGACATTTTTGTTCATATTTCAAAAATCTTCCCAGACAGAGATTGGAAGAGCCCAAAAGAGGTCATGTCCAGGAAAATCTGGACATATGGTAACCCTACTCCAACCCCAAACCTTCCAAATAAAACTGCTGGACTAACTGAATAGGTCACAACAAAATTAAATGCCTGACATCAGGACAGACATGAGGTAAGGCATGAAATAAGAGCAACAGTTATGTACTACCAGCTAAATTTAAGGCCTATGCAAAGACTCATTCTGTAGTATGTACTGGGATACCATAATCTCTTCTGAAGAGCTTTAGCTAAACCACCAAGTAGGGTAATTAAATTCCACATAAAGAAAGGGAGTACTTGTGGCACCTTAGAGACTAACAAATTTATTTGAGCATAAGCTTTTGTGAGCTACAGCTCACTTCATCGGATGCATTCAGTGGAAAATACAGTGGGGAGATTTATATACACAGAGAACATGAAACAATGGGTGTTTTGTTTGAAGTGAGCTGTAGCTCACGAAAGCTTATGCTCAAATAAATTGGTTAGTCTCTAAGGTGCCAAAAGTACTCCTTTTCTTTTTGCGAATACAGACTAACACGGCTGCTACTCTGAAACCTAAATTCCATATAGAGACCATTGTGAAAAGCTAAAATTCTCTCTCTCTAAATCTGACAAAAAATTACTGTATCTTACTACTTTAAATTCATAGAGATTTAGAAACTTCCAAATATGCAGAACACTAATTATCTATACTAAGTACTAAATACTAATTAATAGGTAGCAGGTTTAAAACAAACACAAGAAAGTATTTTTTCACGCAACACACCGTCAACCTCGAACTGCTTGCCAGAGGGTGTTGTGAAGGTCAATACTATAACAGGGTTCAAAAGGGAGCTAGATAGATTCATGGAAGAAGGTCCATCAATAGCTATTAGCCAGGATGGGCAGGAATGGTGTCCCTAGCCTCTGTTTGCCAGAAGCTGGGATTGGGTGACAGGGCATGGATCACTTGATGATAACCTGTCTGTTCATTCCCTTTGGGGCACCTGCCATTGGCCACTGTCAGAAAACAGATACTGGGCTTGATGGACCTTTGGTCTGACCTAGTATGGCAGTTCTTATGTTCTTACATTAAATCACCAAATGCAGCAGTCCTGATTCTGTGATTCCTTCCTATTACTGCCCACAACCTCAGTTCTGAAGTTTTGAATTTTAGGAATTCCTTAAGTCCTTTGAATATCTCCTAAGTATACATATACTGATATAATTAAATAGGGACAACTTGTGTGTAAGCATGGCTTAAGAGAGCTATTCAAATAGCAAAAGCTAACTCATAGTAAATTCTGTTGACTCTTAGAGATGCACTAACAGGATTGGGTTACCTAGTCAGCACAGATGCTAATGGACACACTTCAAATCCCACAAGATTTCAGTTACTCAAACCTTAGCAAACACAGCTGAAAGAAAGGAAGGAAAAACAAAATGTTATTATGGCAAACATAGTAATTCACTGTCCAGACTGGCATCCAGGCAACCAGTCACTATGAGAACTGAAAATAACAGCTGGCAGTCAGCAAGAAACAGACTATCAGAGGTAATGGGAAAATAATCAAGATTTATTTGAAATACTGTAGACATAACAAATACTAGTTGATGAAACGAAAAAAAAAAAAAGGAAAAACTAAATTCTTCAAAGGATGCTGAGGGACTGAAAGAATTTGTATTAGTGATCACAGAACCTTCATGTGTACCAAAGCCATCAAAACTGTACCTGGCTGAGGTCAGTAATGATATAAGCAGCCTAGAATGACTCAGGTTAACAACTGTGTCTTCAAAAACCCATCAATGTATGCATACATTGTTATTAAGGGCATAATTTTCAAAAACACCTAGTGATTTAGGAGCCTAGATCACATTTTCCAAAGTGATGTAAGTACTTTTGAAAGTCAATGGCACTTCCACTTCTAAATTATTTAATATTATTTCAAAGTTAGAGTGTTGCCTTAAACAACAGAATGTAGAGTAGCTCCAATAAGAGGGAAACATAACTTAAGGGCTGCAATATTGAACCTAGAACAATAGACTCCTGGTCCATGATTTGAACTCTGCGGCGCTATGGCAATAGAAATAATAAACAACAGCAACTACACTAGGCCAGAAGTGACTTTGCTTATATTAAACCTCCAAACTTGCCCACTGTGAACTAAATGTTTCCAGAAGCCTGATCAAACTGAGATTTGGCCAAGTGCTCAGGTGATTAAATAGAAGTGACTCCTGCTTCCTTAGGAAACCATTACAGACACTGGTCACGTTTTCTTTTTCAAAATTTGTTCAAGTGTGAAAGTTCTCTGTGTACAAATCTAGCAGCTGGAGTTAAAGTTCTTGACACAGACAACATGATCTATCTCCAATATTCAGGGGGTGGGTCGTGTATCAGACAATTTTTTTTTAATGATAATGTAAATATGGCTTTATGGTTGAGGTATCATCCTTGAGCATTTGGAATACAGTAAATCTTGAGTGCTTAGATTCATTCAGGACACAGATTACTTTACCTCATTTGATCTTCTTAGCCTCAAAATGCTCCTAGATAGGCCACTTAAAATACACGTGTGACCTGTTTTGAAATCAATGTCAAAAGTTGAGATGTTATCAGTGAGTCTTTTAATTCTTAGGAAAGAAATGTTGCAGATTTTATTTCAAAATTTTGTAACATTATTCTGTCTGTTAACTTGGATACATCTTGCATGAAGATACAGCATCTAAAAATGGAATAAAATACTTGGCCTCCTGTACATGCAGTTTTTCAGGAAGGTACTTATTTTTGCAGTTTTTTTGCTGACCCCAATAGTTGGATTTGTTGAGAGATGCATCCAGATGCTGAAGTCTGTAAATTAAATGCTAAAATCTTATGTGCAATTGATTCCTACAGAAGGAAGTTTTACTGAAGGGATTACAAAAGGACAGATGGATTAAAATAGCATTATGGTTTTAAGTAGCTCTCTTGTATACTTCCTATGAAAGCTGTTTAAATGGTTGCATATTGGCTCCTTTTGGAAAGCTCCACACAGCCTTTAGTTTAAAGCTTACAGGTTAGGGTTCTTAAGCGTATACAACAATTTAAATTGAGCATCTAACACAATTTGGATTCAAACAAAATGAGATTAAGAACATTTGTTTAGAATGTCATTGCAGAAAACATTAAAATCCCTAACACTGCAGACTTTGTCCTAAAAAATTTGTTTCCTAATGAATGGCTGTGATGCTGGCGTCAATTCTGATCAAAACTGTTGGCTCAGCTGAAAACTGACAAACTCACAGCTGGAAGTCAGGCCAATCCACTTGTGTGTTAGCAGAAGATCAAAAGAGGCTGTCAAATGTATGTGAATGTTTGGCGTTTAAATTTCATAAAATTAATGAGATTTTTCATGCATTATTTTCACTTTTCTGTATCTTGTTAATATTTTGGATGGTATATGACCCTCAATATCTAAAATAACCCTCCAAACGTGAAAGAAACCTTGTGTAATGCAAATTAAGTACTTTTATCAGAAAGATCACTTCAAAGTGAGTGGTCAGTGTGGAGCATTCAGAGTTCAAAGACTCTAAAAGCAACTGTTTCTCACCACCATCAAAGAAAAAAAAAACATATGATAGCTATAAATATGGATATAAAGGAAAATCCTTCATCTCTGGACTGTTTGAATTCTAACAGGGCAGAATAACTGAATGAGAAGATGGAGATTCCCCAGAATGATTCTGGGTAGCCCTGAGAGACTTTTGGGAAATTGGCAGATTACTGTATCTCTGCTACCATCTGGGATTAGAGACTGTGACTCACCTGTACATATTTTTACCTGCTTTAACCACTCAATAACTTTCATTTCTTTTTCTTAGGTCATAAAACTTTAGTTAGTTTACTACAGAATTGGCTACCAGCATTGTTTTGGGTGTAAGATCTAGAATGCAACTCAATCTGGGTGTGTAACTGGTCTCGTGGGAGTAACCTGGAATTTTTGTGTGTGTAAATGACCATTTATCATATAGTCCATCTTGCCTGGGTGGCAAGACACACTAGAGTTTCTAAGGGGACTGTCTGTGACTCCAATATAAAATTATTGTAAGACTTTAGGAGTTCATATTTGTTAGTGTCTTGGGGAAAACTAATTATAGAACATACCACCAGTTTGGGGTGTCTGCCCTGCTTTTGACAGTCTGCCCAGAGGTAGGCACTCATGATTGTGAGCCACTCTAGACAGCGTGAAAATGACATCAAAGCATGGGATGATAAAGGATGTCTCCAAGCGGCAGTCATGTAGTTACCACTTAAGATTCATCAAGACAAATCCTAGAATCCATGAGTCACATGTAGGTGGTTAGTTGTGAAAATAATCAACTCTTTCTGAAGGCACAAAATTTGAGAACATTATATAAACCCAGGTGTACAAAAGGAAATACATAAGACAATATATCTGGCTAGCCACTTAAGATGACCAACTTCCTTGTGCAATTCCAGTACTAGTTAATATATGGGCTATGATTTGTCATTTTCTGTTTATTTTTTAGTGTCCGTGATTTGTTATTCTTATTCTTGTAAAATTAATTAATTTGACAAATATTTATTATCTGTTGTCAAGGTTCCTCCCCCACTCTGAACTCTAGGGTACAGATGTGGGGACCTGCATGAAAAAACCCCCTAAGCTTATCTTTACCAGCTTAGGTCAAAACTTCCCCAAGGTACAAAATATTACACCCGTTATCCTTGGAATGGCCGCTACCACCACCAAACTAATACTGGTTACTGGGGAAGAGCTGTTTGGACGCGTCTTTCCCCCCAAAATACTTCCCCAAAACCTTGCACCCCACTTCCTGGACAAGGTTTGGTAAAAAGCCTCACCAATTTGCCTAGGTGACTACAGACCCAGACCCTTGGATCTTAAGAACAATGAACAATCCTCCCAACACTTGCACCCCCCCCTCTCCTGGGAAATGTTGGATAAAAAGCCTCACCAATTTGCATACGTGACCACAGACCCAAACCCTTGGATCTGAGAACAATGAAAAAGCATTCAGTTTTTTAAAAGAAGACTTTTAATAAAAAATAGCAGTAAATAGAAATAAAGAAATCCCCCCTATAAAATCAGGATGGTAGATATCTTACAGGGTAATTAGATTCAAAACATAGAGAACCCCTCTAGGCAAAACCTTAAGTTACAAAAAAAGTACACAGACAGAAATAGTTATTCTATTCAGCACAATTCTTTTCTCAGCCATTTAAAGAAATCATAATCTAACACATACCTAGCTAGATTACTTACTAAAAGTTCTAAGACTCCATTCCTGTTCTGTCCCTGGCAAGGGCAGCACACAGACCCTTTGTTCCTCTCCCTCCTCCCAGCTTTTGAAAGTATCTTGTCTCCTCATTGGTCATTTTGGTCAGGTGCCAGCGAGGTTACCTTTAGCTTCTTAACCCTTTACAGGTGAGAGGAGCTTTCCCCTGGCCAGGAGGGATTTCAAAGGGGTTTACCCTTCCCTTTATTTTTATGACATCTGTAGTATGGTAGTGCCTAGAGGAGATGGGGGCTTCATTGTGCTAGACAACATACATACATAGTAAGAGGCAATCCCTGCCTCAAAGAGTTTACAATGTAAATAGACAATACACAGGGTGGAGGAAGGGAAGCATTCTTGTTAGCTAGGATTACATGGGTGGGTAGGGAAGAGGGGAGTGGTCAGGAAGTTGGAGTACTGCAAGGGGTAGGATGCCACAAGGCTTTGGAACCCAAGACATATGGCTGCTGTCATGCTTAGCCGTGGGCAAAGGGAAGGTGATGTGGCTTGCATGGAGTAGAAGCGTTATGAAAAGTAAAATCTTAAATCTCAGATTAGTGCACAAACTGAATACATTTTGGGAATGTGCATTGTTCTAATTTTATAAAATGCATGGCTATGATTTAAATGACAATCTGTATAAAATAATCTATGTAACACAGCTTTCAAAATGACCCCAGTAGAGATGCCAACATTTCAGATAATGGGCCATTAAGTCTTATCAAGTGGTACAGGGCAGAGTTCAAATTGCATTTCGGGTTTCTCCCACTTTTTCTAAGTTACCATTTCAAACCATGCAATAAGGAAAGGAGAGGACATCAGGTTCTTTTATTGCTATTGGGTCTGCCTGTAACACAAATATTCACAAATTCAAGTAGGGTAATTACAAAAATCTAATTTGTAGGTGGAACGTTCATGTGTGTACAATATACAGCTATATAACTAACTGAGTTCTATCTACAAATCAGAAATATAAGTTAAACATGTCTGGGAAGAAAAAAGACAATCATGGTCAAACATAGCTATTTATTTTTTTTCCTTATAAACAGCATTCAATTTCTTATTGAAAAAACCTAGAATTTAAATATTTTTTCATCCCATCACATACAGCAATCTGTATACATTATTTACATCTCTCAAATAAACATGTTGCAGATTTTCAGACATTCAACTTCTTTTCTAATCAAAAGCTGTTTTGATCTAAAACTAAAATACCAATCAATAAAGACTACAAACTGAAGCAATATTGGCACGGTTAGCTTACAGTACGGATTCCCATGTTGCATTTAATATTTTACACCTATTTTTCTTCCAGCTGCTTTAAGATGTATAAAGAAGTGAATATGAAGGTTACAGTGTTGCTTTTGCAATATCCTTTTGCCTCCAGCAATTAATTTTTATTCAAACCTTATTCACTTTTATTGCATTCATCTCTCACCTCCATTGCACATCAAGGTATTGCTTCCAGTGGTAGTATTTAGCAATACAACTCCAGCATATAGGAAGAATCAAAACAGCAAAGAATTAAGTGTTCCCTCCAAGACTTGTGTCCCAAAATGTCCTTTGTTGCACATGTACAAAAATAATGAGTACAGTTTAATGGCTATCAAAATTAGTTTCCCCTAAAAATACAGTAATCTATGAAGAACAATTTAAGGAGAGTTCTTAAAACAAAAATGAGGTTTTTGAAATTATAGTCGTTTTGCAGTCTTCAGTTGTTAAGAGGAAATTATACTTAAAAAGGAGAAAAAATGTGCGTAATACTCTCAATGTCCATGTTAGTTATCTACTAAAAAGATAAAACATCAACACTTTTACACAGTTTTAAAACCTCAACATTAGAGGTGCTAGTGATTCAGTTTGGAAAACTCAAATGAAGTTACCAATCAAGAAAACAAGGCTCTAAATAATGGTGGGAGTTTTCTAGTGGAAGAAACAGGCAGGTCTATATTCATGCTGCACCTTTAACAGTTCAGCTGAAAACTGTTGTTTTGCATACAATAACATAGCACTCCAAAAAAAAAAAAATCACCAGTGTTGGCTCGCACAAAAAACACCTCTAAATGAAATATTTTTAATAAAACTATGTATGGTGATTCAGGGAAAGGGGGCTAAGAAAGAAAAAGGAGGAATCTGGAAGGTAAAGAAAGTCAATAGCAGCAAATAGGCGTCTTATACCTGTGAAGTGAGTTTCAGAGAGTGTTCCGTTCCAAAATATTAAATAGACAACAGTACCCCTCTGTTTTCTATCAAGGTAAATGCAAAAGTTCAAAGTTCTACATTGCATAGTAAGCAGTAAAATAAACTAGAGACACTTGCAAACAGGCTATTTGCCCCCTTTAAAAATTGTTTTCTTTCTCCCCCTCTACCATGTTGGACATCAAATCAGCTACCAGCAACAGTCGGATGTGGCACATCTTCTCCACTTGTGCAGTTAACTTGAATCCCTGACTTGACTATGAAAGACTTAAAAATGTCTGTGATTAGAATTTATCTACCATCCTAATTGCGTAAATTCTCTGGACCAAATTCACCTCTGGCATAAGATAGCAGAACACAACTAATAGAGTATGCCAGCAGTGATCTCATCTCAAGGTAGATTACTTCCTGAAGTTACCACGCAAATCACCGATATAATCAAACACGCTGGTAGCTGAAAAATAGCAAAACCTGTTTAAAATCTTATTAAACTGTAAGGCCTTAACCTATACTGGGAGCATAACCAGGTCAGTTGTGGCTTGCATGGTTCTGCTCCCGGTGTCAACAAGGCCTAACGCTCCAATGTTTAATATCAAAACAATGAAATATCTAACAGAGTATCCCTTTATAACATGGATCTAGACTAGTGTTGTGGTTTGTTCTGTTTTTTAAAAGATACTGTTCTGTTACCAAGTTTACTAGAGTCCAGCTGAGTTTAAAAACCAAGATGAATTTTGCTTAATATTTTGATGTGCCCATGCTCTACAAGTGTAAACACACTCAATTCTGGTCCCAAGTCTTTTGCAAAAATATTTGAAAATTAAAATCTTAAAGTATAATACAAAAAGGGATACTCTATCCTATGCACTGCATTAGTATCTTAGATGCTGTTATCTTCAAGATTAGTATAATTAAAGTATATTCCAACAGCTTTCTTTCAGACAGTGATCTCCAAGCTTTTATTACATATCTAGAAGTAGTGCTAAAAAAAGGTTTCCACCAACTTTTTTTCACAATCCACATTTCATACTTCCCATATGCTACTCAAGTCTCAACTTCAAAAGGTTTGTCTTCCCTGTTCAAAGAAGATGTAGTTTTAAGAGCCAAAACTATCTATATGAACAGTGACAGAATTAATGGCTTTCTAGATGCCAAGTAACAAACACAGCAGAAGAATAAGATGCCCATGTAAGACTAATATTCTACATATTAATTCTAATATATGAGAGTGTGAACTGCAGAAGAGTGTCCTGAATTTTCATAGCTGCTGTTTTAAAATTGAGATCAAATATCCAAAGTGAGAAGGCAGACTGCCAAAATAAATACAGCTACTGCTCAGCTACGGTCTGCAAATCCCTGCTTTTAAGTTTTGGATTCTTCAGTAGATTAAGCTTTCTACTCTATTTCTGATTAGACCATATAAAAACACCTTTTACTGCTCCATGCATTTTTAAAAAATTATTTACCGTGCCTGCAAGCTCTCAATAGAGAATGCTAATCCAAATAATCACAAGTAAATTGTTTTTTGAAGGGGCTTTCCGGTTAACACTGTTCTCATTTAGATATACAGCAAAGCATTGACTACGGCCATGTCTACATTACAAACTTACATCAGCATACAGCTGCTGCAGTTAGTACATCGCTTGTGTGAGCGCATATGGGGCTCGTTGTGTTAGCAGAGCGTGTAGTCACCAGGAACACTTGTATTGATGCATAAGTATCCCACTGTGCAATTCGCCACCATCCGGTGCACTTTTAGGCAGTTTTGACAATGTTTGATGGGGCAGAAATGAGTTGTACAGGGTAACTGGAAGCATGGGGTCAACTTTCCAATTTGCAACGGTCTCCATCCCATAGCACCACCTGTATCCCATAATTTTGAAGACTTTTTTTTCAAAATCCCACAAACCCGTGTGGCTCTCCTTGCTGTCTGCCATCTCTGACAAAAGCATGGATCCTGAACACCTCTGCACTATTTTAATGAGTATTGCAAGCACAGGGTGCACGATCCTGCAGTAAGTGCAGAACCACAAGAAGAGATGCAGGGAAAATGATGATTCCTTGGCCGACAGATTGCTGTGGGACACAGCGAGAAGCAATTCAAGGTTCTTGTTGGCATTCACGGAGCAGCTGCAAATGGTGGAGCACTGCTTCAAGGCCCAAGAAACAAACACTGACTGATGGGATTGCATCATAATGCAGGTCTGGGATGACAAGCAGTGGCTGCCAAATTTCAGATGTGCAAGGCCACATTCCTAGATCTGTGTGCTGAGCTCACCCAAGCCCTCCAGTGCAGGGACACCAGAATGAAAGCTGCACTGACAGTGGAGAAGTGAATGGCGACTGCACTGTAGTAACTTGCAATGCCAGATTGCTACTGGTCAGCTGGGAATTAATTTGGAGTCAGGAAATCCACCAAGTGGGCAGTTGTGATATAAGCATGCAAGGCCATTAATCACCTCCTGCTAAGCAGGGCTGTGACACTCTACAATGTGGAGAACATAGTGGATGGTTTTACAGCAATGGGGTTCCCAAAGCGCCGTCAAGCGACAGATGGCACGCATATCCCTGTTTTGGGACCAGACTACCTTGCTACAGAGTACATCAACAGAAAGGCTACTTTTCTATGGTTATGCAAGTACTGGTGGATCACCAGCGATGCTTCACCATCAGTGTGGGCTGGTCAGGGAAGGCGCATGATACTTGCATCTTTAAGAACACAGAACTGTTCAGAAAGCTGCAAGCAGGGACTTACTTTCTTGACTGGTGGATTACCATTGGGAATGTTGAAATGCCAACAGTGACCTGGGCAACCCAGCCTAATCCTTGCTCCCTGGGCTTATGAAGCTGTATGCCAGCCATCTTGACAGCACCAAGGAATGCTTCAACTACCAGCTCAGCAGGTGTGGCATGACAGTTGAATGTGCCTTTGGATATTTGAAGGGACGCTGGCGTTGTTTACTCACAAGATTGGATCTCAGTGAGAAAAATATCCCAATGGTTATAGCTGCCTCCTGTGTCCTGCATAATATCTGTGAAGCAAAGGAAGAAAAGTTTCTGCCAGGGTGGAGGTGGAGCAGGTGTCTATTGAATTTGAGCAGCTATATACATGGACTGTTAGAAAAGCTCAATGTGGCGCTATATGGCTCAAGGAGGGTTTGAAAGACCATTTTAATAGTGAGCCAGGGTAATGTGTGTTGTAATAATGTAGTCTGTCTAGCCCTATTCTTTTGCAGTCCAGAAGAATTGTGAGGTGATTGCAGTATATGCAGGAATTTAACATTGTTAATGCCCCTATTAATTTTGTTTGTGAATGATCTTATGAGTTGTGTGATACTGTGCAGTAACACGTAACTGGTCGCTTTCAGAACTGTGAACATCAGCCAGTACACACTGTGAACTAATAAAGATCAATTATGTTCCAACTAATAGAATTTTATTCTGTAACAAAATCTGGACTAAAAAAACAAAAATTCCGGCATTTCAAAACCAAATACATTTAAAACTTAATAAAAACTCAATAAATTAAGAGAACAGAACTTATGAAGGGGAAAGAACATTCATGTCCATTTCAGCTACACATACACAAACCGTGGCTTTCACACGTCAGCACATGTGACGTTGTGATGGTCCTTAATGTCATCCAGGGTGGAGTGCTAGGGGTAGTGCAGCAACCCATGCTGCCACGTGGAATGTGGTGCGGGGGGGTGGTAGAGGAAGGTTCCGATAGTGAGGTCTCAATGGGCTGCAAAGGTAGGTGAGCCCAGGATTGTTGGTGCACCTGCAAGTACACCAGAGTCTTCAGCAGCTCTGTTTGTTGCCTGCGAAGCCCCATTATGCCCCGGTGCATCTTCCTCTTCTTTTCCTGGGCTTTTCTCCTCTCCGCTCTAGACTGTCTGCAATGTTCATCCTCCAGTGCCTGTGCTCACAGTCCGCTTCGTCACTGGCTTATAGGATCTCACTGAACACGTCGTCCTAAGTCCTCTTCTTTCTCTTCCTTATCTGGCTCAGGCGTTCCACAGGTGTGGAGGGAGACCCTGAAGGCCACAATGGCAGCAGATGCAGATAAAACACAGAGGTATCATTGCCATGTATTCGCTACGGAAAGTGAAACTTAACATGCTGAACTCACTCCCTTTGCTCCCCAAAAGTTTTAAGCACTACATTCTCACTTCTGCTTGGATTGTTTGAGCATGGTGCTTGTCACAGCACCTGACCTGCTGAGCCTGGGGAAACGAGGAGGGAATTGCTCAACTGCATGATTCTAGTAGTACAGGCCAATGGCAATGAATACTGGCACCATTTTCCACAGGCGGTGATGACTTTACTTAGTATCTCACTCCTGAGGGTAACAGAGGCAGAGAGAGCACAGCTGCTGCTGGTGTCCAGAAGCTGCCCAGGCCCGTATGCTGCTAGCCTGCATACTGCAATGGTACCTGCTAAAGTTATCACTGATTGGCGTGGGTAAGTGTCCTACTGTGGCAGTAGAAATAAGGCTGCCATCCCTAGAAACCTTTGGCACAGGATTGCAGAGTTCCTCCATGAAAGTTTCATTGAGATCTCCACAGGATTCAAGGACATCCCTGCGCACACAAATAAACTGCTCTGTATGCCACCCCCCCTCACAACTCTAGAGGGGACGGAAAAGCAGATAGCAACACTGCCTCTCTTGGTTGTACCACTCCCTCTTCTAGCACACGTAAATTAATGATAACTCAAAAGATGTGCCCTGCTACTTTGAGGTGGGGGGCATCTCTGTTATTGAAAATTAAACTAAACATTTATCTGAGCTTTCTTCCCCTACATTGGGCTCTCCTGTGCGGAACTGGCTGGACTGCGCTGCAGTCAAAAACAGGTCCTGGCTCGCTGTGCAGCTGGATCCCCCCTGTTGTCTGTCCCCCAAACTTCTCCTCCTCTTCCTTGTCCACCACCTCCTCCTCACTGTTCATGGCGTGGGTCTGTGACTCAGGCTCCTCAGACGTATCCATGGCGCTTTCAGAGAGGGGGGTGATTTCTCCACCAAATACAGCATGCAGCAATTTGTAAATGCGGCAGGTCTGTGGCTTGGCAATGGATTGATTGTTGATGGCCTTCTGGTATGCCTGCCACAGCTCCTTGGCTTTCCTGTGGCACTGCTGCTGGTCCCTGCTATACCCCTTCTCATGCATCCCCTGAGCAATCTGCTCATAGATGTCCACATTTCTACCGCTAATTCGGAGCTGTGCCTGCACAGCCTCGTGTCCCTGAAGGCCCAGGAGATCCAATACCTCCTGTGTACTCCAGGCAGGAGCACATCCGGAGCATGTAGGCAGCAGCATCAGCTGGGCAGTTCCGCTGAACAATGGAGAGCTGCTAGGTGTGCTCGCCAAGCCAGAAAAATGAATGTCAAAAATTAATGGGGCTTTAAAAGGTGCGAGTTGGGGAGAGACGCTTCTGGCCTCTGTGCCACCTGAGCAGCGGAATTCACAAGGGTGATCAGTGTGGGGCAGCTGCTGGAGGACAATAACAGTCACATAAATAACACAGTGTCTACACTCACAGTGTGTCGACCTAATCCTATCAACCATAGCTCTACACCACTCGGGGAGGTGGTGTTATTAAGCTGGCATAGCAGGGAACTTATGTCATCAGGAGCCACATTTAAGTGAAGACATTTGCACAAGGAGGTCAACGTATGGTGCCTTTTGTCAACATAACTTTGTAGTGTAGACCAGGCCAAAGTCTAGTGCCTTCTAGAGATGCAAGAAGATTACCAATGGTCAAAATATTTTTCCTCTTGCCAGAAGCATAATCTGCACACTGAACATCCACACTGACCAGTAAACCAATACTGATTACAATAAGCTCAGCAAAGCAGTTTTCAGTGGAAATGAAAATTAATGACGCAGATGCCGTTAGCTATTAAAAGCAGCACCACTTACGCCTCCATACAATTAAAAGCCTGTCAGTGTATTTCCATTACAAGCCCCCAGTTTTCAGCTATAAAACATTCTTCAGACTGAAGCGAAGCATAAAAGGCCACAGACCCAAGAGCAATTAAAAAATTTAGTTTTCTTCATGTCTGAAATGCATTAGAACAGTTTGTTCAGTTTAAGTTTTAGGGGATGACTCTGCCATATGAATAGTCAGATGGATGCCTTTATGTGCCCCGGTAACTCAAAATAAAAAGGCTTCAGAGCCATTTAGTCTGTTGAGTTAATTATCCAGGAACTAAAAAGACCCTCGGACCATAACAGATCTACAGTTAATTATAGCTAGAGTTCTGAAACTGGATTTAGTATTTGGATCAGTTGTCTACCCCATCCCATACACGTGAATAGCCTCCAAGGAGCCCCCAAATGCAAGGAAATAAAATATTGAGACCAATACTCAGGCATCGACTTGTGCAACTCAGCCTAGATAAGTATTGAGTTCCCTATGATCTTGCTTAACACGGAAGACCAAGAGCAGCCCCTTTTATGTGCACAGCACAGTTTACTAGGAGGGGGAGGCATAGGGAACCTCTTTCTCCAACACTTGAATGAGACATGGGGGGACTGGTTCTTGCACAAGCCAGTATACCACAGCCTCAGAGTGGGCATGTTCTGACACTAGGGAGTGCATTCAGACGTACAGCCAGCTACTGCATGCACTGCTGGCTGAAGCACATCCAAGCTGCCCTTGCTGTGGACTCCTGCAGTAAATTACACATTGCTAAGCTCTTCCTAATACTGGCCCAGAGCCTATAAACTCTAGGAACAGTGAGTTAGTAAAACGTCAGGTGTGAATATTTCAGTTGTCGGAAAATAAATTGTGTTCATACCCTTTTTACTTCTTTCTGATGTAGGAAGAGCTCAAAGATCTTCTTCCCAAGACCAGGTAAGATTTTGTTTTTTTCATATAAGGGAGAGACTGGAACATCAGCAATTGAGAGAGGAGGAGATTTTAGTCTGACTTTTTAAACCTGTTTTTTGTTCAAATATGTGAAAGAAAATCAATCTGTGTGAAAGATTCAAACACCTTGACCCTTCAACTGTGGGCTCAGAAAGCTCCCACTCCGGTTTTTCAAGGAGGCTTCCAGAAAAAACAGGAAGCCACGACCTAATATTTCTAATATAAGAGAGCAAAAGAATGGCAGCTGCTTCTCCTTTTCACCCCATTTTTTGGGAACATCTTTCAGACCTAGATATATCACAAAGAAGGAAAAAAAGACACAAACCCAATTGCTTCCCCCACCCCTTGGCAGCTTGTCTTTAAGGCCAATAAAACCCTGTGCTGTAATTTGACCTGTAAATCCAAGATATAGATCAGCTAACATACACCCAAGGGATTTGTATATCTTAAAGAAACGTTCTGATGAAGCTGAGGGAATGTCTGAATGTTAAATTATAATTTTAACTTTTCTGCTGCTATCAATTGCCGCCATACTAGTGTAATCAATTGTAAGATACAACGTGAGCATGACTTACCTGAGCTTCCCTTACTAATTTGTAACAGCTATCTAAAACGTGGTCTTTCTATACAGGAGAAGCAATGAACAGAGTATCAGGGCAGTTTGCTAGTCCATAGCTGGATTCCCAGAGCTATGCTTAGTTCAAGTAACAAATAAGGTTACAATATCAGTAATCAGTTAAGCAAACAAAAAGTCAGCTAATATCAGCTTTTGCTACACTAGAAATCTTTTGCCCAATTGGAGGATATTTGTTTAGGTACAAGATTGTTTTCAAGCTTCAGATGATTTGGCTCAGTAAGTAAGTAATAGTAAAGCAATGGAGTTTCCTATTTCAAGAATGTGGGCCTGACTTCCAAAATTAAGTGTGTATGTAATCTGTATATGCAAATACCACTTGCATCTGCATGCACAAATGGCCAGTTACAAATTTTGCAGGCTCTTTGCATGTGTAATTGTGTTTTTCCATACATAATTACCCACTCCTAACTATCAAAGTCAAAAATGTGTGTCAAGCAGAGGTGTGTGAAATGTTTGTATGGTTTCAGGATATCCTGCAATACTTCTATTGTTCTGTCACAAACTGTAAAAATCTAAATATCACCAAGGTTCAAGAGCCATGCTAGTGTGTAATAATAATAGCTAGTTCTTTTATAGTGCTTTTCATCTTTAGCTCTCAAAGTGCTTTACAAAGGAGGTCACTATCATGGATCAATTTACATCTTTGCATCAAAATCATGTAAAATCTGTGGTTCTGCTAAGTTATGATGCAAGAGCAAGTGAAAACTGGCTACTTTTTCATTTTGAGACTTGGCACCTAGATACCGATGATACTATGGGGATGGCACATTACAAATGTGTAAGACAAATGTATTTGAAATCAAAATTTGACAGATACAAAGATACACAGAATGAAAGCAAAGACACGTTCCATATGAATTTCTGAGACGGAACCCCCTGAGTTTCACATAACTATAGCATAGCTATATGTCCAAATAGTAGTCTGTGGACCACTGGCGGGTGGTCAATGGAAATGTCTTGCCACATGGTACTGGTTCTCCCAGTTTCCAGTTTGAGAGAAACTGGACCAGAAAGGGAGGGAGATATGAAATAAAAGAAAAAGGAGACTGTGTAATTGTTTTCTCAAAAAGAACAAAAGCACTTGCCGCACTAAAAACAGCTAAAAATATACAAATATTACTTAATATAACTTTCCCCAAGTAAACAATTGCTGTAGTTGCCACAGAGACCTCATACAATTATGAACAAGACGGGCTGTGGGCCTTCTGACTGCAAATGGAAAGTGGTCCACAAGACAATCTTTCTACAAAGAGATGTTCTCTTCTGGAAAAGCTTGAGAATCTGAGCTCTAATCTCGAGTTAGCTTTTTACTGTTCATGTTTAAATGGCATCACTCCAGTGGATTTAAAACAAGATTTTTCTTAATATTACTTACGTGTCATTTTTGATGATGAATAAATAGATCCTTCCTTCCCACTGAAGATACTTTTGCAAATTGGTTGGCTCATTTGGGAAATGCTAGGAAACTTTATTAAAGGAAGTAATGTACCTTACAGTACATTAGGCTGGCCTGAGTTGATATTTATATTAACAAAATAAATATAAGTAATAAGGAAAGCAAAACTACAGTGGAATGGAGAGCCAGCCCTCTGCTATCCTGGGTTGTCCATGATTTTAAAATCTTTATCATTTAGGTGTGGTGACTAGGACATGATCTAAAGTGTCACCATCGCTATAATTTTTCATTTTTACTTTTTTTGTTTTTTTAGAAATACCTAGTTTTGAGAAGCTTTATATTAATCTTTTTTAATGGTGATACTTTGTATTAAAAGCTGGAGATCACTGATTTAAGTAAGTTATGGCTTTTGTACTTTAAGCATATATATTCTAAACCAAGCATCAGTAAGTGTCCTGGGTAGGTTATATTTTCTGTTTCCAGCAATGTTCAGTATTGTGTGTGCTTTGCACCTCAGAAGTGAGTCTGCCAAGGCACTTAGAGAATGTAAGTTTTTTAGGGACTTAGTGAGAATGGGCTACAATTGACACAAAAGAGAACCCATCCATCAGCAGTGTCAAATCCCCCAACAAGCATACTTCCTTTATAAATACTCAAAATCTACTAAAAATCCACAATGAGAAAAAAAAGCCATTTACTGCATGTCCCTAAAAGACAAAGATTTCCCCTAATAAAAGCACAAAGAGTGGATCTTGGCTGCCTGTAAAAACAGAACAAGGTTTTGTTTTGTTTTCAAAACAGAATAAAACAAACAAAAACCCCAGAAATACCACACGCTTGCTATTTCCACAAATCCACTTCCTTTTATCTATCCTTAGAGGTCAGTTTTTCAATCAGTTCTTGAAGTGGAGCCAGTTCTCTTCTGTCAATAAGGTTGAATTCCTGTAGAAGGGGGGCGGGGGCGGGGGAGAGAACAACATTTTACTTGCACAGACAATGTCATGTTAGTACCAGCTTTACATTTAATTATAAAGTTACCCTGCAGTTTGCAATCGTCCAGGCTTACCTGTTAGCCATTTTCAACATCTAGGTAGCTGGTTCAAATCCAATCTAGGTCACTAATGATTAAATATGGTTACCATCAACAGAAGGCTATTCAGCAGTCTATGTGAAATGAATTAGTGTGTTCAATAAAGTGCCTGGTAGATCTATATTCCAAAAAAAGATTTTACTTCACACTCAGTAAACTCCCTTCTCAGATCCTGTTCTGTATTAAGGCCATTCAACAATGCAGCTCAGACAGTTGTTCCCCTTTTATAACTTCTAAAGGGCCACTTCCTTGGTGGAAAAACAGTAGAAGCCAGTAAATGCACTCTTTGCAGCTTGATTTCAGAGTTTTCTTCTTCTACTGGCTGTGAATTAAGGTTTTCTTTGGTACTTGTCTGTTTTGTGGAAACATGTCATAATCCATTGTTGCAATCTGTTAATACTTATAGCAATAATTATACACTGGAATACAAGTAAGGTAGCATCTTGGGCTTAGAGCTTCCCAATTATGTAACAACACCTGCTTCTATACCAGCTGCTAGAAAACTCAAAGAATGGTATTTTTATATATCAACATTTTAATATATCCTGTCTTCAGAGTAAAAGGCAACCATTACCATAGCATTCTTATGCTAATTTACCTGAACAAAAAAAATAAAGTGCTTGAAGGATGTATTAAGATGTGCCTCTTCTTGCAGCTGGATCACTGGATCAAAGTGCTGGTGGTAAATGTGAGCATAAACTCTAAAGAGACGCTTTAGAATGGTCTTTGCCACTGACATGAAGTTCTTTGGGAAAGGAACACCTAAAAAGAAATAAATGTATTGTAAGCTCTTTGGGGGCAAAGACCATGTCTTCATAGATTTTAAAACCAGAGGGACTATTATGATCACTTAGCACATAACACAGGCCATGATTTCACCCAGTGATTCCTATATCAAGCCTATAATGCCTATCTGAGTTAGAGCCTATGTTGCAGAAAGACATCCCATTCTTGCTTTAAAGACTTCAAATGATGGAAAATCCCCCTCTGCGTAAATTGTTCCAGTGGTTACCCTTGCTGTCAAAAAAAAAATTGCACCTAATTTCTAGTTTGAATTTGTCTAGCTTCAGCTTCCAACCACTTGTTATGCCTTAGTCTGTTAGATTAAAGTGTCCTCTACTATCAGAAATCTTCTCCCCATGTAGGTACATAACTATGATCAAGTTACCTCTCAACCTTCTCTTGGATAAACTAAATAGATTGAGCTTCTTTTGTGTCTCACCGTACGACAGATTTCAAATCATTCCTGTAGCTCTTTCCTGAATCCTTTCCAATTTATCAACATACTTTTTACTCTGTGGACACCAGAATCAGATGGAATATGTGAGTAGTGGTCTCACTTATCCCTTACACTGGGGTAATAAAACCTCCTTACTCCTACTCAATATTTCCTTGCTTATACATCTAAGGATTGCATTTGCTCTCTTAAGCTACTGCATCACATTGGCAGTGCATGCTCACTTGGTTATCCACTATGACCCTGTTGGTCATTTTCTGAGTCACTGCTTATAATGACCCATCCTATTAAAAAAGTGACCCATCCCCCATCCTATTAAAAAAGGTCTTCATATATATATATACACACACACACACACACACACACTTGAACAGGGCCAAACAAAATGGAGATCCAAGCCCTCTGTGCACTACACTAAGATAAATATTAAATAATTAAAAACACAATAAACATTACTGTTAATAATAATAAAAGCAGTTTTCCTCTCCCCCAACAGCTCTGAACTGAAGCACTAAAGCAAATGCCATTCTGCTAACAGGTTCTACATTGCCACCTACTGAGCAGGGGATAGTTGGGAAGAGGGATGACTTAAAAAACCAAACCTATTATAGGTTCATTGCACCCGACTAAAACCATGAACAAGTAAAAGCAAAAGCCATTTGATTTTGACAGATGGTCCATTTTCTAAAATGGGCTGTCATTAATTGCTTCCTGAATAGTGCCATGCATTTAAAGAAGCCTCCTCAAAACATAAAACATTTCCCAATTTATTTGTAAACAGTAAGTTCTGTATTCACAATCAAGGATGCAATGCTGATCCAGTCGGGGAATACCTCCTTGGGGCTATGCTTATTTTGGTAGTTGGGAAAACACTATATTCTGCAAAAAGATACTGAGGATAAGGTACAGGGGTTGGAATTACTTTTCCTCCTCTCCTATTTCTCTAGGAGAAACACTCTGCTTTTTAAAAGGAGAAAGCTGAAGAATCAATGAAAATACAGTTGCTTATTTAAACAGAAACACCCTTTTTCTACATCCTGAATTTTAACAGGTTTTTATTAAGGATTGCTCTATTATGTATCATGTCCGATAGCCAGGCACACAAATTGTACCTGCTTAAACACATGCAAGTACCTTTCAGTGTATTAATACATTGTTCTTTAACTGTCCTACAGCAGTCACTAATAATTTAAGAAACAACTCAATATTCAACAGCTCACTATTTCTGTTTATTGCTGAGTTCCCTTTGGGGTTGAATCAATATTTTTTCCATCCTGTAAATTCAGACACAAAGCTACACATGCTTTTTTCAATGCTAAGAGATCTTAATAGTCCTGTACAACTGGATGCTGATTTCACTGTTCATTTTTACCTATTTTGGATGGAAATAGTGTTTCGTCATCCAGCTGATCCTGGACCCAAGTCATCAGGTAATCAATGTACTTTGGTGCTGAGCACTTGATTGGTTTCTTTATGTTTGTCCCATCTGCCCAGTGATACTCGTATCTGGGTTGGAACAAGAAAGGAAAGACATCTCTTGAACACACAACTGAGTCATTCATACAAAAGCCTTGGAAAGGTTTTTCATTTCTGTTTAAAGATTGAACTTGATTTTTATACTTCTTTTAGAGTCACTCACTCCAGGTCCTTCCCTACCACCAACTCAGAAATGAAAAGGACTGCTGAGTGCTGCAGTGCTGAAGTCCTCCCAAAGGAACCAATGATCTATCTATCTATATATATAGATATAAAAATAGATATTCCTCTAAATACAAAACAGAATGATACTGCCAGTTTAAATCCATGTGCTTTCAGAGAAAACATTGTTACCTATCCTACAAATCTGATCTTAAATTATTAGAACTGAAAGAATTTAAATAAATCTTAACTTTTAAACAGCTTAAATTTACTCTTCATTTTTTTCAGCTTGGACTGAAAATAGCCTAGTCACTTTCATTTTCTATTCTTAACACAATAGCAGAATGCTGTGATGTTTCACTGGCAAACAGCAGGGGAATGTTTGTTTAAAAATGTTTCCTCCAGAATTAAAATTATGAGAACAATTTTATTTGTCATACATCTTTGTAAAAATATATTTGTTTTACACAAGAGCAAAATTGTGGACAATTTAATCAGACAGTGCTTGTTTTAAACAATTTAAAGTGTTTTGTCAGTTAAATCAGCAACTAGGAGAACCTTTTCATAATAATTTTTAGAAGAGAGATCAGTTACGGCAATAAACAAGACTAACGTTTATTTACACATCTCTCTTGGTTTATCAAATCATGGATAGTTCTTTGAAAACATCTAGTCAATGTACAACAGCAGTCAAAAAAGCAAACAATGTTAGGAACCATTAGGAAAAGGACAGATAAGAAGACAGCAATATCATAATGCCACTAAATAAATCCATGGTACGCCCACACTTTCAATACTGTGTGCTATTCTTGTCTCCCCATCTCAAAAAAAGATATATTAGAATTGGAAAAGGTACAGAGAAGGGCAACAAAAATTATTAAGGGTATGGAATAGCTTCCATACAAGGAGAGATTAAAAAGTCAGATTTTTCAGCTTGGAAAACAGGTGACTATGGGGAGATATGATAGAGATCTAAAGTATCATGAATGGTGTGGAGAAAATGAATAAGGTAAGTGGGTTGGCACACTGCTGAGAGCGAGGAGCTATTTAAAGAGGCAGATTCAAATGAGGATATATAACTGTTCTCACAGCAGACATGTAAGGCAGAGGAACAGCAATTTCCTATTTAATTAAGTTATTAGCTTCGGCCAAAATTGAGATTTGTGGATACTCTTCACTTCTAAAAGTCAGGCCTCTTTTGTTTAGGTGCCTGAATACAGAAGTGCTGAGCACCCACAAATCTAACTGAAGTCAAAGGGATCTTTCAAGTGCTCACTTCGGGGGGGGGGGGGGGGAAAGGCCACTTTTATGAAGATACCTAAATTTGGACTTGCAAGTCTAACCCTAAATTTGGACTTGCAAGTCTAACCCTAGACATCCAGATGTGAAAATTTTGGCCTTCATGTTTTTTCTGGTGTGTACCTATTGGCAGACATGAAACACAATGAGAAAAGGGGGAAATGAAGCAATACTCAATTTCCCCTCCTTCCTAGAACCTTGTAAACATATTACTTTAACAATATATTTTATACAGACTAATAATTTTTCAATGTGCTTGATCTGCTTATGGTTACATGGCAGTTGATGTGGCAAATATAGTAATGAGGACTGATGATGGAAAGCAGGTGCAGCTTGTTTTGGTTGGGTTGAGGAAAGAATATGGGTATGAATAGGAGACATTGTTTTAAGACATGAGTAAGTGAAACTTACTATTTTCTTTCCCTATTTTTATTTTTCTGACAATTAATCTTACAATGGACGACTGGGTAGTGGAAGGCAGAACAATAAGGACTCTTCGTGCTGTTGCTACTGACCTCAATGGGCACGTCTACGCTAGAATTTTTACCCGAGTTAATCGATTGCTAGTTGCTCAAGGTACCAAATATGCTTGTAAAGGGCTGGTCTGGTAAAATCTCCAGTGAAGACCCAGAGCCACAGGAACAGGACTGAGCCCATAGTGCATGACTATGTATATGTGAAGAACATAAATTGACCCTTGGCTAATAAGAGAAATCATTCCAGTCTTATACCAGCAAGCAGTTCCCCATCTCCAAGCAAGATCTCAGGTCAGGGAGGTATGCAAAGAACCCTAGGAAATAACTTCCTGTACTTAAAGGTCCCTTCCTAAGATAGCTGCTGGAAAGACGTAGTGAGTGTGAGCTGCAGAGACCCCAGACACAGACACCCAGAAGCTGCTTGCATTTAAGACTTGCCCAGAACACAAGGTAGGATTCCCCATGTCAAAAAGTTCTTTAGCCCAATCTGTCCAATTCCAGGGAGTTACCTCAAATATTTATCTTGGTATTTGCAAAGACTAAACACTAATAATGTGCAGCAGATGCACAAGACTCCACGCCCATGCCAGTGGGAAGATTATTTTCACCCATCAGTGGATCTTCAGTTTGGTTACATATTTCATAAGCTTCTGAAAACAAACCTTCCAGTTTTGCTTTGAAAACTACAAGGATGTCTCAGTGATTTGCAACAGTGAACCATTTATATGCTACATGTTACTAATCAGATATTGTTTCCCTTTTAATATAACTAAATAGTGCTACACACATCTTGTCAAAAAAGTATGGAAAAAATCTACATATCCTGCACTTTTCAGTTTTTGTAGAAGGATGTTGCAACCAGAGAGCAGGACACTGGAAGTTAACATATGTATTTTTGTAGTGATTAACTAGAGGGTTGCTTATAAACTAAATTAAATAGTAAATATCAGTAGCAATAGTAATACATAGTTAGCATATATTGTGCTTCTCATCTGATGATCTCAGAGTGCTTTACAGTATGGGTAAGTATCATCCTCATTTTAAGTTGTTAAGAACTCTTCTTCCTTTCTCTCTCTCTCTCTCTCTCTCTCACTCTCACATACACATTCTCTCTCTTTCTCCTCCCCCCTCCCCCCCCACCCGCCCCACAAAAAGGTGCCTGGCAAAGGTTTCTCAAATTAGCTCACTTCAGTTTATGAGACTCATGGTCCAAGAAGATCTACTTCTGCTTTATTTATTTTTGTCAATACTCCCTGTTTTCATTGTCACGGCTCAGAGTTAATTGTACCTTTGACTACTGTCTGCCTTCCTGAGTGCAACCCTCTTAAGTGTTAAGACTTCTTCAATTCACCTGTCCCAAGATGGAATCCTGCGATTTTCCCACTCTCAGATTGGGTCCTATATACCAACTGTGATTCCGCAGCGAGTCCCACTATTTTTCCTTTCATGAGCCGTGACCAGTGTGTGAATACAGGGACATAAAACAGCCTTCCCAAAACAAAGTATTACTTATTCTCATCAATAGGAACAAAGCATAACAAAAGCAAAGGGCTCTTAACACAAGAGCCTACATGCGTAATTGTCTTACCTAAAGCGTGGGTAGGCCTAGCTGATGTGACAACCCCATTTCTGGGAACTGGTGGTGGGAGGCAGCTGGGCTCTAACTGCCTGGCTCCTGCCATGAAATAGACATGAGAACCAACAGCTGATGTAAGTAAGGCAGTGTCTACACACACACTGCTTCGCCCTAACTACACCGACATAAGCCTTATGCCTCTCGTGGAGGTGCAGTTATTATGCTGGTGTAGTAGGGCACTTACGTCGGCAGGAGGAAGGCTGAAGTGTAGACACTGACATAATTAGGTCAATAAGCTGCCTTATGTTGACCTTACTGTGTAGCGTAGAGCAGCCCTTTGTTACGCTGTTGGGTGTAGTGACTGCTTATTTTTAGGCCGTAAGGCACGTATAGAGTAATTGTATAGCCATTTGGCCTTAATAAAGGAATTTATGGTTATATTAGTGTCTGGTGGTCTCCCACATTAATATTAATAATTTGTAATATTATTAATAATTCCAACATGCTAGAGTACATTCTCCACCCTTTGGAAACATGACAAGCAACACCTTAACAATCCTTCACATTTTATTTATTAGAAATAGTAGCTCTGACCATGACCCACCTGAAGGAAAAAAAATTCAAGATATGGCCTACATAGTTTTTGTACTGATACCACTTTTGATTAGAGGTGGGATTTTTAACCTCAATACTTTATTGGTAAAAGTCCTAGTGTGGATGCAATTATACTTGAATAAAGGTGCCTTATACTGGTATAACTTAGGTCATGTCTACACAGCAAACTTTTGCAAACAAGTTACATCGGCATAAAGCTGATGCAGTTAGTATACCACTTGTGTGCAAGCATACTTAGTTCCTTGTATCGGCACTGCATGGACTCAGGAGTGCGTGTGTTGATGCTCTGTGCAGTGCACCACGGGTTTCCCATTGTGGTGGGATGTAGGTGCTTGGTCCCACTGCCTTTTGGGAAGATCTGGCAATGCATTGTCAGGCAGAAATGAGTCATGCAGGGGTGATCTGGGAGCAAGGGGTCACCTTACAGGCAAGCAACTTTCTCCATCCCATAAGGTCATCTACATCCCATAATTTTCCTACCTTTTAAAAAAATCCCACAAACCTGCATGGCCCTCCTTGCTGTCTGACATCTCTGACAGAAGCATGAAGTCTGCATAGCTCTGCACTATTGTATTGAGCATTGCAAGCACAGGATGCATGATCCTCTGGCATTTGCAGAGCTGCAAGAAGAACCAAATCAGCACAGAACATGATGATTTCATAGAGGGCCAATGCTGTGGGACACAGTGAGAACCAATTCAAGATTGTTGGTGGTGTTCAAGGAGCAGCTGCAGACGGTGCAGCACTGCTTCTGAGCCAGAGAAATGAGACCTGATTGGTGGGATTGCATCGTAATGCAGGTTTGCGATGATGAACAGTGGCTGCAGAACTTTTGGATGTGCAATGCCCCATTCCTGGATCTGTGTGCTGAGCTTGCCCCAGCCCTCGAGCACAGGGACACCAGAATGAGAGCTGCACTGACAATGGAGAAGTGAGTGGCGATCACACTGTGGAAACTTACAATGCCTGACTGTTACCGGTCAATGGGAAATCATTTTGGAGTTGGAAAATCCCCTCTGGGGGCTGATGTCATGTAAGTGAGCAGGGCCATTAATCGCCTCCTGCAGGACTGTGACTCTTGGCAATGTGCAGGACTTAGTGGATGGATTTGCAGCAGCAGGGTTCCACAACTGCAGTCAAGTATATCCCTATTTTGGCACCTGACCAGCTTGCCACAGCATACAGCTACAGAAAGGGCTACTTTTCTATGGTTATGCAAGTACTGCTGGATCACCAGCAATGCTTTACCAACATCAAAGTGGGCTGGTCAGGGAAGCTGCACGACACTCGCATCTTAAGAACACAGGAATGTTCAGAAAACTACAAGCTGGGACCTACTTTTCCGACCAATGGATCATGACAGGCGATGTTGAAATGCCAACAGTGATCTGGAGGGACTAGCCTACCCTTTGCTCTCCTGGCTCATAAAGCCATACACCAGCCATCTTGACGGCACTAAAGGAAGATTCAACTACTAGCTCAGCAGGTGCAGAATGACAGTTGAATGTACTTTTGGCAGACTGAAGGGAAGCTGGCGTTGTTTACTCACAAGATTGGATCTTAGTGAGAAAAATATCCCAATGGTTATAGCTGCCTCCTGTGTCCTGCACAATATCTCTGAAGAAAAGGGGGAAAAGTTGCTGCCTGGATGAAGAACAGAAGTGGAGCGGCTGTCTGCTGAGTTTGAACAGCCAGACACAAAGGCTATTAGAAGAGCTCAACATGGAGCTATATGGCTCAAGGAGGCTTTGAAAAAACACTGACAGTGAAACCACAGTAATGGGTTGTGATGTATTGTGCTCTACCTGCGCCTTGCTGTCTTGGGGCTTGTTAGGAATTATGGAGTTCTGTACTCAGTGTATATTTATGAATATAACAGTGTCAATGCACCTATTTATTTTGTGGTGCTTGCTGTACATTTATGACTATTGCACTGTTTGTCACTGATCCTGTGAGTTGTGTCAGACCGTACAGCAAGTGGGTGCTTTCACTACCATTAGGCATTCTGCAGCATATGCTGGGAAGTAAAATATTATTTTCTAAACAATAACATTTTATTGAGTAAGGCAAATATTGTAAAAAAAATTCTGTGCAAATTAAAAGCAAATGCATTAAAGCCTTAATAAATTTATGGAACAGAACTTAAGAAGTGGAAAAAACATTCAGGTTCATTTTAGCTACACACAACCACCATGGCTTTCACAGGTCAGTAGATATGAAGCTGTGGTTCTCCTTAACATCCCTCTAGGGAGGAGTGGTAGGGTTAGGGATGCCATGGTAGGGTAGGCCTCTGATGCCATGTGGAACATAGAGGGGGATTAGGGAGGTGCTGTAATGGAGTTTTCCAGAGACTGCAAAGGGAGGCAAGTCCGTGATTGTTGAACCTGCAGGTCCACAAGAGTCTGCAACATCTGTGTTTGCTGCCAGAGAAGCCCCATTACATCCTGGTATGTCTCCCTCCCTTTCCTTTTCCTGGTGGGACTCCTGTGCCTCTCTCCTGTCAGGTCTTTCCTTCTCCATACAGTCTGCATTCACCCTCCAGGCCCTATGCTCGTGGTCTGATGCAGCACTGGCTACCCCCAGATTTCACTGAACATGTCATCTCAAGTCCTCTTCTTTCTCCTCCTTCTCTGGCTCAGGAGTTCTGCGGGTGTGAAGGGGGAATCCCTCAAGGCTGCAACAGCAGCAGCTATAGAAAAACATTCAGAGATACCATTGTCAATTAACACCATTAATTTGGGCTTGAATAGGGACTGGGAGTGGGTGGATCATTACAGAAGCAGCTTTGCCTCTCCTGGAATTGACACCTCCTCATCTATTGTTGGGAGTGGACTACATCCACCCTGATCGAATTGGCCCTGTCAATACTGGTTCTCCACTTGTGAGGTAACTCCCTTCTCTTCATGTGTCAGTATATTTATGTCTGCACCTGTAACTTTCACTCCATGCACCTGAAGAAGTGGGGTTTTTACCCACAAAAGCTTATGCTCAAATAAATCTGTTAGTCTTTAAGGTGCCACCGGACTCCTTGTTGTCACTGTCAATATAGTGACAATGGAAAGCAAAAGTTAAGATTCAGAACTCCCTTCTGTCGCTCCCCTAGAGTTTTAAATAAGATTTTTAAGATAAGATAAGTTTTTTAAATAAGTTTTTTTAAATAAGTTTTAAAATGCTTATTGACACGTCTGTTTCGGAATGCTTATGCACGGCACCACTCACAGCACCAGGCATGGTGAGTACGGCCCACCAGGGAGAAGAGAAATGACGAGGGATTGCTCAGTTGCATGGAACTATGAGTAAAGGGCAACAGTATTGAATACTGGCACTGTTTTCCAGAGGTGGTGGTGATTTTAGCTGATATCTCACTCCTCAGGGTAACAAAGGCATGGAGAGCACAGCAGCTAATCGTGTCCGGAAGCCACCCAGGCCAGTATGCCACTAGCCTGTTTGCTGCAATGATGCCTACCAAAGTTATTGCTGACTGGCGTGGGAAAGTCCTACCCAGAGGAAGAAATAAGGTGCCATCCCTAGAAATCTTCAGGAGAGGATTGCAGAATACCACCATGGAAGTTTTATCAAGATCTCAGGAGGATTAAGGAGACATCCTGGTATACACAAACAAACTGCTCTGCATAATTCTACAGTGGAATGAAAAGCAGATAACTCTACCTCTTGTTGTTGTACCGCTTAGTATGAGTAAATTAGTGAAAAGTCAATAGGTGTGTCTTGCTAAGCTGGGGGCACATCATTTTAGTGGGAAATATTTTTAAACCCTTACCCAAGGTTCCTTCGCTGCATCAGGCTTGCCCGTACTCAGCTGCCAGGACTGACTGGACTATAGTGGAGCCTCAAACAGGTCCTGGCTCATGTTGTAACTGGACCCCCAGGTTGAATGTCCCCCATCCTCCTGCTCTTCCTTCTCCTCCTCTTCCACACAGTTCACGGCAGGGGCCTGTGACTTGAGCTCCTCTGAGGTATCCAGAGTAGTCTACAGGGTAGTAGTGGGGTCTCCATCAAGAATGGCATGCAGCTCTTTGTAAAAGTGGCAGGTCTGCAGCTCGGCACTGGATCGACTGTTGGCCTCCCTGGCTTTCTGATATGCCTGCCACAGCTCCTTCGCTTTCACACAGCCCGGCTGCTCATCCCTGTCATACCCTTTCTCTTGCACCCCTGGTGCAATCTGCTTGTAGATGCCCACATTTCTACAGCTGGTCTGTAGCTCTGCCTGCACAGCCTCTTCTCCCCCCCACAGGCCCAGGAGAGACAATTATCTCCAGGCCGGAGCATGTCCGGAGCGTGTAGCCGGCATGGTCAGCTGGGCAGTTGCACACAACAATGGAGAGCTGCTAGGCATGCTCACCAAACTGGACAATCAAGAAAAGGCGTTTCAAAAATGTACAGGGCTTTAAAGGAGAGGGTGGCCTTCCAGTCTCAGTGAACCCTGGGCAGTGAAGTTCACAACTGTGAGCAGAGCTGTCAGTGTCAAGCATTGTGGGACAGCTGCGGGAGGACTGTTTGGGTTGACACAGGTAATGCAGTGCCTACACTCGCACTGTCAACCTCAGTACAATGATGGCTCAACGCCACACGGGGAGGTGCTGATATTGCCTCGCTGTAACAGAGCACTTATATCAGTGGGAAACAAATTTAAGCGTAGACACATGTGCAACTAGATCAATGCAAGGCAGCTTGCGTCAACCTAACTTTGTTGTCTAGACCAGGCCTTATTTTCGTATGGAAAGAGGAATAAACTCTGCTAGTAGAAGGCACTTTTATACTGGTCTAACTGCACCACATTAGGCTGGTTGCGTGGGTAGACAAGCACTCTTCTGAATCTTTATCACTAACTTAAGTCCACCAAGTAAAGACAGCATGCTTGCTTCCAATCAGATAAACAGTATTGCAGATGAATAGTTTCACTGTATTCCTTAACTACTACAAATCAAAAAGTTCATGTTGCATATGGAAGTAAAACAGAGAGATGGGGAAGATACACACGCACACTTTTTTATAAAATATTTATGTGTAATATCAAGTTCTTTTCAATATACAGAAGGTTTGTTTCCCTGTTTATTTTACATTAGAATTTCAAGTATTTTCCACTCTGGAAGACATTGGAGAACTGCAGAACTAATAGAAGTACAAGATGACATGTATCAAGTAAGTTAAACTTCAGCAATTGAGAGGGGGAGGGATTTCTGTTCAGACTGTTTAAAACTGTGGTTGATTATTTTTGTAACATCTAGTTAACGAAAACACATGAAAGAAAAGCTTTCAGTATCCCCAACCCTTCATTTAGGGGGTTAAATGGAGATCAGTCTGCCTTCCAGAGACTTTGTTTTTGTTGGAGAACTCACTGGGAAAGATCAAATTGGACATTCATGATATTTCTAAGATGGGGGGGGGGGTTTGAACCTCAGGCCCTCCCCGCCCCTGTGTCAGGCCTTCTTTTTATGTCATAAAGCAACAAGAGAGGGCACAACATTTTCTCAGGCTTTGTAAGTCACCTTTAATGCAAGAGGAACTGAGCATTCTTACTTTGGGCCAGCTGACATCACTGGGCAGCTCTCTTCTGTACAGAAGTCTGTAATAGTACCATAAAGCATATTTATCTGGTTGAAGAAGTCCACAGCTGTGAAGAATTTAAACAGTCAGTTAGCAGTCTGGTAACAGTCTACCAACAATGCAAACTTCATGCAGTTCTAATTACAAAATACCCACTGCTGAACAGGTGTACAGAGTTTTGTAATGAAGCTTCCTCATTGTTAATTGCTTTTTAATTATTACAAAGGAAATGTGGGGCACAGACAAAACAGACAGTTGAGTGGAAACGTTATATTAAAATCCATTTCCATACGATGATTTCTGTCCTGCTGGTTATAAGCCAACTATTAAGAATTTATGTTTAGCCTTTTAATGTACTTAAAAACATTGCACTTCATTTAGCAGTGCATTTCATTTAGCATTTGTTTATTTTGGGGGCATGCTTATTACACATTCTGGGAGAGAGCGCTCTGAAATATTTAATAATATTGCACCTTTCGCAATGAAGGAAAACAGTAACCATATATAATCTATCTTGGCCAACAATTTTTTAAAAAGAGCCTAAACATTTTTTTTCAAAGTTGCTGGGCACCCAGCACCTCCCATTTTAATTTGGGGGGTGCTGGGTGCTCAGTGCTTTTTAAAAATCAGGCCTCTTATTTAGGCGCTTAACTTTAAGCTCTTGTTTTTGAAAGTCTTGGTCCCTGTAAGCAATTTATAAAAATAAGCCTACTTTTCCCCCCATTGACTATCCTGATTGCAGTTGGCACTCTCCATGTTGCTCCAATGCCACCCAAAGGAATGCTTTAGGAGCATATTTTCTCTCAGTTCAATGTAAATTACAGGCAAAATTAAAGCAAAGGAGAATCAATCAAAAGCTGTATTTCATAGAACAACTCTGTGACTGGTAACAGTTAAATACTTCCGGTTCTATGAATAACACTTCATGGGGATAAAGGTTCCACCTGTCATCCTGCAATTATTCCCATCTGCCTTCCACCCAGGAAGAATCCAGCTACTGTAATAGTCTCTGCTGGCGAGCTGACATAATACAAATCCACAAGAAAAGATGATCTATGATATTTTTAACAAAATAATTTTGATGTGAAATTTAGACAGATTCAGCTGCAATTTCCAAAATCTATTATTGCATTTTGTCACTGCTAAATTATTTCATTTTTTGGCTGCATGGCTAGATTTGACAACGTGAACAGATGCACAATTAGTTTTGTTTCCGTCTGTCTGCAGACTCAACCAAAGCACTAAGGGTACTTCTACACAGCAAACAGCAGCCCGTGGCAGCATGACTCAGAGTCTGGGTCTACAGACTCAGCCTCGTGGGGCTTGCACTTTGGCACTAAAAAGAGCGATGTAGACCTTCCAGCTATGGCTGGAGCTCAGGCACTGATGCCTAGGTATGGGGGCGGGCCTCAGAGCCCAAGCCCAAACATCTGTGCAGCTATTTTTAAGAGCTTTAGTACAAGCCTGAGTCTGTAGACCTGGGCTCTTGGTTGCTGCTTGCTGTGTAGATGTACCCTTTGGGTAAGTCTACACAGCTGACGTTAAAGCCCTGCTGAGGCTCCAGCACTGGGAGAGAGCTCTCCCGGCGCTGTAAAAAAAACAAAAAAACCCCCACCTCCGTGAGGGGAAGGGCTCCCAGCACTGTAGCACTGTCTACACTGCCAGTTTATAGCACTGAAATTGCATTGCTCAGTGCACCCCTGAGTGAGGAAAGTTTCTGCGCTGTAAGTGGCAGTGTAGACAAGCCCGAAGAGACTTAAGACCTTCTACTATTTATCTTCATTGGGCAAGGTGTGTGAAACCAAATTAGGGCCACTTCTATGCCTGTGTCATGTTGAGATGGATCCCAAAAATATTCAATTAATGCCCTCGTTCAGTCAGCTTGACAAACAAATCACATCCTTGAATGTCATTTGAATGAGTGTTCAGCTAAGAATAAGGCTCTTCCCTCCCAATGCACAAGTAGCTGAATATTCTATTGACTCATCTTTGGAGCTGTCAAGGTTCCTTCCCCACTCTGAACTCTAGGGATGAGGGAACCTGCATGAAAAACCCCCTAAGCTTATTTTTACGAGCTTAGGTTAAAATTTCCCCAAGGTACAAACTATTTTACCTTTTGTCCCTAGACTTTATTGCTGCCACCACCAAGCGTCTAACAAATATAACAGGGAAAGAGCCCGCTTGGAAACGTCTTTTCCCCTCCCCCAAAATCCTCCCAAACCCTACACCCCCTTTCCTGGGGAAGGCTTGATAAAAATCCTCACCAATTTGCATAGGTGAACACAGACCCAAACCCTTGGATCTTAAGAACAATGAAAAAGCAATCAGGTTCTTAAAAGAAGAATTTTACTCGGAGAAAAAGTAAAAGAATCACCTCTGTAAAATCAGGATGGTAAATACCTTACAGGGTAATCAGATTCAAAACATAGAGAATCCCTCTAGGCAAAACCTTAAGTTACAAAAAGACACAAAACCAGGAATATACATTCCATTCAGCACAACTTATTTTATCAGCCATTTAAACAAAACAGAATCTAACGCATATCTAACTAGATTGCTTATAACCCTTTACAGGGGTTCTGACCTGCATTCCTGCTCTGGTCCCGGCAAAAGAAAAAACACACAGACAGAGAGAACCCTTTGTTCTCCCCACCACCTCCAGCTTTAAAAGTATCTTGTCTCCTCATTTCGTAATTTTGGTCAGGTGCCAGCGAGGTTATCTTTAGCTTCTTAACCCTTTACAGGTGAAAGAGTTTTTCCTCTGGCCAGGAGGGATTTAAAGGTGGTTAGCCTTCCCTTTATATTTATGACAGGAGCATTCAGATAGACATTTTTGTCCTGATAGCCTTAATTGGAAGGTGACATTTACAGAGCTATCGGTTACAAAATGCGGCACTCCCACAAGTACAATCTGCAGAACGCTAGGGAGCACTGTGGGTTTTGCAGTGTTTACATGAAACATCATGCTTAGCCATTTCAGTCTCACTGAACCTGTTATCCAAGGCTGGGGTTGAGCTTGGGGCAGGGCAGTAAGAAAATAACTTGCACTGCTCAGTAACAAACCCCCAGTGAAAGGCTTTAACTTATTCTAAAAGGAGTTCTTTCAGGCAATCCCCTCATGGAAAAGGGATCCACCCTCAGAACTCAAGGATTGTCAAGGTAAGTACCTGAGGTAGGGGAGAGGACAGAAGAGGTTCTTTAGGCTCCATAAATGACACTTAAGGAAAGTTACTTCATAGACTATATGCAGAGCACGCCCAACAAATTCCTGCCAATTATTTTAGTTCATCCGACTTTTCAGCGGATGTAGTAAACACAGGCTATAAACTGCATTTTGCAAGCGCAATCACCAAGGAGCAAATCAGCTCAAGACTGGTGGATCACGTGTTTAGTGCACATTCTTTGGAGAAGCAGAAGCAGCAAATGGCAAGACATCATTCAGGGAGGGGAAGAGGGAGGTAGTCATAGAAAGGGAGGGTTGTTAACACTTGTTGGGAAAAAACCAACACCTTAAATTATTAAAATCTTAATAGGAAATTTTAATATCAAAAGAACTGCAAGCAGATTTTGTATATTGCAGCCCATTTGAACTTTCCGGTCTTCGAGAGCTGTTAATTAGGTTTCCAATCTGCATCCCCCCAAAACCCCACAAACCCTGATGTTTCCTTAAATGCAGACATGCCCAAAACCACACGGGCTTTGAAAGTATGACTGTTATTGCTTTGAAGCCCACATTCTGAGTTTCAAAAGGGCATGAAGCATATCTCCCAACCTCCAAATTCATCAGCGTGTGACAAACAAGCACAATGTGGGCCACCTGTTTTTGACACATGTAATGCAGTGCCTTAGGCTTTTAATTTCCCCTTTTCAGTCACAGAGATGAAGGTTGTAGAGTTTTTTTTAAAAGCAGTTTCTCCAGTTATTGAAGAGTGTGTTATCTGGTGATTAAAACAAGTAAAGAACCAAGGTTTGTGGGTTTTATTTCCACAGCTGTCACTGTGTCCTGGGGGAACACATTTAAAATTTTGTACCTCAACTTCTTTCTTCTCTGAAAAACGGAGAATAGCAGGCTTCTCATAAGGGGGTTCTGAAGCTCATATGTTTATTGCACATGTAGGACCTTTAACCCAATAATTTAAAAATATTTTAATTTTTTTGCCTTTCAACTTCATTGAAAGTTCCCACAATAAAACTATTTTGTAAAATGGATCAACTATTTAACACACGTATGTAACCCACTGCCACAAAACATCATAGAGGTCAAGGTCAAGGTCTGGCAAGATTCAGAAAGGGTTAGGCATTTATATGGATAAGAAGAACATCCACAATTATGTTAAGTGATACATAAACCCTCATGCATCAGCCAACCACCCCACCCACTGTTCAGGATAAGGAAGAAACTTATATGGGCAATTAACTCCACAATTACCCAATTCAGGGATTTTACCATGAATACCACCTCTGAATTACCAAATATTGCCCACTGTCACGAGACATGACATCAGATGAGACACAGCACCAGTCTGATCTGGCAGGGCAATTCCTAGGTTCCATTTTTCTACTCCATTGTTCTTCGCCCAGCAGTTTTGAAACGTTGCCCTCTCTGCTCCCTCAGACCGAGGCACACTGCTTTACTCTGTACAAGTGTGCCTGCAGCATGAGGAGCACATACCCTTCTACTAGGGAGGGCACCAAACATTAGGCCTTCTTTATATATCCTAAAAAGGTAACAAACCCAATGTTTGTCCTTTACAGGCCACTTTTAATGGGCTTTGATGGTGGCAAACTGGAGAGCAACTGAAAGCAGGAGTAGTATAATTGATATATGAAGCATCCTTGGTAATGGTTTAGTCACCAAAATTAGTTTTGCTTTTTAGACAGTTAAAAAAAAATCTGTTCATGCTAAATTCTGTACAAGACCTATTTCGATGATTTAAATATCCCCCTGTAATGTTGGAGAGTCATACCATAAGGACGGTCCTTTGCTCCAGCAGCGCTTTAAGGATCCTCAAAGTGCTGCCGCGGCAAAGGACCATCCTTAAAGCGCTGCCGCGGCAGCTCTTCAATGTCGCTGCCCCTTCCCCGTTGGCGGCCCTGCCCGTACGGACTCTGCCAGAAGGGTCGCCTACAGGGGAGGCAAAAGGGGCAGGGACATTAAAGCGCTGCCGCAGCAAAGGACGCTGCCGCCCCTTCCACCCGAGGCCCCGCCCCTTCCGGGGAACAGAGCCACCCTGACTCCGTACCAGTAAGTCTCCTGAGTTACTTTCACCCCTGACTGCACACCAATGCATACAACATTGTACAACAGGGGAAGCACACCAAACCACCAAGTTCCTGCCCTGAAGAGTCTACAGTCTAAACGCACAACAGGTAGAATATCAAAATTACATGGGGCTTACGGTTATTACAGCCAAAACTCTCCATGAAATGTAGGGCTGTAGGAACTTTTGATGGAGGGGGCTGGCTCCCTGAGTGTCTGTTCCAAGATGATGGGGCACCAGGAAAGGCAGTACAAAGGAGACAAAAAGGAGAGGCATGTGCAAAATATAAAGGATGGGAGTTGTAGGCAGGGATGGTATTCAAGAGAACTTTGTAAGTGAGGAGAACCTTGAACTTACTACAGAAGAGGGGAAGCCTGTGTAAATATTCAGAGGGTGGGGAAAGAAGAAGGGGAAACATGGTCACAGCAGGCAGAAAGGATGATAATTTGGGCATCTCTTTTGCATAGACTGGATGGGAAGAAAGAGATAGGAAAAACCGCAAGGACGAAGTTATAGTAACCAAGTCAGGAAGTTAGCAGAACATAGGCTAACACCTTGGCAGGAACAAAAGGAAGAGATTAGCTTTTGAAATGTAAACAAAAATCTTAGAATTTGGTGAGGGCGGACAAAAGACATTCTACATATATGTTTATAATCTTCACATTTCTTTTAGACTTGACCCTGAGTAGTATTCATCTAAGCAAATGTTTGAAACTCAATGTGGAGAAGCATGTACAGTTGTGAAACACAGCTCTAGCTGGAATCTGAAGGAGTAAAACACCATAGGATGATACTTAGTTATTTGCTAAAAACAGTGTTGGTGTTTCCCCTTCACTACTCATCTAATTCATGAATGAGCATTTAGATTTTAACCACAAAGAGAAGAAATTTGTTTTGGAAAAACCCATAATTTCACCACATGGAACAGAGGGGTTTTTAGCTTGAGCCACTTAGCTGCTGTGAATTCTAATAGACACCATGGTTCTGCTCTTTCAATTACAGTACAACACAGACTGACCAGTGCATTAAGAACCACACACTGCACAAGAGACAGTTATGCAGTTGTCCTTATCCATTATCAGCCCACATCACTGCCCATCTCATGTAAAAAAAGGTCAGTCAACTTACTATTAACTGCGACCCATTCATTTAAATCTTCACCCTCTGGCAGCATAACAGCCATCCGGAGATTACCGCTTCCAAGTGTGGCTTCTGCATGTTTTAACAGCTCATACTGGTGAGACCCCTCCGGAATGTTTTTCTTTGGTTTAAAGGTTTTAGAAGAGCGACTACCACTGCAAAGGGGAGAAGAAAAAAAGATATAAAAGAACATGTAGGAATTGAGGGGAAGGAGAGAGGAGCAGAGAAGTTAAGAATCAGTGTAGCACTAGTGTGAACACCTTTTTCCCTCCAGATTTTTATCTAGATAAAGCAGGATGTTTACAAAAATAAAGAGCTACAAATTACAGAACTGACTTACATTTGTTAAACAATTGCTCGGAACTCAGATTACTTCCTATTTCACTGTATTCTCAACTATTAATATTATTTCAGAGCCAGCTGGAAAAAGGGGATACCCATCCTACCACCCATCTCATTGCAAACTGGGTCAAAGTCAAAACATTAAAAAGCACCTTACTAGAATCAAGATGACCACATTTTAAAGCCACAAAAAAGAAATTCTCTCCCGCCTCCCAAAGATTCAATGAGTAGAGCTGAGCAAATACTAGATTTTTCGGTTTAGGAGCCAAACAATAAAAACTGAAAAAAATTCCAGTTTGATCTGAACCAACAATTTTTTTCATTGAATCAGAAGACTTGTAAAAATTTGATTTTGAAAAAACTGAAATGTTTTGAGTTGACCCAAAAGGAAATTTTTTCAGTTTTTATATTCATTTCGAATCAACCAAAAGGTTTCAGTCCAATCAATTTTTTTTTAAAGTTTTTTGTTTTGATTTTGGTCTTTTGGGGTGCTTTTCACCTTTTGTGTATGTTTAGTTTTAAACTGGCCAGATTCAAAATTGAAATGTCATTTCAAAGTAAAAAGTTAAACTGAAATGTTTTGACCCTTTGAAATTTTTTTCCTTTACCTGCACTATTCCCCCAATTAAGCTAATAGTTTCAGACCCTGAAAAATGCATTTTTTGCTGAAATTTTTTTGCCTCACTCTACTGAGGAGACCGCTTGGGAGTGACAAGGAAGAATGGAGAGAAGGCAAAACCATTACATTTAAAATACTTTCTTTCACTGTGGAAAAAGGGTAACATTGAATAACTCTGAGAAAAATACATTTAAAAACTAAAATCAGCATGTTCCAGACCAGCTGTAGTTTCACTGTATAGGGCTCACTGAAAATATAGTACACCACACTGAAGTGGCTGTTATTTATGAAGGTATAACCCTCAGGGTTCTCAGATGATTAAAAACAGTGCAGTGGTCATATTAATCTGCGGTCAACCTATTTACATGCAAATATTTACCTTCCCTAAAAAGATGGTGTGACACATGGCTAGAAAGGGTAAAACATCCTGCAAAATAAACAACCCTCAAAAGACATGTGGGGAGATAATGTTTGTGTTTTTGTGTATTTACATATGTATGAGTAGGGTCCTCCGACAATGTAATCAACAATCCCTGTCTATGTTGTATTCTGGTAATTCAGAGGTCAAAAGAACATCCTATCATTTAAATGAATTGTAAACACGGGATATCTCTCTATTCATCTCTCTTTGAAATGTATTGCAAATAATCTGTGAATAGTGGAGAAACAAGCAAATTGCCTTTTCTTTTATGTCATGAAATAAGATTTTCAGAAATCATCATATGTGACTTAGGTATCTGGATGGAGGCCTGAGGCTGGATCACTTTAAGGGAACTGTGTTGTTTGGACTTGTGAGTAACCAGTGAAGTAATAAAGAAGCTGTTTTATACTGGTTTGGTAAATCTAAGTATTGGAATATCCACCAGTTTTATGGGGGATTGTCTGCCCCATTCTTTGCAGTTCACCCTAATTGAGTGACCTCAGCTGGCACCCCCTGGGACCCCGGTCACAGATGGTAAATCTCACACAGCAGCTCCAAATACACTTTATAAATAATTACTATTGTTTGGATCACTATTAAAGTATTAAAATATACTTAGCCACAGAATTGCTACTGCAGTGCTATAGTTATAGCTGAGCTGACACTTCCACTTCCAACCCCTATTTCCATATATTTCTCAGGCCATTTCTTTATGGATTTTGTGAAGGGTTTTCACACCTTTCAGACTAGAAATTATATTTGGTTGGAAATTTTTATAACAGTTGGAAAAAATTTCTAGGTGGAAAATTCTTGCTTTTTCTGTTTTATACCAATCCAGATTATTTAAAGTTTGTGCTTGGATAGCTAAAAAATGGCTTCTTAAAAACTTTAAACTTGGTATGCATGTGCTGCTGAACAAACAGAGCCTCAGAAAGAAAATCTGGATAGAATTAGAGGAAATTTAGTTACTTCAGCTTTAAAGAAGGGTAATGAGCCAGCATAGCATTTTAATTTAGAAAATGTTCGAAAAATGCACCAAAGTGTGATGCTCCAAGTATTTGCAGAAGTGGATTTCATAAGAACAGCCAACATGTGGAGCCATAAATGATTTCTAAGTGAATTTAGAGCAGATTTCTGTTGGAAAGAGAAGATAGAGTTCTTTTTGTTTCTAGTGACCAGATTGCGGGGGGGAATAAGTTAAATCCAGACACTATGGAGCATCCAAAGCAAACACCACCCAATATTCTTCTCTTGTAACAAAAGCCCTTCTAATTTTTCAATGTATCTTCTGTTCAGGGGTATGGCTTTCAAAATTTTCAAATAATACAAACTATTGTTATGCAGGTGTTTGCATGTTACAGGAGTCACAAAAAGATGAGACTGCTCACTTCCGAGGCAGGGCTGATGCTTGGAACAATGTTTGTTTAGCTACATTTTCGCCAAAAAGCATTGTAAATAAATTCTCTCTTTTCCTTTGTATTTTCCCCACTTACCCACTCCGCAGCATAACAGAAAAACAAACAAACATGAAAGATCACATGTTTGTTTCTACAAATCTATTAAGAAGAAGAGACATGCACATGAAAGAATGCAATGAAGATACATTTTTAAAGAGTCTGATGAGTGGGGAATTACAGGGACTTAATGTTGTCATGTGGCAGTTTGTCATATGTTTGCTAACTGTGTCATTAGGTCTTTTAGCAGCTAAATCTGAACAAGGGAAGGGGAAAAAGCAAATTACTGAAATTGGAGTTTACTAATTAGTTGCTTAAATTCTGTTGAATGGGAAGCCTCTTAAAATAAGAGAAGAACTCTTGGATATTTGAACATTTACACTGAACGTGACTTGGACTTCTAAACTCTATATGGTGTTGCACCTCTCTGCTTTTCCTTTCTGTAAAGCTACAGTTTTCTTCCTTAAAATCTCCACAAGTGACAACTTTTTAAAAATAATCTAAGATTCATAAAACTAAGACATTTAAATATTTGTCACTCTCCAACTTTTGGCATTAAAGGTGGCTTGCAAAAAATGTATTATTACCCTTTCTTGCTGCTTTATGATTAATAAAGAAAGCCTGAAGGTAAAAGCAGTTTCCTTTCCTATAATTCTGGTTTCTCACAGTAAAGTGTTAGCTTTTTGCTGTTGACTGTTGGGTTGTCCCCACCCAAGTTCCTAGTTTGGAAGTAACTGCTTAAAGTTCTTCCTTTGAGCTAGGTTCAGAAAATAATTATATAAATTCATGGAGGATAGGTCCACCAATGGCTATTAGCCAAGATGATCAGGGATGCAACCCGATGCTCTGGGGGTTCCTAACCTCTGACTGCCAGTAACTGAATCTGGACGACAGGGGATCACTTGATAATTGCCCTGTTCTGTTTATTCCCTCTGAAGAGCATTGGCCACTGTCAGAAGACAGGATAGTGGGCTAGATGGACCATTGCTCTGATCCACAACAGCCATTCTTATGTTCTTCTTCTCTTGGTATTATTGGTGGAGCAATATTACAATAAAGTTTCCTGATGACTTTTAACTTTAGCAAGCTGAAAATGAGATTCTGGAACAGGTAGTTTCTCCAGATCTGCTGGAGATTACCAGCCTTTTTGCAACTCCCAAACGGAATGGAATCATTATTATCCTTATTGTCTGAAGGTCCACTAGAAAGATTTTATCTGGACCTTCATCAGGACAAGAAGTGAATTGTAAAGGATAGGGATAGCACATGGGGCATGTGTGTCTTTTTTTCTGGAAAAGCCCATTTTTAATAACAAAATTCTGTATATTAAAAATATATACATTACCTTGGAACTGTATTTGGGCACAATATAACCATGCTGGCCAACTCAACACATTTGTGAGATGAATGCATTTTAAATGTATTCTGGGAGGAGAAGGGGGGATCCAGGTTTGCACTTGAGTCAGCCAGACTTTTATAAGGTTATAAGGCTATAGAAGGTTATAAAAGAAATGTGCACACAGTAAGCACGCATACCACAGCAATTCTCAATCCCATGGAGGAGTATCCAAAACCAAGTCTGCAAGAACTTTCAGTTTTAATAGTTTAAAATAAATACTTAAGGACATCTGCTCCATCCGTTGGAAACAAACTTTCTGGATAGGGAGTAGCCCTGGCTTCAGTGCAGAAAGGAGGAATCCATCTTTGGTACCAAGAAAAACTTATGGCCTTTGTAATGAGGTACTTTGTATCACCACAGAAAGGCCCTACTAATTAAATTTTTCTTGTCTGGATTCAGGAGAGACATGGATGGCTCTGTGATGGCCAGCATGGAGTGGATCAACTTGACCAAAGTATTCAGTCATTATCACTGCAGAGGTTGCTTGTTTCATCTGAATCAGAATGTTTTGAGGGCTCACCCTCTTTGGATGGAGGTTTTAGTGCTAGCTTGCAGGAGTTCCACTGGTGCCTAGATTTGTAAGAGGGGATATTGGGCTTGTATTTTTTATGTCTGGCTTTCTTTTTCTTAACATTAGGCTCAAAAGAGAAAAATGAGGAACCCTGTTTCCTGTGAAATGATGAAAATAGATGACTGGGTCTCAGAGGAGGGGGAGAATTCTCCGATGAGGCAAGAACTTTCTCCAAAGGAGAGTGAAGTAGTATTGATGGGAACCTGTAAACAGGAAATGGAAAATATGGAATAACCCCAAATGTGATTGGATCAAGAGGAAAGATGAGAACACCCAAGTCATTCAATCAAAGAGGCTGTTGAGGTACATGAACATCTTGTTTGAGAGGATCAGGGTACAAAACTGGTGAGGGAAGCTAAATCCCTGGGGCACTCCTGAACTGAGCAATCCAAAGTTCAGAGGGTATAGGGTAGTTAGGGATGTATAGAAGGAGATTGTGAAGAGGATCAAGCACTGGTGCCAGAGCCATCCCTTGGGCATGAAGGGCAACAGGAGCCTGTTAATGTGGCGCTCTCTGGAATCCCAGAGCTACCACATTTCCTTACCCCGCTAATGACCTTATTTGCTAGCTTGGGAAGCACTGTGGTAGGTTCTGGAGGGATAAACAGACTTGTCAGGGGAGTCTCAAACTGCAGCAGGTATTGGACACTTTTGTAGTAGCAGCTGGCTGCTACTGCAATTAAGAGTCACTGAGTAGGAACAGGAAACAGGTGGCTCCGATGTAGAGCACTTCTAAAATGCATTCAATAATATCTGCGTTTCGAGTATCGCATCTCAAATAAGATAACTGCTGTTCATGGGCGGAGAAGAGGTGGAGAAACCATTGCTGGAGCAGCCCTCCACCCTCATTTATTGCCCACCAAACTGGGTTCAAACTAATGCAACATTATCAGGCCTTTTTGACCTCTGGAGTGCTCTCAGAAAAGAAGAGGAAGCTGATGCTCCCTACAGTACGTGGATCTCTCACAAGCTGTACAGTTAACATGCCAACAGGGGGAGTGGAAAGCAAAGCAGCTCAAAAAGCTCCTGGAAATTGCCTCTGTAGGAGCTCAAATGGACAAGATAACCTGATAGTAATTGCCACAGTGATGGACGAAAATACAAGAGATTATTAAAATAGGTGTTAAGTGTTAAACAGTGACCAAACATCATTTCCTCTCTCAGTCACTCAGGTTTCAGGCACATGCCGCCAATCATCCCACTATTTCTCCAGTATGGACAAGGAAGCCAACTTCTGATATTTCTAATGTAAACCAAACCAATGCCTTTTGAAAAACAAACAACAAAACCATCCTTTCAGGTCTTCTTTCTGCATCATAAAGCATCAACAAACAACAACGAAAAAGGGTGGGGAGAGCAAGAATACCTATCCACTCTTTGCAGGGTGCCTTCACCCACCTTGGTCTGCAACCCTAGCCAACGTTTTACCAATATAAATGATTAATACTGAAAAACCATAACTGCTGTGACTAATCTGGTGCTTGAGGCAGAATGTACACACTCGTTATAGACTATGCGACAGATGGATCTCTGTGGGCTGTAAACAACTATGTCTTGTAATTTAAGTTACAACGAGTGGAACTTGGCAGGCAGATTTAGAAGCAAAGAAGCTAGCTGTCCAAAAGGTATATAAAATTCTTCAGTGTCCCACTCAAAAGACTTCATCTTTGTGCTGGGGAGAATGGGAACAGACAAAGAAGCGAAGAAATTCAATATCTGATAAAGAGGACAGATGAACTGTATGCTTTTACATAATCATAGAATAAGTACAAAGTATAGGTGAGGCTTCTGGGATAAGGAACGTCCAAGTGTAGAGAAAAGATGGGATGTGTGTGTGTGTCGGGGGGGGGGGGGGGCGGGAATCCTAAAAAGGGACTGCAGCCATACATAGTTCAGGCTGTGAGCTCATCAGCTAAGTTACACAGGCTCAGGCCTGTTCAATACCTGGGTGGGAGACCTTCCTTAAAAAAAGGAAAAGTAGGACATTTTGGCAATTCAGTAGGTAGCAGGTTGAGTCAGTAAACTGCTGTTGGTGGGGTGTCTCTTTTTAAATGAAAAAGGTACAGAATTGTAGACTTGAAAAAATAAAAGATTAACCAAGCCCCACATTAGCCCCAAATATGCACCCTCAACCTCCAAATACATACAATCACAACTTGGTTTCTTCCCATGCCTACCAAGCTGGTCAAAAACCACACTGATAAACATGGTCCATATGCCCATGTGGCTAAATACAATCAATTCCCTGAGTTACAGACCCCCACGCTGCCATTCTCCTATTCCAACCCACAATCTCTGTGCCACTACACAATCCAATCATTTCCAGACAGCAAGAGATGGCATAATGTAATATTTGGGGGGAGGTAAAGATTCAAAGCCACGAGGTATATAAAGGAAGGAAAATCCAGGACAGTGATCACAAAATGCTACAGAAATATTTGTAACGTTGAGGCTGGTTTATCATTCCCATGCAATTGGGAGATTAAGCACACAAGAAGTCTTCCAATTGCATTCTTGAGGTCACGTACTGTACATACAGTAGAGTTTAGAGCTGCAAGAACCTAGTACAGCATCTCTACGCCAACTCCCTTCCAGGGCAAGTTTGTTCCATGGTAAACATTTTCTTGTGCTTTGTCCAGTCTGGTTTTAAAATGTCACTACTGATACGGTTTTGACTACTTAACTGTCCCGATGTTCTCCTACTTACACTAAGACATCCTTTTCTTAATTTCATCGCATTACTCAGTTATACCCCCACACCTGTTTGCCACGCTTAGTAACTTCTCTTCCTCTATGAAATTAAGCAGTCTCAAAATAGACCGTAAAATCCACCACCTAAGTCTTTGCTTGCCCACAGTATATATGCTTTCCAAAACTGAGCAACAGGAGGCAACTAAAAATCCACTTCACCCCTTCTATTTGTTATAAATTGGTTTGTGTGAAATGAGATTATAAAAACTCTTATTGTCTCATGTCAGCTTCCCTAAATCCTCAGACACAAATAACCAAGTATATGACTACAGAGTGTTTTGTTTGGTGGCCACCGAAATGATAGATTTATTATCATCATTGTGTGGCGTGACCAGACAGCAAATGTGAAAAATCGGGACAGGGCGTGGGGCGTAATAGGAGTCCATATAAGAAAAACACCCAAAAATCAGGACTGTCCCTATAAAATCGGGACATCTGGTCACCCTATCATTGTGCTATCCAAGTATTATATAAAAATAAAGCCAGTTTCTTCTGTGTCCCAATTTAAGATTTAAGCTTATTTCATTGTGAGCCAGTATGTGAAACTCCCCCTTGCCTGTTCCATTCCCTCAACTGTCAAACTCAGGTACATTACATTTACTCATGGACAAAAGGGAAATAAAAGGAAAAGAAATTTCTCATGCAAATGTAATGCTAAAACTTCCATTTTTCTTTTAAATTAAATAGACTGATAATTGTTCAGTAACCGCACTAAATGCATCAAACAAAGTATGAGGAACAAATCAAAGTATCACATCGTCCCCAATATCTGTCATGGTCAACTTAATTAGTTTCTTCTCAGTTGATCTAAGTTTCTAAAAATTCTTGAGGTTTTAAGTACATTTAGTTCACCTGATTCTCACCTCAAAACATTTCTCGAAACATTTCTCAAACAGTTCTATTTTTGGAAATAACTGCAGAGATTCAGCATCCAGATGCAGATTTATCTACGACTGAGACAGGTAACACGTCTAGTGGAATGTTAGGAAACTGACTCACTAGCCTAAAAAGTCACCAGGCAGCCCACAACCCTCAACCAAACAAGTTCTTCCCATTGTCTAAGAGTCTCACCCACTTTATTACCTTGGCAAAATCATCACAACATTCCTGCGGTCAAGAGCTAACTTCTTCCGAAGTTGCAATTCTACCAAGTCATCTGTTGATGAGAAAGTCTGAGTGTTAGAGCCGACACCCCTTTTCTCCTAGAAATATGATTCTACATATCTGAAAAGCAATATTCTCAGGATATCTTGCAAACATCAAATGCCATAATCCATTAAACCACTTGGATATCCTACCGTGGTAATCTAGGTTCAGCATCTGATGGAGGTAAAGCTATCAAGATCCAAGTACTAAGTATTTTACTTAAATTCTTGCTATCCTTCAATTAACACTGAAAAGGGACTACGAAAAAGAATGCCTACCTAAAACATCTCACTCCTAAGGGAAAACTCCAGGAAAGGATTGTCAGACTCATTCAGTGAAAACAACCAATTATATTTTAATTATGTTCCATGGGTTGGGTCTTCAGAGTCTAGGCCATCTATTCATTATTTGCAGTAAATCCAGGGAGGTTTGCACAGAGATTGAGGATAATCTATGGCCCTTATGCAATAATTAAAACTTTGATGGCATTTTCATCGCAGAGTTAACTCATGCTCTTGCTTGGGTGTTGGCTCTACCCGATTCCCATTCACACACACACACAGCCCTCTGACCTGAGTGTGGTGAAGATTTCCTATTTTCTCTCCTCAACCAGCTTTCTTTAACTGCTTTGCCTCTGAACTATCATACATGTGCATCATATAGGTATAAGTGACAGTCCTTAGTGTCTCACTCTTACCTACTGAAAAAAGGTGAAAAAAGTGACATATGAAGAAAATGGCAGAAGGAACATACAGTCCTGTCTGGTCCATCCTGGGGCATAGGCTGAAGCCCAAGTGCCGCTTACACTCAGGGTGGTAATTTGCTCACTTTGCAGTGAGGACACACACTAAACCACTTAAGTGCTGGCAGTCCTCCAGTGCCTTCCCACAATTCCTCATATGTGCCCAAAAGGGAGATAAGTTCTCCCACAATTCTCTGGAAAGAATAAGAGCAGCTCAGCTTACTGCAGCATTAAGAAAAGACAGTTACCTGTTCTGTAATTGGTGTTCGTTGAGATGTGTTGCTCGCGTCCATTCCACGTTAAGTGTGTGTGCTCACCACATGCACTGGTGCTGGAAGTTTTTCCCTCAACAATATCTGTAAGGGACCGGCTCTGGCGCCCTCTAGAGTGGCACTCACATGGTGCGGTATAAGGGGCGCTGCCAGCTCTCCCCACCCTCAGTTCCTTCTTGCCGGAAACTCCGACAGTGGGGAAGGAGGGCGGGTCGTGGAATGGATATGAACACTGCATCTTGAAGAACACCAGTTACGGAACAGGTAACTGTCTTTTCTTCTTCGAGTGCTTGCTCATGTCCGTTCCACATTAGGTGACTCCAAGCAGTTCCAGTGGAGGCGGGTAGGAGTTCATGGCTACACAGATTGTAGTACAGCTCTGACAAATGCAGCGTCGTCTCTGGCCTGCTGAGCGATGGCATAATGAGAAGTGAATGTGTGGACTGAGGACCACGACACAGCTCTACAGATGTCCTGGATCGGGATGCGCCAGGAAGGCCACTGAAGACGCTTGCGCTCTAGTTGAATGGGCCCTGATGATCCGCGGCAGTGGGACTTTTGCTAGTTCATAACACGTCTTTATGCAAGAAGTGATCCAGTTGGAAATCCTCTGTGAAGAAACCGGAAGGCCCTTCATCCTATCTGCTGTAGCAATGAAGAGCTGGGTCAATTTACAGAAAGGCTTTGTACGCTCCAAGTAAAAAGCCAAGGCCCTCCGGACGTCCAGCACGTGCAGGTGTCTCTCCTCAGCAGTTTTGTGTGGCTTGGGACAGAACACTGACAGGAATATGTCCTGGCTCATGTGGAAGGAAGATACCACCGAGGTCAAAGCCTTTATCTCTAAGACTCGTCTCGCCAACGTCATCGCGACCAGGAAAGCGACCTTACAGGACACGTAGGAAAGGGAGCAGGAGCCCAGCAGCTGGAAAGGCGGGCCGGTGAGCCTGGAGAAGACCAGGTTAAGGTCCCACTGTGGGACAAGGACCTGTACCTGTGGGTAAAGCCTCTCAAGGCCCCTCAGGAACCTGACAGTCATGTCATGAGAAAAGACCGTCTGACCTTGGATCGGCTGGTGGAACGCAAAGATGGCTGCAAGGTGCACTCTGATGGAAGAATGTGCCAGACCCTGGTTCCTGAGCTGCAGTAAGTAGTCCAAGATGGACTGCACTGAAGAACACGAGGGAGAAATGCTCCACAAACAGGGCCTGGCCATTGAAGGGGAGGTCCTGAATCGACTGCTAAGCCTTGGAGGACAACCAAGAGAGGAGCAGACAGGACCCTTGCCGCATGGAGACGGAGGATGCCATGGTGTGGGTGGCGGAATCTGCCGCATTAAACATCACTTGAAGGGCCGCCCTGGCAGCGGCCGTGCCCTCATCAAGGATTGCACAGAATTCTTTACGGGAACCTTCTGGGAGGGCATTCTCGAACTTGGCAGCGGCTTGCCACATATTAAAGTCACAGCGGCCAAGGCAGGCCTGGTGGTTGGCCACCCTCAACTATAAGCTAGACTAGGAATAAATTTTCCATCCGAACAAATCCAGTCTTCTGGAGTCTCTGGGTTGCCCCTGACGTTCCCTGTGGTTAACTGTCTTGACCACCAGGGGATTTGGGGCAGGATGGGAGTAAAGGTATTCATGCCCCTTAGTAGGAACAAAGTACTTACGCTCTGCTTGGAAATGGAGGACAGAGAGGAGAGGGTTTGAAATCAGGCGCTGGATATCTTCAATACCCCTTTGTGAAGGGGAAAAGCCGCCTTAGCAGGGGCTGTGGAGTGGAGGACGTTGAACAGGGAGTCCACTTGCTCCTCCAACTCCTCCGCCTGCAGGCCAAGCTTGGACGTGACCCTCTTCAACAGCTCCTGAGGTGCCTTAGCATCATTCTGAGGAACCTCGTGAGAGGGCTCCGTGATGGCCTCGTCCCGTACTGCAGGTTCCATGGCACCCACTGGTGGTCCAGCAGGCTATTCCCCTTGGTCCACATGGACTTGCAGGGTCTTATCCCCTAGGGCCTCAAGCATCGGAGGGAGTTTGGTTGTCGAGGCCATTGGCCTGTCTGAGGCTCCCGACACCAAGTGGGCAGGCTGGGAGGACTGGGTGAACCCCATGGGTTCCAAGGGTACAACTGGGCCGGCCACTGGGCCTGGAGCCACGGGGCAGATTTCGGTACCAACGATGCAGGTGACACCGACGGTCTGGAAGGCTTCCCCACCAATGTGGAACCTTGCTCCGTACCGAAGCCAGATCCGGAGCAATTGCTACCCAGTGACCAGGATTTGCTGCAGCAGCAACTCCATGCCTGGCAATAATTGTGGTCACACCTAGAAGAGGACTGGTCCAAGTGGGACGTGCACCTCCGTGGGGACCTCAGTGACTGGTGGCGCTCGGCAGATCTGCGACGGAAGACCAGCGATCCACACCTCATGCTTCAAGACCAGTACAGACACGAGGAGCAGGACCTGGAGGTATTGCGAGCCAGGTGCATCTCCCAGAATATGGTGATGCCCATCTAGGGGATTGTTGGCGGGGCCCGCGGCTCAGGTCTTCCGGTCACTCTCGGGATCTGTAATGTTGTTCTGGCAAAGTGAAGGGCTGGTCCCGACGTTCCTGCTGGGGAGCACATGCTTCCGTGGGTCTGCGCCAGCTAACTGGTGAGGTCCACCTCAAATCCTGCTGTTGGTGCCCAGGGTCGGGTGACTGTAGAGGGCTCCAGTGCGTCTGTCTCCCTAACTCTGAGGTGTGACGGCTTCGAGCAGCTGAACAGTGGTGGGTCGTCTCCCACAATGGGGAGCGGTGCTGTTGGGATGAGGGCGGATGGAAAGGTCCCAAGGCAGGCTTACCCCAAGGTCTGGGCACTGCTGGGGCTGGAGCTCTTGAGCAGACTGCAGCGCTTCAGGCGTCGATGGCACCTGAAGCTCTTGAAGGCCCGCCTCTGTGTCCAGGATTCCAGGCAAGGAACAGGGTGGGCTGCATCGCTCGACATGAGCTGAAGCCTAACTTCCTGACGGGGGAGATGAGCTGCCCGGCGCAGGTCTTAGCTTGCCCCCAGCCCTGTCCTTCCCCTTCCAGGGAGTGGGAAACCGTCTCCTACTGGCCTTCTTCGATGTCTTGGCCGGGGATTGGTGCTGGCTCGTCGTCCCAGGGCACTACACACCAATGCTGTGGTGCTGGGTGCTGAGTCAGACCTCTGCTCCGAGGCCGAAGTGAGTGCCGACTGCATCAGGAGCACTTTGAACTCTGACCTCGTGCTCTTAGTCCTAGGTTTAGAGGACTTGCAGATACAACACGCCACTTATGTGCCCTTCACCGAGGCACCTGAGACAGCTCATGGGCATGGGCCGTTTGCAGCGATCACAGGGCTTAAAGCTGGGGGAGCAGGGCATGCCCTGTCCCCTGGCTAAGTCCCCGACATGACTAACAAAACTCTAACTCAACTACTAACTATGTACACTAACTTTACAAGAACTCTGGTTCGTACGAATGAAGCCTAAGCAACGCTAGTAAGAGCAGTGAATGTTCTGTGCACCATCACTGGAGGCAAGAAGGAACTGAGGGTGGGGGCAGCCAGCAGCGCCCCTTATACCGTGCCGTGCGGGCGCCACTCCAAAGGGCGCCAGAGCCACTCCCCTACAGATACCGCTGAGGGAAAAACTTCTGGCAACGGTGCATGTGGTGAGCACACACATGGACGTGAGCAAGCACTCAAAGAAGAACCACGGAATACATCCCGAAGTCCCAGAAGTACTTGTGCCACTCATGAATGAGTACAGCACCAGAGTGGGCCTTGTAACTCAAGTATGGCTCACACCCAATGTAGTCTAACCAGCATGCTCCAGCCTGGGTTCTCATCACTGGGGTTAACTCTGTAGTAAAGACGAATCCTTAGCGTACATTTACATGGCAGAGCCTCAAGGAAGTTAAGGCGAACCAACTAAAGGTGTAAAGTCAATGCACAGAAATTAAAGCATGTTAAATGCCTACGAGTGTGCTTAGTCTCTGGAATAAAGTAGCTGTAGTTCACTGTCCTTTAATCCTCAAGGAGCTTCATCTTCAGAAAGTTTTCTTTGAAATCATAAGGACCAGAAACTTACTCTAAATTTTCTTTTTAAAATCTGCAGAATCTGATTCTATTTTAGGACCCATCGGCATACTTTAAGCAGGCCAGATCTAGCCCATGGACTAAGTGTTTAATATCACTTTCTCTGGCGTCACTCTGGGTACTTGTGTGTTTTTGATTTCTGCATACGATTTGCTGTGAGGAGGACGTAATCTTTATTTTTCTTCCCAGAGATGCAATGTCAGACATACCAACTTCAATACGGCCAGCTGCAGGACTCAGGAAAAAACTCTCAAGAGAGATTACTGCAGTACAATTAAACTGAGTCCCTCAAAATAGCTTTCTAAGCAAAAATTTGTGACAGTTTGGCACAGTCTGAATAAGCATAATTGAGACAGTTCACAGAACATGTACTTGGGGCTTGGACAGCTTGGTTTTGAAATAATACTTAGAACTTCTGCTTCTCATCTTCAAAGGACTTTATAAACATTCATTAATCTTTATAACATACCTTTGAAGTAATCATCATTACCTCCATTTTACAGATGGAAAAACTGAAGTAGTGAGATTAAGGGTATGTCTACACTACAATAAAACACCTGCGCCTGGCCCAGGTCAGCTGACTCAGGCTCACAGGACTCAAGCTGCAGGGCTACAAAATTGCAATGTAGACATCTGGGTCACCCCCCGCTCACAGGGTCTCAGAGCCCCGGCTCCAGCCCAAACATTTACACTCCAATTTTATAGCCCCACAGCTGGAGCCCCGTGAGCCCAAGTCAACTGACCCGGGCCAGCTCTGGGTGTTTTACTGCAGGATACACATACCCTAAGTGACTTGCCCAACTCCAAAGAGGAAATTTATGCTAAATACAACATTAGAACTCAAGTTCCAGGCTCCCACTCCCATTACTCATACTGTGCTTCTTTTTAAAGTGATGCACAAAAACACTAGACAGGCAGAATTAAACTCCAGATAATTAACCATTTTAGACCATCAAACTTGAAGCATGCTGGGCTTCAACTTATACAGTTTTGCCAAAAATAGCCAAACAAACACTTCAATATTGGAGAAAACGTTAGGCCCTGTCTAGAGAAGGTAAATAAGTGACGTTTTAACACATACTAGCCAACATGCTTTACTTAATGTGTTGTTAAACCCTTTCTACATGAGCTTCTATGTGGCATTCAAAAACCTGTTAATCATAATGGGCTAACTAACATGTTTTAAAACTCCATCTATTTTACTAATCTATACAGAGGTTTTGAAGGTAGAGTACCTCTTTCTACCTGTTGTAGAAGAGCTGGAGATTTCATCTGCCATGGTGATTAGCTGTGACAGTGATGTCATTTATTTCCAGTGGCACCAAAACAACTCACGAAAGCTTATGCTCAAATAAATTTGTTAGTCTCTAAGGTGCCACAAGTACTCCTGTTCTTTTTGCGAAAACAACTTATGTTAGCCTGTTTATGTTCCAATATGCCATCTCCCAATAACTAACATATCAGCATGGGGTAAATATTTTAATATCTTTAAAAAAAGAAATCAATAGGTTTGGCATTTGGATGTATTCTCGCCATGACAATGAAGGTATATTTGGAGGACAGAAGGAAAGAAAAACTTTAAATGCTCAAATCTATACTTAGGAATTTAACTTAAACATTTTTATTCATAGCACTGAAGTGTCACATCATTTCTACTCTGAAGAGAAAAGGTAAGTGAGCCAGGTGTTTCCACCTTCCATTTAGTCCATTATAAACCACTTTAGTCTGCTCACAAAGACAGAAATCTTAATCTTTTTAAATGTGCTCCTACATGCTAAATTAAATGTGTTCCATCCGGCCATTTTAATCTGGATGCAAGAAGTTAGAACAATTGCCTAACTCAGTGGTTCCCAAACTTGTTCCGCCGCTTGTGCGGGGAAAGCCCCTGGCAGGCTGGTTTGTTTACCTGCCACTTCTGCAGGTTTGGCCGATTGCGGCTCCCAGTGGCCGCGGTTCGCTGCTCCAGGCCAATGGGGACCGCTGGAAGCGGAGGTCAGTAAGTCCCTCAGCCCGCGCCGCTTCCAGCAGCTCCCATTGGCCTGGAGCAGCGAACTGCGGCCACTGGGAGCCGCGATCAGCTGAACCTGCGGACGCGGCAGGTAAACAAACCGCTCAGCCTGGCTGGGGCTTTCCCTGCACAAGCGGCGGAACAAGTTTGGGAATCACTGGCCTAACTTTACAAATCATCCATTCCTTTGGTTAGCCACCACGCAGCATCTCTTGAGACAAATTTTAAAAAAGAAAAAAGGACATGGTGAAGCAGGAATCACTTGCTCCTTATGGTGGTCACCATGGAGCTAGCTATCACAAAGTCCTAAGTTGCATGTTTCTGACATGCTGTCCCCAACAATGGATCAAAAAAAGTTCTCCAGCTATGTTCAGTATGACTAGGTACCCAATAATCCAGATGTACTTAAGTTACACAGATAATATTTGATATGTGGGTTTACTTACCAATAACCCTTAATAAAAGTGAACATCAGGAACAGAAAACAGGGTGGACTAAGCTGTTCCAAATATTATAGTAGTACCAAGATAGCCAACTAAAAGCAATAGTAGATTGTGGGTGCTCTAATCTAGTCAAACACTAAATCTTTATTGAACAAAAAATTGTGGCAGTGTAATTATTGCTAGGTTACTACAGATTAAAAATAAATATATTTAAAAAAAAATCACACCCTCCAGAAATGTGTATATATCCTCTAGCAAAGACTACTCTGTGGGTCTGGAATAGACCTAGAGATAAATTACTTTCCCTCCCCAGTAACAACCATTGCAAATAACCAGATTTTTATCCAAATCTGGAATCAGAGATTTTAAAGATTGGGAGAGCCATGGAATACATATGGTTGACCAGTTGTTCACTAAAGAAGCTTTTCTAATTTATTTAGAAATCCAAGCTAACCTTAACTGGCCCACTTCTCCTATGGTACCAATACCTTCAAGTTAGGCATTATTTTTCTCAGCTTCCTAGAAAACTTGTTTCATACAGAATGCAAACTTTAATAGAAGCAATGGTTTCTAGTTGATGAGGAAACAAAAAAAGTATAACTAATTTATATCAATCTTTGGAGGCAACTTTCCAAAAAGAAATGTCCATATATAACACAGTGGGAAAAGATTATGGACAGAGAAATTACCCCAAAGAAATGAGCTTCGACATGAAAAAGAGGACCAGCAACCTGAGTCTGTAGCATGATAAAATAAAATTTCTTTAAAGATACTGTTTCAATGGCATCTCATGGCGGTAAGGTTAAAAATAGAGAGAGTTAATAGAGGTAAGTATTGGAGATGCTGTGGTGACAGAGGTGATTTTATGCATATATGGTAGACATAGATTCATAGATATTTAGGTCAGAAGGGACCACTATGATCATCTAGTCTGACCTCCTGTACAACGCAGGCCACAGAATTTCACCCACTACTCCTACAAAAAAACCTCACACCTATATCTGTGCTACTGAAATCCTCAAATCGTAGTTTAAAGACTTCAAGAAGCAGAGAATCCTCCAGCAAGTGACCTATGCCCCATGCTACAGAGGAAGGCGAAAAACCTCCAGGGCCTCTTCCAATCTGCCCTGGAGGAAAATTCCTTGCCGACCCCAAATATGGCGATCAGCTAAACCCTGAGCATATGGGCAAGATTCATCAGCCAGATACTACAGAAAATTCTTTCCTGGGTAACCGGATCTCACCCCATCTAATAGCCCATCACAGGCCATTGGGCCTATTTACCATGAATATTTAATTACCAAAACCATGTTATCCCATCATACCATCTCTTCCATAAACTTATCGAGTTTAATCTTAAAGCCAGATAGATCTTTTGCCCCCACTGCTTCCCTTGGAAGGCTGTTCCAGAACTTCACTCCTCTGATGGTTAGAAACCTTCGTCTAATTTCTAGTCTAAATTTCCTAGTGGCCAGTTTATATCTATTTGTTCTTGTGTCCACATTGGTACTGAGCTTAAATAATTCCTCTCCCTCTCTGGTATTTATCCCTCTGATGTATTTATAGATAGCAATCATATCTCCCCTCAACCTTCTTTTAGTTAGGCTAAACAAGCCAAGCTCCCTGAGTCTCCTTTCATAAGGCAAGTTTTCCATTCCTCGGATCATCCTTGTAGCCCTTCTCTGTACCTGTTCCAGTTTGAATTCATCCTTCTTAAACATGGGAGACCAGAACTGCACACAGTATTCCAGGTGAGGTCTCACCAGTGCCTTGTATAACGGTACTAAAACCTCCTTATCCCTACTGGAAATACCTCTCCTGATGCATCTCAAGACCTCATTAGCTTTTTTCACAGCCATATCACATTGGCAGCTCATAGTCATCCTATGATCAACCAATGCTCCAAGGTCCTTTTCCTCCTCTGTTACTTCTAATTGATGCGTCCCTAGCTTATAACTAAAATTCTTGTTATTAATCCCTAAATGCATGACCTTACACTTCTCACTATTAAATTTCATCCTATTACTATTACTCCAGTTTACAAGGTCATCCAGATCCTCCTGTAGGGTATCCCTGTCCTTCTCTAAATTGGCAGTACCTCCCAGCTTTGTATCACCTGCAAACTTTATTAGCACACTCCCACTTTTTGTGCCAAGGTCAGTAATAAAAAGATTAAATAAGATTGATCCCAAAACCGATTCTTGACGAATTCCACTGGTAACCTCCCTCCAGCCTGACAGTTCAACTTTCAGTAGGACCAGTTGTAATCTCCCCTTTAACCAATTCCTTATCCACCTTTCAATTTTCCTATTGATCCCCATCTTATCCAATTTAACTAATAATTCCCCATGTGGCACGGTATCAAATGCCTTACTAAAATCTAAGTAAATTAGATCCACTGCATTTCCTTTGTCTAAAAAATCTGTTACTTTCTCAAAGAAGGAGATAAGGTTGGTTTGGCACGATCTACCTTTTGTAAAACCATGTTGTATTTTGTCCCATTTACCATTGACTTCAATGTCCTTAACTACCTTCTCCTTTAAAATTTTTTCCAAGACCTTGCATACTACAGATATCAAACTAACAGGCCTATAATTACCCAGATCACTTTTTTTCCCTTTCTTAAAAATAGGAACTATGTTAGCAATTCTCCAGTCATACGGTACAACGCCTGAGTTTACAGATGCATTAAAAATTCTTGCTAATGGGCTTGCAATTTCTTGTGCCAATTCCTTTAATATTCTTGGATGAAGATTATCTGGGCCCCCCGATTTAGTCCCATTAAGCTGTTTGAGTTCCGCTTCTACCTCAAGTATGGTAATGTCTAGCTCCATATCCTCATTCCCATTTGTCATGCTACCATTATCTCTAAGATCCTCTTTAGTCTTATTAAAGACTGAGGCAAAGTATTTGTTTAGATATTGGGCCATGCCTAGATTATCCTTGACCTCCACTCCATCCTCAGTGTTTAGCAGTCCCACTTCTTCTTTCTTTGTTTTCTTCTTATTTACATGACTAAAGAATCTTTGACTATTGGTTTTAATTCCCTTTGCAAGGTCCAACTCTACTTGACTTTTAGCCTGTCTCACTTTATCCCTACATGTTCTGACCTCAATAAGGTAGCTTTCCTTGCTGATTCCTCCCTATATGCTTTCTGCTTTTTCTTAATCACCTCTCTGAGATGCTTGCTTATCCAGCTTGGTCTAAAACTCCTGCCTATGAATTTTTTCCCCTTATTTGGGATGCAGGCTTCCGATAGCTTCTGCAGCTTTGATTTAAAATAATCCCAGGCCTCCTCTACCTTTAGATCCATAAATTCTTCAGTCCAATCCACTTCCCTAACTAATTTCCTTAATTTTTGAAAGTCAGCCCTTTTGAAATCAAAAACCCTAGCTGCAGATTTATTTTTATTAATCCTTCTGTTCAGTTTGAACTGAATTAGTTCATGATCACTTGAGCCAAGATTATCCCCTACAACCATTTCTTCTATGAGGTCCTCACTACTCACCAAAACCAAATCTAAAATGGCATCCCCTCTAGTCGGTTCAGCAACTACTTGCTGAAGGAATCCATCAGCTATCGCATCTATGAAAATCTGAGCCCTTTTATTATTACTAGCACTCGTCCACCAGTCTATATCTGGGAAGTTAAAGTCTCCCATGATCACACAGTTTCCATTAGTATTTACTTTATTAAAAACATTAAAAAGGGCTCTATCCATATCCAAATTAGATGCTGGCAGTCTATAGCACACCCCAAGCACTATCCCAGGGGAGGCTCTAATAGTTTTCTTCCCCAATTTAATTTTTGCCCAAATGGACTCAGTCATATCCATTTCATCGCTTCTTATTTCTTTACATTCTATCTCATCATTGATATACAGTGCTACTCCACCACCTTTACCTTTATTTCAGTCTTTCCTAAACAGCACATACCCTTCAATACCTGTAGTCCAGTCATAGAATCATAGAATATCAGGGTTGGAAGGGACCTCAGGAGGTCATCTAGTCCAACCCCCTGCTCAAAAGCAGGACCCATCCCCAATTAAATCATCCCAGCCAGGGCTTTGTCAAGCCTGACCTTAAAAACTTCTAAGGAAGGAGATTCCACCACCTCCCTAGGCAACGCATTCCAGTGTTTCACCACCCTCCTAGTGAAAAAGTTTTTCCTAATATCCAACCTAAACCTCCCCCACTGCAACTTGAGACCATTACTCCTTGTCCTGTCCTCTTCCACCACTGAGAATAGTCTAGAACCATCCTCTCTGGAACCACCTCTCAGGTAGTTGAAAGCAGCTATCAAATCCCCCCTCATTCTTCTCTTCCGCAGACTAAACAATCCCAGTTCCCTCAGCCTCTCCTCATAAGTCATGTGTTCCAGACCCCTAATCATTTTTGTTGCCCTTCGCTGGACTTTTTCCAATTTATCCACATCCTTCATGACTACTATTCCACCATGTTTCTGTTATCCCTATAATATCTGGTTTCACTTCCTGCACCAGTAGCTCTAGTTCCTCCATTTTGTTACCTAGGCTCCTCGCATTAGTGTACAAACATCTTAATTTTTGCTGTTTGGCCTCACTCGCATTCTGTACCCTATTAGGCACGGTCATTTTACTACCAGTATAACCTATTAGACTTGTATCTACACTGCCCTTCCTCCTACCCATGTCTATAGTCATTAGAGAGTATCAGGAAGCAATTCACAACCAAATATTACAAATTGTTGGATCTCTGTTACTAAAAGATCCTCTGGCAAACCTCCTACAGTTTCCTAGCAGAAAGAATTACATTCAAAGAAATGAAGACTTAATCTCTGATCAGCTAGTAGCCACCGGACTAGAAGTAGCCTCTCACTGGAAACAGAAATAGTCCAAAACTACAGAAATGGTTCCAAAAACTATGGGAGGATGTTGTTTTATGGAAAAATTAACACATCAGTTACATACCCAGCAAAACAGAGGCCAAACAGATGGTTAGATATTTGGTCACCATTTATTCAATATTCAAAGTATATCTGTCTGCAGAAACACAGCACCCTGTCCAATTTTCTTGAATATTAACATTACATAGACAATGCAAGTAGAATCAGTAGTTTCACTCAATTTGATAAAATCCACAGAAACAACACATCCTGGATGATATAAAGAGGCTCACTCTAATATGGTTCTCAAACTTTCACATAGCAAGCCTCTGATCTTCTTTCACTTCCTCTCTGCATGCTGAAGCCCCGCCCCCTGTTCAGGTAGATTCCTACAGCGCAATGGGAAGAGGCCAGTGGGAGCAGCAGGATCTGAAGAGGCAGCAGCCTTTAACAAACATCACAGGAGAGTGGAAGGCGAATCAGCTGTCTCCCCAACCCCTCTAAGAATCTGGGGCAACTCTGGGAAATGGGGGGGGGGGAATCCCACCCCCCCAAAGACTGGGGGGACAACTGGGAGTCAGACAGGGCCACCTGTGCACACCTAATAACCCACCCACATGATGGGGCTAACACACACACACACAAAGACATGAATTGTAACATGTTGTAGGTTTTCCTTTTTGGGTAAAACTATTATTTATAAATAGCCGAGAAAATTAAGCCATAAAAAATGAGTGTGATACTTACATTTCATTTCAATGAAACAAGTGTGAGAAGAGCAACTATTTCACCCCAAATCTTTCTGTAGGCTAGTATTATTTTTAATTCAGCATGTAGCTCCTGACCAAAAGCAGGGCTCTAGTTCTGTTACTGTCTGACTGGGAAAAGAGCAGACGGGGAAGGATTTAGAGTTTCTGGAAATTGGACCTCTCGCTGAGTCTCAAAGCCTTCTTAGACTCACTGTGCTCGTAAAGGACCATACAGCACTGCTATTGAGGAATGACTTCCTCAATCCTTGGCGAGGCCAGAGAGAGAGAGAGAGCACCTGATCACCTCAGACATGGACAGTAACGCACATTTTTGCCCCCTCTAGATTTGTAGTACCACACACGAGTTGGGACTGGCTGTGTGAGTCACTCAAACTCCAGCTGGGATAAAATGATGCTGTCTACCTTCTGGGCAAAAAGTGAGACTGATGAAAGCATGACACCTGTACTATGTTTATTACACTGCTTGTGGATCCAGATCCCAAAGAAATTATTTTTATTGCAATGGCAAGTTTGGCAGCAAGTGCTGCTTGATTCACAGATTCTGCATGCAACGATCTCACCACATATTAAGTCAGCAATGTAAATGATGTGGATTAAAAAGAAGATTCATGTAATATTTCGTGAGGACAAAGCCACATGAGTAACATGACATAGTCCTTGCACAAGTCTCTTTCATTCAACCCCCACAGCAGCACCGCCATACGTCAGCCTTTACTATAAACTGTAACAGCTCCACAGCCACTCAGTCTGTTCTCAATGTCCTGGGTCAGTACACTGACTGAAGGCAATGAAGACAGTCTACTACAAGTCTCAGATGTCAAGATGAATATTCAGTGTAAAATCTGCCCACAGTTTTACCAAACAGACAAACTGGACAGCGGGAAGCAGACCACTCAGTGAGCATACTATGGCAAAGGCAACAGCAGTTTTGTTATTTCATTTGTTTCTGAATTATCACAGTTTCAAGGGTAAGGTCTGTCTGTTGCTGGAAAGAAGTTCCCGATATAATCCAAAGGATTTAAAAAAAAAGTCGTTTGTGACTACTTTGCTGAAGAACCATCCTTGAAAATTAAGAACTGATAAGACTGGTTGAATACATGCACAGACCAAATGAACAATGTGCAAGACATGAAAAATGGCTGAACAAAGAATAGCCAGAGGCTCCATCTTTCGTATTAGTCTCTAAATACACAGTGTCTGACTAATTTGAAGCCTATCCTCCATCCGTTTTGGCTGCTGGAAGCACTATTGCCAACCCAAGCATTCAAAATGGATGAGTCAGGTTACAAGACCCCATGAGATTTTACAAATATAATACATTTTGGGTTCCTAATTTGCTGTTTGTTCCTTCAGGGTACACTCAGATCACATTTTCAAGCTTTTCTCTACAACCATGAAGTCTAGAAATGTGTTTTATTTTAAAAAATGAAAGATGGGATTCTTCTATAATCTCCTCTCTATATGTGCTGGGTTTTTATGTAAAACATCAAATATTGCAAGACACGGAAAAATTGCAAGTATCAACAACACTGCAGAAGGGGTATTCTCTCTCTCTCTCTCTCTGTGTTCCTGTTTCCTAACCTAGGATTTTCCAGGCTGCTCAGAGAGGAGTTGGGCCTGTGCTAATCTACCCAGCCTCTGTTTTTTAAGGCACTAAAAACTGTTTGTTTGTAGACCCGTGAAGTTAGCACAGTACTGGTTTACACTCAGTTCATGTTTGGAAGGTTTTCACCACAACTATCAGGGACAGAAAATCCTATTTTGTGTGGTGACCATGAAAAAGAGATGGGTGTAGTAAATGCTTAGATTCTGTGTAAACTGATAGCTCTCACTTGGAAAACCTTCCTACCTGGACAACATGTGGGGTTCCTCAGACATCTGCCACTATATCTCCATCCTGAGCAATATTAATAAACGCTGCTTGCTAACACAGCACATTTCTACCAAAAGCAGAGAATTTTATACCACACAATGAGGAAAGTATATATCAGTCCCATTTCACAGGACACTGAAGTACAGAGAGGTTAAGTGATCCTACCAATATCACACAGATTAAAGTAGCAAAGCCTGGAAAATAACTCAGATTTCCAAACTCCCATATTTGGATCACTAGAATAGACTCTGGGATAGCTCCTATGATATTCCAGGCCTGGACTTTCTAATGAAGAGACACTCCCAGTTGCATCAAGCTGTACAGTAGTTTTCAGAGTAGCAATATACATTTGGGCCTGGGTTGCAAAATCCCAAGTCATTTTCATCTGTAACCCAATCAGAATTTGAATCCAGGTCTTCAAAGATGACAAATTAATAGCCTACTGTACTCTCTTACTACTCTCCTAAATTATTTAGAAAAAACAGAGCATATGCATGGCCATTTTATTCTGCTTCCAGTCTCAGTACTAAATGTCAGTTTTACTTCCTTCTGTTTCCCATCAAGCAGTGGCATTAAACTGATGAGGCATACAGATATAAGATACATGCCAAGAAAAAAAAGCCAATGGAAACTTTTGATTTATGACATAAAGCTGTCAAAAACACATCCCAATATTTTGGAGAAGGGGCTTGAGAAGGGGAACATCTGTGGAAGCTAACAGAATGCCATACTATGCAAGTTACGGACAAGTTCACCTAGACATCCCTTCCATTCACCACTGTTTGTTGTTTTTAGATTAATGTAATTCAAGAGTAAATGCTTTTTTATTCTAAACTGCAACTGGCAAAAATCTGGTATTAATTTTTAATCCCTTGTATCCAGCATCCTTCCTATTACACACACCTCTGGATACAGTCTATTTGTTATTTATTGTTTCACCTGCCATAAAATAAAATGGCAACTGCAAGCCCTTTGATAAATGTCTTGAAAAGCTGCCATTTCATAGAATCATAGAATATCAGGGTTGGAAGGGACCTCAGGAGGTCATCTAGTCCAACTCCCTTAGCTGCTAATATCTGGTATAAATGTAACCATTGTACCTAAAGTAAAATACGGAGCTCTAGACTTCAAACAATAATTTGTTTGGAGGATGGAAGATGTGCTGTTCCTCTCCTCAAGGCTAATAACATAGTATTCTTAACTAGAGACAGCAGCAACCAGAGTTTTCAACAATCTCTTCATTCAGGAATGCCTTTTACCCTTTCATGTGAGGTGCACACCTACTGTACACCAAGGCTTCAACCAGTTGTTGAGGTTACCGAAGACTTGCATCAGCTTGCACCTCTTCCTCATTCCCAATTATTTCCCTAGGACTTGTTAAATTTTACAACCCACGCAACGAGATTCAATATTTTCCCCATAGATAGGTCCACCCTGTTGTAGTAGTGTTATTCAGTGAGCCTTCTGGCTAATCCTCAAGAATAACTGTGTGATACTCAGTGAAAATACTGATTTGGCTTCCAAACATTTTCAGACAAACTCATCCACACTGTATTTCATTCACAGCTCCTGCACACTTCAAAATAAGACAGCTTTCCAAATTTTCATTTGAAATGCTTCCTGGAGAATCTGCTGTTTGACCCTACTGTACCAGGAAGGGAGCTTCATTTCCCGGTTCAAGCACCCGCTCTTGCCCACTTTAAACTGAAGACAATGCACGACCACACCTTCCTTTCTGGCTTGGTGCCCAAGACCTAGGTCAAGGAGGAATGTTACAGTAAGCAACCTGAAAAAAGGCGGGTCAGGATAATGAGAGAGTGTGTGTGTATTTAGCAATTCCTACTTCCCAGTTCCAGCCTGTTCAACTCCTGCGTACACTTTGAAGTGAGCCAAAATGCTGCCAACGCTTGCAATTTTATTGAAAGTCTCCGGTGTTTTTCTTCAAGTCCCAACTCCTCAAAGTCATGTGATTCTGAAAACCACCAATTTCAATGAGAGTGATTCAATGAGAGAGACGTTAGTTTCTAGCCATCATGATTGCTAAGAAAAACTTGAATATGTTAACTCTAAAGCCTCAAAAATTATGAGGCAAATAAAAAGAACCCCACATTTATAATTTTTGAGCCAATTATGATTTTTTGAACACTTGGGGTTGGCAACACTGGCAAAGTAACAGATGTTATTTGTTATGGAAGCTCTTCTTAAATTTTTTGATGTAAAGCAAACCCCAAGTCTAGAATTCATCTAGCAGAAATTTAATGAACATACAAATGTCAGAAAAAGCATTCCTGTGTTAGACAGAAAAAGGCACAGGTGTTGTCTTTAATATTGTGTTACTGAACAGTTTATCTTAAACCAGGGAAGAAGGATGGCTTTGTGGTTAAGGAACTGTACTGGGATTTAGGAGATCTAGGTTCAACTCCTGGCTTGGCCATATGCTTCCTAGGCAGCAAGTCACTTAGGCTATATCTATACTACAAGCTAGGGGTGTGATTTCCCTTGCTCATGTACATATACCCACGCTAGCTCTCAATGAGCTAGTCCAACAGCAGTGCATCCATGCTAGCATGGGCAGCAGCAACAGACAAGTACATACCTGACAAGGTATGTACTTGACACTGCTCATAATGCTGCTACCATGGCTACACTGCTATTTATGTTTGTGCTTGCTCATGGAGAGTTAGTGTGAACATGTATAAGCAGGGGACTCAGACTCCCTAGGTTGTAGTGTAAGATGTAGCCTTAGTCTCTGTGCCCGTTTTCTAACCTGCATAAGGAGGATTATACTTCCCCTACTTCTCAGAATATTGTCATCAATATTTGTGATGTTCACAGTTACTATGGTGATGGGAGGTCACAAGTACCTAGTCACAGTTGTGGTATGAATAGGAATTTATAGGGTTTGCTGCAGCATTTCTCCACAGTGCAATGCAAACAAAGTGTGGCTTCTAAACCAGGAAATAGGCAAAAGTTTGATATGCTTACACCCTGAAATAAATGCACCCAAGTTTTTACATGTGATCACTGAATGCACTTTTGACCTATGGGGAACCTTCAGAGAGCAATGCAAGTCAGAGCTGGAATCACTGGATACTACTGTACCAAGTTCCACACACTGTAAAACACAGCTGAACTGACTCCCAGAAGAGCCTACTGGTTGTGAAAGTGGCTTAACTTTATAAAGCTTTGTCCATAGTAGCACAAACAGCAGCACTGAAAAAGGGGGAGTGAAGAGAAAGTGTAGCTGACAGGATGATTCATTTATTACTTGATAACAACAGACTATGCTACAGCTTTACAATGAAACCAGCAATAGCCTGTTCATTAATTAACACAAACTATACAAAGCCTAACAGCCAAGGGACAGCCTGTGTGCCACAAGCAGCCTTCAACAACAGCAGTCAGTAGTGAATAAAGCCTTTAAACAGTGCAGGTCTCTACACAGCAAATATTGCAGCAGCAGAGCACTTTGTAAATGGCTTCCTGGTGCTCCTGTTGTCACAGATTAAAAAGAGAGACAGGAGATAGATCAATCACAATGCGGAGATGAAGTTTCCTTTTGGCACAACACACACTGAAGAACTACAATAGACCAAGAAGTCAAAGAGTTGGCTGGGTGCCATATCAGGAAGAGAGCAAGGGGCCCCTGAAACTGCTCTAGCAGCCAAAGCGATTCAAGCCTCCCACAGACTTTAGCTCTTGCAGGTACAGAAGGTAGGGTTTATGCTGCCCTTCTCACCCACAACAAACTCATCTACAATTCAAAATATCATATACAAATAAACAAACATATTTCCCTGTATTCTGAAGGAAGGGAAGAAGAGAAAAATAATCTGTGTTGAGCAACAAGTGCTCTAGGTGGAAGCAAATAACTGGTTGCAGAAGTACAAGTTTAATCATCCAGAGTAAGGGGGGGGGGGAGGAGAATACTTTTAACTGGTTACAGGAAACAAATTTCTTACAGTACTTCTATTACCAATATCTTATAGATTCAGAGTAGTTGGAAAAAGAAGAAACCTGTCACCGAGTCCCTCTCCCTGCTAGGACAGGATTGTTCCTTACAGTAAATTTCCTAGGGTTTTGTCTAGTCTGAGCCAAACTGAGAAGTTCCAAGTGATGAGGATTCCAGTTTCCCTAGCTGTGTTATTCCACAGCTAATTAAATCTCACTGTCAGGAAGTTTCTCTCTTAGCTGCAGACTCTTACTCTTAGTTATAACCTTATATATATCACACTGAGTCTCTAAGCATCTTTGATGTTTAAGTCTACACAATTATAAAAGATGCAATATTTCCTACATCCCTGTAGTTGTTTTCCAGGCTATAGGTATCTTACTCTTTTACACTTTCCTCATAAGTCAACATCTCCAGCCTATTCTCTGAATTCCCTTCAGTTTGTCCATATCTTTCTGGTAACAATGTCCACCACTGAATTCATTATTACAGGTACAGAAATAGCAAATATGGGAGAATCAACTGACAGTTTATTTGGCCTTTCAAAAAGTCTTTCACAAAGTCCCTCACAAGAAGCTATTCAGGAAACTTTACTACACATCTTTCTAATTCAATTTTATCTAGCACACTTACTTCTAAGTCCCTTTTTATTACTCCTCTATACTTATTGATATGTGCAATTCCTCCCAGTCTACAAGCATGTTGATGAAAATCATGTATGCTCTGGAAGAGGGGGAACACTAGAAAGTGTTAAGTAAGACTACTCCTACCACTGACCCTTCTCTAGCTCACTAGACACCTCTTGCCCCAACTCAAAGAACTTCTGTTTGCCACTACTTTTTCTTTAGAGACTTTCAGACAGTTTTAAAAATGACCTGGAATAACTTTTTCAAAGATAGTTTAAATTAATTTTTCAATTAAATCTGAGAGACAGTTCCAAATTCTTTCTAGAATCTAAATATATCTATTGCAGTCCCTGCCACTAAGTCTATTATAAAAAGCAAATCAAGTTTGTCGGGCATAATTTCTTAATTACAAACTCCATGTTTCTTGTTATTCATTTCACTACTCTCTAGATGTCCAGTGACTTTTCACTTGGTATTTTTCCTCATTTTACTATTGGTATTTTTACTCAATTTACTAATAGAAATTAGACTTCTAAGAAGTTAAATTGCCAGAATCGATCTTTACTTATCTGAAAACAAATTTTAAAAATCAATACTTTGCTTTCTTGAAGATTTCCATGATTTTTCAAATAGAATGGTCAGTGGTCCAATAAATTTGTTGGACAATTTCCTTAATATCCTAGGATGTATAAGATACATTGGACCACTTGGTTAAGCTCATATTTTTCAAGTATTCATTTACCTATTCTAAAATTGATAGTAACTTTTTTATTTTTAAATATATGAACAGAGTTTGCCTTCCTAGTCTACTGTTCAAACTGATATTTTTCTTGGACAGATGTAAAGAAGGAGTTCAACATCTCAACGATCTGACTCACTAATTTAATTCTACTTATACTTAATGGGGCTACTTTCTCCCTAGTATTACTTTTTCCACTTACTATGTTTGCACAGGTCCATAGTTCTTTTCACTAGCATTAACGTGCTTTTAAAAAAGTCACAGGGCAAACTCAAAACAAGAGTTAAATTGTCACCGAGTTTTATTTTCAAAATTACTTAGAGGGAAAGAGTTTGATGATATTTGCTTCCTTGACAACTTGTAGGTACTAAAATAGTCAGAACCAGGTCCCTCCCTCATTTCACTGGAAAGGTTCCAAAAATTAAAAGTTAAAACACAGTTAAGTTTTTCCACCACAAGCATCTGGGTACGCAAACATGGCAGAGGACTCTGGGAACCACTCAGTAATGTCTGAATATGCTAAACAAATCAGCCAAGGACGGTTAAGCAATAAATCATTCAGATTTCTGTGAAGCCCATCTTTCCCTAAACATAAAATCTGGCCTTAGAAAAGAAATTGGAATACTTTAATATTTCTACTGTACTTGAATGTAAAGTACATTCCCCTTTACAGAAGCGGAGCACAATATAGTTGTAAATATCACACCATCAGAAAAGCTCCATATGCCACTGAGAAAGATTCCAAGTGCACCCTGCAGCAAGAATGAAAACTAAGGCCGTACACCTTGCAATTTACGCAATAGCAGACTAAGGAAAAGTAGAGCCCTTCAACAGAACAGTATTTTTATAATGTTAACAAATGCCAAAAACACGCTCAGTACTGTGTACAATATGGAAGAAAACAGTCTCAGCTCTGCAGATTATGCCATCTAAATCAGGGATCTAAACTCAAATCAACATGAGGGCCACATGAGGACTAGTACATTGGCCAGAGGGCCGCATCACTGAAACCTTTTCATTCAAAGATACAAAAGCCACCCCCACACTCTGAGCAGGGGGTTGGACTAGATGACCTCCTAGGTCCCTTCCAACCCTGATATTCTATGATTCTAGGACTCTGCCCCCAGCCCTGCCCCGACTCCACCCCTATCCATGAGGCCCCTTCCCTGCCCCTATTCCAACCCCTTCCCCAAATCCCTGCCTCAGCCCTGTCTCTTCTCCACATCCTCCCCTGAGCATGCCACGTCCCCGCTCCTCCTCCTCCCTCCTGGAAAGTCCTAAGTGCTAGGAGGTAGGCGGAGGGGCGGGGACGCGGTGCACTGGGGGAGGGAAGGGGGAAGGCAGATGGGGAGGGGAGCTTGGCTGCCGGTAGAGTTGGCGCCTATGGCGGGCTGCAGGAAATACTCCACGGGCCGTGTGTTTGAGACCCCTGGTCTAAATATTAGACAACAGTCTGTTAGATTTGTCACATACAAGTTAAACACACAGAACAGAAAGTATAGAAAGAAAGTCTAGGCTGCTTGGGGGATTATAATGTCAATATGCTTTCAGAAATCTTGACATAGGAAGGTCCTGTAGAAGAAGTTAGTTCTGAAGAGATTAAAGTGTAGAGAGGGAGGACACTTGGCAAAAGTTTGGAAAGGCATTCCATGCAAGAGTAGCATGGGTGAAGTAACAAGAGGGACAGGCAATCAGGAAGATGGAGAGATACGAGCATGTGCACAGACATGTAGGGATCTGAGAGGATGAGGAACTTGCACTTAATGCAATGGTAAGCATGAGACAGTGGAGCGTTACAAAGAAGGCAGTAATTTGGTGGGGCCATGGGATGAAGGACAAATGGGTACAGATACGACAGACAGGACAACACACATTGTGATATACCAGGGACCACAAGAAATCAGACATGAAGATTATAAATCACCTTTACTGATGATAAAGTTATGTAGATTCCAAAAGAAATTAAAAAAAAAAACCAAAACCCAAAACACCAAGCCCACTTTTGATACCAAGTCTGACTACAACTACACAATAGATATGAGAAACATTAAGAAAGGAATAAAGTTTGCATGTCATATACAGACTCATATCGGTCTAGACTAGATGATTAACAAGACTTTCCCATTTTTGATTTCTCAGTGCTGCAGTGTTCACTACAATACTTTTCTCCCCATTCTTTATCCAGTCAAGGTGAAAATGTTTCATACAACAGGCTTCTTTCTATCTCTTCCATTGAGAGACTATTCTATAATTACACAGATCTCATCAATAAGAAATTTCCTGGTATTCAAGCCAAACTATTCTTAATGTCACTTCATTATTTCTAGTTATATCCCTTTGCAGCCTAACTAATCTCTTTGTGATGATATTATCCTTCAATTCTATTTAGATACAACATAATGGAGGGCAAGAAGCATGGATTTTCAGAACCCAAACTGTACACAAATTCTTGAAGTTAATTAATTAAAGAGCAAATTAGAAACAGCAAACAAAACTGGATTTAAGGAACTGATTTTATATTGTGAGTGCACAAAAAACAACTGTAACTGATCAGCACTTTTTTGAAAAACACTTTGTGAATGGCTAAGGTAAATCCAACCAGAGACAGAGATGGCTGACCTGCAGGGGCAGAGTTTCTTTTGTTCCCATGCTATCTAGATAGTTTAGAAATGGGGTTCAAAGCTTTATTTTTTTAAAGATATCAATAAGAAATAGTTAAGCGATTTGCAAAAAAGAGATGCATTTCACAAAGGGTCACACTATTAAATACATGTTTGTAATTCTACCTCTTTCTATAAGGTAAATAAAACTGGCTGATGATACAAACGTGGAAAACCAGAAAAAGTAGTCCAAACATCGTGTAGAAACCTGAAGGTATACACTTAGGTATATCTACACTACAGCAGCACAGCTATGCTTCGGTAGGACTATGGTGTAGATGCATCCTACATTGACAGAAAAAAAACTTTCCAGCAATGTAGAAAATCCATCTCTCCGAAAAGTAGTAGGTAGGTCAATGGACAAATTCTTCTGTCAACCTAGCTGTGTCTACAGTAGGGGGTTAGGTTGACCTAACTACATTGCATAGGCCAGGGGTGGCCAACCTGTGGCTCCGGAGCCGCATGCAGCTCTTCAGAAGTTAATATGCGGCTCCTTGTATAGGCATCGATTCCGGGGCTGGAGCTACAGGTGCCAACTTTCCAATGTGCTGGGGGGTGCTCACTGCTCAACCCCCTGCTCTGCCCCAGGCCCTGCCCCCACTCCACCCCTTCCCGCCTCTTCCCCTGAGCCTGCCGTGCCCTCGCTCCTCCTCCTCCCCCTCCCGAGCCTCCTGCATGCCACGAAACAGCTGATCGGGAGGTGCGGGGGAAGGAGGGGGCTTCATTACATAATCCTCAATATTCAATGCAATATGTACCAGATTTCATATCATGATATAACTAATGTCAGCTAAAATTGCTTGACTCCTGCAAAGAAGTATCATATATAGCTAAAACGAAAATACAGATGCCTGAACAGGTGTTACCTATTATCGTTACAACTCACAAGACAACAGAAAAGAGACTAAGAGCATGGCTACACTTGCAGATGTAGAGCGCTGTGAGTTAAACCCGCCTTCGGACAGCGCAGTAGGGAAAGCGCTGCAGTCTGTCCAAATTGACAGCTGACAGCGCACTGGCGTGGCCACATTTGCGGCACTTGCAGCAGCATTGGGAGCGGTGCATTATGGGCAGCTATCCCACAGAGCACCTCTTCCCATTCTGGTGCTGTGGCTTGTGGGAAGGGGGCAGAGGGGCAATCTGGGCCCTGTCCCAACACCCTGTGATGCAGGTGTGATGAAGGGCAACCAAAATAACTCAGAGAGATGGGACAAAGCTATAATGTTTAGAGTAAAGAGAACCAAGACGGGATGGGATCACAGTAAGTATATAAATGGACAGATGCTAAATGGCAGCTGTGGACTGTAAGAAAGGGGGAGAGAGAGACTAACCAGAGGATAAACAAGTGAGGCAGAAATGTCTTCGCACAAAAGACAGACAGAAATTTGGAACCAGAAACAGTTCAAGAGGAAACAAGAGACTTTTTTTGTGGGGGAAGGGAAGAATGCCTACAGCCTTCTAGATATTTGAAGTTATATTGAAGTGATATAAGTCAATGTATTTAAGGTCAAGACTTAATAGACCAAAAGGCTCTTAATGGCCACATTTTTTCCTCCAAGTGGAGAGGGAATGGGAGAAGAGCGTGGAAGCCATTCACTTCTGAATCACAAAAAATTCACTGCTTCTAAACATTTAGAGAGACAGTCTCAGGGGGAAAAATACTTTTACATTAATTAATTACAAAAGAATGGGGGTTTTGTCTTTGTGCATTTGAGACAATGATTTTGAACCATGAAAAAATGATGAACTGCTCAGTCAATTCACACATTTAGATGGAAAGAAAAGCCACCACGTGAACAGAGCACCACTGAAATGTGTAACATAAAGCTGAGAGCTACAGAACATGGCATAGAATTAGAGACTCAACCCACTACTGGAAGCAATACTTCCAGTCATTTAAAATATAATTTCTGGTAGAGATGATGTAACATGTGAGAGTGGAACTGTGAGACTGCTAACAATTTAGGAGAATTCTAATCCGTAAGTTAACTATTATATTCACAAGAACAGAATGATATACTAGTATCCAAGTCAGTGCTGCAGGGAGTTCCCTTTCTGTCGCCATCACCATCGCTCATCCTGGTCTCGAACATGTCGGACCTGAGCTGAGGGCCCCACCTGGGTGAGCTCAACACCCAGGGCCATTGGCTGCAGCACAATCTTGCCTTCCATATCAACATCAGGGAGCTCAAGGCAGTGTGCCGGGCCTCTGAGGTGTTCTTGCCCCACCTGAAAGGCAAGGTGGTGCAGGTCCTCATGGACAATACAGCGGCAATTTATTACATCAACAGGCAGGGTGGTGCCAGGTCGTCAGCCCTGTGTCGGGAGGCACTCAGCCTCTGGGACTTCTGCATGCTATGCGGCATGCCATCCACCTGGTGGTCGCCCACCTTCCCGGAACCAAGAATGTCCTGGCAGATCACCTCATCAGCATCTTCTCATCTCACCACGACTGGTCCCTCCATCCAAAGATGGTCAGTCTTATCTTCCAAAGGCGGGGGACTCCCCAGGTGGACCTATTTGCGTCCAGATGGAACAGGAAGTGCCACATATACTGTTCCTTGCACAGCAGAGACAAGTAATTCCTAGTGGACACCTTCCTGATTCCATGGTCGGGAGCGCTGATATACGCCTTTCCGCCGGTGCCATTTGTCCACAGGGTCCTACTCAAGGCAAAGCAAGACAAAGTATCTCTCATCCTCATAGCCCTGGCGTGGCCTTGCCAGCACTGGTTTGGCATGCTGCTGAGTCTTTCGGTGGCCGACCCGCTGCAGTTACCTCTCAGGCTAGATCTGCTGTCCCAGAACCACAGCAACCTGCTGCACCTGATGGCGTGGCTGCTGTGTGGCTAAGTACTGATGAGCGGGAGTGCTCAGCTGCAATCCATGGTGGAATCTCCTTCCTTAGAAGTTTTTAAGGTCAGGCTTGACAAAGCCCTGGCTGGAATGATTTAGTTGGGGATTGTTCCTGCTTTGAGCAGGGGGTTGGACTAGATGACCTCCTGAGGTCCCTTCCAACCCTGATATTCTATGATTCTATCAGGATGATGTTCTGAACGCTTTAGCAACAGGAGCTACTCCTGCCCCTCCAGCAAAACTAATAGCAGCTCTGTGGTACTAAGAGACTGCAGTGCTACTTTGTAGACAGAGGTGGGGAATTCAGAAAAAAATATCTAAATGGAGTGGGGGGAAAGGGAGAAGTAAGGTCAAGTTTCTCTGAAGTGGGGTTTGAAGCATCCACCACGTGTCTCTAGATCCTCACCCTCTAGCTCTTCCTTCCCTTCTACCACACCTCTGTTCCCACTTCCAGAGTCCCTGCATAGACCTTAATGTGTTCTGGATGCACCTGATATGTCAACATGGGAGTGCTGCTCGGCCAGCCTTGGGAAAGTGAATGCAGCAAGACAGTTATGCTGAAAAATGGGCTCGTCAGTCTAGCAGAGAAAGGTATAACATGAGCCAATTACTGGAAGTTGAAGCTAGACAAATTCAGACCGGAAATAAGGGATAGATTTTTAACTGAGAGTAATTAATCATTGGAACAACTTATCAAGGGTCATGGTGGATTCTACATCACTGACGATTTTTAAATCAAGATTGAATGTTTCTCTAGAAGATGTGCTCTAGGAATTATTTTGGTGCAAGTTCCATGGTCTGTTTTTACAGGAAGTCAGACTAAGTGATCACAATGGTCCCTTTTGGTGTTGGAATCTATTAATGAAAAAGCAGGTCATATGAAAAGCACCTCCTGTAGAAAAGTGAAATGAACAGAAGATCCATCTTGTAATCAGTTATATCTAAACTGGTTCGTACTCAAAATGCCTGGACACACACAGTTTGAGAAAATTCAGTCAGAATCACTGGATGTTACTATAATACTTCAGAGTATATCTCTATAGGAGTAATCTCATTTTTAACGTTCACTGTATTTCTTTGTGAAAAGATGAGTCATACAAAGGGTTTACTCAGGAAGAGCTCCCACTGGAGTCAGTGAGAAAAGTAAGAAGGACCAAAAGAACTCTCATCCACACTTTCAAAGGAGTTTTTAGATTTTTTCAGCTACCTTTTGATAGCTCAGTCTCTGCTGACTTAGAGCAGAGGATAATACTCAGCATGATGATACAAATGCATTCTAGTAGTCCTCCTCCAACGGTACTAGCAGTGTCATGAAACAGATGACCTAGAGCAACTCTAACCAGTTATGTGTTATTGCCACAAAAGCAAAACCAGGTACAGAGCACGCAATGTCAAGCCAAACGATGATTCTACAAGATGTTTCTAGATGGCTATGTAAAAAAAAAAAACATGAGAAAGCAAAGCTAAACACTGGATTCATGCAATCCCACTCAATTTAAATTTAATGGGAAGAAAATAAAAGATGGTCTGTAGAATGTGACAAAGGAATATTCCTCATTGTCATAAAGGGATTCTGCAACAACTGAGTCAATGTGACTGATGACCTTCCTTGCTCTAATCCTCTGACAGTAAATTTTGTCATACAGTTACATCTCATTTTTTCAGCAAGGTCACTGTTTCCCAGACTTAGTAGGAACGTTTTGGTTAATTAAGCAATAAGACATGCCAAAGCATATGTTGCAGTTTATTTAATTTGCCAGTAAAATTTCCTATTAATATCTACAGTACCACAGTATTTCCTATTGTATACTACTGCAGAGCTAAGATAGACTAATAAAAATAGCCTTCTAGTTTTTCCTTTTTAAAATAAAATCAAGAGAGGTTTTATTTCCCTAGTTAAGTTTCATTTATTTACTTTTGCGTAAAGTTGAGTACTGAGGCTGCAAGTTAAATACTAATGGAAACAACAATAATCTAGTGCCAAGGGAGGATAAGTAGAAGGTCTAATCATGTAATGGATAAAATTGCCGAGATTTGCTAATATAGACAAGCAGTTTCATGAACATATCTGATTTCTGTCAATGTATCAGGATATCACCATGTTTATGAAGCTTTAAAAAAGTAACATTTGCAACAACAGTTAATATATAATCACTTTCCAATACCCATCTTCATCCTTTTGCAAACAGGGGACAAAAAATTGTACCTCTGGTGTCTTGTTACCACAATCTCCTGTAGGATGGTACAGTTCTAAGTTCAAGGACTCAGTACAGTCTTATCAAAAACATGTATGATGTACTTTCAAAAGAAATATTATTAAAGGATCAAAATAAACAACGTTGAACACAGAAATCTTGCCACTGAAAGTGGTCAGGGTTCTGTTCTTATTTTCATTTTACAACTATAATAACTAGTAGTATAGGCTAAGAAAAATAAACATCAAGGGGAAATTAGAAGTATGAAACAATTTTGGCATAAAAGGACACATTTTGGAAGTAATTAAGATGCAGTAGTTATTGTGGTGGTGAACATGTAAGAAATCTCCACAATGAACTATGTTATTTCTTTGTCAATGTCTTTGTTTGTTTTTTAAACTAATGCTTCTTTTACACACCGCACCCGGCATAAATAAATAAAAAAATGTCCAACCGCAGTATCCATTCAGTCCTTTATTTATGTATCTCAGAAGATAAAATGTTATGTACAGAAGTCTTTCAGATGTGATCTCTGGACTTTAAAATTCATTGTAACATCACTAGTATCATGGAGTTTTAAAGTCATCCCCATAATTCTACCACTCCCAGGGTAGTACTATTTCATCTCGTAGCTGGGAGCTCAAATGAGCATACCACACATGATTTGGCTCTAATAATCTGAGGGAGAAGAAGCAATAGCTCAAGCATGGTAGGCACACACCTATTTGGGGGTGGGAAAAGACCCTACAGTTCTTTGTAAGAGCATATGGGGTTCCCTGCATCAGGAGGTATTTCAGTTCTTATTTTGGTTCAACAAATGGGGTAGGAGTAGTGGCACTGATGAAGGAGAAAGTCTGTCCCAGTAGCCCAGAGCTTGGGAGCAACCCTGTGATAAGGCAGTATATGTGTAATACTGAAGAAAAGTTTTCTAGAACTTTTCTGAGTTCCCAAGGGATCATAAAGGGAAAAATAAAGCAACAAGCATTTTAAAAAAAGAAAAGGAGTACTTGTGGCACCTTAGAGACTAACCAATTTATTTGAGCATAAGCTTTCGTGAGCTACAGCTCACTTCATCAGATGCACACTGTGGAAAGTGTAGATCTTTTTATATACACACAAAGCATGAAAAAATACCTCCTCCCACCCCACTCTCCTGCTGCTAATAGCTTATCTAAAGTGATCACTCTCCTTACAATGTGTATGATAATCAAGTTGGGCCATTTCCAACACAAATCCAGGTTTTCTCACACACACACCCCCAACACACACACACAAACCCACTCTCCTGCTGGTAATAGCTTATCTAAAGTGACCACTCTCCTTACAATGTGTATGTTAATCAAGGTGGGCCATTTCCAGCACAAATCCAGGGTTTAACAAGAACGTCTGGGGGGGGGGGGGTAGGAAAAAACAAGGGGAAATAGGTTACCTTGCACAATGACTTAGCCACTCCCAGTCTCTATTCAAGCCTAAGTTAATAGTATCAAATTTGCAAATGAATTCCAATTCAACAGTTTCTCCCTGGAGTCTGGATTTGAAGTTTTTTTGTTGTAATATCGCAACTTTCATGTCTGTAATCGCGTGACCAGAGAGATTGAAGTGTTCTCCGACTGGTTTATGAATGTTATAATTCTTGACATCTGATTTGTGTCCATTTATTCTTTTACGTAGAGACTGTCCAGTTTGACCAATGTACATGGCAGAGGGGCATTGCTGGCACATGATGGCATATATCACATTGGTGGATGTGCAGGTGAACGAGCCTCTGATAGTGTGGCTGATGTTATTGGGGGGGGGGGGGGTCATAAATGTAAAGGGAAGGGTAAACCCCTTTAAAATCCCTCCTGGCCAGAGGAAAAATCCTCTCACCTGTAAAGGGTTAAGAAGCTAAAGGTAACCTCGCTGGCACCTGACCAAAATGACCAATGAGGAGACAAGATACTTTCAAAAGCTGGGAGGAGGGAGAGAAACAAAGGGTCTGTGTCTGTTGGTATGCTGCTTTGCCGGGGATAGAACAGGAATGGAGTCTTAGAACTTTTAGTAAGTGATCTAGCTAGGTATGCGTTAGATTATGATTTCCTTAAATGGCTGAGAAAAGAATTGTGCTGAACAGAATGACTATTTCTGTTTGTGTGTCTTTTTTGTAACTTAAGGTTTTGCCTAGAGGGATTCTCTATGTTTTGAATCTAAATTACCCTGTAAGGTACCTACCATCCTGATTTTACAGGGCTGATTCCTTTACTCCTATTTACTTCTATTTCTATTAAAAGTCTTCTTGTAAGAAAACTGAATGCTTTTTCATTGTTCTCAGATCCAAGGGTTTGGGTCTGTGGTCACCTATGCAAATTGGTGAGGATTTTTACCAAACCTTTCCCAGGAAGTGGGGTGCAAAGGTTGGGAGGATTTTGGGGGGAAAGACGTGTCCAAACTACGTTTCCCAGTAAACCCAGTTAGAGTTTGGTGGTGGCAGTGGTTATTCCAAGGACAAAAGATAAAATTAATTTGTACCTTGGGGAAGTTTAACCTAAGCTGGTAAAAGTAAGCTTAGGAGGTTTTCATGCAGGTCCCCACATCTGTACCCTAGAGTTCAGAGTGGGGGAGGAACCTTGACACACGGCTGTTACTCTGAAACCAAGCATTTTAAAAGACATTGTCAAGACAGTCTGATAATTGCAAAATAAATTATATTAAAGATGGGGCAACTAGGAAAATGGGGGTTTTCATTTAGGCTTTAGTACTGTGTTCAGTATTTGGGTTTCCGACAGCTTTCAAAGAAGGGATCACAAAGAGATATAAAGTGAAAGACCCGAGCTGCCAGCATGGGAGCAAATCCTTGGACTCTGACCCTTTGAAAATAGGAGCTGAACAGAAGTGATGAGTACTTTAGCTACACCATTTGAAAATACTTTGTTTAAATAATGTTAAACAGATTTTTGCTAAGACTATACATTTAAACAGCCAATTATCTTTATAATTACTAAAAATCCTTGTTGTGAAATTAAGTGTCACAAACTGGTTCCATAAACCATAGCCTCAAGAGGGATTATTATTAGGACTCTTTGGATGACATTGTGGCATATGGAACCAGTTGTGACACTTTACTTTCACAGTAAGTAAGGTTTACTTGAGACCTGGCACTGCTGCCACCAGGGCTTGGAAAATTCCCTTGCATATGGTGAGTAGGACGCTGTCCCAGCTAAGTTTCATTAGCTTCAGCAAAATCTAAACTCTCAGGAGTTTCAGTTTTTAAAAAAAGGAAGTTTCTAGCACCTTACAGTTGCAAAGAAAACCTTCGAAATACACACAGAATGTAATCAACATGGGTGTCCTTCAGAGTCTGCACACAGTCCAATGCCTTTACTGTAGCTCTGAGGTCTCCCAAACTGTAGCAGAGTGTAAACTGAACAGATGGTGGGTTTTCACAACTGTTATTGGAAAGGGGATGAGCACCTATGAAACTGACCAGAATCAGGACAGTTTCATTCTGCAGTACCTTAGGAATCCTACAAGAAGCATCACTGGGAAGGATCCCCCAACAATAGAGGTTAGGGACAGATAAAGTAGTGGAAACTCCTCCCTCTCCCCCCCAATTGCAGCAGCCAGGACACTAGAGTGGGAAGAGGAAAGAGAGAGAGAGATTATTGTAGGGAGCAAAACAACAGACTGGCTTGACTTCTGGCAAAGCTGAGAAAAGTAGAGAATAGCCAGACAGTTCTTCAAGAGCATTGAGTGGGCTAGAGGAGGCACAAAAGACAGTTCTTGTCAGTCAAGAAAATTATCTAAAGTATATCTATTCTGTAATTTATCTGCTATGAAATGTGTTTATGATTTTTATAGTTCTGATTTTGAAGTGGACCTGCAAGAAGTAGTGAAGGGAGGAAGGTGGGAAAAGAGTAGGCACACATTTCTTTTCTGGCCTTCATATGTATAAAGAAGGCCTGACTTTTGTAGATTTAAAAACAAAAATGTCAGGTCTTATTTTAACATCACGAAGAAACAAAAAACGATATTGAAAAAAGCACATTTTTCCCTTTGTTTACAGGTCACCTTCACACTGATGTTTATTGGGAGACTGCTTATGTAAATTTTACCAGTAAATAATGCATATATCCCAACAAATATAAACTCACAGAAATTGTTTCCTACAGCTCTTTTTCGCCAGAAATCTGCATGTGACAATTCTGACTGCTCATTTTAATAAAAAATTAAAAAATATGAAACTCTATATTGGCCTTAAGGATGGGGGATTACATAATCTTAAAGGTACACAACTGTTAGATAATAAAAAATTTAGGATCCTGAATTATGTCAGGGATTTTTATTAAAAATCATTTTTTGATGTAGCTTCTTTGCTAGGGCAGTTTTAGTAATTCAGGATAGCAGTAGCAAGTTGCCAGATGGTACGCCTACAGAACTATCTTTAATTTCTTCCTTGGAGATGCAGACTATGATTTCTGCAACTCTGCTGTAATTTCCTTTTGAAAGGAATCTGTCAAACTGAATTTTTTGGAACTTAACTTTTTTATTTTTTACCCAGCTTTTGATAGCACGACCTGTTAAAGAGTATATTCCATATCTTTTTTTTTTTGCTCCCCTACAGATGTTTGCAAGGATCTTTTCAATGTGGGAAATATTGATTATACAGAGAAAACAGTGAAAGTGACAACCTACAACATTTCTGTTAAATACAAGCAGTAAATAAAACATTTTTTAAAATTCATTAACTTCTCTCAATGATAACATTAGATATTATTTTGATAATAGTAGGTACACTTTTATTTTAAAAGAAATGCTATTTTCAAGTTGAAAATGTCCCCTTGAATTCTTCGCACATAGGTAGATAAAACTGAGCAAATGCAATCCATGCTGACCACTAACTAACCCTATCAAAAGAATGGAATAATCATGGTATGATAAATGGAAATTGAGAATATTCTCCACATTTCAGGAGGCGCTCAGCACCCAGCATGATTGGGCCCCATAAGAACACAACTGCTGTGTTATTTGGAAACTCAGTTGACAAGGAGAACGTGTGATTTTATCTTGTGCTTCCGTGGCAAACTGGAGAATTATAGCATTTAATGAAGATATAACCTGCACTTGTATAGAGGATTGGTACATCACCATATGGTACACCGAACAGAAGCATCTTTATAAAACCTTCATAATGAAACTGCACCAGATAAATATAAAAATGTGTACCCAGTTGGAAAATAAGAAGAGAGCACTGTATGATTGGACTGGAGAAAGGGGGGGAAGGAGGGAAAAACACTTTGTTTCCTGCAGCAGCAATTAAGTCTTCTCCTGAAGCTATGTCTAAAAAAGTGTGTTTATTTTGCAGCCTAAAAAGTGAATGAGATATTGAATATGTAAACATGTTCATGTGTTACATAAGATTTTGTTTTTGATGGGTGTAATCAGGATAATAAAAGATAATTTGGGGGAGGGAAGAAATTGAGGAGACATAACATTAACTCTTTTTATGAAGATGCTTGAAATATCAAAAATGCTTGAAATATCTACTTGCCAGTAGGAAGCTGAAAGCTAGGCGGGGAAGAAAACAGGGCATCCATTTCTGCTGAATTTAAACTTTAAAAAAACATTTAAATGTCTAGACCTTAAGATCTAAAAGAAACTCTTTCAATTATAAGCAAATGCAGTCTGTCCTCCTGAGTCGGCAGACAGCTCCAGTACCTTTGCTGCTGTTCCTGGCTTTGCTGAGCAGCAACAGAAACAGGCACTGAAGTTATTCATACAGGAAGTTGACCCTGACCAATGGAGGCTAGGAGGAAATGACAGAGTAGCAGAGACCTGCTTCACCCCATTCCAAAAGCCAGGAGGCTCTGGAAAAGGAGAAGAGACAGAAAGTTTATCTTTCTCTTTCAGCAGCCAGAGAAAGTAGAGCTTCACATTTTTCTGACACCAATTAGCCTGGGGCCATGGATTATGAAACCAACCCCTCACTCTCAGACACACACCAGAATCCAAGGACAGCATTCTGGTGTCACCCACCCTCTTTCACAGCAGCTTGGGATGGTGGAGGAGGGGAACAGCTAAGCTTCGAACCAGGACAGCGCCCCTGCCACCCAATAATCTTTTGTATCTACCACTGACTAGCAACCTTGGTCATTCAGCTGGTAGGTATCTACCAATTCTACCCTGGACTAAGATACTGCATCTGCAATTTCAGATGAATTGGGTTGGTTTTGGCAAACTTAACCAATGTAATTACTAGGTTTATAAAAAGAAGCTAATAACAATCTTAATTACAGAGAGAATAGTGTCTCTCCATGATGAGAGTCACTACTACTCCAGTTCCCAAGAGGAAAGCATCTCCTCCAGTGCTCTTTAGAATCAGGCCAACCATACAGGCATCTAACAGTTATCAATATAAGCCTTCACCACCTTTCAGATACCACACCACTAGTCCAGCAAAGACTTATGTATGTGCTTAATTTTAAGCACCAGTAGGTTTTGTAAACTCCATTTAGGCCCCAGTTTAACTATTAAATGGTATCTTTTTCAGCTGTGTAATTCCACCCCCTCCTCCTTTGGAGTGCATCTCAGTTTAGTTAATAGGTCACTGAACTGGTTTACATTAATTGTCTTAAGTACCTTCTTTCCACTCCCAAGGGGAGAAACAAGGATCATTCAGTTCCACTCTAGTCTATGAAGCTGAATAGCAAAACATAGGTATTACATGTGTCTGATTTGTCACTAATTCCTATAGGATCTTTGTATCCTTGCAGTAAACAATTGCCTTTTCATTATCATCCATCCAGTCAGCACCTTCTTACCTACCTGGCTTGCTATATTTATAGCAGATGAAAGGTAGTCATCTGCACAAGGAATATCTGAATCCTTAATTAACTTTTAATTCCTAATGTTTCATTAGGCTGAATAGACTACATTAACACATCAGCCAAAATACCTCATGTTAAAAGGTTTTTGCTGCACATATTTTTAGTTAGTTTGAAAAGAAAAAGTCTAACTTAGTACCTACCTTGTGTTTCCCTCTGCAGATTTTTTATGAACATTGGCCTACTTCCATATTACCCAGTTGAGCAAATTCAGAATAGTCTTTGCAGAGTAACATTTGAGAAAGTCTCACTTCTCTATATTAATGGAGTGCAGTGATTTATTTCCTGTACCTTTTTTCCTTTAAACCTTCCCCGCCCTCCCTTTTCATTTTTTTATTTACAAGCTCCAGGAACGAAATATGCCAACATGTTTCCCTCTATGAAAACAAACTGTGCCCTCTACATGCCCGAGAGATATTTACAAGGCTGTCCGGTGGTCCCAGTCCCATGTAATCATGAACTTCTCCTTTCAGAAATCTACCCTTTTTAAAAAATGTTGTTAAAAAAAAAAAAAAAACCAGGACTCACAAGAACCACTCCTCCCCACTGCCCCAAACCCTCGGGCTGACGTTAGGAGGCATGGAACAGGAACAACAGAACACCATGTTACACCAACACTTGCACGGCGGGTTCAGGGCCAGCCCAGGGAGGGCGGATGGGGATTTCTCAGTGTTATTGTCCAAGATGTCTATTTCTCCGCAGCAGCGGCGGCACGCACGGCTGGCCTCAGCCAAAACCAGGGGCGACCGTCCTCTGCCTACTTGCATCAAGAGCACCCCCACGGGCAGAGAGCGCGCCACGGCTCTCCGCCGCCGGGCAGGGCTTTGGGGGAGCGGGAGAGGGGAGCGAAGAGCCGGGGGAAGCGGGTGAGCACAGCCCCTGTGCTGCCAGAGGGACCCGCTCAGCGAGCGGGCTCATGGTGGCTGTGAGGAACCACTAGGGAGGGAGCCTCTGAGCTGCTTCCTAACGCACACGCCAGCAGAACGGGGCCGGTACCGCAGCGGACACGAGCCGGGTCTGCATGGGAGAAAGGGGAGGGGGGGGGGGCTCCAGGGGAAAGAAGCAGAGACGGGGGTCGGCGGGGGGGGGGGGGGTCTCCGTCCCAAGGGCCAGCGGCCGGGGGTGGGGGCAGCACGAGCCCGGCGCTACTCACAACAAGAAGCTCATGGCGCAGGCGGCGGCGGCGGCGCGGGACCAGCGAGTGGCTCCGCTCTCGGCTCCCAACGGCAGCGGCCGGCGCGGGGGGGGCGGAGGAGAGCGCGGGGCGGGGCGCGGAGAGCCGGGGCCTCCCGCCGCCGCTGCCCGTAGAGTTCCTCCGTCCCCGCTGCTTCAGGACCCCCCCCACACACACACACACACCGTGACATTGCCCCCAAACACCCCCTCCTCAAACACCGCCCCCAGCATCCCTGCCACCCCCCAAAACCACCTCCCACAGCCTCCCCCACGCTCCCTCCCAACTCTTCCCCCACTGCCCACCAAAACCACCCACCCCTGCCTCCGCCAAACCCCACATACCACCCCCAGCACTAACCCTGCCCCAACACCTCCTCCCCAAACATGCCCACAGCCTCCCCTGTATGCTGCACCCCCTCTCCAAACACTGCCCATAGCACCCCACTGCCTCCCATCCAAACACTACACCCCATTTCTGCAGCACCTCACGCCCCCAAACCTCCCACTACTGCCACCCTCTTAGTACCTCACTTACCTAACGCTACTTCTCCGGCTACTTCTCGCAACACCCTCTCCCCAATCACGGCACCCTGGTACCAGCACTGTTCCTCCAAATACCTCCCACCTCTCCCGCATTGCCTACTCCCTAACCTCCAAGAATCCACCTTCAACAGGACAACTGTCTTCACGAAAGCCCCAATAGCATTTCCCTCACAACAAGCCTATCAGCATTCCAGACCTTCCCCTAAACCTTCATTAGTGCTTGCCCCATCCAAAGCTCCTACCAGTATTTTCCTCATAACATACCCGCAACACCTCCCCATTAGCATTTCTCTAAACTGAAGACCCCCCCGCCACTACACCCCATTCCCAACACCCACTATTCTGCACTAACATCTCCCAGTAACGAGATTAGTCTAGTGGACAAGGCACTGGACTGGGACTCTGAAAACCTGGGTCCATTTCCCAACTGACTCACAGATTTCATTTGTGTCCTTGGGTAAATCGCATAGTAATTCTGTGCCTCAGTTTCCCATCTGCTGCAAAGACAATAGTTCCCTATTTCACGTGGCTCAGGAATTGATAAAATCAGAATCAAAGTATTGGAGAACAGCTGCAAGCCACATTTCTGGGCAGTTTGGACTGTGCTTTGGGTGTCCCTACCGTACAAGACAACTCCTAGATCAAGCAAGAGACTCTTACTTTTCTTGGGGGTCTCCTACCCAGTATTCTAGTCTAAACAAAAATAAAAAGTGCAATCCAAGGATATAGGCTGTTGGTGAAATCTTAGCCCTATTGAAGTCAATGGCAAAACTCTTATGACTTTAGAAGGGCCAGAATTTCACTTCTTTATTTCACAAGTTGCTGGGTGCAAGCAGATGCCTGCTGTGGGATCCCTGAGTTCTGCGTCAGTGGGTGAAGAGTCTGTCCACATGGAACAACTTGTAGGATCAGGGCCATAGTTGAGACAAACAGAAAAATTCACTTTAGCATTTAAATGCATAAGAAAGGCAGGAGACCTTCAGGGTTGCTGTAAGGCAAGTTGGATTTTGCCAAAAGATGTCAGAGCTTAACAAAGAGTTTTAAAATTTTTATAGGATAAGTTCTAGGGTTTGAAAGTCTCCTGCCTTACTCATGCATTTAAAAGTTGAATGGCTTTTTCTGTATTCCAAACTAAGTCAGAATGTCAGGTTGGTGTCTCCCTGCTCTATTCATAATTATATTTTAATACTCTGTATTAAAGAAGCTTTTTTTAAAAAAATGGTTTATTGGGGGATTTGGGGTGTAATTAGGATGCATTTAAGATGACATTGCACTTTTTTCAATATATTTTTTAACAATCTGTATCTAGAGGGTATTTCTGAATTTGTTGGCCAGGTAGATCAGGCCCTATGCCTCAAAAAATATTGGGGGGAAAAACTCAAATGCAGATGTATTCTGGTTTGGACCTGAATAATCTGCATTCCCTCCTCCCACCCAAATGCACTCTTCTGCCTCCAGAATGTTGTATTTTACTAGCAAGCTAAATTTCAAAGTCTTACTGCAGTATACTATAAGAGACGCTTTACCTTGGTAACTGTCATGGGAGATTACATTACCTGTATACTTTATGCCTTGTAGCATTTTTCTATTCCTAAGGGCAGGAGATATGCTTATTCCAGACATTGGGGATATGAGGAATCAGCAGCAGACTGCAGTGTTACATAAGCATAGACCTGCTCAGCTGAGCAAGTAAAGACATGTTGAATCTAACAGATAGGAGGAGACAAAGGACCAGCACTAATAGGTTCTTGAGCTGCAGCCACATCCACAACACCAACCTTAGTGCTTGGAGAGTTAAGAGCCAGAGGTCCTTATGCTCCACTAAAAGTACTGCTTACAGGAACCTGATTGGAGGAGCTCTGGAGCCCCTGATTGGAGCGGGTACACTATTTAAGCCAGAAAGAGACACAGAAAGTCATCTGTGCAACAAGATTGATCTTTGTTTCCACCTACAACATACTGTGCTGTCAACTACTTCACTCCCAGCTTTGTCCAACTTCAGTCCTATCCTGCCCTTCCCTTTTCTGTTCCTGGTCCCTACTCCTTTTTCCTGAGTTGGACTCTTTGACTTTGATCCTGGGTCTGACCCTTGTCTCTGACTGGTTCTGACCCTTGGTTCCATTTCCTGTCTCCTGCTCTGACCACTAGCTCAGACTGCCCATGTCCCAGTCCCTGATAGCAACGGCCTCACATCTGTTTTTGGGGATTATCTACTATACCACAAAGCATAAAAATTTACTTTGAAAGGGCCCTAAACCTAACACTTGACAAAATGCTTTGGTTCCAAATGAAAGTTTCCGGGTTCTAGTCACTGATAAAGATGAATTCATTTGGTGCTCAGAGCACAAAAATGTTCTTAAAATTATAATAATAAGAAGAATAATAAATACAAGGTAAATTTGACATATGTAATGAACCTTTTTCTTATCCTGGGTGTAGGGTCTTTGTTTCATAAATACATTCATGTTTACATATAAATGTTTTCTTACAGGAGTCACAGTGATGCCTGGAAGATATCAGTGTCATATTAAGCCATAATACATGTGCAATCATTGTCATATATTGCTTATAGGCTGTTTTGCCAACAAACTGTTGCCTCCTAAAGGTAATCTTGCAGACACTCTGAAAACTGCAAGACGGGTTCTGGAATGGGATACTACCCACATAGATATTCTTCCCATCAGTGGAGGAACAGATACGTTGAAGGCAAGATAAGTGAAAACAGATGTGCATGCATCTATTGTTGACAGGAATCCTGCTTGTGCTCTGCTCAGTTGAGAAATATTCAGGAACAATTTATCTATATGAAAATAAGATCTATGTAGCACTGCCATAGTCAGTGAGGCTCAATGATCTGGTTACGCAGTGAAAAGCTGTTTGGCCTGGAAGCTGATTTATGTTATAGGCCAAACTGTCAAAAGCAGCTTCTAAAATTGTACCTGCAAAGTTTCTGCACTCAAGTTTTTGTATATGCAAATCTTGGGTCTGCATATTGAAATACATGTTATGAATGCAAATCTCAGGTTTGGCATATGCAAAAAACTTGAACATTAAAAACAACAGGCTCAGCTTTAAAAGCTGGGCTGAAGCCCCTTTGCAAATCCACATATGTGACTTATTGTGTCCAAAATCCAATAAATTGGAGAGGACTGTTGTGCAAAGGCTTGTGCTCTAAATTGTCCAAGGTAACAAAAGTCCAACTCATCCTATTACATAAAATTGTTTATAAATATGAGTAAAAATTAGGAGAGAAATAGATTGGTACAAAATGGGTTGTTTATTTTCAAAGAATGGCGATAAGAGGCCTTCAAGGCTCCTGGTAAAGTCATGCATTGGCAGAACAAGCTGATTCTAGAAATGGGAGAATGTGTTTACAGTTTAAATCACCAAAATGTTTTGATTGGTTAATTTTAATGGGAGAGGTCACCTCCCCTTCTTTGACATTGCTTTTATCTGGGGTTGCACTAGATAGGACCAGTGGAATGTGAGACTGAAAGGAGTGAGCTTCACCATCATGGCTGCCAATATCCCCACCATCTCCCGGAAGCCTGGGATCCACCATGACAGGGTGGGTCTTCACTGTTCCAATTCTGAAAGAATCCTTACCGGAGCAGGTCAGAGAGATGGAAAACCAGAGAACATCACCAGCTTTGGCTAAATCCTGACAATCTTGCATGTGAGCCTTAGGCTCCTGCTGTCACGTCCTCCCTCATGTGTCATTTTCCTTTCCTACCTTTTTTCTTTTCTGCATTATTTCTTTTTGCCTCTGACTGATAAGAATTTGACTTATTTGGCCAAGATAACTCCACCTTTTTCAACACTGCTATGAGTCTGTGACCAGAAAGGCCGGCAATGCCTTGAATAGCACAGTGCCAGGTCACACAGTGGCTGATCAGACAGCATGCTGGGCCTGTATTACTCCAGCAGTGAGGATGTAAGTGAAAGTCAGTACCAGAGACATTGTATGCTTGTCTTGTCTTAAAGGAACAACAGCAGTTCTATGCCATCTAAAGTAACCCCCCTTCCCTCCCCCCCCAAAAAAAGTCAGGACAGTTAGGACTGTCTTTAATACCAATTAATACCCTGTAAAAGACTCTCAAGCATAGTGACAGGTTTCAGAGTAGCAGCCGTGTTAGTCTGTATTCGCAAAAAGAAAAGCCGTACTAGTGGCACCATAGAGACTAACCAATTTATTTAAGCATAAGCTTTCAAGAGCTACAGCTCACTTTTCCACTGAATGCATCCGATGAAGTGAGCTGTAGCTCACGAAAGCTTATGCTCAAATAAATTGGTTAGTCTCTAAGGTGCCACTAGTACTTCTCAAGCATAGTGGTGGTGGTGGGTTTCCCTATGTACTCCTTTAAGAGAAAGGGCATAAGGAATAAATAAAATTAAAAAAAACCTTAACATTTCAAATACTTTAACTGTTTATCCTTCTTCTTCGCTGTTTTTTTTAATAAAAAGTTGAAAAGATTGCAATGGTGGTTATTACAATGGGAGTAAGCCTACAATAACTCAACATGAACCCCTGAACCCCACTTCACTGTTTAATATTGTAACCGAAGAAGCCTTTGTTTACATCTTAACCGTAATGGGCCCTGAGATACCCATTTATCAACCCAATGGAACACATGGGATACAGGACACATGTATCTTAGAGCTTGTTTACACTTTACTCCTGGGGGAATTCTGTGCCACTGCACATGCACAGAATTTATGTCCCTCACAGATTTCTTTGCTTCCTTGCAGAAAAATGGCTTTTTGATGGGGAAGCAAAGGGAAGTCACGAGAGTGGTCATAAGACCCTCCCCAGCAATATGTTTTGTGTGCCCAGGGCAGCCGACAGAGAGGTAAATCACTGTGGGGCGGGGGCAGGACTGGGGAAAACCCGGCTGGGCTGGGAAGGATGGGACTTCCTCTTCCCCTGCATGGCAGCTGGGGCTGTGTCAGACCCACCCCCAGATTTCTCCCCCGCACACTTCAGCTGTGAGAGATCACTATACAGGTTGCTGCTCCCCTATCTGCCCAACCCCCATGCATCCAGACCCTTCATAAGCAGACCATCCCGCCGAGCCCCACTCCCTCTGCACCCAGAACCCCCCTGACAAGCCTCACTCCCCCTGCACCTGGACCACCCCAACAAGCCACCATACCCGGATTCCCACCCTACCAAGCCCCAACCAGCTGCACCTGGATCCCCATCCCACTGAGCCCCACTCCCCCTGCATCTGGACCCTCCACTAAACTCCCCACACCCAGACCCCCCTGCAGAGCTCTATCCCCCCCAAACCCAGACTTCCCCCACTGAGCCCCAACCACCTTCATCTGGACCCCCCTGCAGAGTCCCATTACCACTGCACCCAGACCCCCCCAACAAGCCCCTGTGCATCCAGATCCCCCCCACACCCAGATCCCCCACTGAGCCACCCGCACCCAGATTGCCCCATACAGAACCCTCTGAAACCACACCTGGATCCCCCCACGCTAAGCCCCTCCACACTTGGATCCTGCATTACTGAGCCTGCCTGCCCACACCTGGTACAGCTGGCATGAAGGGGCAAGGCGGTGGGTGTTTCTGGGGCAGGCCCAATCCTTGCGCTGTGTCCGGGTTGGGTGCAGCCTCACCACTGAGTCCATGTCCCACGGGGGAGCTGCACAATGATCTCCCACCTCTGGGCAGCCAGCGGCCTGTGCTCCGCAGTGCCATGCTGGAGCCTCCACATTTATATGACAAATAAAATGTGCAGAATTTTAAAATACTGTGTGCAGAATTTATAATTTTTTGGCACAGAATGCCCTCAGGAGTAACACTTATAATGCTACAGCACTGTAGCTGCACTACTGTTACACTTCATTGAAGACACTACCCGCACTGATGAAAGGGCTCTTCCTGTCAGCATAGGTATTCTACCTCTCTGAGAGGAGGAGAATTCTCCTGTCGACCTATTGCTGTCTACACCGGGGGGTTCGGTCTGTTTAACCGCGTTGCCAGGAGTGTCGATTTTTCACACCTCTGACTAATTTCCTAGTCAGGCCTTATTCATTTGAGACAATTCATCTTTTTCCTGCAGCCTTCAGTCTGTTAGTTACATAATTTCTTTCTCCTTAGTGACCAAGCTTTTCAAAATGAGAAACATGTTTAGAAGGGAAAATGGGAGATGACAACATGGTTAAATGATTAAGGCAGGGACGTGGGAGTCCAGATTCATGGGTTCTTTTCCCACCTCCGCTAGACTCACTGTTTGAGCCTTGAAAAGTTTGCCAAGCACACCGAGCCTCAGTTTACTCACCCGCAAGATGGATATATTAGTTATTACAACACCACCTCGCTCTTATGTAGCACTTTTCATCAGTCGACTTCAATGTGCTTTACAAAGGAGGTGACTGTTGTTACACTGAGCCACAGAGAGGTGAAGCCCCTTGCCCAAGGTCACCCGGCAGGTCCGTGGATTATCCGGGGACAGCACCCAGGTGTCCTGAGTCTCGCCCAGTGCTCCAGCCACGAGGCAACACGGCCTCCCTGGATCAAAGCGCACTAAGCTAAAGGGCGACCAGGCTCCCTTATTCGGGGTGGAGCATCCACACGGTCACGGGGAGCCGCTGCTCCGGACTAGGTGCAGACAAGCCCTAACCCCTGTCTAGGTTCGGTCTAGCCGAGGTCTTTTCGCCAGGGGTTTCAGCGACCTGGGGGAGGGGGGAAGAGTCTCTCTTCTTCCGGGCTCGGAGCGTCCACACAGGGAGTCACCGGACACGACACCCCCCGTGTAGCCCAGGGCTCACCCCGGTACCACCGCAGGGGCTAAACCTAGCCCGCCCGCGGGAGGGGGCGGCGGGAGGCGCGAAGCGCCCAGTCCAGGCTGGGCCGGGCCCCCACTCGCCATGGCAACCAGCTCGGGGCCAGCCCCACCACCGCGCCAGGGCCTCCTGGGAAGGGGAGGCGGAGCCGCCCGCCCCGGGCCACCTGGTGTCCCCGCCGCAGCGCATGTGCCGGGCCCGCTCCGCCCCCGCCGCCGCCTCGCCTCGCTGCCGCCGCCGCCCATGGCCGGGACGCGCTGGGTGCTGGGCGCGCTGCTCCGGGGCTGCGGCTGTAGCTGCAGCAGCTGCCAGCGCACCGGGGCGGCCTGCCTGCCCCTGCGCCCCGCTGCCTCCGCCGCCGCCGGCCTGTCCGGCCTCTCCGGCCGCCGCCGGCTCCTGCTGCTGCTGGGGGCGGCGGCCGCGCAGAGCCGGGGCCTGCAAGTGGCGGTGGCCGCCGGCAGCCTGCCCAGCCCGGCCGGGCCCGGGTTCGGGGCCTTGCGGGGCCCGCTGCTGCACCCGGCCCACCCGGGGCGGAGCTACGGCCAGGTACCATCCCCCCCGCCGGCCGTATGGGGGGCGTAGGCCCTCGGCCCGCACCCCCTTCCCTGGGGAACCTCCACCCCACCCTAGGGGTCGCTGCTCCCCGTTTCTTGGGGGGGTTCCCAAAGGGCCCCCTGGTTGACATCCCGCCTTCAACTTTCTGGGGGACCCTGAAGGGGGGCGTAACTCCCCCCTCGATCTCTGGGGGATCTTGTGGGTGTTGCTTCATCCTCCCCTGACTACCCCTGCCCCCCCCCCCAGATTTCTGCAGGAATTCTCTGCCCCTGTCCCCCGAAATCTGCTCCCTTTTCTTCAGTCTGTAGGGGGGCGCCCATCTCTAGCCTCTGGGGGGGGGGTCACTCCCTTTTCCATCAACTCCCCCTTTCCTAGGGTCACTACCTGGGCTCGCTATCTCCTCCCTGGCACCCACTCTGAGTGATATAAGACTTTCCAGGGGGGAGAGGGGCTGTTTTTTCCTCCTCATGTTCCTGTGGGTAGCACCCAATCTTTATTGGCCACTGTGTCTGTTTATACCTAGGAGGTCAGTGGAAAAGCCATTTATTGGAGCCCTTACAGGGTTAAGAAGAAATTCTTGTCACCCTTGGGAGAACTCCCTTACCCAGCGTTGAAGGTCACCTCTGTTGCCTTCTCCATCGTGCCTAGGAGGGGAGGACATTATCTGAGATGTTAAATACCCAGTCTCTTGTCAAGATAGCAAATTAGAAGCCACAGACTTTTTTGTATAAGTAACTTCTCTAAGAATGCTATCATTCTGTAAAATGACTGTGAACTATTGTATACAGGGTTTTTTTCCCCTGTATTGTGTCTAATTTCTTGAATGCTGAGATTTGTGTAAGAAACTTTTTTTAAAAATGATTAATTGCCCAAATCTGCTAGACTTGTAGCATAGCATAAAATAGTTTTCAGAGGAAGGTCTTGTGTATCCTGTTGCCATTAGGCAACTGGCTCAGGGTCCCTAAAATTAAGTTTCTCATTACTTGCTCAGCTCATTTATTTCACTGTTCCTTCCATGCTCTCGGTGAGGAGTGTGTGGACTTTTCAATCCTATGTTTCAGCTTTAGAAAAAGTAAAACATGGTGAATTTTTCACAGAAACTGGGTCTGTGTTTGAGTTTGTAACAAAATAATCTGAGTAGTTTTCCCTTTTCTTCCAAAGATTTCAGGCACCTCTCAGTCATTAGGCATTATCTGTGGTGGAGACCCTGAAAAGCAGACTTTTTAAGAAATAGTTCTTTTTGTTTAAGTCATTTACTACTCCTGGGACTGAAAAAATCTGTATAAGGAGCAATCCTACAGTTTGACTGGGTAATCTAATAGACTGTTTTTATCTCTGTTTACTTCTCTGAACTGCTGGTGAGAGCCTGCACAATATTCATTTAATAGTTGTAACACAGAAGGGAATGATCACTGAAACAAGTAGTTGAGCAGCTGTTGTTAAAAATAATACTGTTTTCCTTTTTCAAAGGACTTGAGTTCCTCATTTCAAGATGAGTATCCTCCACTCTCAGAGTATGAACCAATTCCATCCAAGACTGGAGAGGAAGATGATGTGTTTCTTATCCGAGCCCAAGGATTGCCATACTCTTGCACTGTTGAAGATGTGCTTAGTTTTTTCGCTGGTATAATATCTGGTCTTATACAGAGATGTGATGTGGTTGAATGTGTTTTTAAATATTAATGATTGAACCTAAAACTTAAATCCTATGTTTACCGTTCAGTTCCATTTTTATAAGTATTTGATATGGTGGAGCTATTTATTCTGTGTTCAGTCTCTCTCTGTCTCATAAGGGTACAAATTAGGGCTGTTAAGCGATTAAAATAATTAATTGTGATTAAAAAAATTAATCCTGATTAATTACACTGTTTAACAATAATAGAATACCATTTATTTAAATATTTTTGGATTTTTTACATTTTTCAAATATTGATTTCAATTTTAACAGAATACAAAGTGTACAGTGCTCACTTTATTTTTTTATTACAAATATTTGCACTGTAAAAAAACAAATAGTATTTTTCAATTCACCTAATACAAGTACTGTAGTGCAATCTCTTTATCATGAAAGTTGAACTTACAAATGTAGAATTATGTACAAAAGAACCCTGCACTCATAAATAAAACACTGTAAAACTCTGCTTAATTGACAGCTCTTGTACAAATAAATCATTTAACTTTATTTTTAAAGTTATATTTTAAAATACTCATTATTTGAATTACAAACTCAAAAAATAAAAATTTGCCAAGCAGGTAAGGCCTTGATGCTACAATCTGATCCAAGTGGGTAGATCCTTGCATCCGTGCAGAGCTCTGCTGACTTCTGTGGCCCTCCATGTGGGTATAAATATCCACCTGTTTAGAACAGATTGTATGATCAAGGCCTTAAATTGATAACCAGTCGAAATTAAGGCAATGTATGATCCTAGTTGTGTGTATATGGAGATATCTCTATCTATAGATAGATAATGGCATCTGTATGGCATTTACTGTCCTGTGTTTGATATACTGTAGTGTGCTGCTTGGGTGAAATTTTATATAGGATCAGAATGTTCAGTTTCGATTGGACCAGCAGATTATGGTAAGGAAGAAACACAATAAATCAATACTGTGTTGTTTCTTTAACCATGTCTTTTGTGTGTAACTTTCTAGACTGCAGGATTCGAAATGGAGAGCGTGGGATACACTTCCTTTTAAACAGGGATGGCAAACGCAGAGGAGATGCTTTGATTGAACTAGAGTCAGAACAGGATGTGCAAAATGCCTTAGAAAAGCACCGGGAATATATGGGTCAGCGGTACGTGGAAGGTACGTGTAATCCATCTGTTTTGAAGATAACCTACATATATTAAAACAAGCGCAGAATATTTCGGAACAAAACTGAAGTTATATACTGTGTGGGAAACAGAGGGAAAAGTGTTGTAGAAGTTAAAAGGACTGAAACAGTAACTACAAGAAATGTGATTGTGGTTGTGAAGATTGTTGTATATCAATCAGTGTCAGCATACACAGTTTTACTATTTAGTACCTATAAGCAAAAACCTTTAGGCATTGTTCAGTGTTGTTGTTGTTTTTTTTTAACAACTCTTAATTCTAAAGAGGGCCTGGAGGGTAACTAGAGTTAAAGCTAGCTTCCTGTTTTGAACTTTATTTTCATATATGCTTTCCCTCTCTGCTCCCAAACTTCACCAAAACCAAATGAATCCCTTCAAAAGCTCAAATACCATGTCTTATCCCATGATTCCATTTTATGAAGAAGGTTAGGCAAATAATACAAAGAGCTTTGGAGAGAAGGGGATTGAAAAGTCATGGTTTAGTCTCCAAGAATTTCCTTACCTTTTTTTGCTTGTCATTTCTCTGAAATGGATTTACATACTTCAACCTTTTCTCCTCCTGTCGTTCTTCCAATAGAGCTGTTTGGAAAATGTATTCTTTTCCCATTGAAAATATCAACAAAGAACACTTTGTTTTTATCAAAATTGTCCACAAAAAATCAAAACCTGAGATACTTTGTCCAAAAATAAAAACATTTCATTTTTGAAATGCCTCCACAACCTGGGTATCTCATGCTCCCATCTTCCGCTATAGGCTGGGATTCCTGGTTGGACTCCATCTTTCATGATGCATCACAGTCTCCCCTCTTGATAAGGGAGGCTGTGCATCACGACATTCATACGGCTGCAGGGCATTATGTATTCCCAGGGAATTCTGCACCAACAGTTCTGCGCACAATATTTTAAAACACTGCAAAATTCTACATATTTTATTTGTCAAAAAAACCCACTATAATCACGCCAGTTTCAATTATTTTGGTAATTTATTTCAAAATACCTGTCAGCAAGCATGTCTGTAACAATAGACTACAAAAAAAAGACTCAGGAAATGTTTTCTGACCAATAGATTTGTTACTAGGCATATTAATACAGAATGCTGAGTAATTCATTTAAACTAGCATACAGAAACATATTTCCTGCACCCCTCAGAAACAATGCAAAGGCTTGGGGGAGTCGGGGTGACAGGGGAGCCAAAGGAGATGGAAGTAATTGCTGGGAAGAAGCTTGGGAATGAACCTGAAGTGTGGGTGGGAGAAGTATGGAACTGGGTTTTGGGTTTTTTAGAGCAGAGGAGGGATTGTTAAGGAGTTGGTGAACCTCCCCCATGCTGACCCTCCGCTTCTCCCATTCAGCCAGGCACATCTGCCCCCACCCCATGTGTCCCTGCATCGCCACTCCCCATTCAACCAGGCATATCTGCACACGTTCTCATGTAGCCCTGCACCTTCACTCAGCCAGGTATAGCTGCTCCTGTCTTCATCTGTCCCTGTGCCCCGATTCAGCCACCCCCATTCCCACACTACAGGATCTGTCGGTTGCTGTGTGGCTTGCAGGTTTGAAGGGGATTCCTTTCCCCGTTACATAAGTTTCATAGATTCATAAAATATCAGAGTTGGAAGGGACCTCAGGAGATCATCTAGTCCAACCCCCTGCTCAAAGCAGGACCAATCCCCAATTTTGCCCCAGAACCCCCTAAATGGCCCCCTCAAGGATTGAACTCGCAACCCTGGGTTTAGCAGGCCAATGCTCAAACCACTGAGCTATCCCTCCCCCCATTGTAAAAGTTTTTTAAACTTCTCGGGAAACCCAAGTGAAAACTACAGTTAAAGTTGAAAGAATCCTATTGCTTCAGCCCAAAACCAAGAAGAGACTCTTTCTTTCTTCAGGGTGACTTTGCAGAGGTTGGGGTGCAAAGGAAAATATACAGTCTAGTCTTGTCTTGTATTCTTTGCAGTTTTTGAAATACATAATGAAGATGTAGATGCCATATTGAAGAGTCTGCAGTCCAGTTCATCCCCTGCAGTTAATGATGGAGTTGTACGCCTCAGAGGCCTTCCTTACAGTTGTACTGAAGCAGACATTTCAGAGTTCTTTGCAGGTGACTTAAGACTTTTTTCTTTTCAGCTAATATCTTCTAAATAATATCTTCTGCTTAGCTGATGTAAATTTGAGTTGTAGAAATTCTCAAGTGCAATATGGTGATGTCGTCTTCTCCTGCTGTCTGCAGGACATGTTGATACTTATGGCTCTCACAATTACTGGGCTAACTGCACCTCTGACCCCTTCTGGTCTGACTGCACACATTCTCAGGTGTGGTGGCATCACGCAGTTTTCCCACTCTCACACCGAGCCTTTGGCTGCAGTCCCCTGGTACTAACCATGATTAACTGAGCAGGTCCAATTTAAATTCAGAACCTGCTGCCCTCTTCCCTCCAAGGGCTGTGACCAGTGGTATCCAGTGACTAGGCAGCCTTCTTAAAGCAAACTGGTTCATGGAGTTTAAGGCCAGAGGAGATTATTAGATGATCTAATCTGATCTCCTGTATATCACAGGCCACCAGCATCCACATGCTAAACCCAGCAACCAAAATTAGACCAAAATGTTATATCCCACAAGAGACTACACCACTGTGTGCCGCAGGCAGAGAATAGGAAATCAGAAGCATTTCAGAGAAAAAGATCTTAAAACAATAAACTGACTGTACACTTGTCTGTCAGCCTTCTGCATGGGAACACTGGCAGGTCTAAGCTTCCTGCATAACACCCCTACATGACACTCTCTGCCCTTAACTCACAAACCAGTTCCCCCCTTTACTTCAGGCAGTGTGTCATCCTGCTCAGTCTTTTGATCACCCTTCTTCACAGCTGGTAAGTCATTTTTAACAGTTTTTAACCCTTTGATCTTTTAGCGCCCAGCCCTGGTAAAACAAGCCTTGCAGCTCTGTAGGAAACAAAATAAAGTATCCTTGAAGTCAATATCTTTGCTACTGTCTTTCCAGTGTCTGCTGGGATGTGCCCTCGCTGAATTAAACCAATATAGGTGTATAATAAACCTTTCACTAGCCCTACTATATTTACACAGTCTCTCGGTCACTAGGTCACCTACAATATTAACACACACATACACAGCAACTCCACATCTGCTGCTCTGGCATCCTCAGAAGGCAATAGTGCAGCAATTACAAATTCTGCCGACAGCTCCTAGAAGAGGGAGGAGCAGCACCCATTAAGACTTGGGATGCATGCGCACCATCAAAGCAGAACAGAATCCTGTTGCTGAGGGGTGGCCCACGCTGATTGGGGAGAGAGTTTGCTTCCCTTCTGGGCTCTGCAGGATTGGCTTCCACTTTGTGTAGCCAAGATTAGGATGAAAATAAGATGAAAAAGTTAAGGCACATAATAGATAAAATGGTGTCAAAATGAAATATCACCGACGGTATATTGTGCACCTCTTCATAATGTGATCACTCCTTTCCTATGTAGTTTGAGCATTGAAATAGTTAACAATGTTGATATTTAAATGATCCTCACTAGTTAACACATGACTGAGAGAAATGTGAACTGTCAAATTCATCAAAGCCACTGTTTCAGGCTGTCTGCAAACTCAGGCAGATGTTGCTGTGTCGCCTTCAAAACGTGAACAGACTGTGTTTAAAGTCATAACAGCTAGATAGGTACTTACTAACAAATATGATGGAGAACAAGATGACAGCCCTCCAGGAAAAAATCAGTTGAACAACTCAGCCCAGCCTGGTCCATTTCAAGCCTTGGTTTAGAGTTAGCATAGAGGTTTAGAAGCTCTAGGGTATATCAAACATCATGATTATATCTCTGGCTTCTCTAAAGTGTGGCAGGAAGGATTGCACAGGGGAAAAATAATTAATCATTTAAGTATGGTTGAATACTTCCCCTGACTTCTGTGTGGGCTGGTAGAAATTGAGAATAAGTCTGACAAAATGAGCACCTGCCAGCTGTTGAGTAGGGAGAACTTGTTCATGTGCTTTAGGTCCTCTGTCCTTAAACAAAAAAACAACCCCCAATAGAAGAATGTAGAGAACTGAAATCTTGTAGTAATCACTTATTTTCCCTTTGAAAACTCAGGCAGACAAACATTTCAGAGAGTAAAGCTCATATAAAAGTAAACTTTATGTACAAATCAAGGAAAAGGTAGAAAAGGAATAAGTTTTAAAAAAATCCAAAACGTTCAGTACTTGATCAGTTCTATTCAGGGCAGCTTGTTAGTTCAGAAGTAGGTAAGTTTTCATCTTTTTAAAACAAGAGAAGGAAAAATGCATATGCTACAGCTCATATAAAAAAATGTTTTTCCCCCCCCCAAAGGTTTGGATATAGTTGAGATGACTTTTGTCATGGATCAGAGAGGAAGAAGGAAAACAGGAGAAGCTTTTGTGCAGTTTGCAGCACCAGAAATGGCAAATCAAGCCTTGTTAAAGCATAAGGAGGAAATTGGGAATCGGTATGTGTTTCAGTGTGGTTAACTAAGTGTTTTACATTAGGACTTTAATCTAAAGATACAGAATAATTTAAAGCTTGTGGATATAAACAGTGAACAAACATAACTGTGTTCACCTTTTTGTTCCAAATTGTTCATTGACAGTATGCTCTTTCACTCCCCCTCCTTGCCTTGATTACCTTGCTTTTCACTAAGTGATGTGTGTATTACCCCAGCCATACATGCTAGCATGAGTGTCGTTTGAAACATTTTGTGCAGCGTGAAGACTTGGTGAGATGTTTTGATCTAATATTTAGGATTCTTAAGGGAACTGGATGCCTTTCATTAGACAGTGAAGGTTAAAAAGTTTCTGGGAGATGTAGTCCGTTACTCTGGCCTAATCCGGGATTCTGGCTTTAACAGTACCCATCTAATTTAAATGGGAACATTATGGAATAATTTTGCAGGAGAATAGGTAAAGCATCTGATGGGCTGGGATAGTCTTTCCAAGGCCATTTTTTTGATGCCTGCAATTGGGTGGAATCTGGTGCATGCCAAATTGAAAAAAAATTGTTCTTCTGAAATGTATTTTAAAGAGGTCTGAGTCATTCCTCTCAGAGGTTATCCAGACAGTATCTAGAGGGAGGAGTAACAAACTGGGTTGTGTCTGCTTCCCCTTTAATTAGAACATGGCTTGACAAGTATATTCCATCTATTAAAATTCTTTCTTAATGTTTAAATATTTTTCCTTCTGTTTAGTATTTGTAGATGGTTGCCATAGCTACCTTTTTCTCTGGGTGTTTTGTTAACCTATTTTCACCTGTAAATCATACTTGCTAAAATCTCTAGCATCTTTGGTCTCCTTTGCATTGCCTGCACCGTATCAGTGTTATCTGTAATGAAGAGATCTTAGTTGTATACAATACTAACCATGGCTTCACCAAAGTGGGATTGTTACCTCAGTCATTACATATAAAATCCTTATTAACACATCCCAGGAAAGCTGCTTTTGCTTTTTGTTTCTTGTAGTTTCAGCATACTGCGAGCCTCTAATCTGACATCCCTCATCCTTTCTCTCCCCTAGATTTTTTTTCACATTATTGCTTTCTATGGCCCCAGCTGTAACTAGGAACAGACTAATTTAGCAATTGTGGTTAAACACTATTGAGGCCAACTTTACTCTAACGCTGTTTGGTCCAGCCTGTGTGAACAGGACCAAATCATGATTTCATTAGGTTCTTAATAAAAGGATAACCTAGAAAGAGGCCTTGGCTATTTTGTGATAACTTCCCCTCTCTCATATGAATGGGGTCCTATTAATATTCCTTGATATTGCAGTTCATCTTGGTCTGTTTTTCTGGAACTTTCTGTTTATCTAAATTGTGTGTTATCCCATTGATTTTCACTCCATTCTTTAAAAATTGGGCCCCTTGGCAATCATCTTCCACTCTTTTCTTGATTCCTGACTAATTTTGTATAATCTAAGTTTGTTATTAACTGTACTTCCTTATTAATATTTCCTTGTGTTACATCTAATAGCACCTTAAATTATTAAAAGAGAAAGGACATTCTAAGTGACTTTCCACTGTCCATGCAGCTTGCATCTGTTTAGCCACTGAAAATAGAATAGATGGTTTATTTTTCAGCACTAGTACAGTGCTGATCCACCGGAATTCATACTGCTACAGGAGAAGTTTAAAAATAGCATTTTTTTTAAAATAAAAATTATTATTTATGCAACAAAATGTAAATTTTGGTTCTGAATTAAGTTGATAGCATCCTTTCAAACACTGAAGTAGACTCCATTTAAGAGGCCACATCTACACTACCCGCCGGATCAGCGGGTAGTGATTGATTTATCGGGGATCAATTTATCGCGTCTAGTGTAAATGTGATAAATAGATCCCCGATCGCTTGCTGTTGACTCTGGAACCCCACCAGGGTGAGAGGTGGAAGTGGAGTCCATCAATCCCGCACTGCGAGGATGCGAAGTAAGTGATTCTAAGTCTATCAAAGATACGTCGACTTCAGCTACACTGTAGACTAAAGATCTTGTCCATACCAAATTGATGTTCTGTGTGGCTTTTATTATCATGACTGTTGCACAGAAATGTGGTTTTTCTCTTTTCTGGTGGCTCCTAATGTCCCTGGGCACCATATCTGGGTTCCCCATCTTCCTGAATATTCATTCTTGTCTTTTAGGAGCCCTTCTGAAGGGGCTCAGCACTTTTGATTGCCATTTTCATAATTTCAGCACTCCCGGTTAAGTGCTCTGGGATTTAGTACCGTGGATTGCATGATACCTAATAGCTTGTAAGATTTAAAGACCCAGAATGGCTACAGGCTTGCTTCGGTCCTTTTGATGATTTTATTGAGGTAGAGAATTATGGAAGGAGGAACACAGAGGTGTTGGTGCATTTGTTCCTTGAAGGATGAGGGCTGTAATTTTACAGTGGATTTCAGTTAGGATAAGACACTTGTCCCTCTTATGCTTGCATCTTTTACCCTGATTAATTTGATTCTGGATCCTTTGCAATTACACTGTTTATGGCCCAACCAGTTTTGTATCAAAACCTCAGTATTTCTAGGTAAACTTTAACTCAACTCTAGACAGGACTGTACTGAAAGCTTTAATGAAATGTAGCTGTATGAAGTCAGTGCATGCCATTAGAGCACCACACTTCCACTTTCTTCATCTGATACAATTGTTTCATCTCATGCTCTTTGGAACTGTGCTTATGTATGGATCAGAACATTATTTTCTTCTACATGCTTTCCTAACTTATTCTGCTATTTTTAGTACTGAATTGGTCTGTAGGAGTGCTGCAAATGTAGCCACCCTTCAAGTGGCTACATAGTCACATAAGTGTTGAACAAACTGCAGGGTTTTAGAATCCCATTAACACTTGAAATCACTGTGACCATTTTGGATTTACTCCGGAGAAGCAGCAAGTAGTTTTCTAAAGCTTTAAAAGATTAATTTTAAGTTGCAGAGGTAGGCTTATTTGGTGCAGTTGAAAACTTAGCTTTAAAATGACTGTCCAGAATTCTCTGCTTCTTAATGAATCTCATGCTAGCTGCAAGTTGTGATACGTGATTTTCAGCTCCCACAAAGCAGCATCCAGTAGGAACTCTGATAGCACGACACTTGAAAGTAATTGAACATTTTTGAAAATTCAGTATTCTTTCGATGGGTGTGTAGGCATACCATGTAATCCTTTTACCTTTTACCTTTTAAATCTAGATATATAGAAATATTTCCAAGTAGGAGGAGTGAAGTTCGAACCCATAGCGGTTCGTACAGGGGGAAGATGATGATGAAGAATACTTATCCAACTGCTAAACTGATAAAAGAATCCGAATCAGTCTTTGAAGAAAATGAATTGAGTCAGACCCTAGGACCAACAGCAGCTTGTGAAAGTGAAAAAGAAAACGGTGAGTTGTTGCGTTTGTTCTTTGAAGCTCCTTTGCATTTTGTCACTCTTGCTTTTGTCTGCACTGTGTACACATGCATACAAACCATTTTTATGGAAGAGTGTAATGTTGCAAGTACTAACGCTACTTTTGTTCACCTGTGAAGAATCTTATAGAGAAGTGATTGAAAAGCCTCGGGATGCTTCAGAATTCGGGAGTACCTCATCACCGCTGCATTTTGTCCATCTGAGAGGTCTGCCTTTCCAAGCTAGTGCCCAAGACATTGTAAATGTACGTTACAGTATGATCACTTGAATATACAGCATTGGTGACCATTTAAACCCTGATTACACTTTGAAGAGTATCAACCTTTTGCACTATAAATATTTTAATGCTGCCTAATTTCCAGATGGATTGCATGCGGAAACTCAGGATGTTTTAAAGAGTTGAAAGGACAAGATTCAGACACATTGTGGGGGATGGTGGGTGGGAGCAGAAGTCAAGGGATGGGTGGGTAGAACAGGTTCAATAGCTAATTAAATCCTTATAGTTAAAGTTCCCCACTTACTACTGTAAATTTAACTTTTGGTAGATGCACATACAATTTCTGCCTCGGAGTGTGAAAATTCTCAGGCCTAAAAAAATCCTCCTAGCTCTGTTACAAGTCACTTGGCTTGTGGTATCTGAGGCTGTAATAGAGGTCATTATTCCATAGCCGAGTCCTCCGTCTTGCTTATTTTATTTAACATTTTATGGTTCAGTAGAGCCTAGAGGCCTCAACTAAGTTGCTGTGTCATTGTGGTAGGCACTGTTCAAATGGTCTGTTCTAAAGTGCTGCCAGGCCTCGGTTTTGTGCTAAAGTATCTGAGCTAGTACTGCTAATAGCAGAGCCTGGGGGAAAAGGTAAAACTAAGGTGAAGTCAAAGAGTAACAAGAACAGCAGAGCGTGAAGCTTCACTAGGAGAATATTTTTGGGTAAAGATGTTAAACAAAATAGACTGTCCTGCTTTCTTCTCCCCATTCTGTCTTGCATGTGTGTCTTGTTAAAAGAGAACGATAAGAACAGATTTTTTCAATAGCCTAAGGCATACCACTGTGGGTGACTGCTCTTGTGTACGTGTTCATGCCAGATCTTTTAAATAAACTTCTCTGCAGATCAATCAAAAAAATCTTGTTTTAAAACTGAATGGGTTTGATAAGATTTGTCCAATATAACCAGCATTTGTCCCCATGTTTAGCTGTAAGCATGGCTATGCAATCGATACAGCTGAGGGTTTTTTATTTTCTGGTGGGGGGAGGGGAAATAGTTAATCTAAATAGAGGTAGGAGACATGGTGTTTGTTCTGACAAACAGGACACTTTTCCATGCAAGGTGGTGAATGTCAGGGCACATGAGCAAATTTAGTCAAAAGGGTTTGTCGAATAAAAAGGGTTCAGATAAATATGATTGTGCTTATCTAAGCAGCAGCAAATTTAACTGACCATTTTACTTCAACTTGGGTATTCCCTTTATAGTGAGAAACCAAGTTGTAACAAAATGGTCAGCTAACTTGGATGCTGGAAGGAATCTTGTATATAAGCGGAAGAAAAATGGTAACTAACTGTAAAACATTTTAATTCTATCAAATAGGAGTTCCCAAGGTTTGAAATATTAACACTGCAATAAACTTGTAGAATTAAACTGCATAGCTTACCTCCTCCCCATTGCTCCATCTTGCCTTTCAGTTTGACTCTTACCTGCTAGCCATATATACTTAGGTTTTGTTTTCTTTAGTTTTTTGCTCCACTGAAACCTGCAAAAATCACCATGGAATATAATTCCAGTGGGAAAGCTACAGGAGAAGCAGATGTACATTTTGAGACTCATGAAGATGCAGTTGCTGCTATGGCTAAGGACAGGTCACACGTGCGTAAGTAGTGCTTGCATGTCTTTCTGCTGTGCAGTCTTGCTGTGGAGCCCGGTAGTGCCAGTCATCTGGAACATCTTGTCAGGCCTTGAGCTGTCTACTGATCGCGTAGTACAGAGTACCTTTCAATGTCTAGGCCTTGAATTGTTCAGGCCTGAAATGTTTAACTCTGCTCAGTGTGTCTGTTGTATGCACTATACAGGCTTACTTTTTTGTTGTTGTTCAGAAACGTTATAAACCATTTTGTAATTATTCCCCAGAGCATAGATATATTGAATTATTTCTGAATTCATCTCCAAAAAGAAAACAAGATTGCTAGTGACAGTGGCACAATCTCAGACTAGGTAAGTGTATTAACTCCTTCCCCCACTTGAAATGCATGCTGTTTCCAAAGATGGACAATTTGACCCTTATTTCATAGGCGTACTCATATAGCACACTGCCTGTATGCAGTACTTCAGCTATTTAAGACAAGTAGCTTAAAGTCAAAATCTAAGTCTAGACTGTTCAAACAACCATACCTAAAGTTAAGCATCTAAATTTATAATGAATTTCTCAGAGGTCTTATTTCAGGCACCCAAATTTGAACATTTTGACCTAAGGACCCCATCCAACTCCTGTTTAAAATATTCTTTTCCTTAATGGAGTTGGATGAGGCCCTCATTTAGACAATACTCAGTGAAGCATGACAGAACTGAGTGGGATGCTGTGGCACGTCAGACTCTTTTTTGCTGGACAGAAATTGATAGGACTCTCAGTTAAGCAGTGAACTTGTGCTGGAATTCAGATTTTAAAGTGTCATCCCCCCACTCCACCCCCAACCCAAATCCACTGATTCTCTGGTTACTGTGGAAGGTGAAATGAAAGCCTAGGCTCATGAGTTTCTCAGTTGTGGAACTAATTTTTGTGAGTTGTGTACCTGAAAAATGTATTGACCATTTCTACAGCAGTGGAGTGCCATGAGAAGCAAAACTTGTAACCCTTGATAGCATTTGAAATAGCTGACTTGTTCAACATTCTTTCTTGGTGACATGGGAGATACGTTGCCTACATCATGGGTGATGGAACTGGGCAAATGAGAGAATGTATGTGAGAGAGCAATCTTGACTTTTTTGATCCAGCCTCCTCTGAGTCAAGTGTTGTTGCCACTGGCCAGTGTCAAAATTTGTTCACTTAAGCAAACGTCTTTTAAGGCTTTTCATGATAACCGCTGGCTTTCAGTCATTCTTAAAAAGCCCATGTTGTGGCTGTGCTTGGACTGTGAGCCTGCTACATGAAGTCCACCTGATAGAGAACCATCATGAGCTTTGTTCAAGCACTGAGGTGGAAGAAAGCAAGATGCTCCACAGGAGCATAATACTTGGATCAGCTGAGCCAAGAAAAAGGGGTGGAGATTAAACACATGCAGTTGAAGTTGTTGCTGATTGAAGCCTATTTAACCTGATATGTAGTTGCCTGCAGTGAACACCTGGGGCTGCTGTCCTGCTGCAGGGAGATTGTCCTCAGGCTATAGGGCTCTGAGACACAATTGTAGATTCTTCCCTTAAGTGTTTTGTGCAAAATATAAATGTTGGCTTTATTTTTTTAAATTAACTTTTTTTGATTGAGTAGAACTTTAGAATATATTCCTTGCATAGAAGAGTGTTCCCATCTCTCCCCCTTCACTTTCCTAGTCTGATCTCTGTAGCAAATGCAGTGGAAGATGGAACCTGCTCAAGTGCTACATTGATTAGGTTAGAGGTAAGAGACTAGTTGAGTTTCAAGGCTTTGATCTTCTTTGCCAGGTGTAGCAGACACTTATCCCATGCATAACTTGAAGACCATCTCCAACACTGCTTTTTGTTACTTGAGGAAGCAGTAACTGTTCTACCCTTGCACTACACGTCTGCTGCAAAGTCTGATAGGAGTATTTAGCACTATCTATGACCTCTTTAATGGGCATGCTGGTGAGCAGTCTTATTGAAAATGGGTTAATTTGCAGAGCATGATTTGGTTTAGCTCTGGGCTTGGATCTCCTCCAGTTCAGCAGACTTGTCAGAGGACCTGCTTATACCATTTTAAAGAGCTGCTTGTTTCAGTGGTGGCTTAATTTAGGTAAGCTTTTGAGTGTTCCTGACAACTTAAGAGTTGTTGAGAGTAGAGAACTCTCAAACACCACTAGGGGAAGGGTGTTGGGGTGGAAGAAAAAGTTAGCATTTGCCAAATGAGAGCTTCTGATACCCAATCTCTAACATTTTTTCCTTTCTTTTCAGAATGAAGCAAGAACTGTTTCGTTTGCTCATCATTCTTGGAGCTAGAAGGAGGTGCTCCTGTTCGGTAGCAAAGATAAACCACAGAGGACATCTTGTTTTTCCAAAGGCAATTCAATCTGTATCTAAAACTATTCAGCATGGGTTTGTGTAGTAAAGCGCACAATAAATGGTTTTCACACTGTGGAAATTGTCTGTAAAAACAAAATTAAGGTTGATTCCATAAACTGTCCTTGTATTATAGTAATTGTTACAGTACAGGCAGGGGTAAGTTCTGATCTAGGTTGTTGCTGTGACTGAAATATCACCTACTTGTTGCATTACTGTTCAACAGCTTATTTTTGACCTAAGCTGCTTAACAGTTCTTAGTAGGTAAGAACCCTTTGTTTAAAGATTCCAGCAATAGTTGAGCACCCTCTGAACAATGCTGTCAACTTAACGAGAGCCCAACTACCTCATAGCTTTGTATAATTTAAATATCCTAGAAAATGCTTGGAAATGCAAAAGCATGGTAGAGAGAGAGTCTAAAACACAGAATGTGTTTCTAATATAGATTTTGTAATGGTTCCACAACTCTTACCTATTGTTTTAACAGGTGCTTTCCTTTGTCATCTAAAACAGGCATCCCTCATCCCATTGTGCTTAAGGATGGAGTTAACACTTTGAAATTGCCTGAGCTTATTAAACTTCTACAAATTTACGTACAGTCTGTGAGGTGAAAGGTAACTGTTCTCTTAGTGCTTAAAGGCACCTACCCAAAAATTTAATCAAAGATGTTTCATATTTGCTTTTACTGGATCGTTTCTAAACTGCGTATTGTATAATAGCACTGCTTTTTCCCCATGTACTTGGCTGGGAGACTGCAGTAGCTATATGAAGCTAGACTCAGTACACAGTTGGAAAATGCTTAAGATTTTACAGTTACTCAAAATGACAAGCTTTTATTGTGATGGTGAAATTAATTTCATTTCACTTTTTTCTTATACTATGGTGGCGCAAGTTCTGTACTCTTCCCATATTCTGAGTAAGGCTTTCTCCACTTTCCCTTGGTTAAACTGTTACTGAATTTACAGTAGATAAGAGCATTAATGCCTCTTTAAAATCTCATCTTTCAAAGCATCAATTTTTCCCAATGGACAGACTGCTTAAGGGTACAATATTCACTATATTGTGTTCTGACAGAGGGCAGCTCTACACTAGAAGCGCTGCATCAGCACAACTATTCCACCTCCATGACAGGTGGAAGTGTGTGTCCGGCTGACAGTGCTGATATGGACAGTACTTAAGTTGCTGTAATGTGTCTTGCTCAGTGGGGTGTCTGTCACACCCAAGGGATGTAAGTTAGATGGACTTAAGCAGTAGTATAGACCCCCATGCACTAGAAGTTACAGAGATGTAAATGGGCCTGGTCCTCAAATGTGATTTGGGGGAGAGGTATACGGGAGTCTGAGACTTATCACTATATTTGCCTTTGAGGTTGGCTAACATGTTTTAAAATGGACACTGGCACTTGCAAGTCAATGATCAGGATACTGTAAAACCACATGAGATTTTAGTAGTAGAGTTTAGGCCTGATTATGGTACTAAATTTATCACCCATGAAGGCATACAGCATCACTTGTAGGTGCTGCTGCTTAGTTTAACAGGGTGCAAGGGTAAGGTTTGGCAGTTGTTCATCTGGACCACAGCCTTCCTCACAGTTCCATTTTATTGTCCCAGCTCCACACACTCAGTGAGTGCATGCTGAAGTTCACAGGGAGGCATAGCTTGTGATATCAATGGGAAACACTATAGTTTAGATGTATCTAACGTATACATCCTTATTTTTCCAGTCCCCCACAAGACAAAATCAAGCACAGCTTTAAACAGCTGGGAAAGAAAGGATTACATTATACCACCATAACCCACTCAGTCCCTAAACAAAGTGTTTGGGGGAAATTGAGGGGCTCTGTTTACATTTCAGTGTTTCCTGGCTCAACAGTGCTCCAGTCTGACAAAGCTCTACCACCTCATCCTAGGTTTAAGAGCCAAGCTGAGTTCCCTCAGCGATTACATTTTGTAATAAGTGGTAGAGGAGGCCAAAATAGCCTTACACTAACAGCTGTGTAATCCACATTGTCTTTCATACCTTGGAGTTTAAGAAACATCTGCTGTTCACTCTCAGGTGCACACTATTGCAGTGCCACTAAAAACAGGTGATTAAACGAAGGCCACACAACCAGCAAAACGGATGAAGAAGGTGCCACTTGTGTAAATGGTAACATTCAGAGCTAGCAAACAGTGCTTTTTAATACAAGGGCCACCTTCCAGATAGTGATGTATTTAAGGTTACAACTCAGCCTAGTGCATAACAATACACAAGCAGAAATGAGAAGCAACTGATTAAAAATACTTTCTCAAATAGTTTTATTTTGCATGGAACAGTGCCAGAAAATACCTTCCCTCTCCCCCTCAGTTTTCAGAGCTACACCTACAAACATGCTTGAAGAATTTCCCTTAGCAAGTGGTATCCAACACTGCATTTACAAGTCTCTAAGATGACATCAAAGGACATAGGTAGGAGCCATCTTGGAGCTCACCTTGTAATTCTGACATTTAATTTTAGCTCTCTTCCTCAATCTAAGCTGTACACAGATATGTTACTAACTCATCATGGCTGAAGTAAACTTGTTAAGTTGAGCACAGTGGGTTTTATGTAACTTGGATAACTTCTTTATATAAATGACTATCGTGCTTTTTAAAATGGAGACTTTAGAGTTGCAGTATTAATATCTAAAGGTAGTAGCAGCCATCTTCCTTTTTGTGACTATCTAAAGGTACAAAGGCAACCAAGGAATCAGCTACCATCTCAGAACTTCTGATCACACTCACAAGGTAATGTGGACATGTCAGCATTTACACATTAAAATTAAGTACTATTTCCAGTTTGATATCCAAATGCTATCAGAATTGCTTAAATTTCAGTTTCTACTCCATCAGACTAGCAGAAAAACAAAACCAACTCAACTAGCCTATTTAAAATTGTGTAGATTTGTACAGTATATGCATATTGAATATTTATCCTCCCTGCAAAAGCAATCAACCTCACCTTCAGGCAAAAGAGTCATTAGTAAAGTATCTTTTCCAGTCATTCAAAGTGCTGTCCCTGACTTTGCACTGGTGACCCTAATTAAAAAAAACAAACATCTCTTCCTGGAAACTAGAAAGTGAATGTATGAAAGCACCCTATATTTCCACTTAGATTCCAAACACAAAGCTACTTCATTTTTTAATTCCTCCTGAAAAGTTAAGTTATAGACAATTGCAGGAAGATAGAACTACATGCATTCAGTGTAGTTCTAACAGATTTAATTTGCATATAATCACCTTTGGAGAAAAACTAGGTTTCCCTAAATATAGATTTGTAGTAAAATTAATGCAACACCCCTGAATACACAAATATACATAAATCAGTTTTCTAAAGATTATAATACATTCTGTGGTCTTAATGGTTTAGTTCAGTTTCTAATACAAAATAGGCCAAATAAACTAAACCCCTCTCTTTGGGGAGGGATGCATACCAGCATTTGTAATTTTGCCGTTTTGGCACAGGGGGAGGCTGGAGCCCTAAGAGAAGTACAAGTGGCGCCTTTTGGTGGAGTACAGAAGCCTTAAATATGACATCTTATGTCAGATTATCTTTGTATGAACCATAAAACCTATCTGAAAGTGAATTTCAGATTAGCACATTTGAGCCTCCTGCTAACAGCCACTGTTTCTTGTGGCTAAAAATTGATCAGTCTTATGACTATATTTAAATAAAGACCACCACATTTGCTGCTTGAACAGCTGATTAATGTGCACAAAATTAGTAGGAGCAGTATGTTGGACAGAATGTACAAACATGCCCCTAAATGGTCTGTTTAAAGAAAGACCAGTTTTTTTCCCCTCCATTTAAATATTCTGGAATCTAAATCCATCCTCTAATCATCAGGTCAAGATAAAACAGATTTAGAGTCTAAAATTCACAGCTATCATAAGTCACAACGAGAACCTCCACTATAAAAGTTCAGAGGTACCTGTTTTTACCAAAAAACAAACCTGTATTTAAATAATGTTTGAGGATTGTGCTATGAGAACTTTCAAGCGTACTGTGCTGAGCGAAATGGCTGCTATTCAGTTCTCCTCTCTCTCTCACGCCTCAAAAAAATAACCCCAAAATCTTTTAAATCTTTCCCCTCAACTGTTGATGTTATGCCACACAACCAGACTGGGGCCCAAGAGGGGACTGAATTGAGTAACAATGTGCCACACACATGTTTAATTCCCAGTTCTTTTGTGGGATTTCTCTCTTTGAACTGGAGCATCACCGTTCAGTAGAACTGCCAAGGACAGAATGGAAAAGGGAAAGTGTTATTTCAAGCAGAGCTACACATGCTGGTGAACAATAACTCTGTTCTTTGTTTCAATTATCATCCGTTTTCTTCCATTTTGCCTTCAAACAAAACACTTAAGTAAACCTTTGTACGTGTGTTTTTACCTCTTCTTGCAGTTGCCATGGTACATGTATTAAGGCTACTCTGACAAGTTCTTCACACAGCAGCTCATGCCTGAAAGGGGGGGTGTTTTCCTAAAGGAGGGCTCAGACCAGCATTTTAAATAGACAGTTGAGAGAGAATGTGAACACAAGAATGTACTTCCTCTCTTTGACCTTGCAAGAGCAGAGGGAAGAGAGATTCTTCTCTAGAAACTCGCCTGAACAGCTTCAGAGCCAAGCCTAAAGTACAAGATTTTGTAGCTGGGCCAAAAACCTTGATTGGCCATCACTGTCCCCCATGCGGAGTCCTACAATGGGCTTGTTGAATATTGCTGTATCAGCTGTTTGTGACATGTGTTGCAAACACACTCTGGATTAATGCTGGATGGAAGGGGCAGTTCATTAGCTGAACAGGCCTTGCAGAAGATTCCGTCACAGTTCTTGCAAATGTTCTAAAAAAGGGAAAGAGGAACGAAAAGTGGAAACTACTGTTAATGAGATGAGACCACACCAGCCAATCACAAGGGGCTCAACAACACCATGTGAAGTAATCACGTTTTCTCCCTAATGTTCAGTTGGCCAAAAGACTACTTTGTCCTTGCAAAGGGCACCTAAAGCTTCTGTCCCTCACCCATCACTAAAGATTACCTATTGACCCCTCCTCCAACCTTTGAGGAACAGAAGGTTCTTTCCCAAAGGATGAGAACGTTACTTCAGCAGAGTTCCTAAACCCAGAGAGTAAAAATCAAAATCAGGACTTCAGATCACAATCTCAAGAACAGGCTGGAGCAAATTTCCCAAACTGTACTCAGATGTGATTTGGCAAGAATCAATTTAAGCAATCAATACTTTAAAATTCAAATGCTAGTTAATCAGAACACACAACTATATATGAAACCCTAGTAGTAAAAGTCTTATCCACCAGAGCTACATGTGTATTTTTAATTTCATACACATTAGGGCTGTCAGTCACAGTTAACTCAAGCGATTAACTCAATTAAAAAAATTAATCAGTTTTAATCACACTTAACAGCATCCAATTTAAATTATATTTTTAGATGTCTTCATTTTCAAATTAGGGTTGTCAATCGCAGTTAACTCACATGATTAAAAAATATGATTTAAAAAATTAATTGCACTGTTAATACAATACCAATTGAAATTTATTAAATATTTTTGGATGTTTTCTACATTTTCAAATATATTGATTTCAATTACAACACAATACAAAGTGTACAGTGCTCACTTTATTTTTATTACAAATATTTGCACTGTAAAACAAAAGAAATAGTATTTTTCAATTCACCCTAATACTAGTGCAATCTCTATCATGAAAGTTGAATGTGCAAATGTAGAATTATGTACAAAAAAAGAACTGCGTTCAAAAATAAAACAGTGTAAAACTTTAGAACCTGCAAGTCCATTCAACCCTACTTCAACCAATTGCTCAGACAAACAAGCATGGTTACAATTTGCAGGAGATAATGCTGCCTGCTTCTTGTTTACAATGTCACTTGAAAGTGACAACAGGTGTTCGCATGGCACTTTTATAGCCTGCATTGCATTTATTCTTGGGCCACCATTCCAGAGGACATGCTTCCATGCTGATGATACTCGTTAAAAAATGTGTTAATTATATCCTTGGGGGAGAATTGTAAGTCTCCTGTTCTGTTTTACCCGCATTCTGCCAGATATTTCATGTCATAGCAGTCTCGGATGATGACCCAGCACATGTTCGTTTAAGAACACTTTCACAGCAGATTTGACAAAATGCAAGAAGGTACCAATGTGAGGTTTCTAAAAATAGCTACAGCACTCGACCCAAGGTTTAAGAATCTGAAGTGCCATCCAAAATCTGAGAGGGATGAGGTGTGAAGCACGCTTTCAGAAGTCTTAAAAGAGCAACACTCAGATGCAGAAACTACAGAACCCAAACCACCAAAAAAGAAAATCAACCTTCTGCTGGTGGCATCTGATTCAGATGATGAAAATCAACATGCGTCAGTCCACGCTGCTTTGGATCATTATCGAGCAGAACCCGTCATCAGCATGGACGCATGTCCCCTGGAATGGTGGTTGAAGCATGAAGGGACATATGAATCCTTAACACACCTGGCGCATAAATATCTTGTGACACCCATTACAACAGTGCCATGTGAAGGCTAGTTCTCACTTTCAGGTGACATTGTAAACAAGAAGTGGGCAGCATTATCTCCTTCAAATTGTAACCAAACTTGTTTGTCTGAGCGATTGGCTGAAGTAGGACTGAGTGGACTCTAACATTTTACATTGAATGCAGGTTTTTTGGTACATAATTCTACATTTGTAAGTTCAACTTTCATGATAAAGAGACTGCACTACCGTACTTGTAATGGGGGAACTGAAAAATACTATTTTTTTTTACAGTGCAAATACTTGTAATAAAAATAAATATAAAATGAGCACTGTACACTTTGTATTCTGTGTTGTAATTGAAATCAATATATTTGAAAATGTAGAAATCAAAAATATTTAAATAAATGATATTCTATTGTTTAACAGTGCAATTAATCAGTAACTTTTTTAATCACTTGACAGCCCTATTTCAAATATATTTATTTCCGTTACAACGCAGAGTACAAAGTGTACAGTGGTCACTTTATTTTTTATTACAAATATTTGCACTGTAAAAAAACAAAACAATTTTTCCGTTCACCCTATACAAGTACTGCAGTGCAATCTCTATCATGAAAGTGCAACTTACAAATGAAGAATTTTTTGTTGCATAACTGCACTCAAACAAAATGTAAAACTTTAGAGCCTACAAGTCCATTCAATCCTATATCTTGTGTAGCCAATCACTCAGACAAGTTTGTTTACATTTACAGGAGATACTGCTGCCTGTTTCTTATTTACAAGATCTCCTGAAAGTGAGACCAGGCATCCACATGGCACTGTTGTAGCCTGTGTTGCGAAGTATTTACATGCTAAATATGCTAAACATTCGTATGCCCCTTCATGCTTCAACTTGCAAACTACGCTCTTTTGTTTCATCTTTGTTAAATTGCAGATATTTGTATTCAAAAATAATATAAAGTGGGCACTCTACACTTTATATTCAGTGTTGTAGTTGAAATCAATATATTTGAAAATGTAGAAAAACATCCAAAATATTTATAATACATTTAAATTAGTATTCTATTATTAACAGTGCCATGGAAACTGATTAATCATAATTAATTTTTTTAATCATTTGACGGCCCTAATATACACGTATATGTGGGGTGTGTATGGATGTATGTGCATAAGTTATACTGATATCTATCTACAACCAAACACTACTCTCATATTTGGGGATTTATAAAAAAAGCTGGTATAAGACATGCTGGAATTTGCAGTCCTTTTAACTGGTGTGCTTCCTAAAGGCAAGCTGAAAAGCTTCTACAGAAACCATATTTGAGACTCCATACTATCAGCAGCATGTATTCAAAAATAAAAAGGACATGGTTTACACCAATTGTTTAAGTCGCTGCTTTACGTACCTGCGAGATGGGAATTCAGGGATCTGTCTCTCTCTTGCCATAAGGGCTGGTGTCCTTGACACCTAATACTGTCAAGAAAGCAGCTCCTTGCTCAATTCCTTGTCAGTGACACTGTCAGTAGTTCCAGAGGAAACACAGAACCCCTCAGTTCAGGCCTTGGCAGATATACTAAAAAGGCTTTCAAGTTCTCCATGAAAGTATCCATAATGGAAATGTGACCCAGGCTGCCTTCTAATAGCAGTAATTTTTAGAGCGTTAAAGCTAGTGCCCTATATAACATGGGACAAATCTTTATGGAACACAAGCAAATCTCAGGAAAAAATGCCAATTATGCAGGAGGGATTAGGTGGGTCTCCCAGTGATGTTACCAGCTTGCCAGAGGAAATAGGACACACCTCACATAGGGGTTTTCCTATGTAGCTCTCTCAGTGCTATTGGGAAGAGTTCAGTAGCTCCACATATGAGAGAGGACCTAGCAACCTTAGCAGCAGGGATGCGAAAGGGAAGTTAATTTAATTAGGGCTTCGTTTTCTCTGTCTGAGATGAGGCCTATTGTATGGCACCATTTCTGTGATTCTGGAAAGGAGGAAGGGCAAGAGAAGAAGAGTGACCTTTTAAAAAGAGAGTGAGAGGAGAGAAAAGAGTGAAGATAAGGGGGAGGTGGCAGGAAAGGAAGTGGAAAAATAAAATAATGAAAACTATGTGTTGACATGCTCACTACTGGCAGACACTAGGGAGAGGGCTGATTGTGCTCCCAGGTGTGGATGGGGCGTGAATTAAAAGCAGCTCTTCAGGGGATGGAAGCATACCAGCATTTATCATTTGCAAGTGTCAACAGCAGGTGGCATGGAGGATCCTGAAGCCCTCTCGTTTAACAGCTTTGTCCTAATGGGAAGGTGGACAAACATGTATTTCCTGGTGCCAGAGGTGAAAGTAAGCCGGTGCGCTGTACCAGGGGTGGATCAGCTTCCCCAGCCACAATTTAAAGAGCCTGCGGCTCCCAGCAGCAGCTGAAACCCCCAGCCCTTTAAATTGCTGCCAGAGTCCTGCTGCCAGAGCCCTGGGGGTAGCGGCAGCAGGGCTGGGGCAGAGATCTACAGGGCCAAGGGTGGTAGGAGTGGCTGGAGCCCCATCCCCAGAGCCCTGGGGAAGCAGTGGCGGGGCTCCGGGGACCATTTAAAGAACCCAGGGCTCCAGCCACTGCTACTGTCCAGGGCCCTTTAAACCGCTGCCACAGCCCCCGGCTGCCGCTGTTACCCTGGGGAGGGGGGAAGAAGGCACTTGCCAGTACAGGGTAGGCTGGGGCCTGCTCTGACCCCCAGCCCTGCCCCTTCCCCCCAAGGCCCCGCCCCTTCTGGAGGCCAGAGCCAGCCCCAGCCCAGCCCTGTACTGGTAAGTCCCTAGACTTACTTTCACCCCTGCCTGGTACCCAGGTAATTAAAGGGAAATCTACTTGTATTTATCAGCTTTTAGAAAATTAACTTAAAGGGAACATGTGCTACCAGGCTGGCCAAGACACACAAGCCTCCCCTTAACTGAAGTTACCTTTGTTTTGGTGAGACTGCCTTCCTCTTGGCACAGCTGGCATAGCTGTGATTTTCCAGGTCCAGATGGCAGCTCCTAAATCATTAACAAAAACAAACAATTGCTCAGCATTACTCTTCCTGCACCCTCCATTTCAATATTATTGCTTGTGTCTGCTACCCTCCACCCTCAGCGCAGTTTTCCCTTTTCCTAGTCAATTTGAGGCACAGTCGGATTGCTCAGAAAGCGGGCAGCCTGCAGGAAGCGTTGATTTGTGCACATACACAAACAGGACCGCAAACCATTCAGAAAAATCACAGGACAAACTGTTCTTCTGGGAAGAAGTACTTAACTCTGGCCAATCAACTTCCAGAATCCACATCACTGAGTGTGACTGACTCCCTGAATGTTGGCTTCATCCACTGAGTCCTGGAGTGCCCAAAGCCAGAGTAAAAGGGCTACATTTATCAAGTCAACAAGGCTGCTGGGGGGAGACTGATCCTTCCTCCTAACCTGAAGACAGGTCATTGAGCACTTGTGCAGATGGGTCGGGGAGACACACACACACTCAGTCACTCTCTGCATTTGCACCACACTCATTGCAAAGATGTCGGAGCGCTTTCCACAAATTAATGCAAAGTGTAAAGAAGCCATTCTTCTGTCTAGTCTAGTTCGCTGGTGCTCAGGCTGCAGCCTCTCTGCCCAACCTTTGCGCTGACTGTTTCTCTGCACTCGGAGAATGCCAGGGCTGTGGGAGGATCTGGTTCCCAACATGGAAATCCTTACCAGCTCAATTCAGTTGACAGTTACACATCCTAGTAGTAAAGAGTCCTGTGGCACCTGATAGACTAACAGACCTATTGGAGCATAAGCTTTGCATCCTACAAAGTGGGTATTCACCCACGAAAGCTTATGCTCCAATACGTCTGTTAGTCTATCAGGTGCCATAGAACTCTTTGCCGCTTTTACAGATCCAGACGAACAGGGCTACCCCTCTGATACTGGGCATCCTAGTCGTATTTGTTTTGCTTCACTTTCTTTTGCTTTCCACTTATCCATATGCACATGACACACACACTTGTACTAGATCTCTATAACTGATGCTTATCCTACAACCGAGCTACCTTGTGGCATTTATTTCACATTTTTAATTAACTTTTTTCCTGTCAGTTCAAACATTTTTAGAAGTCCCTCATTCATAACATCTAAGGCTACCATTACAGGGCTGAAGTATTTGCAGTGACTTCTACTGTTCTATTAGCTTTAAGGCATGTTTATGATCAGAAAAGTGACTATAAAATGGCACTCTCTTATTCAAGATTTCTGCTCCGAGCGTGTTAACAGATCGTATTTTACTGTCCCAGAAGAAAATACTTAAACCTTGCAGAGTGGAAACTGCATGGACGAGTGAGTTGGCTTCAGGCAACAATGCACAAACACCATTGCCAACTGAATTCCAGTTGTAGAATCTTTAGCCCTGGCAATGATGCATGAACCAGGAAGAACACAGCTTGACATTCAGAGCCCAGAACGAACGAGTCTGCAAGCCTGGGAGCTGTCGGTGCGCATGCGTTTCAAACCAAACCATCTTTCTAATTGTAAACAGGTCCTGACGGACACTGAAGACACTGATGCAGACAGAATATGAAACTTTAATGTCATTTTCATAATCAATTTTCTGATCCTAACTGTGCTTTACCAGGCACACAATTTACATGAGGGTAGAAAAAGACTCAACTTTGATACAGAATATCTTGACAAAGCCCTGGCTGGGATGATTTAGTTGGGGTTGGTCCTGCTTTGAGCGGGGGTTGGCCTAGATGACCTCTTGAGGTCTCTTCCAACCCTAATCTATGATTCTATGATTTTAAGGTTGCATGGATTAAAGAAGAAATTGTGAATACATAACACTTTTCAATCACATTTGTACTTTAATGTTTCAACATAAGCAGAAAAAATACTAACCTGCTCTTCTTGTATGACAGACTGTATCCTACAATAAAAAAAGAAAACGGTAAGTTAGAGGTATCGTTTTATCCACATCTCCCAGAAGGAAATAGCTTGAGCCTCAGATCCATTCTCACTGAAGTCGTTCCTTGTTTTTTTGTGGGTTTTTTTTTAATACACTATTACACATTTTTGTTATTTCTTGAGGTTTATAAAAAACACCTATTTTGAACTCCATATGCTTGCAAACTGTAAAACCATTCATAAACAAATACGTATTAGGGAATACATAATTAGGTGCTGTGGTGTCAAAGCCTATCAGCATGAATGTGTGATGGTCCCCTTACACATTAGTGGCAAAGTTGTTAATTACACTTTGCAACCTGAGCATCAGGTACTGTGATAAATGAAGGGGGGAGGGAATACCTCCCTTTTATGGACACCCAGCCAGACAGTTAGTTGAAAAATCACTCTTGGTAGCTGTTCTCTGCTTGCTTTACCTGTAAAGGGTTAAAAAGTCCCCCAGGTAAAGAAAAGGAAGTGGGACCTGACCAAAAGAGCCAATGGGAAGGTAGAACTTTTTAAAATTGGGAAAGAAACTCTCCCTTTTTGTCTGTTGTGCTCTCTGGGCTGCAGGGACATGGAGCAGCAATGCTGTGTAAGGTTTGAACCAGGTATGAAAAATTATCTTCCATACCTAGAAGGAATTATTGGGACAGGGAATGTTTAGATAGACGTGATCAGGTTTATTTCTTTATTTTGGCGTGTGGATCTCCTCTGTGCTAACCCCAGATGCTTTTGTTTGCTTATAACCTTTAAGCTAAACCCCCAAGGAAGCTAGTTTGGGTGCTTACTTTTTGGAATTCCTCTTTTAGAATCTAGCAAAAGCCTAAGTTCCAGATGTATTTTCTTTCTTTTTGTTTTTAAATAAAATTTACCTTTTTTAAGAACAGGATTGGATTTTTGTGTCCCTAAGAGGTTTGTGCATATGTTGTTCAATTATCTCAGAGGTGGGCAAACTGCGGCTCGCAGGCCACATCTAGCCCGCAGGACCATCCTGCCCAGCCCTTGAGCTCCTGGCCGGGGAGGCTAGCCCCTGGTGCCTCCCCTGCTGTCCCCCCTGCCCCGCAGCCATGCCACCATGTGGGCAGCGCAGCTGGCTCCAGCAGGGCTGCAAGCTCCTGCTGCTCTGAATGGCATGGTAAGGGGGCAGGAAGGCGGGGGGGGGCAGGGGCTCCCGAGGGGCAGTCAGGGGGTAGGGAGCAGGGGGCGGAGGTTTGGGGAGGGGGCAGTCAGGGGACGGGGGGGTTGGGGTCCTGGGGGGCCAGTCAGGGGTGTGGATAGGGGTCTAGGCAGTCCGGGGACAGGGAGTGTTGGATAGGCTTGGGAGTCCCGGGGGGCAGGGGTGTGGATAAGGGTTGGGGGGGCAGTCAGGGGACAGGGAGCAGGGGGGCTTGGGTTGGGGTACTGGGGGGGCGGTTTGGGGTGGGGCGTCCCAGGAGGTGGCAGTCGGGACAATGAGCAGGGGGGTTGGATGGGTCAGGAGTTCTGAAGGGGGCAGCCAGGGGGCAGGAAGTGGGAGGGGGCCGGGGCCAGGCTCTTTGGGGAGGCACAGCCTTCCCTACCCGGCCCTCCATACAGTTTTGCAACCCCGATGTGGCCCTCGGGCCAAAAAGTTTGCCCACCACTGAATTAGCTGGTGGCAACAGCTGATTTCCTTTGTTTTTCTCTTTCTCAGCTCTTTCTGGAGGGGGGCAGTGAAAGGGCTTGAGGGTACCCCACAGGAAGAAATTCCCAAGTGCGCCTTTCTGGTTTCAAAGGGGTTTTGCATTTGGGTGGTGGCAGCATTTACCAAGCCAAGGTCAGAGAGAAGCTGTAACCTTGGGAGTTTAAGACAAGCCTGGAGTAGCACGTATTAATTTTTATAATCCTTGCGGGCCCCCACCTTCTGCACTCAAAGTGACCGAGTGGGGATTCAGCCTTGACAGGTGCCCATCCCAAACTCATGCTAATATAACCTTTAACCACACCATCATGCATTTAATATACATTAATGATGATCTGCATAAGAAAAATACACACTTAGGCTCATGCTGTTTCCCTCCTTTATGACATATGAAGGAGACCCAAAAAGTTTTTTCCCCTCCCCAAAAATGTTTTCTTCTCTGCATTATTTTTATATAAGAAATGTAGATCGTGTCTATCTGGGAAGACTATGATGAGAACAAGTGAAACATCACCACAAGAGCCTAGAACAAAAACAAAGAAATGAGAGGGGAAGGGATGTTTAGTTAGACTGTGTTAAATGGCTTTTGGTAATATCTCTTTAGCTTCAATAACTAATTAACGTTTTGGAAAAAAAGAAGTCTTTGTTAAAGGTTCAACATCCCCACAACTTCAACTAACATGAAAGCTTACAATATTCTTCCTCTTACATTCTCCCCATAAATCCTCCTGCAAAACCAGGGAAGACAGGAGTTCATATTTCTGATATATTCCAAGTAAAAATAAGGAGGGGGGAAAAAAATCTTAAAACCTTCCAGGCTATTTTATATACTATAAAGCAGCTAAAAAGGGCACAAAAGCCCAATTAATAAAAAAAGATCCTTTTCAGGTCCCCTGTAGTTTATAATAACCTGTCTCTCACACAGCATTTATTTTCAAAAGTGATATTTGAAGGGATTATATAAAAGTGTCTTTTGCTATGCTTTGAACAAAATCCAGATTATAGACCTGGTTCCCGACTACAAGAAATATGAATTTAAAATGTCTACCCATTTGAACACGAGTCTTTACCTCATCTCCAGGTTTTTTTAAAAATAATCTTCCCGATAAACAAAAACCCAGCCAAAACAACATAGGCTTATTTTCTGCTGTTATGTTCAATTCACTTTAGCACATTTAAAAAAACTAAACTCTTACCTGAATGAGATTTTTACATTAGTATGTTTGTAAGGATTTTATTTTTATTATAGAAGCCATTTCTCTCTAGAACCCGCACCCAGCCACCCCCCTCTAAAAAACACAATCTTTAGGCTCCAATACATCTTGTTCTTGGTCCTCAACATTATACTATACCAAAGTTGAATACAAGAACAGGGCTTTTTTCCTGACGCACTAGTACCAAAGGGGCATGTCCCTGCAATTTCAGATTTGTGAACGCAGAGCTCCTACCCTGCCAAGGCCTAAAAGTCAGCCTAAGGGATAATGTTCTCCAAATGAAGAATTACAGCCATAGATCAGGTGGCTCAGAGGTAGCTGGGAGAGGAACAGGAATCTCTTCATCACCTCCCCCATTCCAGAGCAAGAAAACCTGATGCCTGGCAATGGAATCTGTGTCCCGACTCAGTGCTGTGAAGTAGGCACAGTGGAGAACCTCAAACCGTGGGCACAAAGACAGTTGCAAACCTTTGTTTGGTAGAACTGCAGTACTCGACAAGTCCCTGAGTGTGTTACACACCCCTAACAAACCTCTGAACCCCACAAAAAGCACAGTGGGAAAGACAATGCTGGAGTCTTTTCCAACAGTTTGAGAAATAAACCATATTGTGACCTCCTTGTATGAGGCAGACTACAATTGAAGAAGCCCAAAACAACCTCTAAAACAGGAAACTTCAAGTACACCAACTCCTGTGTGCACCAACCCCAGAACCTCTCCTAAAATCCTGAAATGCCAACTTCCCACACTTAAAAGCGAATCCCTGTTTCTCTTCCAGGTTACTGTGTAATTGAGAAGAGCAGATCATACCACCCTGGAACTTTAAAATCTCAAATTACAAGTGTCTTCACTTCAATCAGAAACGTTTAAACTTCACTTAGAAGATTTTAGCATATTGTTTTATTTAGGACAAGAGAAAATGACTAAGTTTCTCAGTGAGGGTTGGATTTTTTGTTTTTGTTTTTTTTTTTTTTTTAAGCGAAAGAAAAGGGTAAGCCCACAACAAAACTAAATTCTCACCAACACAGTAATTGATACCTTTAGCTGAGAGCATAACAAACTGCTTTTCACATTGCAGAGAAGAACAGAGACAGGAGGAGGAACTGTGAAAGTGAGAAAAAGGGGATATCTTTCCATACTTGTTTGGAAGAACAGCATTTTCCCCTCTTCCAGGCTCTCCCAGTCTGGCATTTTCTTCCTGGATTTTCTGCTTCCCATCCTGTCAAAAGAAAACATATTTACGAGTCTTTTGAGTATTTTACTAACTGCACTCTTACGCATTTAGACTGGGATTTCCAAGGCCGCTTAAATGACTTAGTGAACACAAGTCCCACTGACTTCCAATGGGATCTGTATCTAAACCACATGGGTGCTTTTGAAAATCTACCCTTTGACCTCTCACACCAGTGTGGTACACAAGCACCAATCTAAGCACACTAGCTGTTTGCCTTCCTCTTGCTGGGCAGAAAAAAAACCTGAAAGATGTCCAAGCTGGCTTCAGATTTTTAGAGAGGTAATCTAACTTTTTTTTTTCTTCTTTGAACTGGGAAGGAGGAAGCATAACCCAGCCACCTGGACTGATATAGCAGAAGCAGGGAGGGTAAATATCACTTGATATTTGTCAAAATAAATCTATAAATGAGACAAAGGCAAATCCCCAACCAAACGCAGCATTACTTTTCAACACGACTAAGAAAATAAACTGCTATCTGTATTAGTGAGGGTAGGAGCATGTTAGAACTTTCTCAGCACTATCCATGCCTATGATAGTTGCTAGAAATCTGAACTACAGCTTAGACAGGGCATTAAACTGCTGTTAAAATAATATACCTGTATAAAAGTAAACCGTCCATAGACCACGAGACACAATTAAAGGAGCAGATCGGTTACATAAATAGATACTTCTGTAAATTAATCCCATTTATTCCTAAAACAAAGACATGAATGTCCCATCCTAGTCAGTGTTCCACAACAACACATAAATGGAGGAGGGTGATCCCATGAAGAAAAAGGCACATCAGAAAAAGAAAATCAAACCCTGAAGCAACGAAACATGTACAACGAGAGAAAATAATTATTTTTGCCTTGCAGCTGAATAGCTTGCTTTTGTTTGGAAAGATCAAACAGCAGCAGGTTTTGAGAGCCAGCTGCAATAAAATTTTCATTGACACCTTTTGTTATCGTAGCGTAACGGCTGTTGATATACACAATACTTTTGACAATTAAGTTATCAAGACACATTGTATGTACATTGCAGCACCTGTTCTTTCAGGTGGCTAATCTTCCCTGGGTTTCCCCACAAGACTTCAGTAGTACTGCTCTCTCCATGGAGGGCTTCTTTAGTTCTTCAGTAATTTTTTCTTTTTAAACCAGTAGCATTGAAAACACTTTTTTTAAAAATCTAGCAGAGTACAGAAATACCCTGTACTATTTCACTGTCTTCATACTTGAGAGTTATGCTGTGTCTCAGGAAAAGCTGCTCTTTCCCTGACACTTCCCAGAAGACAGCCAAGTCTAATGATGTACAACAAGACAGCGAGAGATCAGATTTTCAAAGTTGTTTTAAGACAAGTTTAGTTAACATGAAAACCAATTTTTTCTTCAAGAATAGAACTTGCAACTTTGAAATACTGCTCTTATGCATTAAAAAGCCAGCTTCATTTCTTGAGTTGTACTCTCTCTCAATCAGCATGGTAACTTCCTGCTTATGATAATGTGAAATTATTTTAAAGTGATTTACTCTTAATGAGATGTAGTGATTAGAGTATCTTTTATACTGCATTTTTCTTTAGTAAATAGTGCTGATGAACACAATCAATTTCAAGATTCTGTCCAACACCTGGGAGGGAGGGATACACTCTTATAGTACAGCTAAATTTGTTGCTCTTAAAAAGACCTATCTCAGGCTGATAATCAAGAAAAATTTCAATTTCATGGTGTGTGAATTAAATACAAATTTATATGAACTTTTTGTATCCTGACTTCTACCCTCATACCTTTACTACTGCTGCACAACAGCAACACATATGTGCAGTCACACAAAGCTCAGGGTGAGACAGTAGCTAAAATTAAACCATATGTAAACGTGAACAGTGACATTACCATTTTTAATTGCATCTTCTGGCAGCCCTTGCCTTGGGCTACTGTGATTTTGTTTTCTTGGATGCCCTGGTGGATTGGTGACCATCGGTCTCTTTCCCGTTTCAGTTCTTGTTCAAGTTGGCCCCTACAGTATAACAAGAGGGAATCGTGGATAAATGAACTGATTTTACAGCACGCAATATGTACAGCTACTAAAAAGGTGATTTATGTTTTTAGCAAAGAAATTGCCATTACCAGAATTTTCAGAACCGTACACCTCTGAACAAATTATCCCAATGCATGTTTAACAAGCCCACAATGCATAGAGTCTGAATCTAAATTCTGGATCTAATACAGTCTAACTTAATTTTGTTTAGATGTATGGAATATGCACCTGTTCATTAAATCTACAGGTCCTTAATTAAAATAGTGTCATATTTTTAACATGCTACTGCCAACAACAGTATACAAACTGCCACAATAAAAACAGCATGAAATCAGAAGCAACATCTTCAACCAATTTCCAGGGACATCCTTAAAGAAGCTTCCCCTCCTGCCCCTCACACAAAGCCTTTGTAACTGGGGTGCTTTCCACCATGGCTGAAGATTAAAATTAGATTGTGTCGGAGCAACTGAGTTCTCAAGCAGAGGGTTCTCTGCTGAGTACCCTGTCAGCAAATCCCGAGTGTTTGAGTCTAGGGACTGTTAAGCAAGAGCACATCAGCTGATCATAGTGCCATGGTACTAAATGGGGTGAGGTGTGAGCTCAGGTCGCTGAAGCAGAGATAATATACTGTTCCATAGATAGGTATCAGCACCTTGAAATCTACCGTAATACACTCCTTCTAGCCCACTCAGCGGTCAGGCCACTGATTTGCACACCAGCTGCTGCGGAGGGTTCCAAGGTTAGCCCTCCAGCATTGCTGTAAACCAAGGCGGAGGTGACAAAAATATGGGTGATAGCAGTGAGTTCATATTGGGGAGAAATAAATTGTAATCAGCAGCCGAAGCACAGGTGGAAGAGATCATTTTAGGTCACTGACACCAGCTGAGAAGTCAGAAGTGAACAACCGCAGACCCTCAAAAATGGGGATCCTCCCATACGCTCAGGTTGCCTCCTCAAGCAATCAGAATCAGGTTGGTCTTATCTCATCTTGCTCTCATTCCAATCTGTCTTGGCCAAGCACTAGAAAAGCTGTGACAACATGGTGTCTAGGACCAATAAAAGGAGATGTAGAGCTGCATGTTGTCAGCATACTGATGGCAGCATAGCCCACCCACTTTCTTCCCCAGCAGCTTCACCTCCTCATTGAACAGGAGGAATGATAACTGAAGACTACAGAACACTGCAAGAGAGCCCTCGGAGCAGATCGGTAAGAACTCAATGTAAGTGATGGAAATCCTCGCTCTCAGGACTTTTAGAAATACACTGGGCAGAACAGGAAAATATACCGTAGGGAACAAACCTGGCTCCAAAAGTCAAGGTAAGTGAAGGGCAATAGGTAACGAAATCAATGTCAAGGGATTATTTTTAGAGAAAGAGGCTAACAACCGCTCTGAAGAGACACCAGCATCCTGTCCTCCTTAAAAAAAGCATGCCCTATTTCCACCAACAGTGCCCATACCTCTCCAGTTGTTTTTACAAATACAGGTGTAGCTAGCACATAACAGCCTAAAGCTTCCAGACCACATCCAGGACCTCAGGGAATAGAACTGGGTGAAAAAACACTTGAGACATGGATCGGTGCCCACTGATGCACTCAATACCATACAAGTCAGAGTGGTCTTACTCGTAAAATTGTATGAAAACTCATCAGAACAAAAAACAGTTTCCTAATATGGCAATCCAGTTCAAGGAAGCAGTTTACTACCAATATAGCTATCTCAAGGGCCTTGTCTACCAACAGAATTTGAACTTAAATTAACTAAACTGACTTAGAAATCAAAACTAAATAAATATAAATACAGTGATAAAAGAGTATCCACACAAGGTGCTTGCACTGATTTAGCTGAATTAATTTCTAAACCAATTTAGTTAAATCAGTGTGACATCTGTGCGTAGACACAACCTAAAACCCCTTTTACATCTGATAATATTGTTAGCAGTAAAGACATAAAGACTAGCATTTTTCATCCTGTTGGATGCAGTCTAATTATACTATTGGCAAAATTTTCAAATGTGGGCACATAAAATGATGTGCTTGTGGGAATAGCGATGTCCTTTGTGTGCACAAATGAGACCTTATATATATTCGTTAATAAAAGCCCCATCAGTCCTCACACCCTCCTCCCCACTGTAAACATTTTGTTTTGTATCACTTTACTTTATTGAGGTCCCTCACACTTCTTTTTGCCTTAAGGTGTCTGCTAAAGAGAAAGAGGTCACAGAAGGCACTAGGAGACAATATATTTTATCCAATGATGATTCATAGTGACCTTGTCATGGGCCAGAGAATGTATCGTGTATGCAAAATGAGAGGCCATCTTCTATTTCATGGTAAAAGGGTTTGTATTTTCCTGATATTAGTAAACTGACAACTCTGGAAGAGGAATGTGACAGTTTTTCATGCTGAGTTTTCTGTCCTGGACTTTCAGGTCTTTTTTTGGTTCCCAACAAAACTAAGGCTGTTTGTGGATTTAAAAAAAAAATACAGGTTTATTTATTAGGTTGGTGCCCAAGGATATTTATTGTCACAGTCTCCTAAAACAGAAGATTTACTTACTGGTGAAAAAGAGGAAACTGTAGATGATACAATAGCTCTAGCATTCCTGATTATGAATAATCACATTGTTTGCTGTCTATTCTCTCTCTAAAGTTTATATTCTATAATACAAATTACATTATTAGAGCAGAACTGCACACTGCCAGCCTCTCTTTATGAGCTTTTAAATGCCTGGAGAACTTTTTTATATTTAATTTCCACCCAGGGTGTTCCTCAGACAGCTTTTGTAACAAGATTTTTCTTCTTTTAGCGTTCGATGGTGCACGGGACTTGTATTATTCTTGTCATGTTTCCGGATTACATATTTTGTAATTTTCTTTAAAAAAGGGGTAAGTTTTAACAAAAATGCACTTGCAATTCAGATATCCACATTTGAAAATTTGGTCCACAACGTATCGAAGCACTTCCCCATTCTAAGGTTACTCTGCGCCTGTCTAGAATAAACACACTCCCCCATTTACTATGGGTTTTCCCAGACATTTCTGACCTGGCAGAGAAAGCACACCCAATAAATACATTAGAAAACGGTCTCTTCACCGCTGTTTGGTGAGCTGTTCCACTTCCATCTGAAGACTGTTGATCTTGTCACCAAATTCCAGCTTGAAGAGCCGGTTGTCCTCCTTGGCAGACTGACGTTCTCTCTCTGCCTGTCGCAATCTGGATTTGAGCCACATGAACTTGTGATAAAAAACAAAAGCCATGGTGGGGAGGAAGACTGAATTTAAACAAACAAAAATAAACCCAAAAAAAGGAAAACAAATTGTATGGTAAAACAATGGGAAGGATGAAAATATTCTAAAGAAAGACAAAATGTAGGTGAACCAGGCAGTAGAAACTCTGATTTTCAAGGTTTTTTATTCTATTACTACAGTTTACAGCTATTAGATGATAAACATAAAACATTTTATCCATATTCAAAGCAAACCTCAAGTACACAGAATTTTAAGTCAAATTTTATTTTAATGTACGTTACATTTCAGCTTTACATATGTAACTGGAACTTGCAACATAGGTTATCTACTATATTTAGAATTAGTGCATTTTCCTGGTCTCTTCCACAACCATCACATCAGATTAAGCACATATGCATTTACATCACAGCAACCTATACTCTGGATCAAATATTAGACAAGTTGCCAGATATTTAAGTCTTCAATCCTACTATAGCATTACTGTGATAGGAGAAAGTTTATTGTCCACAAGAAGAATTTGGTGGGGGTAAGGGGGTTGTAACAATCCTAACTAGCCATTTGGGTACCCTAATGAAAGCTTTTATTCTGCAGATGATTCAAATAAGTTCAGAATAAAAGGTCACAGGTTAATTTTGTGTTTTCAGACATGTGACTCAATAGCGACCCTCAAATACTTAGTTGCTATTTTCCAGGGAGTCTTATAAAGTCTGCCATTGTGCAGTCATCAATTTTACAAGCTAAGGGGCGATACCCACCTGTGTACTGGAGGGCAAGATTAAGCCTCACAGATTTTTAAGTGTGTCCAGTGTGAATTAAATTTTTCCAGCTGCATGATAGTCATATAAGTCTCCCACTATGTGTCAAGGAGTCCTATTCTACATGACAGAGTGGGAAATTTACATGAGACAGAATTTTTGCAGGCAATTCACAAGGACAAAAAACTATTAAACATAGAAAAAACCCGAACTTGATTTCTTGAAGCAAAGTATTTATAGAATTATTTACACCCTAAAGCCTGTATGGGACCAGCATGGTGACCTCTTGCAACCATAGGGAAGAGGACACTAACTTAGAATATTCCAATCTACAGTTTTAAAAAAATTTGAAGTGAGACGTTAAGCTTATGATTATTTTTCCTATTCAGAGCCATTTCTAAGCTTTAGTTAGTCTTTCATTATTTTGCCAGAACTCTCAGCAAATTCCCTATTTGTACCAAGCAACAGAAACTTAGAAGCAAAGGTAACAAATGTAACAGTGAAAGTCTGCTATTTTGTTTTATTTGTTATAGGCTAGTTACTCCGAGACAAGGACTGGCCAGCAAAAAACTACTTGTTCCACTCCTTCCTCTCTCACATTTTTTTTAATCCTAACGTATAAAGAGCAGAATATTTTTGTAAAATGTGTAATTATTCCTTTTCTAGGAAGAGGAGAGACCAACAAAACAACGGTCTCTCCTCAGCTTCCTTCAGTTAGGAAGAACTGCAGTATATTTCTAGAGGGAATTATGGCAGAGGTAGAAGGCAATGAAAAGATAAGGAGGTTCTACTGTAACGTTACTCTAAGACGTCTAGTTACCAATTCTGTCTTCATGAAGTTTAAAGGAATCTATGGTTGATTTACCTCCCCACCCCAAGTCACTAAGACAAAATTGTTGCAAGCAGTCTTGGTTAACGAGGACTGGATCTTCATAGTGATGAGATATTAAGATGTAATGCCCATTTGTTAAACCCAAAGAACAAAAGTGAAAGGGTAATGGTTGGGAATATGCACGTAACTACTTTCAACTACTTCCAGGGACACATTTTCTTTGTCTACTTCATAACTAGAGAAAACTAGTTTGGCTTCCCCAGAACTGGCCAATCGGATATTGGCACAGAACCACACATCTAGTACCCATTCATGTTGAAGACTTGTGTTGTATACAGTACGTATCAAAGGTATGTACAGAGCCACAAATCTCTCATTCCTTAAGCTTTCCTTCTGTATTTATTGGCCAACTCATCTGTAGTTTAACAAAGTTTATGTGGCAAATTAGGGCGCTTCTACCAATTTTCTATCTCTGAAAAAAAAAAGCCCAAAGGTTTTAAAAATTCAGCAAATTCCTAATTAACTTTAAATGACAATTAACATTTTAACAGTTGCTTTTAACTATTCTTAAGGTTTTTCCCCTCATAACTAAGTTTCGATGTCAGAGTTGTGAGGTGACCAGTTGCAAAAATGCCTAATGGTGCTTCTGGATCAGTTTGTTTGCTGCACTATTTAAGGTTTTTGCCTGTTTCACCAAATCCTTTTCACTATATGAAAAATGTCAGAATGATGATGTGTGGGAAATGGAAAAAAAATAAAAACAGTAAAAGAAGTTCAAATCAGTTAACTGAACAGATATTGTAGTACATTCAATATATGTCTGTATACATTATGAAAAGGCAAACATTGCTCAGAGCCACTCAGAAGACTACAGAAAACACCTCAGAAGAGTTTGATGAAAGTTACACATTCTACAATAATCATCCTTTAACTGAATAAGGTAATAATTATAAAAAAAACCTTAACTATTCCCCTTACTTCTGACTTTATTTCCAAATGAAACAGCATTTATCTTTAGGAAATGCACCTCTCGTGCCCGCTCGTATCATTCAGGATCATAACAGGGGAATGGATGCATAGGTGGAGACACTTTGGACTAAATAAGTACAGTTCCATTTGAAGTCAGTTCACACCAGCTGAACCCTCTGTGAAAGCAACTATAAGAAGCTCAGCTCCAAAGATGTTAAAGAAAAAGGATGCAATCCCCTGAGGCCCTCCTCTGGGAGTGGTTTTATGTCTGACCTCAGAATCCATCCCAATTATGTGAGAGTTGGTAGTGGGCTGTCAGCACTGTCTCACTAGGATAGGTGTTTGAGAATGTGTCCTCATGGCGCTAATGGATATGGTTCCCATCCGCCACCTCTGCCAGCTCCTAGTGCCAGAAACAGTCCTCTCCACTCCCACCCACCAAGGTACTTTAACTGTGCTTTCTTGCACTTCAGACCTCCCAGAAACAAACATGGGTCTCAGTTTTCATGGAGATGGACGTTCCAATTTTAATATAGAATAGTTTCAAAACCAGAACTCGAGTCTTACGTACCCATAAGCATATTTCAGATGTGACTGTTGTAATCCTTGTCCTTCATGCCCCCCACTACCGTATTGCCATCCCTGCCATGTTGTGTCTAATATAGACTGTATGCTTCTGAGAGTCATCCATTTGTACAGTGTTAGTGGTGCTGTACAGGCCTATTTAAATTAGCAATAGGCAATTAATTACCCAGTGTTACATCTTCACATTCAACAGTGCGGACAAGGACACCCATAATTAGCTTTTATATATACACTGTGTATGCTCGGTTTGTGTGTATAAAACAAGCTTCTACAATAATTGATATTTTAGCAGGATGTTCTCATTTATGGAGGATTTTCCTGAGCACACAAAACATGTCCTTGCTACCAGTCTATCACGGAATTACTGCTTTAGGGCCAAGTCCTGCTCTCCTTATTCATCTGAATAGTTCCACTTACTTCCATGGGACTGTTCAGGTGAATAAGAGCAGTAGGATTTGACCCTTTGTTGTAATGCCCAGTTCTGCTCCCATGCTATTCAGTGGGAATTTTGCCATGGACTTCGCTAAAAGCAGGCCTAGGCCACTAAATGCAACTTGGGTAATATTAACGTTTCAAAAAAAATATCTATAAAGGACTCTTAGGAATAGCACTTAGCTTATCTGGCATATTTGTTTAGCTCTATGTAACAAGTTTATATAAAAATATGCAATTTTAGCACCTTCAAAAGTATACCACATACCACAGGGACACATTTATATTTTGTAACAACAAAGTTTCATTTTTACCTTTGTTCAAGCTGTTTAATAGTAGCAGCCATCTGATTTGTCTTCTCCTCCAAACGGCTGTTTAATTCACTCTTCTGTTTCACTCCCAGGTCTGAACTCTGGAAAGGAAAGTTACTTAATGTCTTCAGTAAGCAGTGGTAAATATGAAATAAACTACATTGGAAAATGAAATGGAATCGGTGATGCTAAAACATGTAAGAAGGAGTGATCCAAAGGGCAAAGATTGGAAGCAAAGATGAATAGTGTGGACAAGCATTTCCCCATGTCCTGGTAAGTGACTAAGTAAACAAACAATTTTATTTTATGTATTAAAGTATTATACCTGAACCACATGGTATGGATTGATGTAGTATCTATCAATATTACACCATCAATTGTGTGGCACAAGAGTGCCAGTTGCCTGAACTGTCAACCGTCTGGCAGCTAATTCTGTTTATGGTTTTGAAATTAAGTTGAATACTTATTTCTCTGGGCATTAGCTGTCTGGTTTTGTCTTAGTAGTCTGTTCTAGTGGATCTCAGTGATAAGTGGAACTGTATATATTAAAATAATAGATTTTACTAGATAGACACTATCATGGTTTTGTTTTTATAAATACAATGGTTTTACAGTGATATGTTTACTTTTAGTTTTGGTCATTAAAGCTTTTCTTTAGAACTGACTTTGGTTATGCTGCAGGCGGTCCTCTAGAAGCAGAAGTTATAAGGACTATGATGTTGAAAGTCTCTGTCCATGGTAACCCATACAAATAATTTCATTTTATCATTATACCATAGCAAGTGATACTCTGTGTGTTACAGTACAGAACACAAAAGGAAACCTCATATAGGACGTGACTGAGGGCAGCCCAAGTCTAAACTGGCAAATGAAATTAGGAAGTAAAACCACAGGCTACAGATTCTGAAAATGTTGCTGTGACCTCCTTGTTTCTACAGTTACTTAAAACATGTGCTCCAGTCTAGAGAAAGGAGATTACACACTGTTGTATAGTTATTTGCACTAATAAAAGTGAAATACAGCAGAAAAGGAGCTTGCCCACACACCATCTCCCATAAGTGTTGGAAAAGATCCATCTCCTCAGTCTCTAGCACGTTAACAAGGGAACACAAGTGGAACTACTGAACCCTGAGCAGCTATGCAAGCTGCTCCAAAAACAATATCAGGTGATGGGTAAGGATGCCTCAGCAGCATGCTACCAAACAACTCTCAAAACAGCCATGTATTAGGGGAAAATTATTGTCTTACTATTCAACAGATAAGTATTTAGATATCATGGGATGCTTTTTCCTCATAAGACCCTACATCTGGTGAGCTTTTTTTTTTATTTTTATTTTTTAAAGGTCTGAGCCAGCCTTGTAGTGCTGGCAAACCACACGATGACATGAAGGATCCAAGAACAGACTGACTTTCTACAGCCTCCACTGCTTCCAGACCAAGTCACGTTCAGCTTTCCTCAGTTAGAAAGGTCAGCCTCAAGGCAGGCTGAGCGTGGAAGGAATCAAATGGAATCCATAGTGAGATTAAGAGATGGGGAAGGATGGAGCAAGGACGAAAAGAAAAGGTATACAAGTGACCCTCTTCTTCCCTCATGAATGACTTTCTGATAAGAAAGAAAGTCTAGTTGGTTCCTACATGCCATATCTACAAAGGGACCATTTCATTAGCTTCCTTCCCTACCTGCAGCTTGAAGGAGAGTTCATGCTTTAGTGCCCTGAGATCATCTAGTTGCTGCCTGAGTGCCACTAGTGCATCCTGCTTCTCACAAACATCTTTTTCCAGCATCTTCATGGCCAGCTCCATCTCCTGTCTCATTCCAATCTGCACCTCTAGTTCTTTTTCCACATCCTGAAACACACACATTATGTTTCATAACCAGTCTTCTGACTAGAACATGACTGAACTAATGTGTGATAATCCACCCTGCCCTTCACCCCATCAACACATACTATTAATCATGTTGCATTACGAATATCTTATTGCCATTATAAATAGAATTTAGAAATTAAATTAAGGAAAACAGATGCCATTACAGCTAAGTATTACGGCTATGTATCTGACTTCACTGGCAACCAATCAGAAAGCTCAAGTTGGGCCAAATTTATATTTGTCATTAGGGAAATGTTTGCAGACCTCTTATTTCACAAGAATACCCCTTTCAACCATTTTCCACACCCTTATCTCATGTGCTGTATAACAATAGTTGACAGGTGTCCATGCTGTAGGCTCAAGTATATCATTTACATTTCTTAAATACAAAAATAGAAGCTCAATGCATGTTTTGTGTGATGTTGACCCAAATCTGGTAAGTATTCTGCTGTGAAGCAGGAAATTTACTTCTGGTAGATTTTTGTTTTAAAACAAAATGAAGTTATTAGGCAAGGTTATTAACGGTTATTAAGCAAGGCATTTTGGAATACTATCACCTTTACTTGCATCTTGGACCATAACACACACCCTTTGCAAAAGGTAATTGTTAGACAACGAATGAGTACATAAAATATTAATACTTTACCGAATTCTGAGTTTAGACCAAGCTTACCAGCCGTAGCTGAGTCTCCTCCTTTAACTGTTTTCGTGCTTCATTCAGTGCAAATCCATCTGCAGTTCTGTCTTGCTTAGTCACCTAGAGTTAAGAGAACAAATCAGATGGAAATCAAACTATCAGAATCATCATATTTGTCAATTTGCTTCTGCCATTTTCAAACATTGATAGTCTTCACTAAGTTAATGCAGCAAGTAACATCCTTGTGACATTACTATTTCCCTCCGCCAATACGTGTTATTTAATGCAATAATGTATAATCAGTCTAGCCATTTGCAGGATGTAGAGAATAGGATTTTAAGTAGGAACAATTTATAAAGTCGGATAAAATATCTTTATAATTTCCAAAGGTAGAAATAGATTCCATAGTGGATACCAACATATTTTATCTGGTTAAGTAAAAACTTTGAAACAGTTCTATGGAGTTCCCCTTGAATTTAGAAAAAAAGATGGGCTTGAGTAATGAGTGTGTCAATGGCATAAGTAAGTGAAATTCTCACTTAAAAGAAAAAAGATTCATAACATACACACACTGACCTTACGATTACTTTCCAAGAGGTAAGAACTTTCTTCTTTAACTCGTTCCATCTCTTCTTGCAGAGTTATAATCCTGTTGTTTGCAACTGCAAGCTGTAAACAAAACCAGAGAATTGTAACTTAGACACTGATGTTTCACTTGGCTAGATGGACAGCTATTTACATCACTTGGATACCAAGGTGCTCAGTCACTCAGATAAGACAGTGATGGGTGCGATATGAGAATCTTAATAGTAGAAAGATCTTCACTGGCCTACTTGGGGCAGTGGCTCTTTGTCCTATTCCCTGTTGGAATTCCTGGGAGAAAGACATCCATGACCAATAGATTACTTATTTTAATACAGAGGATCCTGACAAGACCATGATTCTTTTGTACAGTTCATGCGAAACGCATGAATTGATATGATAAGCAACACAATGAATTAGCGGTGTGCTACAGATAGTTTTGGTGGGCAGAGCTGTTACAATGTCAGTTATCATTTTAACCAGTATGGAGACTCCACTGAGTGACCAGAAAATAAACTGTTTATCAACAAATACTTTGATTTGCAATTAATTTGGTAGGAGATATGAATACATTTGATTGGCAGAGCATGTGAATTTTGCAGGCTTTAAACAAAAGGCCATTTATTACAGTATAACCAAAAACAGCAGCACAATCATGCTGCCTTTTAAAGTACTCAGTTTTTAATTGCACAATATAACATAACTTTTCTTCCTTCCCCACATGAGTAGATACAGTCATCTCCATTAGTGAAACTGGATGCCAGAGGAGAAGACTGCAAAACTTTTTACATTTGTAACAGGACCATCTGAATATGTATATTTGGAACTGTTCACTAACCGGATGTATAAAGCTATCTGGAGTAAGCAAAACATGAAAATGTAAGGCCATTATTGTCCTTTTTCAGAGAGTATTTTAATTTGTATTATCATAGCACCTAGAGATCCTAATTGATATCAGGATCCCTTTGTGCTAAGAGAGGCTACATCCCAAAGAGCACGCAATCTAAACAGACAAAAGACAAGAGTCCAAACTCATTATTCCCCATTTCACATGGGAAACGGAGGGAAAGTGATTAACTGACTTGTCCAAAGTCATACAGGAGGCCTGTAGAAGAATGGGGAAGATTAGAATGCATGAACTACAAAGAAAAAATGGAAAAGGAAAGAAAAAAAATTATACCTAGATTTGTGTATTGACTGACCTAAGTGACCAGTCTGTGGGGGTTTTCTGCAGAGTGACACATTTTTATTTATATTCAGCAAATTTTGAGCAGATATAGGAAAAGACATCATTACATTTCAACATACACTATGACAACACCGAGTAAGAGCTGATTACAGAAGCAGATATTTACCAAAGAAATACATTTTTAAACAAAACATCCTCTGAAAATTTCTTCATAAATTCCCAGTTCACTGAAGATATTCATAGATTCACAGGTTCCAAGGCCAGAATGGACCACTGAGAGCACCTAGGCTGACCTCGTGTATAACACAGGCCACAGAACTTCCCCCAAATAATTCCTGTTTGAACAAGAGAGTATCTTTCAGAAAAAGATCCAATCTTGATTTATAAGTTGCTAGTGATGGAGAGTCTACCACAATCTTTGATAAACTGATCCAGTGATGAAATTACCCTCACCTTAAAAAAATTATATCTTATTTCCAGTCTGAATGGGTCTAGTTTTGACTTCCAACCCTTGGATCTTGTCAAGCCTTTTTGTCTGTTACACTGAATAGCCCATTATCCACAATTTGTACTTCACCTAGGTACTGAGACACTCTGATCAAGTCACTCTTTAACCTTCTCTTCATTAAGCTAAATAAGGTGACAGTTTGAGCTCCTCAAGTCTAAGTCAGGTTTTCTAATCCTTTAATCATTCTTGTGGCTCCTTCTTTGAACTCTCACTCATTTAACAACGTTCTTCTTTAATTGTGAACACCCATACTGGTCGTTTTATTCCAGCAGCGGTTACACCAGTGCAAATACAGAGAAGTAAAATAGCCTCTCTACTCGAGATTCTCCTGTTTACACATGCAAGGATCAGATTAACCCTTTTGGCCACAGTGTCACACTGGCAACTCTTGTTTATCTGATTATCCACTATGACCCTCACAACTTGTTCAGAGTCTCTGCTTCCAAAAATAGAGTCCTCTGACTTGTAAGCATGGTCTACGTTCTTTGTTCCTAGATATATACTTTTGTATTTGACCACATTAAAACACATTGTTTGCTTGTGCCCAGTTTACCAAGTGATTCAGATCACTCTTTATCAGTGACCTGTCCTCTTCATTATCTACTACTCCCCCAATTTTGGAGTCATCTACAAACGTTATCAGCTATGATTTTGTGATTTATTTTCCAGGTCATTAAAAAAAAAGAAAAAGAAGAAAAAGGTAAATAGCTAAAGGCCTACAACTGATCCATGTGAGACCCAATTAGAAACACACCTGCTTGATGATTCTCCATTTACATTTTGAGACCTATCAGTTAGCCAGTTTTTAATCCATTTAATCCATGCGTACCATGATAATTTTGCATCATTCTGTTTTGTTTTTTTAATCAAAATGTTGTGTGGCAGCAAGCCAAGATGTCTCATACAATGCATTCTGGGACACATTCTGATGCCTTCCATAAGCAGAAAGTATCAATCAGATTTCAGAGGAGAAAATGTTTGTTTGTTTTTTAAATAGTTAATTTTAAAAAGCATTCTTTTGCTGAGGGTCCTTCATGCCTAGTTAGTGGCAACAAACAACACAATCCTGTGCTTAACTCAGTTTTCATTTCAGCTTTCCAGTTCACCTTTAACAGACATCAGTCATTACAACTTAATTCAGGAATCAGATATCACTTCTGCCTAATTCGGGATTTCACAGGCAATAAAGATGCACCCTTTTCTGTTACACCTACCTCCTCAGTAAGTTTAGTGTTGGATTTTTCTAAAGCATCCACCTTTGCCTGCAGATTGTTTACAGTGGCACTGTCAAATCAAAAAGAAAAAGCTACTGGTTACTTTAAAAATAAATATAACCACCACTTTATGTCTCTTAGATCATACCATAATAGAAAAGAACTTGTTACCTTAAGTGTCTATTGAGTTCTTCTACATAATTTTTCTGGTCCAGAATAGCAGTTATTTGACCATCTCTGAAAAACAGACACAGTGAATAGTCAGTGTTTCCTGATATACAGTTCTCTCCCAACCTACAAGCAACGATTGTCTCATGGGACTACGGGCTGTGCTTTAGCCATTCCTATGGCCAGCTCATCTTTAATCCTTCAGATACTGGTCAGTTCTGTGGTGTTTCCTGAGGCCTCTAGGGGACAATTGTTCTTTACAGAAGGGAAGGCCTGTTACCACTGGGAAGAAAGGCCAGGACTACCAGGCAGAGCTCATTCTACCTGATCCAACCTTCCCTACCAAGAATGTCCCCTCCATCTTGACCTGTTTAGGTCGTCGGTGGGGGTGGGGGGGGAATGGATTCCTAGCATGGACCCTAAAGTGGTTCCATGATGAAGGGGCTGTCTGAGGCAGAGGTAACACAGGCATGCTGTCACTTCAAAATGCTTATATGGGGCCAAAAGAAGAATATAGAGTGGGATTATTCAGCAGACGAAGGGGAGAAGAGAGAGAAAAAAAAATTCTCTTTGCTCCCATCTCTCAACTTCAGATACTATGGTCAAAGATATTCATCTTTAAAGTTCTCAGAGCACACAGGTCTGTGCAGACAACATTGCTATCTAAGACCTATCTGTACCTGAGAAAACAGCTATTTGGATTGTGATGGAGTCTACAGGACTGAGAGTGAATTCCTCTATGTGACACATCCGTATATTGAAAGATGAGAGCAGTTGTGATCTGTGTCTGTATATAAATTACTTACAGTCCTTGGAATTCGGACAAGTTGTCAGTGCAACCTTTAGCAGGACAAAGTTTGTATAATTTGCACAATTGAATGCCCAATCAATCAAGGAAGACATTTTGATTAGCAAGAGAAAATTCAAACAAACAAGTACCAGTATTGTTCTGCGTACTGCCTTCAAGCTTACAAAACAAAGTCATCCCCCTACGATCCACTCAACAAAAGCTGAAAACAGACTTTGTTTCATGCATTTCCAGCATGAAAAGTTAAATAAAAACAAATTATTTTTCAAAAATGACAAATACAAGAGGAAAGTGCAAACTTTCACTCTGAAGAATCAAGGTAACACCAAATGAATAGAAAATGATAGAACTTCTGATCAATGAAGAAGAGGATTTAATGAATTTCAGAAGTACAGAAAGTCATATTTGTATGTATTGTATATTCCTGTATTTTTCCATTTCCTGTTCCTATACAGTGTTATACATCTACGTGCACATATGCAGGTATAAGAACTCAAACTAATCCGATAAGCATAATCTGGTTCATGTACACAATGGGAGATTTATTTCTTATGCATCCCCCTTTGATGCTAGAGATTGAAGACTCTCTTACTGGTCATATAATTGTTTGGAAAAAGAAAATTCCAAACCACGCAGCTCTTAAATTGAAAGAGCTCTAGAAAATGGCCTACCACAAGTTTGATCGCTGAGCCTTTTTTTGCTTTGTAAAATGCTCTCTGATTTAATTGCTGGTTAAGTCAATAAATGCAACCCCTTGCCCCTGAGATTCTGGATACTTTCCTGTTCTTTCCTTTGTTAACCTTCTGAATTCCATCCCAGAACTATAATTAGAACAAAAATGGAATTCAGCATGACTGCAGTGTTTTAATTAAAACTACAGGATTATGGGTCAACTTGCAATACTACTCAAAAACCAAACAAATAACCCCTCTTCAAAAAAGGACACAAGTTTCCCTTTGTACTTACCCTTCATTGCCCTTACTGCTGTTCCCATCCTTCAAGTACATTGAAAAATCAATAACTCCAACCTACAAAGGAAGATTTTAGTATTTTACATATGGCTCTAACACTCTACCTAAATATTATTCTTTTTACCTACACAATTTCAGCATCATTGGTTTGTTTATAAAATCAATGCATTGAATTATAATCTAGGATAAATCCACTATACCAACAATCTACCCAGACTGATAAAAATAAGGATGAGCTCAAGTAGAAGGTCAAGTTGCTACCCTTTGTAATGCAAGTGGAGTACTGGAAGGAGGGAAGGACAGCAGATCTTGATCAACACACTCCTATACACACCAGCTACGTAAGCTGAATCAGGCGTGCATGTTAACTTACTTCCCTCTTGTTAACGGCTATAAACGATTTCCTGACACACGCTTTTAGACAAACTAATACTCCTGACCCCGGTCAGAGCAGCATTCCCCTTCTTTTCAGTTCTCTTCCCCAGCTTCATTTCTCAGTTTTCACTTCCTCCTCCTTGGCCTGGTACTAAGTTTCACTCTGCTGTGTGTGACCTGTATGCAGGTCACAATGAGGAGCAGCAGAAAAGAGAAACAGAAGGGATGGTCTCTCAGGCCGGTCATTTTAAAAAAAACGAACAAAGGGAACAGAGGGCAGTGGCACTCCGCCAGAGTGCGAGACAGACTATCGCGGCCCAGTAGGTAGCGGTGGAAAGTGTCTTGACAGCACTTCTGTGTACGAGATGTTACATCTAAATGACTAAACCAAGTACAAAAGGGTCACCTCCAATGGCATATATTGAGGAGGAAGGTAGAATAAAAAACAGCAGCAAATAAGACACACACACTTGCTAGCCTGCAAAACCCAGTTTGTAGCTAATACTTACAGTATTCCCCTTGTTTAACTAATTGGTATAATCGAAAACATACAATCAAAAACCAGCATAATTCTAGTAAGCGCAATTCATCCCAGAAATACTTACAACTTCTAGGGATTATTCCGATTATTAATATCCAATACCTGTGAATCCAAGTCTTCTCCTTTCATACAGAAGTTTGCATCAATGACATTCAACCCTACTAGGAGGCCAGCAATTATGTGACCTTCTTCTTCCATTATGAGAGCATTAGGCTCATAAAATTCACTGCAAGATGCACCAAAAGAGACAGTAGTATTACATCACTCAAACCTTTAAAAAACAAGTTGGAGTTTGAAGAGACACTTACAGATAAACTGGCATGAGCTCTATTACCCACTACACTCCTGCCCTGTGACCTTCTAAGACAACAATAAAGTGTTAACACCCTCCCCTCGTATCTGGTCAGACGGCTGGCCGCTAGCGGACAGTCTATACATCAGCCGTACAGCCGACATGGCTCTATCAATATACTGCTGCTCTGACCTGAGAGAGATCTAGAAAGGGGAACCTCTTAACTTGCTAAGCCATGAATGTGAGACAAAGGCCCAACGTAAGGGAGGCTTGATAGCTCTGTAGGTATATCCTGCACAAGGTAAGTTACTGCAGACAGCTCTCAGGTTTCCAGCTTTGACTGAGGTAATGTAGCACTCAATTATTTTTCAATTTAAAAGCAAAAGAGTCATGAATGCTAAGCGAATATTAAACTTTAAAAAAGTTACATACCCTAATTTTTCTCTGTTATAAACCTCCCATCTGACACTAGGCCACCCTACATATTCCTAAGGTTAATTTCAAGCTTCTCCACCCACACTCAAGATAATTGAAGGAATTAAAAAATGAATATTCATAAAGCCAAAAATACTAAAAACTCATAACAAAGAAAAATATGCAGGCAATTATGCAATACTACTTAGCACTTTTCATCCATAGATCTCAAAGCAGTTTACAAAGTATCATTATTGCTGTGATGGAGTGTCCACCACATATAGGACTGGAAAGAGGTAAGGTGGCCACATAGGCCTAATAACTCCATAGCCTACACCTGGAGGAAGAGCCAGGGAGCACGGATCGATTGTAAACAGGCTCAGCTGGGAAGGAAGAGGCAGGGTCTACAAAGCCAGGAAGCTGGCAACAGACAGGGGCTGGGCTGCTGGGAAAGGGCAGTCACTCCCTGGGAAGAGGGTTGGGAGGCTGCAGAGGTGTACAGCCAGCAGTTGCTCCCTGAAAGGAGGGAGTGTGAAACTGGCAGACCCTGGGAGAAGGAAGGGCAAGCCAGAAGAGTAGGAATCAGCCCAGGGAATACACAGCAATGTTGGGAACTGAGCCAACTTTGGCTGCGTGTTGTAGGGTCACTGGGCTGGAAGCTGGAATAGAGGGTGGGCCCGGGCTGTCCTACCCGCTGCTGGGGAAGTGGCATTAGAGAGCCAGGGAATGGGAAGACTGCCTGGGTCACTGTGGGACTGACAGAGAATTGCAGGACTGTACCCCAGAAGGGGGGGAAACGCTGAGTGACCTAGCTGGAGGGCTGAGTCAAGAAGAGAACAACACTGAGGTTTCTGGAGCGAGAGAGGAGCTGCAGACCAGAGACAGACGGAGCGATTATGTCCAAACCACAGAAAGGGCATCGATCTCGAGAGCTAATCCCCAGAGGGACCAGGAGGTGGCGCCAGACTAGCAGTGAGTGGCACACTCTGACAATTTCCATTTTATGGATGGGGAAACGGAGGTACTGAAAAGTGAAGTGACTTGCCCAAAGCCCTGTGCCCTATCCACTGAACACTGCCTCCCCACTATACAGACCCCTTACTCCAATTACCTGTGTTACAGCACCTCTTTGTAATAAATGAAATGTTTGGATCTTTTGCATGCTGTTACTACAACAGTGGAAGATAATGGCTTTTGAATCGCAAGCAGAAAGCTGAACAGTTCCCCATCACTCAAAACAAGCTCCAGATTTCACCAGTGCCGCTGTCCCAAATCAAAACTACAAGTATAGTTGTTATTCCAGTGTTGCAGAGTAATAAAAATGCATTATAAAATGTCCTTTGAGTGCAATGGATCTACATCACTTGAGGACAGAGAATAAAATGAAACTCTCAGATTCAAGAGAGAAAGAATTGCTCACCTGAGAAGATCCTTTCTGTTAATCAAAGCTTTCATGTATTCTGAAAGCTTCTTCTGCATTAAGGCCAGGCGAAGCCAGGCTCTTCCTCTACCTGCAGGCGTCCTACCAAAGCCCAGAAACAAAACAAAGAAATTACTCACATGTTATAATATATATATTCACACAAACCTTGAATGTCTTACTCTGCTTGAAATCTCTGCAATCTACACATTATCTCAAAGTTGCAGCTTTCAGCAATTACTGTAGGTGGAAATTTGGGTATGCAACTGCAAGTGCCCACATACAGTGTTTATCCCTGCAATCATTTGTCTTTTTCCTATCTTCCCTTTTTAATCCTCTTGGGTGCTGTTTCTGCAAAGAGCTAGCAATACTTATCTAGACAAAGATTATCAGAAACATTCAGAGAAATCAAGTAACGGGGCATGGATATAGAAAGGGGTCAAATGCAATTGTCATAGTAGGCAAGTTAACAGAAGAATTCAGCCACACTCATTTTGGACTTTAACACAGTGTGGGTGCCCAAATATCTCTCAGGTAACCAATCCTCAGCCTGTTGAAGAACTGAACAGGGGATTTGTAGTATTGATTAAATATGGTTCTCTCAATGCTAGGTGAAGCTCTGAACATATCAAACAAGAATGTTTTATGGTTTTGATAGTTAATCTTTCACACTTTCTTCCTTCCCCCATTTTGGCCAACAGGTGGAACGTACATGGTTTTAGAAATGTAGAAACTGACATGCTGGATCAGAGTAATGGCTCACCTAATCTGGTATGATGTAGAGCAGCCAGTGCCCAATGCTTCAAAGGAAGGTGTAAACCACCCATATAAACAGTAGAATGATTAGAGGGAAATTATTTTTCACCTCCCAGCACTTAGTCAACTGGCTTGTATCAGGAAGCATGTGGAGGACTTCATTTCATTATTCCAGCTAGTGTAACCTAAGGTATTTTTGTTATCCTTGTATGTTTTCTTTTTTAATGCTACAGTGCTCTGGGCTTTTGTGACATTTTGTGGCAATGAAATGCATCAGTTTACATGTGTACAAAGGTTGGGGGTTTTTGGTTCATCTGTTTTAATTTTGTCGCCTTTTAATTTTATTGTTTATCCCCTTGGTCTTTTATAAAACGAAACAGTAAATAATGCACTCTGATCCTACAAGCTGTACCATGCAGGCAGACTCTGCATAGAGCTTCAGTGAAATCCAGGGGCATGAGACTCTATTCACGTGGAACAACTTTCAGGATTACAGCCTGTTATGAATATAGGAGACACCTTCTCTATATTATTTGCTATTTTATGTACCTCTCATGTCACCTATTCATCTCCTCTCTGAACTGAGAAGTCTTAATCCTTAGTCCCTCCTCATGGGGAAGTTTTCCTAAGCCTCTATTCATTTTTGTTGCACTTCTGTAGATATTTTCTATTTCTGCTCGATTCTTTTTGAAAGGGGGAAGCAAAACTGAACACAGTATCTCAGGTGGCTAAGTAATATAAAGGTACTATATTTCCAGAATGATTCTGTCTCCGAATGCAATCTAACATCTTGTTTGCCTTTCTGGTCACTACCAAGTCTTCCATTTATTTAAATTAAAAGAAAAGGATTTTTTTTAAAAAGTCGATCAACCTCTATCTCCAGTGTTCCAAGATATCACAGAAAATTCCTATCTAATGTTCTCCCTCTTTAATGCCACTTTTCTTGAGCTAGAGTGAAAGATTCAATAAGACCTATTTCTGGTCCCTCCACATATCATTCATTTATTGCCAGTACTAAGTGTGCAGTTTTTCAGGAAGCCTCCTTGCTCTTTTATAATGAGAAAACATCCTCTCCACCACTAATTCCTTTGCTTGTTTTGGTTAAAAGCCCTATTAATTGCTTTCACTTTCATCTCTTACTTACAATTAAACCCTACAGTACTGAGTCAACAATGTAATGCTGTTGCCCAAAAAAAAAAAAAAAAAAAAGGGCAAATGCAATTTTAGATTGCATTAACAGAGGCACAGCATGCAAGTCACGGAGGTGACAGTACTGCTTTACTGAGCGCTGGTTAGGCCTCAGCTGGAGTACTGTGTTCACTTCTCGTCACCAATGTACAGAAAAGATCCAGAGGCGAGTGACAAAGATGAAGATGATCAAAGGGACGGAATGCAAGCCATATGAGCAAAGGCTGAAAGAACTGGGTATGTTTCGTTTGGAGGTTTTCAAAAATAGGATGGATAGCCATCTGTCTTGGATAGTTTAGACACAACAAATCCTGCATCTTGGTAGGGGGTTCAACTAGACCTTCTAACCCTATGATTCTGCCTGGAAAGCAACAGATCAGGGGACAGGTCTACACTGCAATAAAACACATGTAGCTGGCCCATGTCAGCTGACTCAGGCTCGCAGGGCTCAGGCTGTGGGGTGTTGATTTTAGGGGTCTGGCTGGAGCCCAGGCCCTGAGACCCTCCCCGCTTGAGGGGGTCCCAGAACCCAGGCCTCAGTCTGAACATCTACACTGCAGCCTGAGCCCTGTGAGCAAGAGTCAGCTGACATGGGCCAACTGTGAGTGTTTTACTGAAGAAGTGTAGACATACCCAGGATTTCACTTACTTAAGCCCCGGCAGATCTTTAACACTTGCTGTGATCTCTCCAGCTTCAGGAACAAGCTTCTCTACCAGCTCCAGAGGTCCCCAAAATGACTTATTTTGTCCAAGAAAAGTCTTCTTGGCTAGAACAAAAAGATATAAATAGATTATTAGTTTCTCCCACATCTGTACTGTCTTAAATACATTCTCAAATTTGTTCAAAGTGAAACTAAAAGCAGAAGTGAGACTGACCCAGGGTGTCTAGCCCGGTAAATGAAGCTGGGCCAGCTCTCCTATGCTCGTGCAGGGGCTGCATTTGACAAATTAAGAGCACAAGGTGACACCTGGGGGCTGTAAGGTCAGGGAAAGCCCTGGTGAGAGTCATTTGGGAGAGGGTCTCTCAGGAAAGCTGCAGAAAGCTCTTCCCTGGGAGGGTCTTCAGAGACACTGTAGGTTTGGGACCTGGAAGAAGGCTGAAGGTGGGAGAATGGCAAGAGGGTTTGCTATCTGGTGTCCTCAAGCCAGAGAGTGAGCACTGGAAGAGGCTGAAGGCAGAAGCAAGCAGCAGGGGGAGTTGCCTGCTGGCTCTAAGCTGGAGAGGGCTGATGGCAGGAGTGCACATCAGCTGGAAGGGCCGTGCAGCTTATCCACTGACACCTCTGGGGCCAGAGACCTGGACCCAGAGGAACCATGACAGGGCTGGGGGAGTAAGATGCTCCCAGCACAGAGGCTGTGGGGGTTCCCACTGGGAAGAGCAGGGTTGCACACCAGCTGGAGGGGCTAAGCTGGAGAGCCGAGGCTTGGGGAAGGATGCTGGAGCTGTATACTGAATGTACCGTTTGGACTATGCTGGGGAAATCTGGACTATGGTTGTGGGATCTTGGTTATGGATTTATGTTCATGGAACTTTTGTAATAAATGAACCCCACAAGGGCTATCTTTATTCTTGGTAGGACTCCATGGACTATTTCTGGGGACTCTAGTGGGGAATTGAGGCAAGTGTGCCAGTCATGCCACAATCTGCTACAGAAGGGTGCTCTAGTCCAGACCTCTGGAAAGTTCTGGTTTCAGAATTATTACTGACAATGCTCTCCTGCAATTTATATTTAACTTCCTGTAAACAGCTGGGTTCAGGGATCGATTCAGAACCAGAAAATTATACTTACTACTTGCCCTGTGTGTGACTGACTGCTTTTTATGTTTTCAAGCATAGGAGATGAATGTATGTATGTATGTTTAAGGACACTGCACTTGCTCAGGGTTTGAAACAGACACTTCTTAAGCAAAGGCAGATACCAAATATGGTACCTGGGGGCCCACCTGCGAGAGCCAGAACAACATACAGGTGAGCACCCTAGCCTCTTCACCAATAGCAGCTGCTGGGCTAGAATTTCTACCAGGATGCTGTCACGGGCCTTTCTTCTGGGTGTGGGGTGGTGTCATCTGTCAGATCAGCATCTTGCTAGCAAGTAACAACTCCATCCCCTCTAGCTACTGGAGGAGAGAAGCTTGGGTTCTTTACTCTCCTGTGCAGGGTCCAACACTCCTTCACGAGGGTAGGGTCTTCACTGCTCTACTCCTCCTATAGCCTCTCCCCAACGCCTGCCTCCACCCCTGCTCATAGCTTTCTCAAGCAGCAACAGCATGCAATTGATTTGGTTGACAATTTCACAACTACTCATAGGATTCTGAACAGCAGCACTGAAACTGATCCAAAATTCATTAACACCAAAGGTATGGACAGCACTTGAAGCAAGGAAGCAGTCTTTCTGCAGAGATGGGCAGACAACACTGTGTTGATTTATACACAAGTTACTTTTGGATGGTTATTTTCAAAACCCTAACTAGTTTGCTTCCGTTTCTAACTTGAAAGCAGAAGTTAATAGCTTAGACATCCACACTCATGATGGATGTTTTTTTTCACTCACTACTGATTGGACAAGTTAATTTTTCTAAACCTGCACTTTGCAATGCTGATGTTCTTCTACTGTTATAAAATAGGAAAACTATTCCCCCAAGCATACTGCTACTATAGCCAGCATAAGAATTACTAATTCAATAAGTACCTACTGTAAGCCACTAAAATAGCTTTGCAGGAGGTACTTATAGAAGCTGCAGGGTATTTATACAACCTCCTGTCCATTTTTCAGAGCAACTGCAATTTTCATTTCAACAAAGTAATAACATTTCATAAAGGCAGTAAAAAAAATCAGTGAAGACTGTTTAGCATTTGATTAGGTACACAGATTATTAAAGTCAAATACACACTGCTTGCCCATTTTGAAAAGTGCACTTCAGGTTTAAGTCACACAACCCCTAAAGTTTACAAATGTAACAAAACTAACGAGAAAAGCTCATAGTGCTACAGTAAGCAAGAGGAACAACACTACATTTCTAATGCATGAGGAGGAACAGAAAGTTAGGGAATCATAAGTTCCCTGAGGAAGTCATTTTCTCACCAATCATTCAGCAACAGTCAACTGCACATTGAACAAAATCGGTTTAAAAATTACAAGAATCCGTGAAAGACAACCCTCCACACTCCTTACACATGATTATGCCCATGAGCAGATTTTTTTTTGCAATTTATGACATCACAGGTCAAATGAAATCAAATGGACTGACTCTGTTCATCGTTCCAAGATTATATTTAAACCGGACCAGACGCTAGGCCTCCCAGTGTTACGGTCTTTTCTGTGCAACTCCCTCCATGAAAGGGAAGCCAAAATCCCTCTCCTATCTATTTTCAGAATTCTTAAGTCTTTTCTGTTGGGGTCATTTTAGCTAAGTTTTTTTTTAATCAAATGATCATTCAACTCATGTAATGTACTTAAAGTGCTCACTTAGAACACCACAGTGTGCTGGTAGTTCATAATGTTGGCTTTTAAAGCCAAACTGCCAACTGGGCATGTAATTTTGGATTTGTGCACATCTATACTTGTATGCACGCACAATGTTGTTCCACTATGCAAGTCTGGCACACACAAAATTGCGTACACACCTTCGAAGATTTGGGATTTAGGTTTTGGAAAAAGTAAATTTAAACAGTGGCTTGAAAAATACATCACCAGTCCAACTGTTTCCTTAACGTTAAGAAAAAAAGACCTACATATACCACATAATATAACACATCCGTGTTGGTTCCTTTGAGGAGCACGGCACAAATTCTTTGGCTTGGTGCAGGAAAAAAATGTATTCTTTTATCAGGTGCTGGAATCTACTGTGTCAGATCCTCAGCACTTCAGCAGGGACAAGAGGACTTTAAAGCTGCCTTGCAACAGCAGCTGAGGATTCTCCTAACCATGGGATGATGTAGCCAGTCCAACATCAGCCGTTTCTGGCCCTGCTGGCATGGTGGGTAGTCTGGAGCACAATGCACTTGAGCAATCCTGATTGGCAGAACAGTCCCTTGGGAATGGGCATTCACTGGCATCAGTTAGAGCAGTCTTGAAGCTACTCAAACTTGCAATGGGGATTGGCTCAGCCCTGGCAGTACCCAGGTTCAGAGGGGCAAAAAGATAGTGTAAAGGCACCTAAGAATCCTTGTCCCCCTTGTGGCTGAGTATATCCCAGGTATGCTGGAGAAGCAGTCCATTTTATTTTATGTACTACAAGGACTCCATATACATATCAAAACACCATAATACATGATATTCTGAAGTCATTTTCATTTACACCATGTCTTTGTAGGACATCAGTCCTTATGCTTCTTAAGGATCAATTTTTTCATTATTATTACTAGAATAAATAGCTGATGGGAATGAATGCCTTTGGCATTCACCATAACATTATCAATCATGACTGATTAATTTATCACATAGGATGCAATGTATAATTCCAAAGGGACTGTACTGTTATTTACCTATAAAACTGGTACATCATTTTACGAGCTTACTGAAGAAAAATGTAGGAATATAGTATCGGTCTTATTTAGTCTGATTTGGTACCTACAATTAAAAAGTTAGATTTTGAAAATGACTATCCTTGGCATTCATATCCCCTATACACAACACAGGAGAAGTCAGGTAGGCATTTAGAGTAACATTCTTACCTTTCAAGCCATGTTTAAGGCAGTGTTCCATCACTACAAAGAACTGCTGAAGAGGTGCATAGTCAGAGTCCAGTGTTCTGCCCAGATTAAGTGCTGATTCAATCAACCCCTTTATACTCAGTTTAGCCATATTCATCAGGTTCATGCGTTCATTAGCCATGAGATAATTAGGATCTAGAAGAAATCAAAAGACAGTATTTGGTAATAAGAGTTATTTTAAGTACAGTGAATCATCTTTCTATTTCCTTGGTCTTCAAAACTAAGGAATTTAAGGGCTCCATTTTTCAAGTGGCAGTGGCCCAGTTTAACCTGAGGCACGCCATTCAGGCCTTTTAGTTGAGGAAAATTTTCTCTATCGGAATTGACCAAAGGCTTTTTAAAAAAATTTATTGGCAAAGTTGGAAAACTATATACAGACAGGAAGATAACCAGGCACATGCTGATGCTGCCCTGATATTGAATTAGTTAAATGAACCTTCAAAGGAACAGTGTTGGAAGACATTCATTAATAGTTTACTTAATGTCTTATAATGCATTACAAAATGTCATGACAGCCTCACTTGCTCTAAGGACTCACGTAATCTGGAAGGAGGTTGTACCTTTGTTGCATCCAGAAAAGAGTGAATAGAAGAAGGGCAGGCAATTAAATGCCAAGAGTACTTTGCTTGTAATTTGCTCTTCTCTCAAAGACAAGGAACTCTAAATTCAGTTCAGAAACTGTAAGTGACACACATATAGGAGAATGACTCTCTTTAAAAAAGCAAAATATTGTACATATGAAAACAAAATATGAACAGCAAGGATTCTGGGTGGTACTGTGCTGATCCTTCAAGCTCCAGTTTAAGCCCACGTAGAATAACCAAAAGCACCACACAGTTGAGACTTAAGAGAATTGTTTAAAATTTAAAAAGGCTGTTTGCTCTGAGCACTACTGATATTTGCAAACATGCTCCTCTTCCTCTTAAGGATTTATCCACCAATTTATCATCCTCTGTCTTGCCTCACATCTCCAACTCTGACATCTTCTTGTTAATTCAACTGCAACACAACCCAAACTGAGTTGCTTCCCACTCAAAACTCTTTCCATCACACCAATGTTGCTAACATGCATCCTTCTTGTGACCATCAACTAGTCAAACTGCTGTCAATCTCTGATGCCTCCTTTCCATCCCCACTGCATTCAGGCCTTTCATTCTATCTTATAACCAAAGACAGTTCCAGAACAGCCTTCCAAGGGGAGCAGTGGGGACAAAAAACCTAACTGGCTTCAAGACTGAGCCTGATAAGTTTATGGAGGAAATGGTATGATGGGACTGTCTACAATGGCATGTGGCCTATTGGTGACAGCCAGTAGCAAAAATCCCCAACTGCTGGCAATGGGACACTAGAAGGAGAGGGCTCTGAGTTACTACAGAAAATTCTTTCCCAGGTATCTGCCTGGTGGGTCTTGCCCACATGCTCAGGGTCTAAGTGATCGCTACATTTGAGGTCGGGAAAGAATTATCCCCGGGTCAGATTGGCAGAGATCCTGAGGTTTTGTTTTGTTTTTTGCCTTCCTCTGCTGCATGGGTCACTTGCGAGTTTAAACTAGTGTAAATGGTGGATTCTCTGTAACTTGAAGTCTTTAACCCACGATTTGAGGACTTCAGTAACTCAGCCAGAGGCTAGGGGTCTATTACAGGAGTGAGTGGGTGAGGTTCTGTGGCCTGCGATGTGCAGGAGGCCAGATTAGATGATCACGTGGTCCCTTCTGACCATAACGTCTATGAGTCGGACTCTCCTCCCACTGCTAGAACCAGAGTATGGACAAATTATTTCCCACCTTAACTAGTAAAACTTCCTGTTTTCAGGCCTCCCCTTACCTTCCTCTTCTCCTTCCAACCCATCCAAAATGCCAATCAAACAGTATAGTTTTTTGTCACTCTACCCATCTCTTTATAGCACCATCCACACTATAAAAAAAAAAAAAAGGCCAGGGAGCCTCCGTATGACATGACTGTCCCTGCCCTGACAAGGATGAAAAGTTGCAACGTACCACTACGCAGGAAATCTGTATTGCTGAAGTGTTACCCCACGTATGGGTTTCAGTCCTGTCTACGGTATTACTTTCACTATTGTAACTGGGTCCCTCAATTGTTATATTTTAGCACAGATAGTGCCTTAATCGGGGGAAAAAGCAATCACATGTTTCACAACTCCTTTCCTGCCAACATCACTTCCTTGATGAGCTCTTACACTCCCCCTTCCAGCTGCCTACTTTCCACCCATTAACTACTCCTTTGTCTCTTTGTCTTCTTACATGCTGTTCCTTTCACTTGGAACTGCATGTCAACTAACTCATGTCCCTAAGCACTCTTCTTTCCTGCTTCAAAATGTTCCTGGAAATACATCTTTTCTGCAAAGCTTTCCAGCTAGAACGATCAACCACCACGGTGTTTGTTCTGATTTGAATTGTACACTCATGATTTTAGACTAAAAGCTCCCCAGGGCAAGGGATTCCATTCTTTGTAACATTCTACCTGTTATAAAGCTTTATGTGCACTAGGGGTGGGTCTACACAGAAACTAGACATCCGTGGCTGGCACTGCCAGTTGATTTGGGCTCATGGGGCACGGACTACAGGGCTGTTTCTTTGCTGTGTAGACTTCTGGTCTCGGGCTGGAGCTCAGGATTGAGGACCCTACCAGGTGGGAGGGTTCTAGAGCCCAGGCTCCAGCCCAAGCCTGGAAGCCTATAGTGCAATGAAACAGCCCCATGAGCCTGAGTCAGCTGGCATGGGCCAGCTGAGGGTTCTTCATTGCAGTGTAGACATACCCTTTGCCACTTGGTATGCAGTCTACCCATTCACAGGTTTCAGAGTAACAGCCGTGTTAGTCTGTATTCGCAAAAAGAAAAGGAGTACTTGTGGCACCTTAGAGACTAACCAATTTATTTGAGCATGAGCTTTCGTGAGCTACAGCTCACTTCATCGGATGCATACCGTGGAAACTGCAGCAGACTTTATATATACACAGAGAATATGAAACAATACCTCCTCCCACCCCACTGTCCTGCTGGTAATAGCTTATCTAAAGTGATCATCAGGTTGGGCCATTTCCAGCACAAATCCAGGTTTTCTCACCCTCCACCCCCCCACACACAAATTCACTCTCCTGCTGGTGATAGCCCATCCAAAGTGACAACTCTTTACACAATGTGCATGATAGCCCAACTTGATTATTTCCTGCACAAATCCAGGTTTTCTCACATCCCTCCCACCCCCATACACACACAAACTCACTCTCCTGCTGGTAATAGCTCATCCAAACTGACCATTCACCACATTTGTTAGCAGTTTTAATAGACCTAGTGGCAGAAATGACTGAGGGTATGTCTACACTACGAAATTAGGTCGAATTTATAGAAGTCGGTTTTTTAGAAATCATTTTTATATATTCGAGTGTGTGTCCCCCCACAGAAAATGCTCTAAGTGCATTAAGTGCATTAACTCGGCGGAGTGCTTCCACAGTACCGAGGCAAGTGTCGACTTCCGGAGTGTTGCACTGTGGGTAGCTATCCCACAGTTTCCGCAGTCTCCGCTGCCCATTGGAATTCTGGGTTGAGTTCCCAATGCCTGATGGGGCTAAAACATTGTCGCGGGTGGTTCTGGGTACATATCATCAGGCCCCCGTTCCCTCTGCTGATGAGCTCTGCATGGTCACCTCTGCTGATGAGCTCTGCATGGTCACCTGCAGCTTGCCACGCTGGCCAAACAGGAAATGAGATTCAAAAGTTCGCAGTTCTTTTCCTGTCTACCTGGCCAGTGCATCTGAGTTGAGAGTGCTGTCCAGAGCGGTCACAATGGAGCACTCTGGGATAGCTCCCGGAGGCCAATACTGTCAAATTGTGTCCACAGTACCCCAAATTCGACCCGGCAAGGCCGATTTAAGCGCTAATCCACTTGTCAGGGATGGAGTAAGGAAATCGATTTTAAGAGCCCTTTAAGTCGGAAAAAAGGGCTTCATCGTGTGGACGGGTGCAGGTTTACATTGACTTAACGCTGCTAAATTCGACCTGAAGTCCTAGTGTAGACCAGGGCTGAGGATCACTAAGTGTCTATACAGAATGGTACTCTGCCCTACAGAAGCATGCACATATTCAACAAGCAAGTGAAGAAAACAAATATTTGAAACTGAAGCAAGATTATATATTTTGATACTTAAATACCTGACAGCTGCTCAGCTATGTATGGTGATGGAAACCATTTAAGTACCTGTATAGAAAAACCCTAAGCAGTAGTAACATAATCCAAAACATTATTTCCTCTCTTATAATGCATATCATTAATATTCCAAATTTCATGCTACTTCAAAAGGAAGAGGAAATCTGAGGAGAAACCATATTTCACATTTTTCCCTTAACCAGTGGATAACGATGGGAACTGGAATTGCCCATGAAGTAAAACAGAACAAAAATTCAACTTGAATTCACCATAGCACACCAAAGCAATCGATGCACTTCCAGGAATGTTGGTATGGAACAGACCTGTTAATGAAAGAGCAAATGTATTTTTCATGTTAACTAGTGTGAAAGGCTCTGCTCCCCCATAGGTGCTGCCTAACGATCAGGCACTACAGGCGCTCTTCTGTCTTGGAGTCCCACTCTTGATAGTTGCTCCAGCCCTGCAGTCATCTGGCCCCTCGGAGACTCAGACCTCTACTAGCTGGGCCACAAGCTGTGTCCATCTCTTCCGGGGTATGTAAAGAATCCAAAAAACGCTAGTTCTGATGACCAACAAGGGGCTTCACATGGCCAAATTCCCAGAGGCGGGACTCTCTAGAATGTGGGGTATTCTGGTCCTCAGTCTCTAGTATGGGGGAGAGACTTTTTGTCTCCAGACCAATGGGGGTGGGTAGGGGAACCTGAACCTGCCCTCTTCTCCGGGTTCCAGTGTAGTGTCCAAAGGTAGGTCACTGAGTCCTGCACTCTGGAGTTCCATGCAACAAGAAACAGCAAAGACATGTAAAACAAAATAAATCGAAGAAGTCTTAAACTTTGCAAATATCTAGTCCTTTTCCTTCAGCAAGTTGGGCAGACCATCAGCAGACAGGAGCTCTGGCAGATGGGCCTCCTACAGTGCTCCTTTTGCAGAGTTCAGAGCATAGATCACCTCCACTGGCTTCCTGCAAGTGAGCTACTCTGCTCACCTTTCAAGCTCCTCCACCACCCAGTGCATGCCTTGCAGGTGTGATGTGGGCCCAGAGCAGCCTCCTTGTCCCCTTCCTCTCCAGGGTGGTGTTTGTACACCTCATTGCACCTAATAACTCCATTCATTCAGAACATTTTTAAATATTTTTTTTTCTTCACATTAAGGATTAGCAGATCTCACTCCAATTCCCAGTGGACAGATGTCTACACTGCTATAGGTACTAACTGACCCTTACTGCACAACGGTAATTGAATGGGCATAGGAACCAAATTACCTCTTTACCCTAAGATGTTCTCTTCATGTCAGGGCTGAATTACACCTATGAACTGGGGAGGATACATATGCACTGCCATTACCTGTACTGGACCTGTTTTGTGGGTAGAAGGCTTCATAGCTAACACTTTTCACAAGTACTAAATTCACACATACAAAAGGAAAAAGCAGCTATTATACAGTAATTTACTTCACACACCACCAGACATGCACTATTTTTCCTCACGATTGTTACTTCCGTCAAAATTACTTTCAAAAGGGAGCAAAGCTTAGTAGAAACATGTGATAGCCTCCAATCCAGGCTCCAGGACCAAAAATCCAAATGCCAACTAAGAACATTAAGAGTCTATCACAACAACCCCAGCACTGACTGTCTACAAACATTTCGCAGACTCTCTGAAGAACATTAACATGCCGAAAAACAAAGCCACATATCTGAAATATTTTTCAGTCTATGGCCTTCCTTACTTCGGATGGATCGATGCAGTCTTGAGCTTCCCAATCGAAGGGAAGTGTTAGTGATGTCAGAAATAAAGAACGGTTACTTACCCTACAGTAACTGCGATTCTTCAAGATGCTGAGGTACAAGTACTACAGCTAAAGATCTGGAACTGAATATAAAGCATGCTCCTCTGTACTGCAAAGTGTTACGTAATCCCCATGAGGTGGTTTGACCAGAGAAGCAGCTCAGGAGACCATGAACTTAGTAAGGTCAGCAGCGAGACACCAGAAGGAACAAGTGTTTTCAAAGAACAGAGTGAATTTTTATTTCGATCAGGAATTTGATAAGGTAATGCAGAACTTAACTGATGAAGAAAGAGAAAGAAGCTCTGCTTTTCCTAGTTAAACTGTGTGTGCACAATAAAAAAAATCCTCTCTCTTCTAAAACTCAAAGCTCAGAAAATCTACTACTATACATGGAAGAATTGAGAGAAGAATATTTAAGTTACAACGAATCAGTCTGGATTTATTTTAAAGGAGGAAATAATAGTTAACTCTCACTATTAAGAAAGCCTAAAGTTTAGGATTCCATTGCTGAAAGTTCCTAGGAAATTTTTGTTTTCTTTTCTGAATGGTAGGAAAGGAATAAAAGGAAGCCTTGGTATGCATGTGAACAGTCTTATGACAATACCCATTCACGGTTTATTTTATACTCTGGAAAACACATTTAAGGAAGTAATTGATTGTTGTAATAGGTTCTTTTATTTCTAGTCTCCAGAGTAAAAGTCAAATTCAGCTACATCAGTCAGTTTTTATTCTGGGTCCCTGCCCAAGAAGTTGATGGACTGATAAAATAACCCATCTTCCTTGTAGTGTTCTGTTATTCCACTAAGTGTAAAATCTCCAAGTATACCGTGGCTTTGATCCTGGAACATGGAAGGAATGACAACAAGGAATTTGCAACAAACAAAATCCATTTGTAATTTATTTTAATATATTTTAGTTAACTTCAAAGTAATAATTTAAGAATTCAACTCTCACAGAAGGCCAAACTTCAATAAAAGGAGTTACTTTAGTGAATAAGGTTTACAGATTGCCTTTACAAAACTATTATTATTTTAATATAAAAATTCACCTAGTTTGTATGTTGCGCAGATTGCTAATTCATAAAATTGACAGTGCAGGTAGAGGATAATCACCTATACTAAAAATGGAGTTTAGGAAAAAAAGCCAGAAATAGAATAGTGTTGTTCATTATAAAGAGATACTGCATGTGACTGCAATTAAAACAAAGTTAATATCTCTGAATACTTCCTTTTGTTAGCTTCTGGGAAATGATAATAAACAATACCTTACATTAATTTTCTAAATACTCATAAAATAAGTACAATGTTTTAATTACAGGAAACAGACTTGTACTATTTAAATCCATTCTGAAATCAAGGATGGACAGGATTCTTATAGTTTGCCTCCCCTGGGAATTTAACAGATGATGTACTGCTTTATACATACATATTCATCATATATATACAAAGACATTAGAAGCAAGAGGAAGACTAAGGACAGAGTCGGCTCATTATGACTCAATGAGGGTGGAAAGACAATAACAGAAAATGTGGAAATGGCAGAGGTGCTTAATGACTTCTTTGTTTCGGTTTTCACCAAGAAGGTTGGTGGTGATGGGACGTCTGAAATAGTGAATGCCAGTGAAAATGAGGTAGGATCAGAGTCTAAAATAGGGAAAGAACAAGTCAAAAATTACTTAGACAAGTTAGATGTCTTCAAATCACCAGGGCTTGATGAAATGCATCCTAGAATACTCAAGGAGCTGACTGAGGAGATATATGAGCCATTAGCAATGGTCTTTGAAAAGTCATGGAAGATGGGAGACATTCCAGAACACTGGAAAAGGGCAAATATAGTGCCCATCTATAAAAAGGGAATCAAGGACAACCCGAGAAATTACAGACCAATCAGCTTAACTTCTGTACCCGGAAGGATAATAGAGCAAATAATTAAGCAATCAATTTGCAAACACCTAGAAGATAAAAAGGTGATAAACAACAGTCAACATGGATTTGTCAAAAACACTTCGGGTCAAACCAACCTGATAGCTTTCTTTGACAGGGTAACAAGCTTTGTGGATGGGGGAAGCAATAGATGTGGTATATCTTGACTTTAGTAAGGCTTTTAATACTGTCTCGCATGACCTTCTCAAAAACAAACTAGGGAAAGACAACTTAGATGGAACTACTATAAGGTGGGTGCATAACTGGTTGGAAAATCATTCCCAAAGAGTAGTTATCAGTGGTTCACAGTCATGCTGGAAGGGCATAACGCGTGGGGTCCCACAGAGATCAGTTCTGGGTCCGGTTCTGTTCAATACCTTCATCAATGATTTAGATAATGGCATAGGGAGTACACTTATAAAGTTTGTGGACGATACCAAGCTGGGAGGGGTTGCAAGTGCTTTGGAAGATAGGATTAAAATTCAAAATGATCTGGACAAACTGGAGAAATGGTCTAAGTAAATAGGATGAAATTCAATAAGAACAAATGCAAAGCACTCCACTTACGAAGGAACAATCAGTTGCACACATACAAAATGGGAATGACTGACTAGGAAGGAATAATGCGGAAAGGGACCTTGGGGTCATAGTGGATCACAAGCTAAATATGAGTCAACAGTGTAACGCTGTTGCAAAAAAAGCAAACATTCTGGGATATATTAGCAGGAGTATTGTAAGCAAGACATGAGAAGTAATCCTTCTGCTCTACTCCACACTAATTAGGCTTCAACTGGAGTATTGTGTCCAGTTCCAGGTGCCATATTTCAGGAAAGATGTAGAAAAATTGGCGAAAGTCCAGAAAAGAGCAACGAACACGATTAAAGGTCTAGAAAACATGACCTATGAGGGAAGATTGAAAAAATTGGGTTTGTTTGGCCTGGAGAAGAGAAGACTGAGAGGGGACATGATAACAGTTTTCAAGTACATAAAAGGTTGTTACAAGGGGGAGTGAGAAAAATTGTTGTTCTTAACCTCTGAGGCTAGGACAAGAAGCAATGGGCTTAAATTGCAGCAAGGGCAGTTTAGGTTGGACATTAGGAAAAACTTCCTGTCAGAGTGGTTAAACACTGGAATAAATTGCTTAGGGAGGTGGTGGAATCTCCATCACTGGGGACTTTTAAGAGCAGGTTAGAAAAACACCCAGCAGGGATGGTCTAGATAATATTTAGTCCTGCCTCAGGTGCAGGGGACTGGACTAGATGACCTCTCAAGGTCCCTTCCAGTTCTATGATTCTACGATTCACTACGGAACAAGATGTGAAGTTCCTTTAAAGAGCCACCCCCTATATGGAATGAATACATTACATTTTACTTAAATCTCATTAAATCATCACAAGTTTTTAAATTCCTTTCCCATCACTGGGAATGACTGATTACGAAGCTATTGTAGGTAAACAGAAGCTTATATCTTTGCAATCAGACAGTTGCTCTACAAGAGAAGTTCTTTCAGTGATATCCCAATATGATACCAAAGCACTACTGCAATATTGAACTGTCATGTCATAGTAATTTGTTGAATCCATTGCTCAAATTAGGATGGAATAACAAGGCAATTACCCAAAAGAGATTCTATTTACAGTAGACACTCAGAGTTACAAACAGCTTGGGAATGGAGGTTGTTCGTAACTCTGAACAAGACGTTATGGTTTTCTTTCAAAAGTTTACAACTGAACATTGACTCAATACAGCTTTGAAACTTTACTTTGCAGAAGAAAAACGCTGCTTTTAACTATCTTAATTTAAATGAAACAAGCATAGACAGTTTCCTTACCCTGTAAATTTTTTTTTTAAAATAAGTTTACATTTAACACAGTACTGTGCTGCATTTGTGGGTTTTTTGGGTCTCTGCTGCTGCCTTATTGCGTACTTCCAGTTCCAAATGAGGTGTGGGTTGACTGGTCAGTTCATAAGTCTGGTTATCATAACTCTGAGGTTCGACTGTACAACACAAATAAATTGCTAATGGAAACATAAAAGAAACCATACAGGACAACTTCATAGGTAACATGTTGCTACTATTGCTATATTATTTAAACCCCGGAATAGATTCAATTCACATAACATACTGTACATTGTTCCAGTGTTCAACACTCCAACCTACAGTCTTAGCATGCAGTTTAAGGAAAAAGAAAAGGAGGACTTGTGGCACCTTAGAGACTAACCAAGCTTATGCTCAAATAAATTGGTTAGTCTCTAAGGTGCCACAAGTCCTCCTTTTCTTTTTGCGAATACAGACTAACACGGCTGTTACTCTGAAACCTGTCAGTAGTTTAAGGAAAGAGAGCTTTCATGTAACTAGAACACCCAGAGGGATTTATGGAACTGCCTACAGTTCATGCTGGAACACAAATGACTGCTTAAGCTACAAGAAGCATAGTTTAGCTAAAATCACTACATATAGATTTCAGGATCTTAGATCTCACCCATGTACTCTGCAACTTCTCTCTACTGCCACTGTCACTGTAAGCAGCTGTTTGTTTGATTTTCACCATACATAAGAAGCAGCAAACAGTAAAGATGCAATTCTGGCCTCACTGAAGTTTTGCCTTTGACTTCAATGCAGCCAGGATTTCACCTTAAATTTTCTCAAATATACTTTCAGATGATTTTATAATCTAGAAGTGGAAACTTCCACAGAACAGACCTCTTTCTGGTACCAATATTTAAGTTTGAGTATTGGGTGCCAGTAGTAAAGCTCAGAATAAATGAACTGGAGTTGCGGACAGATTATCCCACAATACAGGTAACTTCAAAAATAGCCTGTCTGGCCAATCACACTGCTTTCCTGAGACTGCAAACTCTGTATTTTTAATCTTGTAAAATGTATGTCAAGGGTAACCCATATTCCATCTGTAACTGGATGCACCACAGGCCTCTCTCCATCTTGTTCCATGGAGAAGCTAAGTGACGCAGAGGATAAAAATTTTCAAAAGCACCAAAAGGGCTCATGAGTTTTTCCAAATGTGATTTAAGCACTCAGGAACCTAAGTCACACAGAAAGTCAATGTAATTTAGGCTCCCAAGGACTTAAGTCAATTTAGAAAAAGGGACTTAAGTGCTTTTGACCCAGACTGCGTTTCTCCCTTCTCTCTATAGCTAAATTCATTTTGAAAAATTAACAAATATTAAACTAGAAGCTTTATCAAGTACAGAATATCATGGGATGTTTCCGCCAATGTGATCTAATCTATTTAGGGTAACTCCCATTCATTAGAATACTTTTAAATGCTCCCTTAAATTTCATCTAGGCTCTAAATGTACAGGGTGAATCTTAACCAAAAACTGGAAAGACTATTTCTATGTATTCAAAAAGACATGGAAGCTGTATCACGTAAGTATTTTGAAGTGTTATTGGTTTATCCCAATTACATATTTGCAAAGCACTATTTTTGCCAAGTGAACAAGCCCCACACCACAGACAATATCACGTTCTGTCTTCGGCCTGGTCTACACTAGAAAATCAAGTCAGCTTAACTACGTCACTAAGGGGTGTGAAAAATCCACACCCCTGAACGGCATAGTTAAGCCAACCTAGCCCTCAGTATAGACAGTGCTAGATTGACAGAAGGCTCTCCTGTTGACAACACAAATCCCACTTGTAGGGGGTGGAAGTACTGTATTTTGTCAGCAAAAGTAACGACAAACAGTGTTTACGCTGGCCGACTTTTTGCAACAAGGCCGTGTCACTAAAAGCTGTATAGTGTAGACAAAACCTCAGTTAGCATCCAGACTCATTTGTATACAACCAATTAATTTTAGCAGCTCAAACTATTGAACTTCGAAGTCTGGTATAATTTCAAGTGCATCTAGAGAGACTACATCCATTGCTAGTTTATAAATAGAATTTCCAAAGGTGTGTAAAGCCCCCTGGAAACATTATAGGAGACAGTGAATCATCAAGATAGGGAAAATTTACGGAAAGTATAAATTTGCAGTCTCTCTTTTTGAGGAGCTCATTTATCCCCCCCTCAATGTGCTCAGCTTCTTGCAGTTCTACATCTTGTATCTGCCTCCAAATACAATTTCTGCCAGTTAACAATGTACATTCTACAGCAGTGATCAGTGGCTTGTTCAAAATGCACTAAAATAATTTAGAAGATGAGCTTACATTAGAAAATTACAGTACAACCTCATTTTTACAGAAGTAATGAAGGGCATCAGGTAAGTTTGGACAAATAAATTTTTCAGTGTAATTAAGAGACACTCAGGGACATGACACTTCTAAATTACAGGGAATCTCAACTAATTGAGGTTGTACTGACAATCTCTCCGGAGGAATATTATGCAAAGTTCTGGTAGCTGGAATGGAAAATAAAATCAGTAATAACTGTAACAGAGTTAAAAGAAAGTTATAAAATCCAGCGTCTCTCAGGTCCCCACATAGACAAGCCAACTCAAAATAAAGAGGAATTAACTAAAGGTGTGAAGTTAAAGCACATTACTTATGAATGAGAATGTCCACATGGGTGTAAAGTGGCCTTAAATTTACTGGAGGAGGATTAAACTGAACTGAACTACCGCCACTTTACTTCTGAATGAGACCATCCACTTCACAACTTCAGTTAATTCAGTTTAACGTTCCTGACGGTCCTCATGTAGACATGCTCTCAGTTTTAATCTTTCATCAAGTGTTATAGTTCACTGGCTGCCATTTTAAGGAAAAAGAATACAAGTGGGAATAAATGCTCAGAGTACCACACACGCAAAGCAGTTCTCTTAAAGGTGACCTGCAAAGAAAAAAAAAAAAAGGCTTGTAACTTGTTTCTTTACAATGTAACAAAGCAGAGTATAAAGAAAAGGAGGACTTGTGGCACCTTAGAGACTAACCAATTTATTTGAGCATAAGCTTTCATGAGCTACAGCTCACTTCAATGCATCCGATGAAGTGAGCTGTAGCTCATGAAAGCTTATGCTCAAATAAATTGGTTAGTCTCTAAGGTGCCACAAGTCCTCCTCCTCTTTTTGCAGATACAGACTAACACGGCTACTACTCTGAAAGCAGAGTATGTTTCTGCAAAAAGTTTTTTCTTCCTTCTTGCTTTTTTTACATTATAAATTCAAGTCTTGTCTACTCTGGACAACTAGGAGAATTGGAAAACTGGCAAGATAACAACACAGATATTAAAGAAAGGAACCCTGGTTTTTTATTTTTTTTAATTTTTTTTAGAGGGGAAGTAATTTTTATTCAGACTTTTTTTTTTAAAAAAAAGTTTTTTTTAATTTTTTTTTTGTTAACGTCTATTTTATTTGGACACTTAACAAATAATGTTTGGGTTTTTTTTCTTAAGGATTTAGCAGCCTCTTCTGTTAAGGACCAGGAAAGCTCCCTATACATGAGTCACCCAAGGAGTCTTTCCTCCAAAAAACAGAAGAGGAGGGGCAGGGAGGAGAAGAGACAATCTTGATATTTCTAATACATCTCAGGAAAAAAACAAGCAAAAGAAAGCCCCCAAACTACAGGCTCTCTTTTTTACATCATGATGAAAAAACAGACAAACAATGTTTTCCCTTTGCAGGTGACCTTGAATATCCTCTCCATGGAAATACATTCAAAATCTAAATAACTTTAAGGCTAAAGTGCGATACTTTTCCCATAATAAGGAGAAGGCACAGCTGTATTTAGAACACAACGCAGTCAGAAGCAAAAGCATACAACATTTTAACAGAAAGCCTTATTAACATCATTAAAAGTAGTCTGTAAATGTTTTTGTGCCTCAAACTGACTTTCCCGGACAGCTAAAAGGATTTACATGATCTGGAACTCCTTACATGAACATTTTTTTAAAAAGGAGTTTAGTATACCTTACACAGGAAAACAATACAACAGCAATATTGAAATAACTGAGATACTCTCATGTAGACACAGTAATCCTAGAGGATTGTCAAGGAAGACATACAGAAAGGATAACTGAATTAACCCCTTTGCCCCCATTAGCTTTCTTTTCTCCTCCTCACCCCATCCCCTCCTCAGGAAAATGTTCAACTTCCCCCGACCCCCAAAGCATATATCAATGGTATAATACAGTGGTTCTCAAACTTTCCAGACTACAGTACTCTTGCAGGACTCTGATTTATCTTGAGTACCCCCCAAGTTTCACCTCACTTAAAAACTACTTGCTTTTAAAAAATCAGACATAAAAATACAAAAGTGTCACAGCACACTGTTACTGAAAAAATGCTTACGTTCTCATTTTACCATATAAATTACAAAATAAATCAACTGGAATATAAATACTTTACTTACATTTCAGTGTATGGTATACAGAGCAATATAAACAAGTCATTGTCTGTATGAAATTTTAGTTTGTACGGACTTCACTAGTGCTTTTTGTGTAGCCTGTTGTAAAACTAGGCAAATATCTAGATGAGTTAATGTACCCCCGGAAGACCTCCAAGTACCCCCAGTGACACACATATCCCTGGTGAACCACTGATAATATATACACATATATGCACGTGCACATTGAGTTTTTGTTTAAATAAACTTGTTTAAAAAGGGAAATGTTAATGATAGATCAATATATGTTACTTAATATTATAAACTCTGTATTAAGATATGTACCTATACATATCAAGTCAATGTAATTGTAAAATGTCTATTGATATTTTGGGTCATTTACAATAATTCAATATTTTCCTAAAGCAAACAAAAAAGAAATTAAAAAACCCCACTGTTACACACTTAAGAGGCTCTTCTATATATCAAATGTAAGTACAATATGTATATCCATCTCTCATCAAGCTTGCCTTGGTATCTTGCCTTCACTACTATAAATTATCAGAGAAGATAAAAATCTTGGCAGTTTATAAAAAATATTTTTTTCTTATTTAAATAAGATATTTTATTTACATGTAAAGAGCTCTTTACTTTCTTCCCATTTTATAATCTTAAATTGCTAAACTAGATATTTTATGTTTCTTTAATTAGCTTCCTAATTGTTAGTAGAACTTCAGATTGTAGATTTCACACTTAAAATCATCATCTATGCTGTAAAAAACTAATCCAGGACCTCATTAACATCCTTATTATGAGAACACCACAAACTCAATCAAAACACAACATTGATAAGCAATCAGCCTCTCCTATATTTGCAACCAACATTACCTTCCAATATACTGAGCCTCCACAAGTCAAGAAAGTTGAAATGCTTCAACAAGGCTATACCTCTCTATAACGGTCTGCAGTTTGAAGATAATGGGACCTGAGCACCTAAATCATTTAGGTACATTTAAAAATCCCATTCTCAGGTGCCTAAATTTGGGCTTAAGAGCCTAACTTTAGGCTCCTAGTTTTGAAAACTTGGCCTGTACGTATAAAAGAGTTCACAATTATTGTGCTAAGGTATTTAAAGTCTAAAAAAATTTAATTAATGCTGAAGCAATTTTGTTTTAAGTGACAAAGATTTTATCCACTAAGAAAATATTAATATTTTGGTTTTTGCCTATAGCTGTTTTATAACATTCAAAGAAGATACCCTACCACTATATTTTTAAAAAGAATTTGTAATTAATTTGGTTATATAATAGCACAAGTTTTCAAGTTAGTTTTACAAAACTTCAACATGACGTAAATCCACAATTGATTAAAATTCAAGTGATTTTAATCAATTATTTAAAACTGCTTTGATTTATATTGCTCTACCCTGTAAATTTACATTATAACTGTTGTATACGGTGTTGCTGTAGCCACATTGGTCCCAAAACATTAGAGAGAGAAAGTGGGAGAGGTAATACAACTGTTGGCTCATGAAGATGACAGCCAAAGACAGCATACATCAAGATAAAGAAGTTAATCCCACATCTTTTACAGTTCCCATAATTGTCTCATCTTCATTTTAAGTCTTTACACACAGGAACTGTCGCTGGTTGAGAGGTGTGGCAGATGCTAATTTATTACTAAGGAATATCAATTGCTTTTTGTTTTTCCATTATTTTAAAAAGAATAAATTAACAAAGCATTTAGAAGGCAAGACTATCCAGATGGGACCAACGTCAAGTTAGAGCAAATTTGGAACCAAAACTCTTCACAATATCCTTTCAAAATGTAAATAAGTAAAACTCAAAAATACATGCACATATGCTTATAGTGACTGAAGATATTTTCTTTAGAACCCTAACAGTAGTAACTACACATCAATACCAGAAAGCAACTAGTCTGGTATATTTAGGCTTTGAACCCAGTTCAATCAGACAAGCATATTTGCAGAGCCACAGTTATTGTCATTGCAAAAGAATACCGTAGCTGGTGCTCAGGATCAAAGTAACACATTAAAAGCCAATTAAAAGAGGAAATAATAGCTGAAAGATGTTGGTGTGGCACGCACCTTCAGTATCATCACGCAATTGCTCCACCAAATCTGTCAAATCCTCCCAAGAGTCTTTGCAAACAGCAAAAAGAAAGGAAAAGAAAGATAAAATGTCATGCAAGCCATAATCTAAAGGAAAGAATCAAAATCAAGATATAAGAAAGGGAAAACAGAAGAGGAGATTTCTGTAATACAACACTCAGTTTGCAGTAGTAAGATTTGCAATTCAAAAGGATTTATTAGTCTGCACAAAGCAATATAGCAAAGCTTTATCAGAGAAAAGAAAGCATTTATTGCACAGTTAGGTTTGGAGATTTTTGTTTGTTTAAGCCTTAAGGCTGACACTTCTGTAAAACATTTATTAATAAAAAAAATCCAACTAGAAAGACGTATTTAATTTTTTAGAACTATACAAATCTAAGTACTGACGTTCTCATATTTAACTTTATGCAACTTCAGCATCTGCCTCAGTCCTCTTTCTATATGACCACCTAAACATGCCTACAAATGAAAAACAAGCCCTGTAAGTCTTTTTTAGCAAAATCAATTAGGCTAGAACGGACCATAACTCAGATTTCCAATATGCTGCAGATATGTCCAAGATGACTTCAGTCATGTCATAGTTTAAATTGTTTCACACAAATGAGGGTACACTGACATCTCCGAAACTAAAATGTCTCTTACTCTGCGATGCACTTCTGTAGACAGCTGATAGGCAAGGGGGCAGAGGTAGAAATCCTAGCAGAGAAGTGAGGAGGCGGGGCGGGGGGGGGGAGGAGGAGGTACTGAGCAAAGTACACATTCCACTAAGATCTCCTTCCTGCCCGCCGCTTCCCCCCGCCCCCCGGGAAAGCTACAGCTAACCTTCTCCTCCAAAGAAACACTGTTGATTTGTGAATAGCAAAGACAGTCATACTGTGCATATAAAATAAAAGTGAAAATGTGATAGAGATCCTAAAATTATTGAGCAGAAGATAAAAATCTCCCACAGCATATTCTTACTGACCAATCTTCATATTCTAAAACTAAACAGCTCATTCTGATTATTTTTTGGAAATTAGTTTCACACCAGAATTCTTGTATTTTCCAGATGTTCCGTTTTTCTTATTCTAAAGCAAAGCTGTTGCATATATTGAGAGTAATGGAGTGAAACTGCATTTCATTTTCACAGGACAGAATCTTTATAAGTATTGAAGCTAGTGTCATTCAGTAATTTAATATTTGTGGGAAACGCTTTCTATAATGAAATTATTTAAGACAAGAGGTGCCTAATATCTATTGGATACAGTTTTGTAGTTTAAATCATAAAAGGGTCTAGTCATTCTTGTTAATTAATAGGATTTACAAGCACTGGTAAAGAACAGCCCCAGCCCCTAATAATTCCCTAATCCTTATTTACATACATGTAAAGGAATTCCAGAGGTTTTAAGTCACAATCACATCACCATCAGAAACAGATGATTAAACAAAGATTCATTCCTTCTTTGTGCAAATGTTCATGGTAATAAAGAATAAATGAGGAAAAAACCCACAATGTTAAAAGTTTCCAAATACAATGAAGAAAAATGTCCACTAGGCATCAGCAGATTGTTAATACACTTTTTCCTTTTCCTCTGCTTTGATTTTTGTCATCCTCCACATCTAATGCACGCATAGTACAAGACACTTGTGAATCTCCAATTCTATATTTACTTTCTTTCCCTCAATCTTATCTCTTCCCATGGATCCCCACATCTAAAACCCATGACATCATAAGATATTTTCCACCAAACCCTAGGCTTTACTATTATGATCGTCTGGTCTACATGCCTGCTGATGACTGCACAAACAACAGATTTAATTTATTACTTTTTAAAAAGTTAGATATTGTAGTGTGCCTTCCTGCAGTGATCTTCTGACATTTCTGTTTTCTTTAGCTGTTAACGCACAAAAATATCCCTGAAGGCCAACAGTTTCTAACATATGAATCACGATATCAGGTCAGATCAGTTAAGTCCAACTAGTCTAGTATTCTGTACCAGATACTTCAAAGGAAGGTTCAAGAAACCTTTTGGTGGGCATCGCATGGCCAAATCTGGCCCACAAGCCATATATTTGACATCCCAGAGCTAGGGTTTTAAACAAAAACACAGATATTTCCAGGGAATTTTTTCCACACACCACCATAGGCATCAATCCTATTCACTTTCAGAGCTGGGAGCAGCACAGGAGCTGCATAAAGTTGAGCTTACAGCTGAGGCTAAAGGGACCATTAGCTGCATAAAACCAAATTCATGAGAAAGTTTGTGAGCGAGTGAAAGAAAACTGGTACTAAGAGAAACTGAATCAACTTAGAAGTTACACTTTTGTCGAAAATCTTATTACGACAAGTAACACCCAAAATTAGTTTAACAAATGTAGAGCAAAATGTTTTTGTTTCTTCTTTATTTCTTGTTCAATTGACAGCACTTTGTGTATGGTCAGTTTCTATGTTAACTCTGTTATCAGTTTCCCCCCATTTGTGTGGGTCTCTCACACAGCAAAAAGGAACAGACATTTTTTTTAAATAGAGACAGGAAACACTCAAAATTGTGAATGCTGGGACAGCTGTAGTAAGTGAAAATACTTAAAATTCATTTTTTAAAATGACTGTATTTCATCTTCATGGCATCTCTAACAGCATTTCCAACTTTGATTCTGCTTTTGCCAACATCACCACAGTGTTCCAAGTCTTAATTACTGTATATCAACCCAATTCAGGTTACAGAAAGATAAAGACTTCAGTTCAAGACTGCAAAAAAAATTTAAAAAAAGTTTTCACAGTCAAATTAAAATCTTGAAAAGTCTAATGTTATGGATTTGTAATATTACATAAAAATAAGTGTACTGTGAAGCTTTTGTTTGGAAAAGTGCAGGAAGAAAAAAGCTTTAAGGACAGATTCATATTAAAACCTCTAATATACCTAAGTAGCAATGCTGCCTGTGTTTTAAGGAGAAAAATACGGTGACATTTTACATGTGTTATGAATACAATAAATTATTTGTAACTAAGTCTATCTTCATCTATTTTCCAAATCAGAGAGGTGTTGCTACTTTACAACACAGAAGAAGTGTGGGATAAAAGTTACTGTGCCACAGAACACACATGCATGTTGCTTAAAAAAAATTAGAAAACTAACAGGCTGTATGAGCTGAAGCAACCCCCAGACACAAACGATAAACTTACACACATTGTCAGAGATAAATATATCTACTTTGCCTACTAGCCAGTAAGTGGCTCCTCTGCAGCACCCAGTACTGCATTCATTAGAAATATTTCCCCCCTCCCAATATCTTCACACTAGTGTCAAAGAATCTTCTGCATTTTTAAAATTTTCCTTTAGTTACTTCACACAATTTGTAATGACCCTTTTGTCCCGTGTATAAGGATGATTTTAAATAAATCTACCCGACCTTTCTTAAAAAGTGTTCATAAACATTGACTGAATGAGTAAGGAAATGTACAAGCAATGAGAAAGAGTGTGTATATGACAGGGCAGCTGTCCTCTGTGCCACCATTTCGTTTCTGCTATGAAGAACCTTATAAAATGGTGGCTACTCCTGAAGGGACCGCATAGATTTACATTAAAACAATCCTTTGTCCCACCTTTGCCTTTTTGGGGGTGATCATTCAAATTTGCAATTTTTTTCCTCTAAGATTCCAGAGCAGACACAATACTTAAAAGGCCACGTATACCAAAACTCATAATAAGTAGTGCAGCTAATAATGGAATTTGATCATACATATGTTCTCCTGTATGAGAAGCAGCCTTAAGCAAAAATTCTTAAAAAGCAGAAAATACTAGGCATTAAAAAAGCTGCATTTTCATAAGCAAATAAGATTTAAAAAACCCAAAAGGGACTCAGTGTCCAATAAATTTCTAACAGCTCTGTTGACTGCTAACATACCAATTTTTAAAAAGCAATTAGTGATGAGAAATGTTACATAGCTGTGTACAGTTTTCTAAAAATTGAAATTATGATGAAGACAGATTTGGGTTGAGATAGAAACCCCTTAAAATATGTTAAGTCCAGGAAACTATAATGCCAGTGCCCATGCCCAAGACCATTGTGGCTATCCACTTTAGCAGAATGCTTTCCCAAACCCAGAAGTTCACTCATTCCCTTGGCCTGTGTGCTTTGAAGAAGAGACAACATAAGATCTTGTGTGACAAACTGGTCAAAAAGACCGCACAAGGGGAAAAGTAGTGATATTCCATAGCACTGCACAGCCTCAAAACCCCCCACTACACGAAGGACTTAACTACAAATTAAGGAAGGGGGGGAGGGGTCGTGGCCTGTGACATAGTGGGAAGAACCAGAGTTAAATGAAATATCTGCTTTGATTTACACGTTTTTCTGATTGAGGATTGGTGGGAGGAAAAGGTCAGCCACAGAGCCTAAAGCCCAGGACAGGTGTTCCTTTAAGTTTCTTCATTTAAATATCCCATATATACCCCTCATAAAAAGCTGAGTAAAACCTTATAGCACTGTCTTGCACACAAATACCTATATATTTCAAATCAAGCAGACTTCAAAATTGTAGTTTTGAAAAACTAACACGGGCACAGGATAACCACTCTCTGCTGGAGTTCCTACTCATACATATCAAGGGGGCTCAGCACACAGTGTGACAGTACCTTTAGCTGGGCCCCCACGTGTTAGAGCACTGGGCTCTGTGGCTTCCACAATGATTTACTTTTGCTTTTTATTTTCCGTGGCTCACCTGAGCAGGCCCGCCATATTTTCTAACATTGTGTTATGCAGATGTAAGAGAATGGCTTGCCATAATTTCGTACAATGCTCTGGCATTTGTGTGGAATTGGAGTCCTCATGGAAATTCACCAAAAAAGTGTTACACAGCCTTAAAATGTTATATCAGATTCACATTCCTCTGAACATGGTTTAAATGGAAAAAAATATTTTGTACATACCTATTATGACCTTAATAACACTTAAGGAGAACCAGAAAGGTATGCTATGTTTAAAAAGGACAAAAACAAAAAACCCATCATCATGTTAGAAAATGAAATTAACATGATGCGGGATTTAAGCAAAAGTGAATCTGAGGGTCTTTAAGCCATCTTGTTGTTACCTACTATGAAAAGCCTGACTGGGAAACATTAATTTAAAATACCAATAATGAATGTGTCCCTTAGAATATGTGCTAACTACTGATGCTAAACTATCTGTTCAATCTCGTATTTAGCTGTGACACTCTTCGTACCTTTCCCAGACCTGAAGAAGAGCTCTGTGTAGCTCGAAAGCTTGTCTCTCTCACCAATACCGCACCCACCTTTGCTCGAATATCCTGGGACCAACACAACATATTCCAGGGTAGAGTCAATGTCTTACATTTGCATTAACTTTTGTCACTCTACTCACACCTCCCAATTAAATTCCAGCGTTTCTAGTGAAGACATACTGTCACAAACTGTTTTTTGTTTTTCTCACAATGTTGTCACCCCTTGTGTTAATATACTTGCTATTTAGCATGCATCTTTTCGTTTTTGTAGTGCCATGATCATGGACGTGCACTTGATATTGAGCAAAGATTTGCATTCAGTTGTATAATTCAGGAAAGTCATACATCGGTAATAAAGTGGAAGGGAATGAAAAAAGTTTGTTTATGAGGGAATAAGAGTCAGTACTTCTAGGGCCCCATCATCTCCTCAACTGCACACTTGCAACTTCCATTAAGGTTAATTGGAATTGTCCACTGTGGGCAAGTGATGGTACAACTGGGCTTCTGTTCTATTCCTATCAATGACTCACAGCATGATTTTAGGCAAGTCACTTAACCTCTATCCCACAATTCACCCGTGTCTCCATTAGATATAAAGGTATCTCCCTACCTTACAGGGGTTTTGGAGGCTTGATTCATTAGTGTCTGTAAAGATCTTCACAGTCCTTGGATGTGAATTGCCAAGGAAGTGTAAATATTATTTAAGAGATTCTTCACAAGGCATTTTTATCTTGCAAAAAGGCAACCCATTTTCTTTCAAGAACACAAAAGCTGCCTCCTATTGTTTCAACCAGGAGTTTAGACTGCACTCATCACCATAATATCAGAGTGCCTTATAAAGTCATAATCCATTATGCAATTTAATCCTCACTCTTCCTCTCCAAATAGGTTGTCCTGTCACTCCTCATTGCCCCATTCCTCATTACAAGAGGAAAGCTGAAGTCAAAGTGAGTTTTACAGTTGTTTCTCTCAACAAGCATTTTAACATATGTAGGCCCCAAAGCATGCAACTCGGGTCTTAATGTATGTCACTTGCATAAATGAATGAATGAATGTTTATGCTGCTACTTGGGAAGGATTTGAAGATTCTGTAATGATAAAATAAGTAATAGATATGGTTTTATTTTGAATTTAAAAAGATGGAACAATGCCAGTAAAGAAACTGCAGAAAAACAATTTTCAGTTAAAAAAGCTGGCTCAATACATGGTGAATTATGTTGATGGAGTAATAATATATGGGTGACATTTAAATAAAGCATTTATTTTTGAAGTATCTGTATAAATTCTTCTTCATACAAAAATGCATTAATAAAAACTTTAAAAACTCCTGGCCAAAAGCAAGAAAAAGATTCAACCCAATTTGTTGTTAAACTACCAAAAATTAGATTAACATGAAAGATGTACCCTTTTACCATGTAATTGAGTCACTATAAATCAACTTTCTAAATATAGCGTTTTAAAGATAAGTGAAGTAGTGTATTTGATACAATAAATTATTCTTCATGTCAAATAAGTCTCTCATAATAAGGCTGTGATGCATACTGCTCATGCTCCCAATTACAAACTGATCCCATCAGTACTAAAATTATTAACCTGTGAAACTCTGGCTAAAGTGAAGCCATGTCTTTCAAGGGAGAGGGGAGAAATTAAACAGAACTTTCACTCCACCTCAGATGCACTCATCGTTAGCTATCCCTATGAAAATTCATGACTATTTTGCACTTTACAATTGTCCACAAAAGCTCAACTCTCAATTCCATTTGAATACTATCTGTCCACATGGACATTTATAAAGTAAATAAAGGAGTAAAGTACTCCTCTTCTTTTTGCGAATACAGACTAACACGGCTGTTACTCTGAAACCTAAAAATAAAGTGTTTTCTACTTTTTAACCCATAAAAAGATTGACTGTATTGAAAACAAAACAGAAAAAACCTCTAGCAGCATCTCTCATGTTGTGTTATTTGTGTAACAAAAACAATGTTCCAATTTTTCAGTGACCTACCACTGTTCTGCCAAAATAAAAAACGACAATGGCTAAATCGAATTTTATTCTTTACATCTAGATAAAATTATGGCCTTTCGAGGTCACCAAGTTAACTACCACCAATAACTTCAGGAGCTGAAAAAAAAGGAAACGAAAAGCATTTATTTATAATTTTGAGGGTCTGTGAGTGGGTTTTGTTTTGTTTTAGTTATATACAATGTTTAAGACAAAAATTACTTCTAGAGGCTGAAGAGTTGTGCTAAATCTAACCTGGAGCGTGATCCTACTCTTGTATAAGTCAATGGGACAGATTCTGCTCTCAGTTACATCAGCAAAATCCAGAGTAATTCTACTGAAGCAAATAGAGTTACTCCAGATTTACACTGGTGTAACTGAGATCAGAATCTGGCCCCAAAACAGCTTTGCCTTTGTCTTAAGTGGGAGCAGAAATAGGCCCTGCTTTTATAGAAACTAATATGACTGCATGAAAAGGTGGTTTTGTTTTGGGGTTTTTGTTGTTTTGTTTTTTAAATATTAATGCCTGAGCAATGGTTTGGCTGAAGCTACTGAATTACCACGATGTTCTTATATTCCTGAAATATTACCTCCTTTCTTGCCCCTCCACCTCAAAACCACAAAATCAATTTGAAACTAGCTTTCTTAAGGGAATTCTAATGTAATTCAGCAGCTCCTCAACAGGGGAATGACAGAAGGCCTCTCTTCATAAATAGTGAGCACCACCGTGCTGAGCCTCATTCTGTTTGAGAAATTAGTATTACATCCACAAAGGTTCCAGTTTTACACACATTCTCCATCTAGCCAAAAAAAGTCTTAACATCCTGTGTATTCACATGATATTTAGGGTTGCTTTTAAACTCTTCTTCTGATATTTGTCTGACTGAAATTATCAATATGAAATGTTTTGGTGGGACATACAAAATCAGAATAACTCATAACTTCCTTCAGTGGCCTGCTTTATGTTTAATACACATTTTCTAATTAAATTTGCAGTAAGGAGTAGACAGAAAATGACAACAAAATGAACTTACACTGCTTCTCTGGACCATTGAAAAAAGATACTGATGTAATATTTTTGTAACTTGCTGGTTTACCAGAAATCCTGGTCTCTCCACTTCAGAATAACTAAAAAGAATCAGGAACTTTCTAAAAATAATTTAAATAATATTGTAGCAAGTCACACAGAGGTAAGTTTGAAAATTAAGATGCTCTAGGACCCACCTATTGAGAAAATTGGGAGCCCAAGAGAGGAGAATCTGGAAATCACTAAAGCCTCCAATGTGGTCCAGCAGCAGAGCCTCAAAGGAAGTTAGATGAGGGCAATAAAATATATGATATAGTCTACATAAATAATAAATCAAAATTCATTAAATGAAAAACTCTCTCCACTGAGTCCTCCATTCTCTCTACTTCTCCATCCTCCTTTCATTTATTGTCCTTTTTTCACTCTTTCATTGAAAATTAATACTCTTCATTCCCTAGCTTCCCTTTCTTTATAAGCAAGCACAACACTCCTTCCTGTTTCTCAGTTCCACTCCCACTAGTTTATCGTCATGTGTGATATGTGGACACCATCAACGTGGGGGAGGAATTTACTTCTTAGGTACTCAGATAACATGAGACCCAGTCACAGACTAGGACAGCATTCAGCTAGGCATGGTACAAACAGAACAAAAAGCCTGTAAGCTCTTTGGGGCAGCGATTAAGTATAAGACAAGAGACAACAGATGGATCCAATGGGTCCAGGTACAGGAAACAGAAACACTATTGGTCACTGTGGTTTCAGAACACCAGCCACCTAGCCGTTGTCAAGTTTTTTGTTGCCATCACAGCAAAGGAAAGTTTAAAGGAAGGATTTGAAGGATAATGTGATAAATGAAGTGGGGAGTAGCTCCCTTTAATGGACACTCAGCCAATCAGCTAGCTGTAAAATCCCCCTTGGAAGCTGCTCTTTGACTACTTTATCTGTAAAGGGTTAAAAAGTCCCCCAGGTAAAAAAATAAAAAACAAATAAAAGTGGGCACCTGACCAAAGGAGCCAATGGGAACGTTACAACTTTTAAAAATGGGAAGAAACTTTCCCTTTGTCTGTTGTTCTCTGGGCTGCAGGGACAAAGAGCAGCAATGCTATAAGCAGGAATGTTGTGTAAGGTTTGAAACAGGGATGAAAAAGTATCTTCCATACCTAGAAGAAATTATTTGGATAGGGAATGTTTAGACAGACACAATCAGCTTTATTTCTTATTTTGGCTTGTGGAACTCCTCTGTGCTAACCCCTGATGCTTTTGTTTGCTTGTAACCTTTAAACTGAACCCCCAAGAAAGCTAGTTTGGGTGCTTACTTTTTGGAATTGCTCTTTTAAAATCTAGCAAAGCTTAAGTTCCAGATGTATTTTTTCCTTTTTGTTTTTAAGAAAATTTACCTTTTTTTAAGAACAGAATTGGATTTTGGTGTCCTAAGAGGTTTATGCATGTTTGATTAGCAGGTAGCACAGCTAATTTCCTTTGTTTTCTTTCTCAGCTCTTCCCTGGAGGGGGTGGGGTGGGGTGAAAGGGCTTATGGGTACCCCACAGGGAGGAATTCCCAAGTGTTCCTTCCTTGGTCCAAGGGGTTTTTTTGCATTTGGGTGATGGCAGTGTTTACCAAGCCAAGGTCAGAGAAAAGCTGTAACCTTGGGAGTTTAAGACAAGCCTGGAGTGGCAAGTATTAATTTTTAGAATCCTGGCGGGCCCCCACCTTCTGTACTCAAAGTGACAGAGGGGGATTAGCCTTGACAGAGGATAATAAGGTAGTTTGTGGATGTTTATGGGGAGCTCCTCCCAAGTGTGAGGGGCAGCATGGAAAAACCACAAAGGTGCTTGTTTGAATATTTAACAAGTAAGCGAGGCTGGCATCCTTGCGAGATGGAGGTCTACCTTTCAATAGTAAATGAGAGATGATGGGTAGGGTCAGGATAGGATGTGAAAGGCCTTGTAAGTGAAGACAAGTAGCTTATGTTTGATGCAATAGATAAGAGGGAGCCAATGAAGGGATGTAAAGAGAGATATTAGGTAAGTAGGATATATTCTCAACATCTTCTGTGAATAGTACTTTTGATCAATATGAAATTTGTTAAGAAGAAGAGGGCCAAAACTGAAATCATTCAAATTCTATTCCATCATTAACTTTGGGGGTTTATATGCAGTGGGACCTGGATCTAAACAATCCATAGGTTACAGAATCAAGATCTGATTGAATAGGTTTTCCAAAGCCACGACAACCTCCTGTTTTCCCATCTCCACTATTAGTAGTACACCAAGTTTCCCAAAACAGCATGAAGATGATGTATTGTAACAGCTCAAAAGGGTAGCTATGTTTTATCACACCAACCCACACTACTCCAAAGAACGTTCTATGAAAAGCAAATACCGTAAGAGAAAAATGAAATAAATTCAAAGAACATTAGAATAAGGTTAAGGCTGACATACAGAGAAACAACAGTACAGAAATTCTAAGTCAAGTACGTCTGTTCATCCTTACATCTCCCAATATTTGTATGACTTCAGATACCATAGGAGTCTCAAACGTGTGTGCTGCAGCACCTAAGCACAATGGGACACACTTAAGATGGAGTTTCAGCCTCTTATTTTGAAGCCTCTTGCTACCATCAGTCTGAATTACTTTGCCTTTGTGAGTAAATCAGAGCTAATGGATTTCTATCCCTGAAAATGTTTGACAGGTGAAGTTTAAATTATATTTTTTTTTTAACCTGGGAGAATCTTAATTAATTTCAAGAGCAATTCCATACAAAAGAAATCCCATCTAGCAAAATATCAAAATAAGATGTTACTATTTGACAATGGCAATGTCAAGTGGCTTGGCATGGATTTACATCATGATAGTTACTGAACAAGGGGCCTAATACTGAAAGGTTTCTGCTGATTGGTGTCAGTCATTTCAGTGGGAGGTCAGCACTTTGCAGGATTCAGTGCTAAGTGACTACTGGATCACAAGTAAACAGAGTAAAATGCTTCCACGCATTATTTACCATTATTATTTTTTGGAAGAGAATGTGTGGGGTTTTTTTGTTTTGTTTTATTTTTTATTCTTGCAAAGCTTTACATTGGTTCTATTTCCCAACTTCACTGTACTTGTCCTGTACATTAAATTTCTCTCATCACAGCCAGATCACAAATAATCATTAGTTCCCTTAGAACATTAAAGACAGAAATGTGTTTTATGCATCCATATTGCAGGCTTCAAAGCCATCTTAAATAATGGCACAAGATTCCTGATAGTATCATCACATGATACAAGACATAATTGCACAATTCCTTGGGGCTTGTCAAAATTCTCCTCGTATCACACATTAATCAGAATTTTGTTGATGTGCTCCATTTTTGAACGCTGCCTGTTTACAAGACAGCTGCAAATTTCTTAAAAACCAATGTTTAAATATGGACATCAAGATAAAATGCATCATTTACAAAAATACTCAGGTTATTTTCTTTCATGTGCTGACATGACAATACAGAACCTCATCTCTTATGATGCAACTTTGGGCTTCTAAATAAAACAAAAACAACAACATAACAATGACCCTCTAGAAAGAAGTCTGATCATAAAAGATACTTCAGAATCTTGTCACAATTTTATATATTATATAAAAATAAATATAATTTTGGCTAAGCCATATACAATTTTGGTCATGTTTTCCAGATTATGTAAGCCCTTGAATGGTGAAACCCCTCCTCTCTCTCCCCCTCGCCCCCCCACAGTCTGTAGTTGTAACAATGAGATGGCTGCAGGGCTCCCAATGTAGAGAACTGGACCATACCTTCATGGGTAGGTTCTGGGTCGGGGGTAAGTGAGATGTCATCCAGCTCGCGCAGGCAGAGCCATTCTCCATCCATAGATACTCGGAATTTGCAAAGATAGATGGTCTCCATGGCAGCCTGTGTGATCTTGTCTGTAGTGGGGGTTGGCATATCGCTTTGAGGCGTCAAGGCAGACATGATGACTCAGCTGGCACAACAAAAAAGAACTAAAAGGAAAAGCCTTCTGAGGAAGATAAGAAATACCACCTTGCTGTGTAAGAACAAATATGCTCAAATCACACAAACTGCAGTAGCTTTTTCATATATACAGCAAAGTATAAGTGATGCTCCTCTTCAGTCTCCTCTTTTCTCTTCCCCAACTATCTTTCTCTTCAGCTGTGCTAGATGCTATTAATCCTAAGCAACCACAGAAAACCTGGTCACTGCATAAAAGAAAAAGCTTCCTTGGCTAGTTACCAAAACTAAGAAGAGAAAAACCAAAATAATATAAGTCTATAGGAAAAGATATCCAGAATTGCTAGAATCACTACTAGTCTCTTTCTCCCCCAGAGAAGCCTGGACACAGAGTGCTAATAGGATTGGTTGTGCGCAGCAAGCAGGGTGTTGACCAAAATGGCTGACTAATGAACTGAACTGAAAATTCAGACTCATGTGACCAGCTGCTCAGATCGTAGGGCAAGCAATTCCCAGGATGCTCTATAGATGCTGCTGATGCAGGGAGAGCAATTAGGCTGATCTTGCTCTCATTGTCCACAGCCTCTTTTCAGACTATGCTAGTCAATCTGCGATCAACATAATGCACATATTTCTCATCAGTCCCTCTCATAGTACAAAGGAGTGGAGCGTCTGTTTGATGACTACAAAGAGATTTGTATTCCTTCCACGTGCCGGAGTGCTTCTATATAAATCAAATGGGTGTGCAAATTACGATTGAGTGAGTTTAAGTTTCTCAAAAACTACCTTTTAAACTGAACTTTCCCATCTAAACAAATATTACGTGGATTTACTCTCAGATAGTAAAACAAATTTGAACAAACCTTCTAGTTTTAAGTGTTTGCAGCGCATCATTGACCCAGATTTTAGCCTTCACTTTTTTTTGTGGTAATACACATTATAAAGGCCAGATCGCTAACTAAAAATTAAAATTCTCCATTAAAAACTGGTGCAACTTTGGGTAAGTGCAAATAAAAGCTGTTACCACTGAACAAGAAGTAAAAATTGAAAGATACTTTTAAAAGAACAAAATGGTAACCCTGTCTGGTACCTTTCAGGTAATTTGACTCCTCGTGCCCTCAACCTTAACATGCCTCCTGTGAGGTGGGAATTGCAGTCTACGCTGTGCCTGAGACCTTCTACCCAAGCCGGTACCTCAAGAAATCCATGATCTCGAGGTCACTGCCTAACCATGGTAATCTACATGACAGGACATAGCCACCACTTAGGGTATATATATAACACCAGACAATAACCTTATGTGGTTTTTAATAATTTTAAATAAGATTTATATTAATTCCAGTCCTCAGTGACTGCAGTATTACATATGAACTACCTGCCCCCACATCAACACAATATGGCAACCTAGAGGCATTTTACATTTAAAACTACATGAATAAAAAAGTATTACATAGAAAACTGCCCTCCCTCCTGCAAAATCAAATTTAAACAGAAACACCTGAATTATGTATTTGGATGCATAGAAATGTTAGTACAGTAGTTTGAAATGCAGAAACACATGACATTTCACTACAAAAATCAGCTCCCCAATAAATGTGACTCAAAAAAGGGAACAGAAAACAGTCACCAAGTTAGTTTTCACTATATTTATGGAACTGGGGGGAAAAAAAAGTCAGCAATAGCGTATAACAACAGGCAATGAAAAGAAGTTGCTTGCCAATATTAACCAGGAGTGTGGCAACTAATTAGTTAGAATACGTACGCAGCCCCCTTTAAGGTAAAATAAATAGTTCTCTTGTGTATTGTTTTAGTGATATAATACACAGCGCACATGGCAAAAATTATAGGTAGCTTTCTCAGAGAAAGCAACTCTTTTTTTAAAACACTAACAGTAGTTTACCATGTTGACGAAAGAGTAAAAACTCAGCAAATATCTCCAGTTTTAATGTTGGGATTTTATCACCACCACCACCCTGGACAATGAAACTAGACGGGCCAGTCTCTTTATTTAGTCAGTCTTGTTTTCAAGTTCAAACACAATATCATAACACTTCAATGTTTATACTTTAAGTACTAGAGCAGAATGTTTGAACAACAAAACCACTCAAAATCAATCAATATAAAAAAATTGTTAAACCTAATTTTGCTTTGTTGATACTTTTAATACAAAACCTGAATTCTGACCAACAGTGGTCCTTAAATGGCACTTGTAAAATGGATTTTTTTTTCCTCTTCGTAAAGCTGTCCTACCTTTTTAAAAAATAATCTCAACTACACCTAGCCTAGAAACTCTAATTATTTTATCCAATCATCTTCAACAAAGAATGGAACCTTTGAGTATTTTATCTGAAAGATTGGCCGAGTTATTTTTAAAGGTATTTGATACGTTTTTGAATCCCTGAGAATTATTTTAGTGTTCACCAGAACTTTCATGTATACCAATTCCAGAGAAGTCCTGACCTTTTATTTAAAAAAAATGTTTAGACCTTTTCTTTGTAAATATATTTTAAGTGTAAATTGATATCGACAACATTCAAGAGTTCTAAAAGAACAGCACGGCAAAGTTGCTAACAAAAGTATATAATATACTGTATGACAAAAATCAGCTACTATACTGGAGAGCAAAAACTGTAGTTATCTTTAAAAGAGCACTAAGGGGTGGACATCCTGGAATTCATTACCCAGAGAACCTTAATTTAATATCAGGAAAAATCAGTTGAAACAACTAAAAACAGAGCTATAAAACAACCATGTTCACACAATACAATAGGGGCAAACATGGCTTCTGTATACAAACACTGTGCCTCAAAAGCTAATAGAATAGGGGAAAATGATAAATATTTTTTGTTTTTCCATAAACACTGAGATATTAAAACACAAATCAATCACAGGGCAAGAGGTAAAACTTTATCATGGCTCAGAAACTGGTCAAGGGACAGAAAAAGTGTCTAAATGGTGAAGGAGGCTAACAGTGGGTATCACTTCGTTAAGCTGGAAGTAGCTAGAATATGTTAAAGGTATTGTAAAAATGCTGGCATTACCAAAATATTTGAAAGCTAGGAATTCCAGATCAAAGATTTAAGCAACTGACAAACACTACAGTTCTGTAAAAAAATTTAAAAATTAAGTTCAGTTTTACTAAATGAATCAAACATCTGAAAGCAAGCCAATCCATTCTACCATTACTATTTAAAATGTTAACTTTGGATAATAGAACTTACTTTAAACTTTGGTCCTATGCATTAAATATCAACTAGATTAGTCCAATAGGGCAGGCCAATATTTTTCTTTCCTCTCCTTTCTTTATTACAATGTGACAAAGAAGAACTTTAACTTCAGTAAGTACTTCTACTTTTAAAGTGACAAATCAGGAATCCATTGTCCACTTCAGATGTAAGGGAATAAATTCTAACTTACGCACAAACCTCACATATTACTTCTCACGGCAACACTCTACTTAGTGTGAAATTTTAGTTCACAAGCCAAAAACCAGGCTTGCAATAAAAACTGAGTTACAGCCTTAACCATACAGAGCCTACCAACTCACCATAAAGATGTGGAGAAGGGGTGTAGAATAAAACGGCAAAGTTTTGGGATGACAACATTATTTTGGTTATTCAAGACGGCAGAAGACTGAGGAATTACAAAACAACCGACCAATGCTAGGTAATTGTACAACACTGACAGATGAGATTCAATGAAGATAAAGTACTCATATACATAATAATGGGTTCTAAATTAAGTGTAACCACTCCAAAAGAAGATCCAGGCAACACTGCAAACAGGATAAAATTGTACAGCATATACGTCTACAAGTTTCCTCACAATAGAAAACCAACCACTAACTGCCAGGAATCAGGAAGAAGTTTCCCCTACAGACAAGTTACTCCATACTTTTCACCACAGAGTTTCTTGTGTGTCCCTCTGATCAATTTATATGGCCGCACAGGCTATAAGACTAGACAGGACATCAGTCTGATCCAAACTGGCAGCTCCTATGTTTCCAAATTAAATAAATCCTGATAAAAATCAATCAGTTTTCCCCATTCCCCATCTATGCCACTTGCAGACAGAACTACAACCTTGACATTCTGTTCCTGGTGTCCAATATCTTTTCCTTCACCTTTTAACTTGGCAGGATATAGAAAGGCAGGTGGCAAAATAATCACCTTTTGCACGATTTCCCTCATATCTCCGCTCCTGCTTTCAATGCTGTACCTCAATGACAATAGCAGCATGCCCACCCCCCCAGTTCAAGAGTTAATATATCTTCCACACACATACACTCCCCAAAACTATCTTTTCTGCATAAAATATTCACCAGCCAACTCTCTCTATAGGTCACATGCTATAGGATAATCAGCCCCCACCCTGAATGGGGCCATACGCGGAATTCAACCCTTCATTTCTTTGCTGCAGTAAGACAGGGAGCCAGGATTTTCACCTTCCACATACGAGGCACATGTGCAGTACGTCTCTTGCAATTTGAGTCCAGCAGGTTAAAAATACAAAAGGGCAGGAGTGAAGAATTTTCTAGGCTCAAGAAAAGAGATGGAATCCATTACTTCCATAAATACAGTGACAGACTTTTCTCTTTGTGCAGCAAAGGTGTTTCAGAATTTAGAATACCTATGTTACTAAAAGTAAAACTGAAAAAGGGGAAGGAAGAAGCTACCAGAGCCATCATGATCAGATGGCCTCCCACTGGAAGCCAACAGGAATTCTGCAGAGTAAAGGCAGCTCAATCAGGCTCTTAGTTTTTGTTTTAAAAACCTTCTATGGATTTACTGCAGCTCACCTCACCTAAATAAATTTTATTCTCCGACCTGTTCTCTCTGCTTGTCTAGCACTGGCTGCATCTTTGCCTCTTGGAGGAACAGTCTGACTAGCGTTCATCCAACAGCAGCTCCTGTTGGCATGAACAGCTTTCATGATCTCTCTGTCTTAACTCTTCATCTCAGTTCAAGTTTCAGCTGAAGACATAAGTATCTTGGCCTTTCTTTGCCCTTACTGTTTCTCTCTCCCTCTGCTACTTTTTTTTTTTTTAAATTCAGCATAATGTGGTCTGGGATGCAATGTGTGTAAGTCACTATGCTGGACTTGTACACATTGTATCCTAGACCACATTGCTGTTGAATTAAAAAAAAAACACACAAAAAACCAACTACACATATATGTGAGTACAGTAAAGTGCAGACAACGGAGCATCTGCTCATTTGCCTGCCCCTTGGGGAGACCTGTATGAAGGAGGAACTTGCAGCTGCAATGGAAAGAGCCATCACTTGTACATGGTTCTGGAAAAACATCTAGTTTGTGACAAGGACATAAGTAGTAGTCACTACACAAAATAAAATTGTTATACTGTAGGATAAATTCTTGGTGTCTGTTCTTCAGCATCTCTGAATATCTTCATGCTATTCTTAGCACACCTGTCACCATAGGCCCAATATGTTATCAGGTCATGGCAAGCATGGAGTTCAGACCTGCAGCCCTGGTATTACTAACATTATGCTGTAACTAACAAGCCTAGATAGCCCATGTTTTAGTTTAGTTTATTTGTAAATCTAGCAGCATAGTGTATATTGTGTACAAGATTGACATTGTAGCCATCTAACAAACTTTAGCAAATAGTGACCAAGACTACAGTTATTTACAAATCATGAACATACTTTATATTTTCAGAATTTTCAACTCTAAACTTAAGTAGCTTTACAGTTTACAAGCCTCCCTTTCCCCAGTCTCCTCAAGTTTTCCATTCGTACTCTTAGGGTCATCTACATTTGAGCAGGGAGTTGTGATTCCCAGTTTGTGTAGATGTACTCATGCTAGCTCTTCTCAGACTAGCACCTAAAAATAGCAGTGTGCCCATGGTGGCTCAGGCTATCCACCCGAGCATGTACTCAGGGGTCGGGCAGGATTGTACTCGGACCAGCTAGCCCAAGTGGTCATCTGTGCTTTCATGGACACACAGCTATTTTTAGGTTCTAGCCATGGGTGGCAGGTATAATAGGCCAGGGAAGGCTAACACCTGGGCCACAGAAGGCTAACACCTGGGCCATAGTGGCCCTGCCCCTTTCCTGTAGCCCTCACCGTCTGCTGCTGCCTATCTGCAGCAGCTTGCAGTATCCCTCCTCCTTGGGAGTGGGAAAGTGAGGAGGGAACGCAGCAAGCCAGCAGGAGGGTCTGGCGGGGGGAGTGAGGAGGCTCGGCCATGTGCTGGGGCTGGTCAGGCAGGGAGGTGGGGGTCCGGCCAGGTGCGGGGGGGTCCAGCAGCTCGCCTCAGGGCTCAGCGATGCCACCCGGCATGGTCGGCAACTCAGCCCGGCGTGGCTGGGGTGTGTGGAGGTGGCTCAGCCCAGCGTGTCTGGGACCAGACTGGCGCTCGGGGATGGCCAGACGTGGCTGAGCTGGGTAGGCCGGGGCTCCTCCAGTCACAGGGAGGCCCTCAGGGCTCTTCCTGTTATGGGGTGTGTGTGTGTGTGTGTTCGGGGCTCAGTGGGCAGGGCCTTGGGCAGAAGGGTTGCAGCCAGTGGGCTAGCCTCCCCAAAGCGGGGGTTCACCCGCCGCCCATGGCACTAGCTCAAGCAGAGCTAGCATAGGCTACTTGAGCTGCGACTCAATTCTCAGCTCAAATGTAGAAGTACCCTTCGTCTCAAATGTATATAATTCACTTTCTTCAGTTGCTAAAATACAGTATCTACATCCTTCCCTCTTCTATTCAAACTTTTTTCATTTGCAGACCCCTAAAAAATTTCAAATGGAGGTGCAGACACCTTTGAAAATTTGACATTGTTTGAAAAACACTGTTCTATTGTAATGACAACCTTTCGTGGACCCCTTAGACATAGTCTGCAGACCCTCAGGGGTACGTGGACCACAGGTTGAAAACCACTGTATTACAGCATTCCCTCATGCAATTTACAAAGCTACTGGCCACTTTAATTTCCAGCTTGACTGTAGACCAATATAAAGTTCCCCCTTCATTAGTACAAATCTCACTATAAAGTAAAAAACATTTTCTCCCACAAACAAACTCCTATATGAAAGAACACAGTTAAATATAATATGAACACCAAGAATTAAATGACAGGTTTCAGAGTAGCAGTGGTGTTAGTCTGTATCCACAAAAAGAAAAGGAGTACTAGTGGCACCTTAGAGACTAAAATTTATTTGAGCATAAGCTTTCATGAGCTACAGCTCACTTCATCAGATGCATGCAGTGGAAAATACAGTGGGGAGATTTTATATACACAGAGAACATGAAACAATGGGTGTTACCATACACACTGTAACGAGAGTGATCAGGTAAGGTGAGCTATAACCAGCAGGAGAGAAAAAACCCTTTTGTAGTGATAATCAAGGTGGGCCATTTCCAGCAGTTGACAAGAACGTGTGAGGAGGGCGAGGGGGGGCGAATAAACATGGGGAAATAGTTTTACTTTGTGTAATGACACATCCACTCCCAGTCTTTATTCAAGCCTAATGTAATGGTGTCCAGTTTGCAAATTAATTCCAATTCTGAGACTGCTGAATTGGAATTAATTTGCAAACTGGACACCATTACAGTAGGCTTGAATAAAGACTGGGAGTGGATGTGTCATTACACAAAGTAAAACTATTCCCCTGAGCCCCCCCCCCCCCCCCCCCCGCCCTTCCTCACGTTTTTGTCGTCAACTGCTGGAAATGGCCCACCTTAATTATCACTACAAAAAGGTTTTTTTTCTCTCCTGCTGGTAATAGCTCACCTTACCTGATCACGTTATAGGGTGTATGGTAACACCCATTATTTCATGTTCTCTGTGTATATAAAATCTCCCCACTGTATTTTCCACTGCATGCATCCGATGAAGTGAGCTGTAGCTCACGAAAGCTTATTCTCAAATAAATTTGTTAGTCTAGTCTCTAAGGTGCCACAAGTACTCCTTTTCTTTTTAAGAATTAAATGTGCCTTCAAAGCATTTTGGAGTACAGTTTTTCTGATGATTTGTGTACTGGCCATTTACTAGTAAGAGCCTTCCAATGTACACAGAATGCCATATCCATGACAAACTACATTTCAGCAGAAAGTACTTAATTTCTTGTTTATAACAACCATAACTTCCATGTGAGACATAGCCCAGCTGATCATTAATTGCTGGGAAAAGGGCCTTTTATATACCTTAATCCCCCAACTCCCATATTCATTAATTGCCAGGAAATACCCTTCCCATTGCATCCAACAAAGTGGGTATTCACCCACGAAAGCTTATGCTCCAATACGTCTGTTCATCTATAAGGTGCCACAGGACTCTTTGCCCCTTCCCATTAGTTGTCCTTAAAACTCTTCTCTCCCTTTACTGCTGTGCTGGAGGGATTAGGGTTTACACAGTGCTTTTAGATTCTTGATTGAAAGGCACTGTAAATGCAAAATACAGAAGTAATCTTACTACTCCTTAGTTTACCTTAATTTTTAAAATGATGGTAGTAGCAAAGATTAGGGAACCCAGGAGAACCACACACACAAGCAAAAGTTTCAATGCTGGTTGTGTAGGATCATAAGGAATAAAAATATTGTCTGATGCAGGGGCTGCCTCAAGCCATGATAATACAAATAAGAGATATTTAAAAAGTCTCAGTGAAACAAGGCTAGAGTTCACCATCACATATGGACTCCCCTATTATCAACACCAAGGTCTTCTGTGATTGAATGGCCTGCTGCTTTGTGGGGTAGATATGTTAGGGGAGATTTCTGTAGTCTATAAAACTCATACTGCATGTGGTACAATTTTGATATGAATAGCTTATGGAAGATCATCTTTTTCTTTTCTTTCCTCCCTCTGCTTTATATATATTTATGCTGAAGCCTCTCTCTGTTCAAGTTCCTTTCTCACTTTCTTTTGGGAAACAAATGAGCACCAGACGATCCTGACACCTGGGAATCAACTAGGTGGTCTTAACAACAAATGATAGAAAGTGACAGGGATTAATTGCCCTGGTTTAATCCTGAAAGCATAGGTGAGGCTTGATGAGGAAAGCAGAGTCTGGGCTAATCAGGACCAGATAAAAACAGCTATCCTAAATTTGGGGAGGGTGTAAATAAAATATTGCAAACTACTGGTGGCCTCCTGAACCGGCTGGGGCAGTTAAGCTTCCTACGCTGACACAGCACACTGGGGGAAAAAACCTGGCTGGGGAACCTGAATGTTGGCTTTGGGACTTTTACCTTTGAAATGTTTTGGCACACATCCTTTTCCAGCTCAGGAGAGCACAAACAAAACTTTTATTTCACTCTAGAGACGTAAGAAAGCACTTGTGAATTGTTTTATGAAAGCCAGACCCACCACTCAAGGCATTTCTGCAACATCTTTATAGACCACCCCATCAATAAACATACCCACCTCACAGAGCACTGTACTACTACTATAATAATAATTATAACCACTCAGGGATACTGTAAGAAGTTGTGAAGCCTCTCAGGCCACAGAGTCTGCAGGGAAGTAGGGCTAGTCCCTGAACTGAAAGGTAAAGCAAATCCCTCCGGAAAAAACTGTAAACACTGTTTTATTGTTCATACCAAAGAAGTGAGACTTGGCAGAAAAGTTTGCTGCTACTGCCCAGACAGCGAATGAGCAAGTCTTGCTACTGCCTGTGATGGAGAAAGTGAGAATGAGAGCGAGGATGAAGAATGCTGACCTGCATGCAAGTTTGACCCAGGAGAAGCTGACAAGCAGCACCATGGGAACAATTTATATTTCCTCTTCCCTTTACTTCCTGCTATGTCACTAGGCTTCTTCCAAAGACTTCTGTATTACCAACAGCTGTTGCAGAACAACACCTAGGAAGGGAAGAGGGTAATGAACTAGGGACTCTTGAGTTCTTATACTGGCTTTGACTCCCTCAGGCTTGGGCAAACCCATTAAGATCCCTGCCTCAGTTTCCCCATTTGCACAGTAGAGACCCACTCAAAAAGGGTGTTGCAAAAATTAATGTTCGCAAGACACTTTGAAGATTAAAAGCACTATATAAAATGCGACACATTAACCAGAAAACCTTGGAGTATGCTAAACTCCTCTTTGTAGACACTGTATGCTTGCAACAGGGCAGGTTAGGCACTTCCACCCTATAACCAGCCTTTGCTAAAACACAACAAATAACCTATTCCCAGTCACAAACAGACTGCAAAATAATCCCACACAATTACTAGCCTTGTCAAGTGGAGAAAAAGACCCTGTATAATATTGATTTGCTTTAGGACACAGTGGCAGGAGGCAGGCAGTCGAAGCCAGCCTTTTCCTGAGAACCCATATCCATCCTCTCCTCCAAGCATGGCAATGTAGCTACCCAATTAAACTTCAAAGGACTGAGAGCTCCTTCCCCAAAACGAGGGAAGGGGAGGGGAGAGACGAGGCTCATGATTATTTTTTAACATGGTAACTGAGTCTGTGGATGAGCATTTCATGCAGCCACGCATACTGAAGCATCTCCTTTCAATGTATCTTCCACAATGTTCAAGGCCTCCCGTCTTCAGCTCGGATACATACACTTCATTCACTCTCCTGTTAAGGAGAGGACAGTGACAGGATGGAGGGAGCGCAATAGGCCCCCTTCTTCTGAAGATTCTGCCACCAATTTCCAAGGAGTTTTGGTGTGATTTCCCCATACCCATACCCAATGGTGTCGTTACTCTCTGGATACTACTAACTCTTTCCCGCCAGAAATGACTGATCCCCAGGGTTCATACATATTTGAATGGAATGAATCAAAGTGATAAATCAAAAATAATTCACAGAAGTGCAGCTTTGCCCTCCTCTCCTCTAATTACAAAGTAGTCAGCCCACCATGCTATCTTAAATAGTCAATATCTTTTTCAGAAACAGAGTACAAACATTTCCACCAGAGCACAGCTTAACATAAGTTACCTTGGCCAGATGTGTTACCTCCTTCCTCGGCCATGAAACTAGTTTTCTTTTAAAATGGGAAACCCAACCCGCCCTTGCCTCTTATCCCTCTCGGACGCATGCATCCCCATGCCCCAGGGGTTTATCACAGGCCAAGGGGAGTCTGCCTGCGCGCCCCCCTTGTTGAAAGGGTGCCAGTAAGCTGAAGGGAAGAAGGGGAAAGGAAGGCTCTGCAGATGCCACCACCATCCAGACCCAAGTTCAAGTCCAGGGGTGTCTGAGAAGGAGAGACTTTGGGCAGGTGAACTGGGGGGGGGGAGGAGGAAAGGGGGAAAGGGTCAGGGAATCCCTGTGTAAGGGAGCTGGAGCTCCTGAACTGGGGGGAGGAGACTCGGGGTCTGGAAGCCGAGGAAGGAGAAAGGAGCCATGCAGGGCACCAGGCTTAGCGGGGGGCGGTCTGAGGGCGGGGGTGCCGGCCCCCCCGGGTGCGGTGCGGTACGGGGGCGGTCTGAGGGCGGGGGTGCCGGCCCCCCCGGGTGCGGTGCGGTACGGGGGCGGTCTGAGGGCGGGGGTGCCGGCCCCCCCGGGTGCGGGGAGTCTGGGGGCGGGGGTGCCGGCCCCCCCGGGTGCGGTGCGGTACGGGGGCGGTCTGAGGGCGGGGGTGCCGGCCCCCCCGGGTGCGGTGCGGTGCGGTACGGGGGCGGTCTGAGGGCGGGGGTGCCGGCCCCCCCGGGTGCGGTGCGGTACGGGGGCGGTCTGAGGGCGGGGGTGCCGGCCCCCCCGGGTGCGGTGCGGGGGGAGGGGGGTCTGAGGGAAGGAGACGCCCCGGCGGGGGTGGGGGGCGGTGCTGAGGGCGGGGGGTTGCTACTCACGGGGGCCGGCTCTGTCCTGCCCCGGCGCGGGCCCCGGGGAGCTCAGCAGCAGCACGGGCAGGGCGCCGCCGCCGCCGCCGCCGCCGCCGCCGCCGGGGGGGCTCCACACGCTCTGCGGCGGCAGCAGCCCGGGCGGCGCGGCGCCTCGATGGCCCGGATAGAGCAGGAAATAGGGGGGGGATTCGGGGGGCGCCGGCGCCGCTTCCCCATCCCCGTCCGCGGCCTCCAGCCCCCCGACCGAGGGGCTGCGCCCAGCCCGCTGCTCCATGGTCGGGGGCCGCGCCGCGCCGGCTCCGTCCGGGCAACTTTCCCCGCCGACCTGGGGCCGCCACCGCCAGCCCGCCTCCGCCATGGACACCGGCCCCGCCCCGGAACGGCCGGCCCCGCCCGCCAGCGGGGACCGTCCGACTGGAGACCCCGCCCCGTACCCAGAGACCCCCCCCCCAACCCCCGGGGGGGGTCAACCCCAGCCTCCCCCTTCTGAGGGGGTTAAATCTGCCCCTTGCCACTCCCCCGTGCAGGGGTTAATTAAACCTTTACAGCCCCACCCCTGCCTCCTCTAGGCACCCCACTGCCCCCCCAGCCGGGATTGGACCCTCACCAATACCTACCGTGCCCACAACCACCCCAGCGCCTGAGGCTGTTAACTATTAACCCCCCCCCCACACCCACACCCACACCCACACAGTGCCCTCTGTGCACCTCAACCCCTGCGGGGTTCAACTCTAAGGGGGGGGGTTCACCTTCCCATAGCCCCAGCACATTCAGCCCCTGAACCCCACACACAGCTAGAAAGTCTCTCCTGCGGGGTTCCAGCCCCACTGATGCCTCTGCACGCTTGCTCACTCACTCACTCCCTGTCCAGGGTCTCGCCCTCACCCTTTGGTGCTGTGAAGATCCAGATTTCTCGCTTGCCTGTACTTTTCCCTTTCTATCCTTCAATGTCTTCATTGTGTGTTTTAATACTGTAAGTCTGGGGTTTTGGGGGGTTTTTTTGGGGGGGGAAGAGGGCAATTTGTCCAAGTTGCTCTATTAAACAAAGTTGTACTGCACATACTAAGTAGTATTAATTAACAAGTATACATCGATCTTATTTTATAGTTAGAAGCTCTCCATTCTTCCTTCAAATATGATTTCCAGCATAGTTATTTTAGTTTACTAGAGCAGAATGTATCAGGTGCTTGTTTTCCTCCAAAATATGTACATTTGTAAAATGACTCCAGAAGAGTTTGCTGTACCTCTCTCTCTGTCAATACATTAATGTCCTTACATGGCCCACATCACTGTAGTATATGACACCCTGTGTCTGATAGCTATTTTGTCTTTGCTTCTCCATTTTTCTTGGCCAATACATAATATTGAATAATACTTTATATATAATGCACTGATATAGCACTTTTTGTTTTCTGAGCACATTATAAATACTAATTTCCTTCCTAAAACAGTGTCAAACATTCAAATTACAACAGTAGAATTATAAACATGGAAACTTTTGCACTGCCTGTATTTTCAAACCAGGGGACTAAACTACTATTTGTGCGGGTTGTCCTTAATCATATGAGGCCTTTTCCCCCTTTGTGAGGAATGAGTAAACTGTGGAGATTTAGGCCTCAGTTTATTTTCTTTCATACATTATTTACTAATACTGGTTTCTCTTAAGGACTAATATCAAGAGGTATTGTTGACCAAGTTTTTACCTTTGTCAATATCATTTATAATACTACATAAATATTAAGACTTACTTTCAAAACTTCAGTGACATTGCAGGTTTAACTGCTGCCTAAGTTATTTGAATTTCCAATGTCTCTATTCCAACTAAAAGCTAGTTGATTGTTTACATTTTCAATCAACTAGACAAACAGTGCCTAATATAAGTAAATATAACAGTGCCTAATATAAATAAGATGAGAACAGAAACAGAGTAATACAAACATGCAATTCCAAAAGACAAAACAGTCTTCAGCTGTAGGTCACTATTATGGATTGTTTGAGAAGGAGAAGCTTCCAATATAATCTAACAAGATGTATTTTCTATTTTTCAAAACATCCAAACCAAACAAAACTATTTTATTCTACAGTGTTTCATAGGTTTGTTGCAGGCTACATAAATAGTATTTTGTTAAAGTAGATTTATGGAAGTTGGCATGCAAAATTTTGCAGTGGCTTACATGCTGTGCCATCCGACTAAAGTAATTGAACCTCACAGGTTTTATAGCAGATTCAGATGCTGCATGTTTACAGAAGACACAGGTCGTATCTTACCACAAGAACAAATACAAAAGGGTTTTGCAGTTGAGAGGCAATCTAGGCTCTATTCTGTACAACAGATTTTCTGTACAACTAGGGCAAGGCATTTAACCTCTGCTTCACCTTCTCCATTTCTTCCCTACTTCAGAGGGGAAAACTGAAGATTTGCTAATATTTGTAAAGCCCTTTGAAATCAACAAGTGCAGGGGGTGAAGTGTCACTGCAGAATTTGCCTGCACCTCAGGATATTTGCCTGTAAATAAAGATTAATGACCCAGATTCCTGTATGTTCTAGTAGCAGTGGTGATTTTGAACATGAATCACTACCGCTTCACTACATAAATATCTCAAATATTATTGACCCCCAAACCAATTTACCCACCACAGTATGGCCATTACTGTCTAACAGACAAAATATATTCAATGAGGGGGGAAAGGAAAGGTTTTTTTATATTTAAAACCCTTCACACACTTGCAAAGCAATGAAGAACAAGGAGCACACATCTTTTCAGAGGGGTTCACAGAATTTTTTTCCCTGCCTTGTTTTGTTAGTTTCTTTTTTCCACTCTAGATTTTCCTTTTCACATCATATTCATTTTTCCATTCCCATACATTTTACCCTGCTTCTCATTAACTTCTCCCTACTACTTGTTCCCCATCTCTCTCCTCAAGAAAGGATTTTCTGCGGTGCCTACTTTCTTCTCTCTCCAGTGCCCAAATTTTAATCAGTACCAACACATGACAAAAAAATTAATACCAACTTCCCTTTCCTTTTTCCTGTTAAAAGGACATGGCCAAACACTCACTGCTTGCTGGCGGAACAGCAATTTAAAAGAAAACATTGTCATTTCATGTGTTCCGTAGTGTGTCATCCCAAAACAAAGGTTAACATATATAAGAAGGAAAGGATAATCTTGTGATTAAGTGTTCAATCCTGCAAGGTGCTGAGTATCGTCTACTCCTAATGACTTCCATGGGAGTGGAAGACACTCAGCACCTTGTTGGATCAGACCTTATATGGGAAGATCTACATTCTATTTCTGTCATAGACATCCTTATGCAACTATAGGAAAGTCAAAGCTGCTTTGTGCTTCAATTTCCTAGCTGCAAAATGGGAATGTTTATATATACTCCTCCATTACAGGAGCGTAGTGAGGCTTTCTTTATTTGGCATTTTCAGATCCTTGGATAGAAGTGCAAAGTTATGTTATTTTTATTATTTAAGACAAGTAACTAGCTCACATATTAATCAGAGAATTCTAGCTGTAAAAGATGGGTATGAAAAAATTTTATTAAGGTTTTCAGAGGTGGAATAAATTTTGGTGCTGATTTTAGGGTTCCCACTTTTCACCAACTTAATTCATTTTTCTTGAATCTTGCGAGACTAATTCACAGGCTCTGAAAAATATCCTGTCTACAATCTTTCTTTGCATCATGTCGCAACATCATGTCATACTGCAGTGTAATATTATTTTCTCCCACAGGACAAAATTGCAGAAGTGGCAACTCATTCCTGGAGACTAATTTTTTTCTAGTGCTGCCACTAATTATTTGCTACCCCAGTATGGTAGAGTTTTCAATGGGTTTTGTCAGTGACAGGAAGAGTAAAGCAGTGTAACTGATATTTTGTTTCTATTAGAAGTTCCATAGAAAGGAGAGAAGATGCAATGCACTTGTATGGTTTTAGGTACCTGCAGGTTTACTTTTACTGCCCTACACTTTTGATTTAGAATGGTCTGTTGGGTTTCTACCCTCCATTTTATTGTTTGTTCACACATCCAAATGTTGATGCTATCTGGATGACTACAGAATGACTACCAGGCAAATAGACTGGATGTTATGAGTGATGGGTGTGGATGTTTACAAGGAGATTTAATTCTATCTAGGTAGACCGGTCTGTATATTTCTCTTGCTCGCTCTGTCTCAGCAATGGGGAATGTATGCTCAGGAGCCAAGGTCACATATACAGAAATAAAGCCAACCACAATAGGTGTTGGTCTCTTTTGTGTCTGAAGTTACCAGAATCTTTGGTGTCCTGTCCCTCTTGCTAGAAGATGGTATCTACAGGTCTTCTTAGTGTTTTTCAAATACATATTTTTGTAAAAAGGTTAAAAAGAAAAAATTCTGGTGAGTCATGCAGCTTCAAGTGTGTAACTCCTGAACATAAAGGAGGAATAGAACCTGCAAATGGTCTGGTCCAGCTTACTCATAGAAATTACAGCTGAATGGGAAGACATATTAAAGCCGCCCCCCCCGGAACCTCATCATCAAAAATATTGTTTGCTGAACAGGAAGGGAGTAGACAGTAAGGCAAGGGCTTTGCAAAATTTGCTGTTAGTTTACAGAAGTTCCCTGCTGTGTTTCATAGCTCTAGCATGGCCATTTGATCAACCTTTTCTCTGCCTCTCCAACTCCTTCCTAAGCAGTGCACCCTGCCAATCACTAAGCTGAGGTTCTTTGTGGCAGAGCTGTAACATGTAACAATGGTAATTTAGATGTGTCATTTTTTTTCTGAGAACAAGGAACTTTGTTAGAATAAGGAAAACATTATCCATAAACCCACTCTGCCTCTCTTTGTCACTGTATAGCGTTTCCCTAATTTCTTCCCAAGCTTTCCTCCTGGCTCAGAGGTAATTTCAGCACATCCAGTGACAATCCCACAGGGGTCCCCGTGACTGAATCCGTCACACACACATCCTCTCTTATGAGGTCTTTAAAATCATTTACCATCAGTATTATCAGTAGCCTGTTAAAAGTGTTTTTTAGTTCCACTTAGAGACAAAATTACATTACTGGCCTTGTAGTGTTCAGTAGTCCTTCCTTATTCAATATATTTAAAAGCCCCTATTAAAAAATTATTTCATCTTTCAAAAATGAAGATTATCTAGGCTCTGAATTAGCAAACTGTAAATAAGATTCCAAGAGATTTCATTTTCAGGTTGAACAGGTTGGCACTACTTTCAAGTCTACAAGATTATGTGCACCATCTACTGTCTGGACTGTGATATAATGTTTCCTAAAAGACTAAAGGTATAAGCTAAAGTCAGTATGCTAAATTAATGTTGGCTTAAGTTATAAGTCTACAATTTCTAGAGACAAGGCAAGGAAATTTTTGATATTGAAAAAGGGAGAAATGCATCCTCAGTTTCCATAAGTCTTCTTGTTGTCAAAGGCCCATCAATTTTATACATTAACACAAAGCATTCTGCATACTTTGATTGCCCTACGGTTTTGCACATTAATTTGCTAGCTCTTTATGTTCTACACCTTTAAGGATGTGAATGGTATCAGGGTGGATAAAAATCAATGATTTTTTTAATTTAAATCGGATTTTTTTGAGGAAAAAACCTATCAAAACAGAGTTTTAATTAAGATACATTATAGCTCAAAGATATCTCATCATGGAATAGGGATTATAAATTCTAATTCTATAGTATGAGACAATATATTCATGTAATGTTTAAGTTTTGTAAATGAGTTCCAACGGTTCATGGATTAGGGATTTTATGGGGTTCCACAGGCTTCTGTACAGTATAGATTATTTAGATTAATCTTTCTATCTACCCAATGGGACTCAGTGCTCAGTCTATAAGATACCATCAGAGATGCTTGTTCTCAAACTGTGGATTTGTCTCCAGAGGTAACATGCTTGTTAACAGCAAAAATGTTTTAAAATAAAGAAATAATATAGAGAGGTGAGAAATAACAGACCTCAACTCTATTGTCCCTCTGCAAATTTGTGTATGCAGAGTCAATCCCTTACCTCTCTCTAAAAGTGCAAAGTTTCAAAAAAGTTCAATGAATAGAAGATTGTTGGGGGTGGAATAGATCTGGACAAGGAGAAGTCTGGAGATAAATGTGAGAAGCGAGAGACATATGCTTGTTTTGTTAAAATATTATATGTTTGCTGTTGAAGAAAAAAATCCAGAATACTTAACGCTGTTTTACTTAAATAAAGCAATTTAAGTGTCTGTCTGGTGATGTTCTCCTCCTAATACAGCATGGCAAGAAAATCCTCCAAATATTAATGATTAACCTGTTGAATTGGAGATAGTTCACCTCCCACTGACTTCATAAATATCTGCTTCAATTACCTTGGTAAATGAAATAACCAAACAATCATTCATTTTCTGATATAGCTGTAAAACTAATCTGAAAAGTTTTCAAAATAAATCACTGTTTAAAAATGTATAGTGTGTACCTTCTAAAAATGAAACCTACATCTATCACTGAGTTGTGAAAGATATATATTGTTATAACAACTAACAAGAATGCACGTTTATGTAGAAAACCATGATTAAATTGACCTTCCTGACTAGTGATTTAAATCAAATCCACCCTGACTGGTAATATGAAAATCATCTTTACAGGAAATGAGCATTTCAGTTAGTGGCCATCCGAGTAATAAGATCAATTTGTGTTTTCAAAATTTTTACACACTGGTATAATCACCCAGTTGGGCTGAGGTTTCGATATTCCCTTCCCCATCCCCCACCCCCACTCTTTCCCCCCAAAAGCACATAGGCCTATTTAAAAAAAATCACCTATAACTGAGGTCTTTCCAGGAGTGCAGCTAATGTATTGAAAAAATACCAGCTGTGAAATGCACAATAATATTTTTTGGCTTTATCATGCTCTCGGCACACTTAGTAAATAAAGGTAATAGTTATTAAGGAGCACTACACTCCCTCCATGTTTAAGGCTAAACCCGGGTTCCCATCACAAGCCTGATTTACACCTGTTTTTAAGATGAGCAACACTAAATAAGGAAGACACATTTTTGTGTCTGCTACAAGAGCAAAGGACTTCAAATTGCTACTGTTGACAGTAACCCTTTTCTTATTCAATCCCACTGGCAGTGATGCTACAAGGACTGAGTGTACAGCCCAAGCATTTGCCATTTATATGCAGACAGGTTTTACAACGTACAACCACATTACAGAAGGCATAGTTCAGAGCCAGAATACCTTCAAGGGTGAGATTTTCAGAAGTGCTGTTTGGCCCATTTCTTCTTCCACTGAAGTCAATGGCCAACAGTAAAATGTCCAGTGATTTCAACTGCAGCAGAGTTAGGCCACCACTGAGCACTTTTCAAAAAACCCATTCTATAAAACGTGTAATAAATGCATCTTTCATAATAAAAACCAGAGTTGAAGAAACCTGTTGGCTCACCAATCCACTACTATTTGGGATTTTTACACAAGACTCTTTTCAATGGAAATTAGGTAAATTGTTTGTGTGTGGATCGTACCGGCAGAAAACATGCATAGGCTCACAAATAATCATTCCAGGACCTGAGTGATCCCTTGCTTCATTCCTACACCTCCCTTCAGTCCTCCCTCTTTCTCTGAGATGTTGCTGCAGCATGGACCCCAATCTCACGGAGAAGCCGGAGATGTGAAAATTGCGCCCACAGCGGCCAGCCACTGTTGCTCCCTGGCCCTCTGGAGTAGTCTGCATTGGCTCACCTCCCGCTTTTAAGGTGCCACTGCTCAGTGGCCAGATCGAACTCAAGTTCTCTCTGTCACACCCACTACTAAAACACAAAAATACTAGTTTGTTACCAAGGTCAAATTAATTACAGGCTCTATTCAGAATGCTGCTATGTGGTATGAATGGTATTTGTATGGTGTAAACATGTATTCCTGTGCTGCATTTAATCAGCCAAACCATTTGCAGGTGCAAACAGGTGCAGCACCACTGAAGTCAATGAAGTTACATGGATTTACCCTGAGGATCTGTCCCTGTGTATCCACATATTGAGATAAATTCTGTCTTTAGAATCACGCTGCATAGCTCCAATTTCGGCAGTAATTTACATGACTAGTACACAAGCTGAAATTAATCTCCTTTCATATGTTCCCGTCTGACTATATTTCTGCTATGCTTGTTTTCCCACCCATTTTTTTCCCTTTCATAAAAGCTTATGTACATTACTCTGGGGGGACGACACATGACTGGTCACTAGAAGTAGATGGCACGTAACTTCTGAACTTGTTCCTCTAGGAAAAAGCAATTAGACTGAGCTGAACTCAAACATACAAATTTAATATAAAGAGAATGTGTCATCTCTGCAGTATTATTACATAACCAAAGACTATGCCAAGTGTGAAAAACAGAACTGCGTCACTGACATGTTACCATTGTGCAGCATTGCTGTACAGCAGCTGGTTGCCTTCCTACATTCCAGAGGGAACTACACATTTCAGTGATGCTGTATATACCATTTATGGAATGCTCATACATTTAGATTATTGTTAACCTGTCACAGCCTAAAAAGCAGAATACTGATTTAGTTATGATACACTTTCAAATCTTGGATTCCCCACGGAGATTGTCACAAGGCTACTAATTACAATAGTGGTTTTGTAATGTGGCCATATGTCCACTAATCCACTCATTTCACATAAACCACTGGACAGATTATAATGACTTTCATACACTGCTAACCTATGACAAAAATCAAGCCAGACTTGCCATCCTGAGACATGAGCACCCAAAACTAGATTTGTATATGTTCAGCATCTCTCAGGATATGGCTCACAGTGGTGCAAGTTACACTGTCACATTTTCAAGAGACGTTTATAAACACCTGTCACTATTTCAGCATAACCAGAACCGTCAGTCTCTCAAATGAAACTGTCATTTTATTGATACTTCCCAGCAGGACTTTCAGTCTGAGATTAAAACACAGGAAATACAGTACTACGTTAGAATGCATGGAAAAAATAGGAGACTTTGAAAGTTGTTGTAAGGTTTAAAAAAAAAAGGGGGCTTTTTTTTTTGTAAATTAAAGGCATCTACATTGTAGAAACAGTACTGTTTCCTAATTGTTTTTGCTGCCTCAGCACTTAGCATGATTTAGCTGTGAGTACAGACACGGACAAAACAGAGCAGAGGTTATAGCAAAAGTTAATGATTTTAAATGAACTGGGGCTGGTCAGTTTGCCCTTGTCTCTGCTTATACCTCAACTGTGCTCAGCACCAATGCAAATAACAAAGATTGCTGACAACCAAATACTAAAATGGTAGTACACACCAGGCCAAAGAAATAAGGTAACAATGGGTTAAACTGTTTAACCACTAAATAATTTTAAAAATAAATTGGCCCACTGAGTATAGAAAATACATAAACTTGTGAAGGTTGCAGCTTTCTACTGAATTGCTAATTATTGTTTACTAGACCTAAGATTTTTTCTTTTTTGTGATTCATTCCTTTGAATAATTAGATTATCTAATTCTTATCTCATCTACAATTTTCCAAAGAACCAGAGGAAAGGTGGGAGCAAAGTATAGCAGCCATTAGAGGAACTACCATAGCAAGCACCTAATTCTACAGCTCATCACAGTTACTGGACCAGAGAAACAGGCAACAATCTAGGTAAAGGAGATGGCAATGGTAGCTACACACGTTTTATTCCCCAACTCCCTCTCCACACAGAATCTTTTTGCAGATGCTGCCAAGTCTATTCCCAATTGCCAAATCCTTTGGCACCCTCTGTAAAGTTCTACCCAACCTGATTCCCACCCCATCATCTGTATTTCACTCCCTTCCTTCACAACTCTTTCTGCTTCTCAGTGAATAACACTGTATAGGGAGTTACAGTAAAAGACAGTGATACAGGGAATAGCTCCTGTACACAGGACTGAGTGTTCAGAGTTATTTTTAGAGAGGTGTACAATTAAAGGGGTAGTTGAACAGTCTGTTAAAAACAAAAACAAAAAACCAGAATACTTTCTACATTAATAAGTATTTCAAAACCCACAATGTTCTATTTAGAAATGATTTATTGTGTTCACATCCACTATCTTCAGGTCCACAAATTGCAGAGGAAATCATTTAAGCTTTATGCTTTTCTTAACTCCAGCACGAATGCCAGACAGTTCACCACCATATCTTTGTTCTTCTTTTCGAACCTCACGAACTTGGCCCTTTCTACGAATCTTAGCACGCCTGAATTTTTCACGATGCTTGACTCTCGGGTTACGATCAATCTTCTTCCTTTTGGGTGTAAGGCCTTTATTCTTGGCAATCTGATATGTTATACCTCTCTTTTTATTTGGATCTTCTTCGAGAACCAGTTCCTCTTCCATAGCATTCTGATCTTTTCTTCTCTTCCTCTTGAGTTTCATCTTCTCCTCCATCTCCCTGTAAAATTTCAAGGCAGCCTCTTCATCTAAGTCTGAATCATCTCTTGGTTCTTTAGCAGCAGCTTCAACATTAGAAATCTTAGGAGCAGATTTTGGTTTATTTTTGTTAACAGTTCTCTGAAGAAGCATTGTGGGTTTCTTCTTTCCTCCTACATCATTTCTTTCATTATTGTGGAGCTCATTAAGGAGCCACTGGACTTCTGATGATAACTTTTCATCCACAATCCCCAAGTCATTGATTAAATTTCTGTAAGCAACCAGTCTTTCAATAACAGGGTGGCCCTGAACTGGAATCCTCTTTGATTTCAGAACCAAGTAGAAGCTGATATTGGTGCAATAATTCAAATAGAGATGATACTTGGTCTGCAGGTAACGGCTACCTTTTCCCTTCGGGATGATCCCATGCCTGACCATGTGCATGAGTGGATCCAATTCATCCTTGAGCTCAGTTAACTTGGCTTCAAAGTCCTGAATCAGCTGCAGCAGCTCAGGTGACTCTTGCTTCAGCAGCTTCAGTTGCTCCTTTCTAGAAAGTGTCTCCAAATCCTTGGCAATCTTCGGCCCCGTCTCCAGCCGCTGGGTGCTGCGCTGCTCATCCGCGTAGGCCTGCACCAGGTCCAGCCCGTAGTCGTCTTCGCCCAAGGCCTGCGCCAGACGCTTCTGGATGGCCTGAGCCTCCTGCTCCTCCTCCAGCTCCTCGGCCTCGGCCTCCTCGCGGCTCCGCTTGTTCTTCGAGCGGGCCGCGGCCCCGTAGTCCGTGTCATAATAGAGCTGCTTGCGCTGCCCCCAGGAGAGCTCGTGGGGGAGGCCGGAGCCGCTGACTGGCTCCTCCAGGTCACTGTGCATAGACAGGTCCCCATCCTCTTCATCTTCCTCCCCATCCTCCTCCTCTTCCTCCTCCTCGCTCTCCTCCGGCAGCTCCAGCCCCAGCACCTCCTCCTCGCTCTCCTCCTCCGCCTCCTCCTCGCTCCCCAGCGCCCCCATCACCGCCTCGAACCGCGCCTCGTGGAAATCGTCCACCTCGTCCGTGAAGCTCTGCGAGGCCAGCGGGCCCGGCTCCGGCCCGGCGGGCTCCTCCCCGGCATCCTCCTCCGCCTTCGGCAGCCTCCGGCGCGGCGCGGCCCGGCGCGGCCTACCCATGGTGCGGACAGCGGGCGAGTGTGTGCGTGCGCGCGGGCCCGGCGCTTCTCCGGCCCACTTCCGGCACCGGGAGAGCGTGTGCCACCGCCGTTCCCCTCCCCACTTCCGGCTCCGGCGCAGCGTGCGCGACCGCCATTCCCCTCCCCACTTCCGGCTGCCAAAGCGGTTACCGTCGTCACCACTCGCGTTCTTCCGGCCACTTCCGGTAGCGCCGCGCGTGCCTAGTGATGCCCTTCCTCTCTTCCGGTCGCTAAGTGTTGTGCCCCCGCGATCTCCTTCCCTACTTCCGGCTGCCCCGCGTCCTCCCAGAGGTTCCCAGCGGCCCCGCGGCAGAGGGCCGCTGCGCTGTGCCCACGCAGGAGCCAGCCGCGGACAGTGTGGACCCCATTGCCCCGGGAGAGCGTCGCCTGGGAGACGGGCCTGGACACGCCGGACACTCGGCGCCCCTGAGCGGCTCCGGCAGGCCCCGCCTCCCCGAAGCCCCAGGGGTTCCTGCGACTCCAGCCGCCCTGGCCGGTGGGGTTCTCATCGGCCCAAGGGCTCACGGCCCCCACGGGAGGCCCTCAGCCTGGCCCAGGCTGTAGCCAGCTCAGCTGAAACGGGAGTGTGTCATGGGCTGTTTTCAATCGAGTTAAGCCAAAGGGACTGTGCTGACTCCGGGGGAAAACGCGCCCTTGTTGCCTGTGTTGAATGGGGAAGATTTGTCACCTTCCCCAGCCCGTGTAGAGCTTGCTAACAAAATGCAGATGAAGAGGAGACAGCCTGGTTCAGTGGATAGGGTACAGGAGGGGGAGCCAGGAGGCCTGGACTCTATTCCCAGTCCTGCCACAACGTGGGATGTCGGATAAATCACTCCATCGCTCTACGTCTTAGCTAGCCACAGCTGTAAAATAAAAATCACAACACTTGCACACCTTTGTGTAGTGCTTTGAGATCTGTAGACCTAGTAGGAGTCCTAAGTATAATTAATAACAAAGATCTCATACTAAAAACAGAGTTTGTGTATTACCAGATTTGGTCAGGGTGGGTCAATCAATGAGGAAAGCTGGAGAGAGCACAGACTTCATTGAGATTACCCTGGGGATAAATTTGGCCGGGATGGGATTTCTATCCTTCTTAACACTGTGCTACTCCAATAAGGTGCGTGGATGTGAGAGAGTAATTAAATTATGTGAGAGAGTAAATTCAGACCTCTTCAAGACTAAAATATCCAAAGGAAAAGCAAAAAATGAGACGTAATTGTAACAGAAGGTGCCAAAAAAAAAAAAAAAGCAATGAAATGTAGAATCAATATGACATTGCAGAACACCGTAGAAGAAATTGGCAGCTGCTTTGTCAGGCATCTCCATCATAGCACCACAAATTGCTTTCAACATGTCAAGTGATAGTCAATCGAGTGTACTTAGTGTTAGCTGCCATCTGGTTTGCTAGTGAAACCAAGCCACTTCCAGATGTGATATTTAAGACATTATTGTAACTTCTGCTTGTGTTTGCCAGCTTAAGTGAATAAGGAATAAATTCAAATCTCTCAGCAGAGCACCACTCACATGCTTTCTGTATTCCAGATACACAGCAGTCAGCCACATCTAATATAAGTTCAATTTGTAGCTGCATGAAGCTATTCATTATGGTTGGATAGTTGGGTTTTTTTGCCACTATCTTACCCTCCTTTCTTCTGAAAAGTACTAGTATGCATTAATTACAGAGGGAAATATCACTAGATGAACCTTATGGGTGAGAAAATGAATTGGCTGCAGTTATCATTCTATCGATCATACAGGAGGACAAGTTTGGGTTCAGCTCACTTAGTACTGTGATACTGCAATACAACATCGTTGTGTCATGCTGCACATTCAGAAAAGGCCTGTGGTCTAGAACCCAATCTTTAGAGCACAGGGGAAAGATTTTGATTAGTGTTTGGCTTCAATGAAAGTTAAAGACAGAAGTCAGAGTTCTCTGGGTTTGTCCTCCCTAGTTGTAAATGGTGAATTCAGATTTCTAATCTGAGCTGAGTTTCCCATTCCCCTCAGTCAGCTATGGACCACCCATTGACCTTGCAGCTCAGTTAATACAGGTGGAAAATTGGTTAGAAGATGACAGCTCATTTAAAAATCAGATACTGCTGTAAGATAAGGAAAGCAGGACTTTGCATGATTTACCTCCTGACTTGGCCAGAGGAATGGTCCAGTTTGGCCCAAGGGCATGTGATAAAAGATGTTTTCAAGCTATGAAGGCCCTGGTTTGAGTCTTGCCTGTGACAATGTGCATGTTGCCCAGTCAGGGCTAAATCCTGCTCACCTTACTCAAATGAGTAGATCCAGGGATGTTAATAGGATGCTTTGTGTTTAAGTAATACAAGCAGGATTTGGCCCTCAGTAAGACTAGACACCATGCAGGGACTTTACTAACTGGTTAATCCTTTCTATTATATATGTTCTCCATTTGGCAGACAAGGGGGTAAGGGGTCAAATTTTCAGATGGCTTCAGCCCAGCTTTAAAATTTGACTGAGTGTGCAAGTTTTGCATTCATGTATCAAGTAATTGAATGCAAGTGTAGTAACTGCAGCTACATATATGTGTCCATAAGTTACACACACAATATTCAAGACCATATTTTAAACATATGGCCCTATAGTTGCATATTAAAGAAGGTTCCGTAGATAGTAAACTCTTTGGGCAGGGGCATTCTTTTTCTTCTTTGTTTGTACAGCACCTCGCTCAACAGGGTCCTGGGTCCTGACTGGGGCTCCCAAGCATTACCACAATACAAACAATAAGCTGCATTTCCTTAGGGCGGAATCAGTGACACAAACTCTAAGAAAGCATTGTGAAATGCTGATTCTCCAGATAAGGTTTTATAATGTCTTGAAATTAAACTTCAGCTCTGCTGGATGAGTAGTAAGTAGATCAGGTACAGAATCATTATCAGCTTGCTCTGGAGTGTAAATGACACCATTATTATAAAAGGAATCCTTTTTAATCAGAATGATCTAAAAAGGCTCAGTTGTGGTTAGAGCTGGCAGCTCTGTGCTGTTATTAGGCTAGCATTTCTCAGACCTTACAGGGATCCGTAATGAATGCTGCCAGGTGGAGGGAGATTTTTCAAGAGGAAATGAGCTCCCCACCCTGTTGGTGTTAAAAGTACATGCTCATTTTTTAGACGCCTTTTGGTAACAACCATTGCAATACCTCCCTGGGATTTAGCCTAACAGAAAGAGGAAGATCTGAAGTGCACCTGGCATCTGACTGCGTGTTAACTGAAACTGCTCGCTAACAAATTCCCTGTAACCAGACTGCCAAAGTGTCTCACACTCTAGAAGACCACAGAGGAAGGACAAGACAATACTTGAAAAATTATCTGGACAAATATGAGGGACAAAACAAGAACCGTCCTGACCTCTTGCCCTTTACAAAGACCCTCCATTTACATGTAAATGCCTCTTAAAATAGACCTGATGAATGCTCCCTGCAATTCAAGTTTTCCTTCTTATGTTTTTTTCTGTATATATACGCACCTTCTTAGATCTCTCTCTTGGGTAGTAGGTTTTGTTCTTTGGAGGCAGGGATTGTGCCTTCATTTATATTTGTACAGCACCTAGCATGCTGTAGGTACTACTGGAAAACAAGAAGCAACTATTACATAAAGTTGACCTCTTAGGAATTTTTATTTTCTCAAATTGTAACTCACCTAACATTTTGTTGCTTTTCTTTGCTAAATGCTGTAAACTATGGAGAAGTTAGGACTGGCCATTGTCAAAGGTGACTTAATGCATTATAAGCCTGCTTTGCATCTCACTGCACATGGATGTAAGTCAGGAGTACCTCCATGGAAGTCAATGGAGTGACATGGTAAAACTTGTGCGAGAGAAGTATCTTGCATGTTGGATTTCCTGCAGCACTGCACAAGGATACAGTATATATATATATTAGTCATATAAAGCTTTTATTTTTATGGTAGCATCCACTACATGCTAAGTGGTTTCCAAACATTCACGAAGGGGCAGTCCTTCACCAAGGTGCTCACAATCTAAAAGGGGACAGAGATAAGGAGACAGAGGCTGGGGAAGGGGAATAACAGAGAATGTATATTCAAGTCCACTGCAAGCAGCATAGAGCTTTAAAGGTAGGAAGGTAGGGTCCTTGTAGATGAGCTGGGGGAGGGAGGAAGCTGCATGAAAGGAGGCGCAGAGAGGATCCTACGAGTAGCTGATGTTGGGAGACAGGGGCCGAGTGCAGGTCAGGAAGCAGTGTCCTGAAGGGAATCCCTCTGTAGCTCTCTCACTTCTTTTTTACAGCACCTTCACTGACTGACAACTTTCATTAGTGACTGTTTCAAGAAGCCTCCTTATTCTGGGGACCTAAGGGAGATGTAAGTGGTGCATAGGCCTTGTGCTACCTGTGCACAGTGGTGAATTTAACCCTCCATGCCCTACGAAAATGTTTTGGGGGAGCAGCACAGCAATGTTACACAGCAGTGTAGGACAGGAGCTGGAGAAGCACACTGCGTCTAGTTGAGATGGCAGAGATTGGTGAGGAGGATGCCTATGAGCAACTGTGGGCTGGACTTTGGCCAAAAAAATCTCTACTTTTGTGAACGTGCCAGGGGACCTTTATTATCATGAGAGATCAGAATCCCCATTTTACCTCTCATCTGAAAGAAAGCACCTCCATCAGGAGAGCACCCCCTCCCTATGAAGGGCCAAGTTCTGCCAGCACCTGGTACTGTACCTCTGCAATGCTGATATTTCCTCTCTGGTGCTGGAGGTCTCATCCTAGTGCTGTCCAGACCCAGCAGTGCTCAGCTTGTGAGAGCAGGTGAGATCATAGCCTGCCAGGGTATGCCTACAGGGGTACTGGAACAATACCTAGAATGAGGAGCATGGATCAACGTTCATGTCGCACTCCCTCTCAGTACCCAGCCGATGCCAGGAAAACTAATGAACCAACCAGTGGACCAAATTCAGTGATGATGAATCCTGGTCACGAGCCATCTGAAGTACATTGCGCATATGCTAAGAGTAATACGTAGAATAATTAACTTCAGCAGTTATGTATTATGTAATTTACAAGATACAACAGTGTCTAAAATCTGGCGTAACTGGGTAATGCAATGGGCCTAAAGTGGCGTTCCAGGGGTAGTGCCCACACTCCTTCAGTAGGTACTTTAGCTATATTGTTTGAACAAATTCTGTTTTGGGACTGGCTATTCAGGGCCAGATCTTTAGTGGGTGTAAACTGGCATAGCTCCAGTGAAGTCTATGCAGCTATGCAGATTAACACCAATGAAGGATGTGGCCCTTCGCTTGTGCAATTTTTAAGCCATCTTTATTTGCCTTCTTGTCTACATGAATGTTTCCTTTTACAGTTTCCACTCTCAGTCACGAGAGGCACCTAATCTATTCTCCCACCCTTTTAAAGGGGGAGGGGGAGAAAATCAAACATAGATTGACTGAAGTAATTCTCAAAAAGAAAAGGAGTACTCGTGGCACCTTAGCCACAAGTCCTCCTTTTCCTTTTGCGAATACAGAGTAACACGGCTGCTACTCTGAAACCTGAAGTAATTCTGTCATTGACAAATGCAGAGAGGCATGGCAGAATGAGTCATAGTAAATTATGTCTGATGCCCTCAGAAACACTAATCTGGTAAGTGAAGCTGACATATACCAAACCCAGCAACAGTTCTATGTGAAACAAGTCCAGGTGCTAGTTTGTTTAAAAACCAAACCACGCAACAGGTGCAGCTTTTCTTATTAATATAAATATCTAACCACAGGGGGGAAAAACAGGAGACCTGTCAAACTAACATTAAAGTTGCCTTAGATGGCAAGAAGATTCAGTAATAAAGATTTAAGGCTGAAAATTCAGGTTGACACTCCAGCCTTCACTCAGCACTTGTCTACACACACATTTAATGGACTGTAAACAGGGGTGTAAATTTAACCCACGCTAGCTGCCACTGACTGTCTGTCTGTGTGGACCCGGCTGACATGCGCGAACACTTCCTGAGTGGGTTTTGATGTAGCCCTGCTTCAAAGTGAGGTAGATCAACGTGCACTAAGGAGCTGCAGTGCGTGACAGCGGGGTCCACACAGACAGTTAATGCGTGGCAGGCTAAAGTGGGGTAGATTTACACCCCACTTTACCACAAGCTAAATGTTCCCATCATCATCTTACATCTAATAACGATAGTGGATGCTAGTAGTTAAGGTTGCAAAACAGTTTCTGTTGTCGTCCTTTTTGCACATGCTCACCTTCCCGAGCAAGGGCTGGCAAGCGTCCCAGGGATGCAGTTGTAACGGAGTCCTTTTGCTTGGAGTGAGGAGGAGGTGAGAGCACCATGAACTGAGGTACTGCTTATTTCCTCTCTTGCGCCAGGCCAGCTTACTGGCTGGCACATCGAGGGGCATGGAGCCATGGCTCTGACCTCTCTCCAACCCACCCCCTCCTGCCCACTTACACACAGGGTGGGGTGGAGGAACAGCCCCTGCTCAGCCCCTGCTTTCACCATGCCCATGCCAGTGCCACGATCAGTGTGGGTCCCGTGCAGCTGTGCGTGGACCTGGGGACTTCCTCTTACAGCCTGCATAGAACCAAGGCCCTATAGGCTTTCAGTCAAAAAAAGTTGAGAGCGTGAGCCTTCTGTCACTGAAGTCAGAGGCAAACCAGGGGGTGAAGTCTGGCTCCAGTGACGTCAATGGCAAAACTCTTATTGACTTCCATGATCAGGATGGGTCAATGGGCAGGGGCCTGGATTTCACACTCTAACTTTAGTGGGAGCAAGATCAGGCGCTATATGGTCCACACTGCAATGCTGCGAATCCCAGGAACTCAAAAATCGTGAGTCAGGCTTCCAAAATCTTGAGGGTTTTTTAAAAAAATAAATCAATAAAGTTTGGGTTCATTTTCTTTGCCTTTTTGCTTCATGATCCTTTAGGGCTCACATTTTAAAGATTTTTGCTGCAATCCTGAAGGCTGGAAACTTTAATTTTTAAAAAAATTAAAGCTGAGAATCTCCTATAATCACATGCCTCACTTCAGAAGCAAAGCTGTTTGGATACCAGTAAATACATAAAAAGTAAAGTGCCTGGCATGCAGCTGAAGCAGTCTAATCCCAAAATAAGGGTCCAATCTGAGTGTGCAGGGGAGGAGGGTAGGGGGTATGTGCACAGTCAAGATTAGGCTCTCAAGAACGTAATTTGCTAGGGTGCCTAAAGTTAGTGTCCTAAATCCATCTTTCGGCTTCTAAAAATAAGTGGCCTGATTTCCAGGGGTGCTGCCGACTGAACTCAGCAGGATCACCCAGGATGTAAATCAGCACCTAATTTTGCCCTTGGGGACTACATAGTTCTAAAATATTCATGGATGTTGACCTTTGATTTTTTATTTTTTTTTTTAATTAAACCCTCCTGCATAGGCAGAACTGGCCAGAATCAGCCTCCTTTGCATATTCTGCTTTCTGCTGCTTTCGGGTTTTTTTCTTTAAACCTATCTTTGGTTTATCGAACAGCTGACCGAAACAAATCGCAGTTGGAGAACAGAAACTCCCTCATGGTTAACTCAAGCCTATTTTTAAACCTGTGCTAAAGGTGGAGCCCAGCAGGAATCCAACAGCAATAGCAGAAGAAAGCGCCATATAACATCTAGCTGGAAATGCTGTCTAGATATCTTGGTATACGGAAGAAGAGACAGAAGAGCAACTTCTGCTTTTACAGATAGGCAGCCCCACTGACTGGACTGGGGGCTGCACAGATCTGAGACACAGCGGGATTAAGCCAAAAGAATTGCGACAAAACGAAATGATGATGGAAGTTGTGACTGACACCTGCCCGTCCCCCCCCGGTGGGGAAGCCTTGCATTAAGATACTTGTTAATCCAGTACAAATGCTCTTTGCATTGTGCCAATGTCCCAAGATGCATCTGTGTTCAATCCTGCCCCTCTTACAGTCGATGACAAAACTCCCATTGACTCTAATAGGTGCAGGATCTGGATCACAGTTAGTAAGATGTGGAGTGAGGGAAGACAGCATGTGAGTAGTTATCCTACCAAGGGCACTATGTGTCCAAGACACATTCCACGCACAATCACTTTAAATCTAGATCTCCCTGGCAGCAAGGTCTAGTGGGTACAGCCTCAAATGGGAGTGAAGAGATTTGATGGTGTTCTGTTCATGGCTCTATTATTAATTTGCTTTGCTGTGCCTCATTTTTACCCTCTGTAAAGTGGAGGTGGGGGAATAATTTTTACCACCTCTTTTGTAAGATGCTCTGAGACCTATGGGTGAAATGAAGTTGGACAAGTCACTTAGTCTCCTTGTGCCTCTGTTCTCTGTGGAAAGGGGGTGCTGGAGAGGAGATGGACACTGTCATGATAAAGTCACCCATTGAAATGACACCCCTGTCACTGAGTTGATCATGGGATCTACACCCCGTAACCGAAGTGCATTGGTATCCTGTGGGGGCGTCAGAAGGGAAGAGGGTTCCCCAATCTGCCTATGCAGACATTAACAGGCAAGGAAAGGTACAATGACTACTGCCTAATCATCTCTTAGCTTGCCTAAGCAGAGAGGCAGTGCTCTGTAGCAGATAAAGCACCAGGGTGGGATTCAGGAAACCTGAGTTCTATTTCCAGTTCTGTCACTTCACTTCTGTTTATCCTTCATCCTTTATTTAGATTATAAACTCTCTGGGGCAAGAGTGGTGCTCCACTGTCAATCTGGAAATCACTCTCCTCCCCAACCCCCCACTTGTAGCCCTCTGCGTAACTGCCTGTAAACATGTCACTGGTCTAGGAATGAACATGATCCATCCTGGCCCTCGTGCCAGCATAATTTGGTGCCCCTTTGGGATCCTTTGCTGTCCTACTGCTTGCTTGGCAGCACACCAAGTTAAAAGTGCTGCAATAATTCTACCCATCAGTAGATCTTTGAAAGAACCAAATCTTCCCTTGAGCATTAAACCAATTGCAGTGTCTGGTTTCAACACCCCCAACCACATCTTACAGCGGTGTTTGAGAGCTAGCACCCTGGGCTGTTATTTTAGGAAACAAATAGCTCTATCATTTGCACACACCCTTATAGGCAGATGACACTCCTCTAAACTCAAGTTCTTCAAAAGAAGGGAAGGCAGGATGAAGACCTCTTTGTTACTGTGGGGAGTCCTGGCAGTTTTCTTGGGGGCTGCTCTTGTGGCAGGTAGGTGTGAAATGAAATGAAGACCATTATAAATGATGCTTAACTATAAACTTGCATTTGGGTAGCTGTGCTGAACAGTCACCTGTCATCAGTGATCTTAATAGGCAGGCAAGACAAGCCTCTTTCTGCTAGGTCCGGACCCAACACCACTGAAATCAATCTGCACTGGACTTGACTTGGGGCCTTGGTCTGTCTCTGCACCCAAAGAGTGATGTTTTGAAAAATCCCTGTTGCAGTGCTAAGGGAGTGATCGCTAGCTACTCAGTAATGCCTTAGTATTAGCTGTGTGGTTCTCAGACCTTTGTACTGGTGACCCCTTTCACACAGCAAGCCTCTGAGTGCAATTCCCCTTATAAATTAAAAACTTTTTAAATATATTTAACACTATTATAAATGCTGGCGGTGAAGCGGAGATTGGGGTGGAGGCTGACAGCCCACAACCCCCCCCCCCCCGTGTAATAACCTTACGACCCCCTGAGGGGTCAGAACCCCCAGTTTGAGAACCCCTGTTTTAATCAGAGGTTCTGCATCAATGAGCTGAAAGTGCAGGTGTTTTCTCTTCCTCCCACTTGGGAAGCTCACAAGGCTGACTTTGCCTAACTAGAATTAAAGGCTTCTAAATACTTCTTTCTGAGTGTATCTGCCTGTTACAATGGGGCTGGATTCTGACCTCACTGTAGTTTTACAGCACGTAACTCTGCTGATTTAAATGGAGATATTCCTGGGTTACACTTGTCTAAGTGAGATAAGAATCTTGTCCATACAGAATAGAAAAAATGGTTGACAGGTAGTATATACTGACTATTTTGATGTGACTTTTTTACACAATGGTGTAACTTAGGTCAAATTCTTCTCTGTATTCTATTCCGCTGTTAATTGGAACAGTACACCCCCAGGGTCCATTACATCCTGCATTTTCTCTAATCTTGATAACATTAAGGGCTACATTTTGCATTAATTTATAATTTCTTTAAAAGTATTGATTTCATAGAGATGTAGCTGAGTACAGAATTTGGCTGCAGGAGTGTACAGTAATCGGTGACAGTGGTCGATTGTCAAATATGCACCAGGTCAACCGAGAGTTGAACTTGCTTCTTCTCATTGGAATTATTACAGCCTCTAATGTGTGTGCAAGTCACAGTGAAGTCTATGTGAGCTAAGTGCCTCTCTGGGAGCATAATTTGGCCCATTTGTTTTTAAATGAATCCATTTTGGGTCTAATTGGATTTATTCTTGCTTTAATAATGGAAACGGTTTAAAATTCAGCAGTGCGTGAGCAGCCATTTTGCAATTTCTTTGCTTCTTTAATATGCTGCAGATGATTGTTTATGGATTTTATTGAATGCCATATCCATATATCATGGCATTTTACTTGACAACCCAATGTTAAGAGAGACATTTCTCAAATCCATTTTACACTCAGCCACATGCAGAATAGATTTATCCAACCTCCAGTCATTCATAAGCAGCTCTCCCGATGCCCTGTTTAACCACTGCTAAACTTTGACAGGTTTCAGAGTAGCAGCCATGTTAGTCTGTAGTCGCAAAAAGCAAAGGAGTACTTGTGGCACTTTAGAGACTAACCAATTTATTTGAGCATAAGCTTTCGCTACAGCTTATGCTCAAATAAATTGGTTAGTCTCTAAGGTGCCACAAGTACTCCTTTTCTTTTTGCTAAACTTTGCTTTTCCTAAGGAGTCTTTGTTGCTCCACTGGGACATGCAGACGTTATTATATAGCTGAAGTGCCAGGGATGATGGTGTATTTTCACTTTTGTGATTTATAAGATGTATTAAATTTTACAAAAATTATAGAGCAATTATTATTACATATAATTACATTTATTATTAATTATTAATTATTATTATTATAAGTGAAGTCAATGGAGTTACACCACAGGGATGAATCTGGCCCATTATTTTTAGCGTACCGTAACAGTCTTTAGAGCATGTCTTCCTAAATGTTCACTAATGATTTGCTCTGAATAATACAGTTACAGAATTAGGGCCTGATCCAAAGCCTGGCTAAGCTAGTGGGAGTCTACTGACTTCAGTGGCCTTTAGATCAAACCCTTGGGGAGAACAGTAACAGACGCAATACATAATACAGTTACAAAACGGCAGAGGGAGATGGAGAGGAAGAAGAAAAGGCTATAGAGGTGAAATCTGAAAAGAGATCAAGAATCACTGAGGCAGAGACACAGGAAGGCTCGATTCTTTCAGAGGAAAGGACTCTTGTTTCATCAGTTACCTAGATTGTGGAGGGGGCAGAGAGCAGAGAAGGATAAGGGCCATGAAACCTGACTCATAGTTATATGTCAAATACGATTATGGAGTTCTGTATTTTGGGCCTGTAGTAAGGGGATATGAAAGTACTATGGCATCAGAAGAGTACAGTGTAAACAGAATTATACTCTAGCTACATTCTTTGCATTACATTAGTGCCTACAGGTCTCTAAGTAGGTGGGGCTCCATTGGACTAGGTGCTGTCTCTCACTGTGTGTCTCTACAATACCTGCCCCAAAGAGCTTCCTGCTTAAATAGACTGCACAGGGGTGGGGATGGGAAATGAGGCATATAGAGGTGAAGTGACTTTCTCAAGGTTACACAGCAGGTCAGTGGCAGACCCAAGAACAGAACCGCAGGACTCCTGAGTCCCAGGGAACTGCTCTAGCCACTCGATAACAGTGCCTTTATTTCTCGTGAGGAATGGGCTTGCAGAGGCTTCAGTCAGAATTAAAATAGCACCAGAGGGCAGTTAAGAAGGGAAAGTCTTTGGAATGTGCAGGAATGGGACGCTCTGAATCCTGGGCAACACTTAGCATCTGAAATGAGATGCTGCCTCTAAGTTTGCACTCACACACTGAGTACAATCCCCTGCACGTGCCACCCATAGAATTCTTCACTTGTGGGAGCCCGTGACAGGGCACAAAAAAATGTTCACGCAGCAGGTGCACTCAAGCGTTCAACGGTGTGTGCAAAAGACCCCGCAGAAAGCCAGCTCTGTGGTGACTCAAAGAACGCCATTCTCCGGCCTTCACGGGGCCACTTCAGGACTATGAAACTTTTGAGTCCCATGAAAAAGTAGGGGCTTAACTTAAGTGGGGCCTAAGGGGTACGTCCCAGCTCAAGCAGACAGACAGACGTGTCCTAGTTCTGCTCAAGCTCGTACACTACAAAGCAGCAGGGTGGCCAGGAGTAGCCCGGGCTAGCCAGCTGAGTACAAACCTGCCCAGCCCCCCGGATACATAGTTGGGTGGCTGGCCCAAGCTGCCAGCAGTGCTGCTGTGGCCACTACTCTGCTATTTTTAACCCGCGAGCGCAAGCTGAGGAAGCACATCTGATGTCTGTCTGCTTCAGCTAGGAAGCACACTCTGTGAGATGGGGGATTCCCAGAGTTGGGGGCGGGGGTCCCTAGGCCCAGCCATGTGCCTCAGCAGACAGCCACAAACCTCCCTCCTAGGAGGCTGGGAGTCAACCCCTGGCGCAAGCACCAGGTTAACAACACAACAACACGTGTATCTAACCCAGGAGCAGACCCAGGTCAGGTTCTCTGGTAGGAGTTACACAGCGGCGCCCCACCCCCGCCCTGCACCTCTCCTCTGGGGTTAGTCAAGCCTGTCTGCTGTGCACTCTGAGGCTGCCACGGATTGTGAGCTCAAACTGGTGTGTCTAGTATCTTGCCCTGTGGTCTCAGCTCTGCATGCTGCGGGTCAGTAAGATCCCCTTTGGCCGGCGGCAGCAGCTGGCAGCTCTCCTCCAAGCAGCTCCTAGGTCAGGTTCAGTCTCTCCCCAGCTCAGGGTACTGCTGCTCCTGCTCAGCTCTTTCTTTTCTCTCGCCCCATCTCAGTCTGACTCTTATTCCCTCTGCCACCCACCTCTGTTCATTGGCTCAAACCCTCCCAGCTGGTCCATAGTTAATGCTGGGTCCTTGTTTTTGGAGTGGCTTTCCCTCCCCCCACAGCCAGTCTCAATCTTTTCTTTTTCCTGCCTGATCCCCAACAAACTAGGAGTGGGAAGGGATCCTGAGGCTGACTCTTACCAAGTGGCTCCAGCCCCAACGGCCAGAGTCCTCTTTCAAACCCGGTGAATGCTCCAGCGGTGCCCCACATACCGTCTGGGACCTGGTTAGATATTTGCAGCTGTATTTCGCCAGTCTGCACACAGGTTTGCAGTTCTGGTGGCACATGTACAATCAGGCACCCAAGGGGTTATATTGCACTGAAGTTGGTTTCTACCTTTGGAGAACTGGCCCTGAGTGTTGGCGGGTCAAACCCTGCTATCGTCACCAGGTACATCGCGAGCAAAGTCTATGGATCTGTTTCTGCTATGGGTGAATTTGGCCTTGTAAAGACAAAGTCACTACTTAGGAGCTATAAAAATGCCCAAACTTTAGCTGAAGGGTTTCAGAATTGCCAGTGGGAACTCCCAGCTGACCATTGTGTTCTCCCTCTGCTTTGGAGGAGTAACTATGAAGTTAGGACTGATTCTGACAGTGCTGCTGAAGCTGCCCAGTGTAGGGTGGACCCCACCACCCTGAGGAGAGGCTGGAATGCTGGTGGGATTGTTACTGCTCATGCTCCAGCCAGCTTTGGGATGGCAGAGCTCTGTGTTGGTCCTAACGTACAGAAGTGGGGTAGTGGTTTCCCTTTAAATAGCTTGTGAACTCTCTATTGGCCCTCGTGGTCTTCTGTTTCAGAAGCCAGTGTGTATATGAGGCTAGGCTTTCCATGTTATTTATGTTTAGGATACACAGGTATTTGGACCATACTCGATCCATTGTGGTTCCCTCATATTCTGCGTAAGAAGCAAAAGACAACCCTTGAGCTGCTAGGCATGCAGCAGAACATCTTCCTTGGCTAACGCTGGGGTATTGGCACAGGTTCTTCACTCCTGTTTAACAGGAAACCTGCACCTTTCGTCTCTCAGACCCTCTCCAGCTATGCATCATTTCTGGCTTCCTTCCCTACTGCCTCCCCATTTCAGACCCAGCTGTTCGAGTAAGTGGTGAAAGGAGACCACGCTGACTTTGGGGCTGAGCAGTGAGGGATTCAGTTTTGCAGGAGGGCCTGAAATGACTGAACAGATGTTAGATGAGAACCACCTTGGACATTACTGAGCGGTTGATAAGATGTCCGAACAATACAGTAAATCAATTCCAGGAACTGGCAAGAATTTTCTTTTCTCTTGTTTTTCTCTCCTTTTAAAACCCATCCTGTGTTCCCAGGTTATGAGGATGAGGAGGCGAAAGAGCACGTCCTAGTTGATAACAAGTGTAAATGTGCAAGGGTGACCTCAAGGTTTGTCCCTTCTAAAGACAACCCCGAGGAAGAAGTCCTGGTGAGAAACATACGAGTCATGTAAGTGGCAAACAATGCTTGATTTGAAGTAGGTAAAGATGAGGTGACACGGCCCACCAGGTTCCTTTTCTTTGTCTCACTTCAGCATATTAGTTATGGGACATGATCGTGTTTCATTATGTCCTGGTTTTCATGTTATAGTGTAAGTAATTAGGATTTCATTGACACCCACCTAGTGCTCTAATGGGCTGTAGTGTATAGTACCGTAGACTAGTGGAAAATGGTCCAAGTCACAGTACATGTTGCTGAATTCCAGCTGCATGGTGCTTTTTCCATCAGTCCAAAACACAGCTCAGAAATGTTTCTGAAGGGTTGACAGTAGCTTTGTAAGATACACGGAAGGAGACAAGAGTAGCCTTTCTCCTGTCCTGATAATGAGGGACACTGGCTGGCACAGAACATAGGATTGCCATTCCAGAGTGGACTCCTGGTCCAAAAAATCTGAGAGTTTGTCCCTGGGAGAGGCCAATGCCGGATTTCTCAGGGAATGCCAAACTCCCATGCTGCAATCAGCTAATTAATTGTCTGCTCACAGGGCCTAATTCTGCACTCTTTACTCCCACTGAGTAAGGGACGTTTTGTCTGAGTAAGGAGGGCAGCACTGGAGCCATGGGAGTTCAGGAAGGGCTCACTTTAAGAAAGGGAGCGAGTCAGTCACCCACCCACCCAGCCACCTGAAAGTGAGCTAGTCTCATATGTGTTGTGTCCCAGTTTCCACCAGCTCAAGAGAGGGCAAGAGGAACATCAGTGCCATGATGTCATTACTGAAAGCATAATCTGTGGCAAGTGGCACTTGTGGAAATTGTTCCATTACTCACTAGTGGCCTAACACGGTGCAATGCTTTGACACTCTCCAGTCTTTCCATGGTGGTGTCTGGCAATGATGCAAGAAAGACCCTGTTGCTCTTGAGGGTATTTGAAGGCTCAGTCAGGTATAACACATATCTGTTCTACAGATCAAGTATCTGAAACTTCATGGGGAGTGGAAGGGGAAGAGATGAAAATATCTGAACACAGAACAAGATAAGAACTTGGATTCTGTGAATCAGAATAATCACGACACATTGTGGAGCTTGCAGAATTCATTAATTTGTGGTCACTTGATAGTCCTGTTCTTTTTTTTTTTCCCCTTAGAGTCCCCCTGATGAGCAGACAGAATATCACTGATCCCACCTCACCAGTGAGAACCACCTTTGTCTACCGGCTATCTGAGCTGTGAGTAATTGTCTTTACTGCATTAATTTCAGAACACTTTGCCCTTCCATCACTCTGTCCAAACATCAATGAATTAATCCTCACCACATCCCATTAGACAGATATGGGAATTGAGGGAGAAGTTTTGTGGCTTGTCCAAAGTCACGGGAATTCTGCTACAGAGCTTGGGAACAGAATCCCCAACCTCCACTCCAGTGACTTAACCATAAGCCTGTCCTTCCTATGGAGTGGAAATTCAGGATTTACCATGGTGAATTTAGGTGTAGAAACTAAACAAATCCCTTCATAAAAGGTCATTTTTTAAAATAGTGCCATGATGCACAGAACACCAATACATTAAAACCCAATTCCTGTGTGAGATCATGGGGCAAAAGCAAGACCTTGACTTCTAGCATAGACAGTGATGAAGCTGACAGGGATCTCACCTCTGCACAGAGCCTGCTCAGGCTAAGGCTGACTCCAATGTGTGTGAGATTCAGTGTAAATGTAAGATGTTGGGTCAAATTCTCTGCTGCTCTAACTCAGGATTTTATCCTGAGTCTTGAAATATTTGGTGTTTTAAGTAAAGTTCCAGCTCCTGGAGTCCTGTGATCAGAGGAGAATCACAGTTTTCATTGAAGATGAAAGTGAGTTTCTAGCCCTCATGGTTGCAGAGAAAAGCTTGAAAAAGTGACCCAACTGCACGCTGAAGGCTCAAAAACTGAAAAGCAAATAAAAAGAAACCCACGTTTATTGTTAACCAACCTCATCATTTTGGGGACCTGACTCATCATTTTTGAAGGTTTGGGGGCTGGCCCTGGTGCCAGACAATTGGGCCATTTGCTCCTAAATCAGGATAGGGCCTGGCTGCTCCAGCAAAGCCCGACTGACGTGTGACTGCCAAAGTAGCAATGAGGACTTGAGCCCTCTCCTGTGCGGTGGCCTCTTTCAGTGACCACTGCCTAACATGCATTCCATCCTATCTGTCTTCCAGCTGCAAAAAATGTGATCCCACAGAAGTGGAGGTAGGTGACCAGGTAGTTACTGCTGAGCAGAGCAACAACTGCAGCATTTCTGATACCTGCTACACCTATGACAGGAACAAGTGCTACACCACGACCTTCCCGTTTTTCTACGGCGGGGAGACCAACACCCTCCAAGCAGCCCTGACTCCAGAATCCTGCTACGCTAATTAGATTAAACCACTGCTGTTAGAGTGCCTGGTTATTCTGTAATCTGCCCCCACAGACCAAAACACATTTATGTTAGCATGGTAAGAAAGACAGTGTCTGAAATATCAGCTCCTCACAGTTAATGTGTTAGCTACATGAAAAGTAATGCCTTCCTTCTATAGCACATGGTGGTTATAAATATAACGGAATAGTTAAGCCAATTATGCCTGGTGGGAAAAATCCTATATTGTGGGGCAGATCCTCAGCTGGTATAAATCAATGTAACTGCCTTGAAATCATGGGAGCTACACTAACTTACCCCAGTGGGGGATCTGGCTTGGACAGTTTTCATTCAGTCCTCCTTCAGACAAGACTTTCATTACAGTCAGTGGGAGTTTTGCCCTAGTAACAAAGGCAGGATTTGTTCTTCTCTCTGTACATAGAAACAGTGAAATCCAAATGCCATGCCAGTGTTTGGATTCAGATTTCCACAATTATGTTTTCCAAAGCAATTTCTCCAATGTCATGGTCTTTTTGGTTAATACAATACCTTTTAGCCCCGAGAGATAACGCCACCGCACATAAAATATCAGTGTGCAATTTGAGATGGCCCCTTGTTTGTGTTCTTTTGGAAACCCCCCACTTAAATTATCTAAAATAATCCTTTGCACAAACTTTAAGTAACACAAGACCATATTGTTACACTTCCACCTGCGAGCATAATAGAAATCAGTGCCATTATTGAGAAGGAGGCCATTCAGGACGGGGCTTTCAAAGATGCCTATGGGATTTGGAAACCCACTTTCTATTAATCCCTTATGTGGCTTTGAAAATCACATTCTCAGTGTATCTCAGCATATTTAGAGAAGACTGAAGATGATGCTGCTCTTGAGTATTTTTAAATGATGCCAAAATATCATGTGTTACAGGAATGGTACATTATTCTTTCACTATATATTTGAGATTGAGCTACTGCCCAGTGATATTTCACTGCTCTGTGTTTCCATGCTGACAATTATTAATGCTGTCTCCAATTCATCTAACACTGTGGAGAACCACTTATTTCTTTCAGTTTAAAGAAATAAATAAATGGTCTAGGTCCTGATTCTGCATTCAGAGGTGCACCGGCGGCCTTTGGGCTTACACGATCTGATTGCAAGAATGGGGCCCTAGTTAGGGCTTCCTTCCAGTCCTCTACACCAGATTCCTTTCTCTTGTTTGTAGAAGGAATTCTCACCTATCAAAGAGGCTGATATTACGTCGCACCATTCATCACATTTGAGTGCGTCATACCTTGTGTTTTCACTAGGCAGTCATGTATGAAAGTCCATAAACTGTGTGCAGCATTACCCCTGAGAAGGCTCATACATTCCTCCCCATTATAAAAATTGGTTGCACATCCCTAGACTATTCTGAGAAACCCTGGCATATTTCGTGTTGTAACAAAATAGAGCAAGAGCTATGTACCCATGATTTCAGCTTTGTTAGCAAGATTGAAATAATTAAATAGATTTTTCTGCAACTATCTGTGTGTGAATTGTAAATGGTATTAAAAGGAAGAATCTGGTCTCTACTGGTTTTCCTCCAATCTTCAAGGTGAAGAAGAAGAATTTGCACTAAATAACTGACTATAGTTATGGCTCCATGTCTGTCACGGAGGTCGTAGAAGTCACAGATTCCCTGACTTTCCATGACCTCCATGATTTCTGCAGCGGCCAGTGAGGCTGATCCCAGGGCCGCCCCAAGCAGCTGGCTCTGGGGCCAGCTGCTCAAGTGGCCCCAGGGACAGCCACATGGGGTTTAGTCAGGGGTATTTTTAGTATAAGTCATGGACAGGTCACTGACTGTGAATTTTTGTTTATTGCCCATGACCTGTCCATGACTTTTACTAAAAATACCCATGACTAAATTGTAGCCTTAATTATAGTTACAGGCAAACTCATCGTAATGTATTGATTAGATGCTTATACTTTTATCAAGGAATTTCAAAGATGCAATGAAGCTCCATTGCTTTATCATATCAAGATCCATCCTACATCAGTGTGAATGTTCAAAGTGCTCAACACATTGTATGAAAGGGCCACTGTGAGCCAGTTTAGACCCTAATCCTGCAGTTCATGTATGGCACAGAGGTGCACCCGCATGTTGTAAATTGCAGGATCTTACTGTGTGGCTGGCATAGTAGGTCTGTACAGCATGATTGCCTTCAAATAGAAACCCAAACAGTGCTTGTCATCAGGGCTGTCCATTCAAATCCAAAACACCTTCCCTACCGACAAGATGACAATCTTTATAGCACCCACATTTGGTCAACAAAATAAGAGGCCACAGAAGATTAAAATATCCTTTAGAGACAATTTATATCAGAGCCTGGCATTAAATGGCATACATGTCAAATTTTATTTTTTCCAGCTTATGAAATAAGATAGTTCATCAGATTAATTAAGAAATAAAAACACAAAGGAGGAAGAAAGCCTTCAAGATAAAATATTTCTATAGTGTACTGACATGGTTAAGGAGAAAGCACTCTTGACATCAGTGACTTTCTGGGTATGCAGTACTTCTGAAAGCCAGACCACTTATTTGGGGGCTAAAATGTGGACACAGGAAGTGGGAGCATCTTGTTGTGAGATTCTGGGCTTTTGCTAATGTCAGTGTATTAAGCATGTAGGAGCTTTGTGACACACAAGAGTACTGGGAAGAGACTGAATTTTATTTCCGGACTTCAGTCACCTGTTGGGTCAGGGTTACAAAAGTTCAACATTCCTTGTCTCAGGGCAGGGCTTGTGGTCCTTTCTGACTGTCAACAAATTCCTAGTGGTAAAATATCAGAGTAAGGCCTTTAAGACAGTGGGAGTTTTGGGTGTGCCTGGGAGTCACACTTGAATGAGACTGAGGATGGACAGTCCAGTGGTTAGGGCACTAGCCTAGGACTTGAGACACTTGAGTTCAATTCCCTGCTCTGCCACAGACTTCCAGAGTGTAGTGGATTAGCAGTGGTCACCTCCTCTGTGTCAGTGGGAAGCCAGTGGGCACTGCTCACGGTCAGGGAATTAGCGAAGTCTGGTGTGAGGCTCCGGGGGGAGCAGACTCACAGTTTGAAGGGGCTCTGGCTTTTAGGCTGTAAGCAGTCTGTGTGCTCCAGCCCTCAGGCAGGGCAGAGCAGTAAAGGTTCAGGGGCTCAGGTGCAGAGCACCAAATAATCGGGTGTCCTGGCTCTGGTGGGATGGTCGATAAATGCAGGCCTCTTTGCCTAAAGGGGGGAGGCTGCCATCCCAGGGGTGGAGTGGCGGGGTGGGGTGGGGGAGAAGAGAGACCCAGGCCCACCCTGTTCCACTGGGTCCCAGACAAGGGCCCTAACAGTGGCAGAGGGCACTGGGTCAGCAGGGATCCTAGCCGCAACACACCGACCAGGTTTCAGGCAGCATTGGATTTGGCTGTCACTAGGCCACTTCCTCCCCTCGGGGTGTACCTGGATCTGTGGGTGTTGACCGTGGAGGTAGATGGCCAGCAGCAGTCCCAGTGACTTCTCGGTTGACTGGCAGCTCTGGCCAGCCCTCAGCTCGGCAGGGCTCCTCTTCGGTCACCAGCCTAAGGAATGGGCAGAAGGTGTCTGTCTCCTCTGGCAGCTGCCGCCCAACTGAGGTCCAGCACCTGCCCTTTATAGTTCTGGTTCCGCCTCTTAACTTCCGGTGGGAGGGGTGGGCACAGCCTGACTCTGCCCACCTGGGCTCAGGGAGTGGTCCCCCCTGCCCAGGGGGATTCAAGTGGACTTTACTGGAAGTCTCATGGGCAAAAGCTGGGGTAGTGCTTTGAAAATGTAGGAATAACTGTGCCTATAGCTGGTTCTACACAACCAGAGCGGGGCGCGTGCTCTCAGAGGGTGTAAAAAACCCACCCAGAATACTATGCCCAATAAAGTGGGGTTAGAAGAAGGCACAAATTTGGTTTCAATAAACAAGACAGTCCCAGAAGACATGCAATAAGCCCACACTCATGAGGTTACCTCCACATCACTCACTAGAAGCCCTGTACTGCTTCTGTGAAGTCCATGGGAGTTTTCCCTTTTATTTCCAAGGGAGCAGAACTGGAGCCTAGGTCCCCAAATCCCTACTGAAGCGCAGTTGGGGGCGCGCAGTAACACCAACAGAGGAATCTAGTCTGGGGGGAAAAGCAAAGCAAAGAGGAACAGGAGGCTTTTCCTAGCAGGTTTACATGCTCAGACCCTCTCTTCTGTTTTAGCAAAAAGAACGAGGAGGACTTGTGGCTCCTTAGAGACCAACAAATTTATTTGACCATAAGCTTTCGTGGGCTAAAACCCACCTCATCTAATAACCATTTGTAACAGAGCAAGCCATCCCTGGGAGGTAGGAAACACCATGGGTGAAATCCTGGCTCCATTGACTTCAGTAGCACCAGGATTTCACGCCACATTTTTAAGAAAGCAGGACTGAGTCCCTCCAAATTGTTTATTCAGGACCCTGAGACTGAAGAAGGGGTAACTAGACCTCAGATTCCCCCTACCTGTTATCAGACGGGGTGGCCTGGGTTTAGGCAAAAAGCCCCAACCAAGCAAACAAACCAGCCAAACAGAAAACCGGCTGAGAGATTGGTCCTTCCCTGGCTGAAGAATTCACCCAGGGAAGTAATACAGAGCAGGCTCGCTCTACTGATGGAGTGAGGAAACAGTTCATCTCCTCTTAGCACAACATGCTGGGAAGAGGCCGTTTATAACACAGGCTCTCCTAGGTCTCTGTTCGTGTCAGAGGAGGAGAGCGCTTAGGTGCTGCCTAGCGAATCTTGGAACACGGATGAGGGATACGTTAATTGGCAAAGACTTTAGATCATTATGTAGCTTGCAGGACTGGGATATGTGAGTAATCGTGTCTGATGCAATAGACATAACTGTCATTAAAAAAATATTCCATCTCTGTTCTTTATCTAACCACTTCGGTGAGGCAGGGCTTCCTGCTGCTGCTGCCACCACTGTGGTAGGTGGTGCCCCCTCCTGACGTCTCTGCCGTTGGCCTATCAGATCAGACATGATTCTTTTCCAGGGCATCTCCCATTTGCAATAATTTCTGTGTCAGGACCCATTGGGATGTATTGACAAGAACTATTTTTGTCCCTAGACACTGGGAGGGAGGTGAGTTTGTTGTCCTCATTTTAATTTGTAACTGCGTGGGGCTGCTCCCACTAGTTTGAGATGAAAAAAGAGATTTTTGCTAGCTTTTTAGAGACCCTTTTAGTAAAGGGAAGTCTACGTTTATTCCAAAGCTGGAAGCAGGGTTGGCTGGCTGGACAATCTGCGGTAAAGACTGAAATGTACATCCAGATGAACGGAACAGGGCCCTGCTCCTCAAAAATGCTGCCAGACTGCAGCGAACTAAGTGTGGACAACAGAGATCAACCAAGGCTGGCCAGGCCAGATGGCAGTAAAAATCTGCAAGGAAAAAGCACATTAAGGGGCTATAATGTAATGCACATTCTGCATTCAGCTCTGTCCCCAGAGCTCCCTTCAGCCAGTTACACTGCTCTTCCAGCTTTTGTCCCCTCACAAAATTATTCCTTCCTCCTTCATTTTCCCTCCTCTGCCTCCCTCTAAGGTGCCTGTAAAACACAGGAGGCAGTTCAGAGCTGCACTACCCCACTGGGAGCTGCAGACATATAGGCCAGCAACAAATTTCTACCTCCCCCTCCTTCTGGTGCCAGTGGCTCCGGAACAGTTTTTGGAGTCGGGGTGCTGAGCCCCTCTTACCCCTGTCCATGCCCCTCACTGCCGCATAGAGCTGGGGCCGGGAGCAGGGCTGTGGCTCTGGGAAGAGGGGACGCAGACAGGGATAAGGCGGCAGAGGCTGAGGCCCCAGCTAGAGGCGGGTGTGGAGCCCCAGGCATGGGGCCGGCAGCCAGGACCTCTCATGCAAGGCCAGTGGCCAGGATCCCAAGGCTGACGGCCAGGACCCAGGGACCAGTGGCCGGGATCCAGGGGTCGGGGGACAGGACCTTGGGGCCAGCGGCCGGGACCCTGCATCCAGGGCTGGTGGCCAGGTGGGACCTTGGGGCCAGCAGTGGAGCCCCTGGGCATGGGGCCAGTGGCTGAGCGGGACCTGGGGCAAGTGGCTGAGCGGGACCCGGGGCTGGCAGTGGAGCCCCCGAGCAGCAGAGGGGACGGCGGCCGGGATGATAGGCAGCAGAGGTGCAGGGCCAGTGGCCGGGCACAAAACCTGGGGGTGCTGCAGCACCCCCCGCACCCTTATTACCCACACCTATGCCTGGTGCAAACAGTAAGCAAGGCAGAAATTCTGCCTCTGAGGCCCGGTCTTCACTAGAACTCTTGCTGATACAACAACATTGGTTAAAGGGAGCGATTTTTCTTTTAAAATGAATTTCTATACCAGTAGAAGCCATAGCATAGACAGTGTCCTAAAAGTGTTTTTGCCGTACAACTTATTTCACTTGGGGAACGGTCATACGCTACACTGCCCAGAGCACTGGGCGGGTTTCCTCTGAAGGCAAAGCTTGTCTAGCGTAGACTTGGTTTGAGACACTATGCCTCTTGGGGGTACCTAGATTGGTAACATTTATGCACCTAAAGAAATAATCTAGTTGCTGGATTGCAAGCTCCTTACAGGAGAGGACAACTTCAACTTCCTTCTGCTCTGTACAGCAATGAGTACTTAGCAAGTAACAAACCAGACCATGATTCTTAACCAAATTAGGGCAGCAGAATCGAGCTGAAATCTCTCGAATGTAACCGGGTGTCCCAGCCAGCTTTTACCGTGGCTGAGCAGCAAGGACAGCTGGAATGTGTCTGGAATTCATTAATCCAAGTAGTTCTCTTTAAACTATATTTGACTAGCAACTTCTAAAGAAGGAAACAATCAACCTATCTTCGAGATGACTATTACGGGAGCTTCCAGGAGCAGCTTCACGAGTTCTTCTGTTTCTTGTGAATAAAGTCCGAACTCTATGTTAATTAACAATTGTGGAGGAAGATCCTTCTCTGATCCTCTCGGGTCTCTTCAGAGACTCTTTCTTGTAGCCCTTTGAAGTCCGCTCTTGTGCTCCATTAGCATCCCCGGCAGCCAGCATCCGCAGAAGGAACTAAAACAAAACATACATACATACTCACACACACACACACATATACACACACACACAATTACCAGCAATGCACTTAAATGGCTGATTGTTTAATACAAAAATATTTTAAAGAAATTGCAGGGGATCAAGAAACCAGTGTGATTTGTGTTTACATATAGATTTTTTTTTTTAATGAAAGCAGTTTAGACCTGATGGAATGGTGCCTGATAGCCCACAATAATGAAATTTTCTGTATACTCACAGTTATCATACAGGTAACAACAGAAGTGCAAGCTTCCCTTATGCTTACACCTTTATAAAAATCCTGTCCAAATGGCAGCAGCACTGTTCCAACACAGCTATTAACAGCAGGGTTTAAGCTATTTCCCTAAGCAGTGCGTATTTTTTCTTAGTTTTCTTAGGGAGAACTGATTTATCCAAGCTGTGTTAACTGCCCTGGGGACAAATGCAGGCTTGGTATTAGCAGTCTGGCTATATGGAGTGGCATAAACTTGCATCAGGGTTTTGAATCTGGCCCCCGAGCTAAGAGCACTGTTTCTGGCTTGCTTGAGCAGAACCAAACCACATTATAGCATGGTACCCGGATATGTTACACCTTGTTGTGTGGATGGGGCCCATAAATTACACCCATTGCTCATGCATAGCATGGCTGTATGACCAGCTTCTCATATGGGTCTGAGACTAAAGATCCCTGTCCACGTGGGCGAGAAACAATGGAGCCTGAACAGAGCTACAGCTGATTCCTGAACACACAGACCTAGGGCACCACGGCCCATACCGTTGTGATCATATCGACCAGCTGTTACACTCTCACTGACTCACCTCAGGCTTCCGGTAGCCCTTCCTTTCGAGGAATTCCTTAAAAGCGTGTGTTCCATGGAGCTGCATGAGCTCTGCCTCCTAGGGGAATTTCCAAAATAGACTTGAACAGCTTCTTATGAAGGGAAAATTTAAAATAAGCCCGTGAAACTTATTTTTATTTACACCCTCATTGAGTCAACCACAAAGGGGATTTCTGTGACATTCTCATCACTACAACAAACACCAATTAACCATTAGGCATTTTAATTAGCTTAACTGATTTCTGATTTGCTGTTTTTATAGAGATCTGGTTACTTCACAATCCTGAAGTGTGATTTTTTAAAAATAGATCAGAATCAAATTTATGGTCACCTAGCTTGACCTCCTGTATAACACAGGCCATAGAACTCACCCAGGAATTCTTGCAGAGGAGGAAATTATTCTTCCTTACTATGTAAGTGAACACTATCGAGCCCAATAAGTTGCGGTTGAACTGTACCTTGTTTTTCAAGAAATGCCTTATCAAATCAAGGATCAACAGATTTTGTAAAGTTTTCAGATGAAGCAGACCTCCCATCCTGCTCCTAACACAGGATCTGTTTCAAAATTACCTCCCTGGGCTTTGCCTTTATTGTTATCTTAAACAGAACTAACAAACCCAAATCTTATTCTCCGCCTAAGCATTCTCTTGACCTTGGTTGTCTCCATCAATTTTTCCTTGCAGGATTCCTCTGTCTCTAACCTTCATTCTCAGAGACATTCAAACCTTCTTGTACTCCTGGTTTGGAGCTAACAGAACCTATCTGGTCTGATATCAGAGTGAGTCAAAAGAAGCCCTTTGCATCTTTACGAAGGATCCTAGAATCTGATGCTGTCTGACAGCTTTAAAGTAGAAAACACTGAGACTGCTACTTATTCATTGTAATTCAACAAACCAAGATTGAATGACAATCATTGTTTTAAAAATCTGATCCCCTCTTTCAAAGTGAGCAATTGCTAAACTCTTGACTTTAACTTCAGAAGCACTGCCCTCTAGTGGGCTAGGGCTATCTTTACTGTTCCTTAAACATAAATCTAGGGAGTCTGGGGGAGGTTAGCACCACTTGGACACTTGTTTGCTAGAACAAAACGTAAAAGCCGTGATCACAGAATGAGTCCCTCTGCTGTTCACCGTCAGTCTGATAATAATGCTCGACCTTCTGTGTAGCACTTCATCATAGCATTTTTTATGACTCATCACATCCCCTAAGGTAGGTAAGGGGGGAGTTGTCTGTTTACATCCATGATGAATTTGAGCCCTTGTTTATATGGGTGGCTATTGCAGCCAAAACCCAATGCTTTCTGAGCTGACATGTCACATGCCTGATCCCTCCCAGGAAATGAATTTTTCCCACATTGGAAAGGATCTGGTTAATCTGCTTATTTACTCAAGCAAATCACTCTCACCCGCATTAAAGAATCACTTGAATTAAAACAAAATCCTTCAGAATAAATGCTGGTTTGTGTGTACCTGTCTTTTACAATCTCAGCCCACATACAGGCACTGCTGTGCCACCATTTAGTGTGGGCTAAATTAACTGCCATGTCTGGACCACAACTGTGAGTGTGTCAGACAATATATGATGTGCAGGCGTATTCCAGTAACAATGTAAGTCCATTAACTTGGTTGAGAACTATACCACAGAGATTCCAGGGGTGCTTGCAGTACCTTTTCACCAAACTGGTTCCTTAAATTCTGAAAGGCATCAACTGCTGTGTTTGGATCCTCTAAAGGTTCGTTTGCTCTCTGTTTTCTCCATGTTTTTGGTTCAAGGTACCAGGCTCCATACCTGATCTTCTCCCATTTTGGTTGGGATGGATTCTGTAAAAAGATAATTGGTAATACTCTCTAGTCATGTTTGTGTTTGCCTCTCCTCCTACCACGTGTATGTGAACCACTGCTTTTGTCTGGATGGAATGTCAGACCTCATGAACGGATGGGATCCGGCACTCATTGAATGTGAGATGGATCCAGTACAGCTGATTATGTCTCCATTGGTATCTACAGCAGGTATAAGTCCTAGCCCTGCTAGAAGTGTGAATGTTTCATTGGTTATCTCTAATAATTACCAGCTCTCATTGATTTTTCTTTGTATTGCAACAGCATCAGGCAAGGATCCACACAAGACAGCAATCCACTCACAGAACCCCTCCCTTCATCCCAGGCAGGCAACCACCGCGTGGTTCTCATCTCAGACTTGTTAATTTTGTGGATGATCAGGGATGTCTCAGAGAATCACAGCTCTGGAGTCACTGACCTAGTGAATGTCTTTCCCTCATGGTCTCTAAAGCAAAACTAGCTACAATTTTGGAGAAGCAGTAGTCTCTCCATAGCTCCATTTGTGATTTGCTTTCTGTTATAAGCCTAGATCTACCCCAACTTTGCCCTCTCCCCTAAAATTGTCAGAAATGTCACTTCCTCTTCAGATTTGACACAAGTGGTCTGTGGCTAGTAGATAACGTTTTGCCCAAGTTTTAGGTGATTAAGATGAAAGCGTGTAGCAAGAAAAGCCATGAACAGGAGGGGTTAGAATTTGTAAGTTAAAAGGTGGTCATCCTGTACTTTTTACTTGAACTTGCTCCCCAGTCCTCAGTCTGCAAGTTACCCCAGCATAGGTTTCAGAAGGTCTAAATATACCATCTCACACCACTGCTGAATTTGGCCCATTGGCTGGGAGCCTGCAATTCTGGACCTGATCCAAAGCTTACTGAGTTCAACTACAGTCTTTCAATTAACATCAGCGGGCATGGATCAGGTACTTTATACAAGCAAAACTTCTGAGAATCAGTGGCAGTTTGGCTGGTAAAGGGACTGTACGGTTAGGCCCTAAATGATGTTCCCAGTTCCCATCCTGCCCTTTTTCTAGTGTATTGCCCCATGCAAAAATAAGCGTCCACAAATGTTCAAAACAGACAGCGCTTTTAAGTGCCTCAATTTTTGGTGCCCAGCTTCAAACACCTTAGAGGAACCTGTTTTTCAGAAGGCAGGTACTCAGCACTTCTGGAAAACCAGGCCCCTTTAACATATCAAGCTGGGCACCCAAAAATTAAGGCTCCTAAAATAACTAGAAACATCTGAAAATGTAGGTCCAGGCCTATTTACCTTGGCAAGGCATGGATGGCACCTGGTACGAAGAGGACTCTTGACAGCAGTCAGTGGAGGTGAAACACTCACATACTTTCTCAGCTCTGCTGGCACATTGTTTAGTTCCACAACATGGATGGGCACAGACAGCACCAGCTTGCTTTCATATCCAGTGTCAAACAAGCTCAGAATGGTGGCTTCATCCACTTTGTATTTTTCTCCTCCCTGCAGTAATAACCCAAGTGCACAGCGTAAGAGTGGGAGAAAGTGGCTTCTCTCCCTGTCATTCTGGTTTGGTTAGCCCAGCACTTATATCCCCAGACCTCATCTTCCTTAGGATAGCCAAGGTAAATCTCTCAAGCCACAACTGATTTCTGCTGATTCTATTGATTTTTACATGTTTAAAATGTGCCCTTCATAGTAATCTGTAGGCACATTTAAAGTTGATTTAATAACCATACACGAATTGGTGAACTAATGTTGATCAAATAAATGGATGTGACTACAGAATGGCGCAGCTATATGAAATCAGACAAGTACACTACGTCCCCCTCTGCAGGAAAATGCTCTGAGTAAACAAATTGACATGACAGTATTCCAGAATAAGCCATTTGTTGTTTGCTTGCTTTCCAGCTGGTTGAGCTCAGTTATGCCCCAAATGTTCCTGTACATTAGGACGAACATTTCCAGACTTGGGTGCCTGAAGCTAAGCATCCAAAGTCCTATTTAGGTTCCCAAGTCTGGAGAACATTGTCCTCAATCGTGATCACTGCATTTCTGGAATGAGAGTGTGGGGTTTTACAGGTTCTTTTACTTACCAAAGAAGCCACCCAGTCACAAAACTCCTTAGTCACTCGCCTTACGTTCTCATCCAGGGGAGGAATGTAGCTCAGATTGGCCTCCTTTTCCCTTGCTGCTACTTCTTTCTTGGACAGGTAGGTGCACTGTGGATTCTTGTCTTTGGACTCTTTGCTACTTAAGATATTAATGTCATAAAATATCATCTAAATGTCTTTGATTAGCACAAACAAGACACAGTAATAACTGGCACAACACAGTAACTACTGCAGAGGATCACAAAAAACTTGTGTTTATCTTGGATCACAGATGGTCCAAATGACTTGCACAGTTGGGAATAAAATAGCACAGTGATTTCATGCATTAAATTTTCACTTCTGGAGGACTTGGTTCAAATTGGTCTCACAAACATAGGGAAGCCACCTATCGTACACCTAGTGAGAAAGTCCCATGTTTTGAAGGCCAGGCCTGCATTCAGATCTGCATTTTTGTGAGGGAAAAAAGTAATCTGGCTAAAAACAAACAACCCTTCAAATTGGCAAATGACATATGTCTGTTACTACCCCATTCTGTCACTGTAATCTTCATCCTCCCTTACCTGCTTGTTGTATCACTACTTAATGTCTTGTCTTGATTTAGACTGTGAACTCTTCTGGAGTTGGACTGTCTCCTTGTGGTTTTGTGCAGCACGCGGCACAATGTGACCACATTGCTGATATCGGCCTCCGGGCAAGACTAACTCATGCATTCTAGGACATCTGTTTATACCCAGTATAATCTGAAGAATGCAAGTAAGGGTATTTTGTGATCATAGAACCATAGAATATTAGGGCTGGAAGAGACCTCAGGAGATCATCTAGTCCAATCCCCTGCTCAAAGCAGGACCAACTTCAACTAAAAATACCATCCCTTTGGTATCGGATTTTGTTAAAAAGGTTGACCCAAGAAATATTTTTCAGGAAAAGACACAAGGTGTTTCTCAGAACACTGACCACCTCAAGCTATATTATGTGCGTCTAGATGACTCCCAAACTCCTTTTGGACACACCAGTAAAAAATACTGTACAAAGGTTACAAATATGGAAAGGATATGTGACAACTGTCCATCTCTGCACAGGAAAGTACCAGGATTGACATAGCTGGGGGCTATGTGTCAGGATTAAGATGTATTTGCAGAAGAGAGTAATGTGGGGAAACTTGTTTTGCGCTATGTGCCAAGCTCTGTGCTGACTTTTGTCCCATGAAACACCACTGACTTTGTCAGGGTTACGTGGGGTGCACATCAGCAGAGAATTCACCTGTGTCTGGCCCTAGTTGGCACCGTTACCATATCACATGTGTAAATAGACACTTTAAAAGTCATGCATCGGCCATGTTTGTTCTCCACCTATCTGGGGAACATGGGTTTCCACAGTCACTCCCTGACCCAGTTCTTCTGCATGGCTGTGAAACATGCTTTCTGACAGGCAAGACTCTCTGAAGGTGAATTGGCACAGAGTATGGAGTACCCCCAGCCTTAGAAACAGGCAACTCCTCTCTTTCAATACAGCTACATTCAGAGGAGAGAGATTGGACTGAACTGAACCCAGGCCCAGCAGCAGAAGGTGGATTCAGTTGGCCCTGGTGCTGCACGCACTGTCCCATCCAGTACTCACAGTGCTGATGGCCTGGGACACGCTTCTTTACTTTTCCCATCCTCCAGCTGATACAGCACTTGCTGAGGAGCGCGGCTCTCCTGATCACAATCCTCATATCCACCTTCCCTATTCAAGCGCATCTCAGGATCCAGGATGCCCACAACCTCTTCGAAAAGCTGAGAGCCAAACAAGAACAGAGCATGGTATTCACACCAGCACAGTTCCTATGGAGACTGCGTAAGGGGGCACATTACAAACAGAGCCCCTGGACAGCATAGCAATGACCACATGGAATCAGTCCTATTGTCCATTTAGTACACTCACCTGTCCCAGACACCAGATGCCTCAGAGGAAGGTGCAAGAAACCCCTCAGTTGGCAGATGTGGGATAATCTGCCCCCATGAAGGACTCATCCAATCCCCCACTAGTTAGAGATTGGTGTCATACCTGAAGCATAAGCTTTTACATCCCTTCCAAAACCTTGTTTAGCATTAACTACTGTATCTCTGGATAGTTATCCATATAAATGTCCAGTCCTTCTTTGATTCATGCTAAGCTCTTGGCCTGAACAGTATACTGTGGCAGTGAGTTCCACAGTCTACTCATATATTGGGTGAAAGATTTTTCTTTCATTGGTTTTGCATTTACTGCCTTTAATCTCATCAAAAGTCCCTTTTTTTCATAACCCAAGGACAGAAGTTGAGTCTACGCTGTGACCTGGGGTCTCACTGATCAGACCCAAGATTCCTCATTTACCCCTCAAATTTTGAAGAGTTCACCTGACACACTAAATACACTCTCCTGATGATCTTACTGCTTCTTAACCTTACCCCAGTACGTTCCTCCATAACATTCTGCCCTGACGAGGAGTATGCTTGCCATGAACTCCTCTCTCCCATGCCCCTCTCCCAACACGAGACTAACCCTGGCCCTTTGCCTGGTCCCTTCCTCTCCAAATGGCCATGTTAACTCTCCCACTCACCTTCACTGTCTTCCCCCAGCTTGCCTGTACAGAGTCCCTCTGAGCTCTGTACCAGAAGCTCCCTGCCCCAAACCCGAGGTAGAACTGTGTGCTGACTACTCTCTGCTGCTTCTTTGCATGAGGCAGGGAATGGGCAGGGACAGAGGCTGGAGGAAGATGGGGCTCTTCAAGAGACAAGCTGGGGAAGAACGGGAGTTGGATCAGGTCAGGACTCGCTCTGGTGTCTTGGTCAAACTCTTAGCTCTTTCATTTTGAGCAGAGACACTTACTGTCATGGAATGTCCAGTGATATCTGATGTCTGGTAATAACTTAATTTTGGCTACCTAAATACAGCCTAAATACAGCTCCGTGTGCTTGACTTCTAAAGCAGCCCTTTTAAAATAATGCTTTCTCATGTTACATTTTGACAAAGGAATGGGGACAGGGTCACTGACTGCAAATAATGTAACAAAACTCAAAACTGTTGCCAGTTCAGATCTCTCGCTATTATTAAGATCATTCACCTTGCCATGATGAGTCATATATTCTGCAGATTTTCTATATAAGGAACAGCTGACAACTGGGTTATTTTTGTGTTTAAAACTTGCCAGAAGGACACTTGTCTGAAAGAAGAACAGCAGCAATCACAGGGCCTTTACCTCTGGAGGGACGCTTTCTTCCAGATGAGGGTAGAGTGCTAGGGGGTGCTGGATCAGGCAGTATTCTGTCTGTGCAATGTGATCCCGCCTAGATTTCTGCAATGGACTGAGCTTGGAAGGGCTGACTTGGGTTTTGGTGCACTTTCTCCTTCCCTTCTGCTGGGCCATGCGTGAAGCATCAGATGCGGGATTACGCAGAACAATCGGTACAGGCCCCTTTGTGCCACAGATGAAGATGTTGTCAGATGGAGGAGGGAAGCCGCTTCTGAAATCATCCAGGTCACTTTTCAAGAATCTCCAGCGCTGGCTGTTAAGGGAATCCGAGAACTTCCGTTTGTTGTGTTCCTGAAAGTACTTAGATGGCATTTTCCCCTGGTACCTGAAAGCAAACACTTCTGGTCGGTGCTGAAAGTAATGGGGCTTTTAATTAAGCACATGAACATCACTGGAGTCTCTCTGGTGTTCTTATTTGCAGTGCTGTTAAACATTCAAATTCCAAAGGGCTATGCAACTCCACCATGTTGGCACATATTGTCCAGGGGAAAGCCTCTTCCATCACTCAACCTCAGAGAAAAGCTTGGCCAGAAGAACTGCTCTAGGGGAAGCTGGTAGTTGACCCTATAAAGTAGAGCTGGCCAAATGACATAATTGCCATCCTGGGGAAATGTTGACATTTGGTTTTGTCCAAAATTGGGACAAAAATGTCAAATTCTGGGAATTTTTTGCAAAATGAAATATTCTGACATATTTCATTTTTATCAAAAGCCTTGATTTAGATAAGTTTGAAACATTTTGTTTCTACTTTATCATTTCTACTGATATATTATGGTTTATATGTTACAGTTTATTTAATGCATAGTATATTATATGCTATAGAACCTCAGAGTTACAAACACCAGAGTTACGACCTGACCGGTCAACCAAACACCTCATTTGGAACCGGAAGTATGCAAGGCAGCAGCAGAGACCAAAAAAAAAAAAAAAAAAAGAGGCAAATACAGTGTAGTACTCTGCTCAATGTAAACGACTAAAACTAATAAAGGGAAAGCAGCATTTTTCTTATTCATAGTAAAGTTTCAAAGCTGCATGAAGTCAATGTGCAGTTGTAAACTTCTGAAAGAACCTCCAGAACATTTTGTTCAGAATTATGGACATTTGAGAGTTACGAATAACCTCCATTCCCATCATGTTCATAACTCTGAGGGTCTACTGTACTATCAAAATTGAAGTGATCGTCAAACCAAAAAGATAAAGTCAAAATGAAATGTGATAATTCTAGCAAAAGCTTTGTGGAAATTGATACATTCCCATGACACTTTTAGATTTTGTCAAATGTGCATTTATGTTTTTTTAATGGGAAAACTGTTGGTTGGAAAATATTTGACCAGTGCTGCTATTCAGGTTGTCATTACACCTCATTGCTATGTGACTTCAATGCCCGGGACGTTGGCAAATTTTCACTACTCAGGCTGAAATCAGTCACTCATGGTCTGTGCCTCAAACTGAAATTATTTTTTTTTAAGTTTCACTGAAAATGATTTAGTCATTTCTAAGAACAAGATCAGGGACAACAGTAGTTTTACCAATTTAGAATTTATGTGGTTGTTGTTTTTTTTTAATAGCTCTAGGGCAATTTTTTTCAAAAGCACCAAAGTCCCATTTTCAAAGCAGACTTAGAAAATGGGGAATCTAAGTGCCATTGACTTTCAATGAGGTTTAAGTGCTTTTACAGTTTCTGCCCATAATGCCTCAATGGTTTGGAACAGAACTTGCAATTTGGCAGGGAGATGGTCCTGCGGTATGAAGTGTTACCAGATTTGGCTAAGTTATAAGACACAGAAAATCACTATTTATGTGCTAGGTGTCAGTGTGTTTGGTTGCTTTTTGTTTGCAAAAGTTATTTTACCAAGTTATTAAACAGAAGACCAAATATATTCCAGTCACCTAAGGCTAGAGAAGGAAAGGGGGAAAAATTGATGGCAATCTGCTTAAAGGAAAGGGCAGTTGGAGGATCACACCAGTTCACCAGATCAGGAACATTTTCAGATCAGTGATATTTCCAGTATACAATAAATCCTATGGTTTAGAGTGGAACTTTCTTCTGCTCTTTCTCCACTTCCAGTGTAATATTGTTTTATTACAGGCCAGCCTGTCTGGAGATGCTCCCTGCTACTGTGTGTCTCTTCATTGCTAACAAACCTTTGCAAGGAAATGGATTGTTTGCTGAAGCCCGAGCCCCACTGCCCAGGGCCGAAGCCAAAGCCCAAGGGCTTCCACCCTGGGTGGCAGGACTCAGGTTACAGGCCCCCTGCCTGGGGCTAAAGCCCTTGAGCTTCAGCTTGGCCCCCCTGCCTGGAGTGGTGGGCCTCAGGCTTTGGCCCCCCCACCCACGGCAGTGGGGCTTGGGTGGGTTCAGGCTTCAGTCTCACCTCCTGGGGTCATGTAATAATTTTTGTTGTCAGAAGGGGGTCGCGGTGCAATGAAGTTTGAGACCCACTGGATACTATCAATTCCACAGAGTACAGTTACCACTTATGCAAAGTGGGACAAGTTGATTAGATTCTCTTTGGTCTATTAGAAGAGGGTTCGTGAGCCAAGGGATTTCTTTTACTCGCTGGCTGCTATTGTTACATCATACATGACCATGCCCTTCCCTACGGCCTACAAAGCTGTTGACAGCACTTAGGGAAGTGAGGCCTGCACATCCCACTACCTGCAACAGATACACTTAGGGAAGTGTTAACTGTCCCATTGCAGGGCAATGGTTAAAAACAGCTGTTTGTCAGTGAGAGCAGGAGGCGTGACAGTAAGGCCCACACAGAGACTTTCTGCAAGGAACGTATATAGGGTGATATGTAAATTTTGCTCTCGCAAAGCTGACAAATGGATATTATCACAGATAGCTTCCCAGTAGGGGGTGTTATAGTAGGCCAGCGTGCTCATAGAGAGGATAATGTCTAGGAACTTGGAGAACTCTTGATGAGAGGGCAGCATATGGAGGAAGAAATAAAGCCTGAATGTTACAATGTCTTGGGTTCTCTCACTTACTATGCTCGAACACTGACTGGTCGAGTGGTCGAGTCTACGGGTATGTGCAGTGTTTCACCCCAACTTCCTGTCACAAGGCCTCAAAGTATAAAAACTACAGGGTCCAGTAAGGCAGGGCATCTCCCATTCCCTTGGTGGAGCTAGGGGCAGGTTTAAAGTGTGGTTCTGGGGGAGAAGGCAAGAGGAAGGCCTGGGGATGGCTGCCTCTATGTGTCAAGATCTCAGGGAGCAGGGATGGAGTGAAAGGGTTTTACTATGTTTTACCAAGTCCCAGGGAGAAATAGGAAAGTAAAACCCAACTGAAGGGTGTGGACTACGGGGTTGGTTTCTGTTTTCCTCTTGCGAATTGCCTTGATCCTAAACTAATTGACTTTCACTTTGGACATATGCGGTGGTGGAGTGGTTTTCTGGAGCAGAGATAGCGTACGCGGTTTGCCGCCAGCGAGACGCTATTACAGGTCAGGTTCTAGCCAAAACACCCAAACAAGCAGTGGTAGCTTTATCGCCCGGAGAGCAGCTCCCGGCAATAAAGGGCCGTCTATACTGGTGCTTTTCAGCGCTAAAACTTTTGTCGCTCAGGGGGGTGTTTTTTGGCACCCCTGAATGACTAAAGTTTTAGTGCTGAAAGTGGCAGTGTAGAGACACAGCCTTAGAGAGTGCAACAGGGAGGCACAAATGCAAGGGCGGACAAACCATCTTGTTTACACCCCACCCTCTTCCGAAACAAACATATACAGATGTTAGATCTTAAAGTTACATTTAAAATTAATACTTTGAGGGTCCTTTTGTTTTTTGAACCATTGGCATCAAGTTTTTAAGCTTTTCTCTGCAACTGGGAGGGCGATAAACACGTGATGTTTTGTAATGAAAGCTGAGGCTTTAAGGCAGTCACATGACTCTAAGAGCTGGGGATTTAAGAAATACCAAGCAGTGTGACACTCACACTAAAATCAGGAGAGTTGGCAACACTGCCAACAGCAGAGACCAGATTTGTTTGGAATAATTGTGGAGGCCATCATAACACAAGATAAAGGTGTCCATGAGACATGAGAGGGGAATAGTATCCACACAATAAAAGCCAGTTTGTAAATGAGTGGTACTTGGATAAATTAGAGAAATGCAAAAGTGAAATACTGTACATGCATAACATACAGGTGGAGGACAAGACTCTGAAGACGATGCAGAAACTATTCTTTGTTCAGTCTCTTAATACACTTACAAAGCAAGGTTTTAGACATCATTTTGTTATGTGTGAAACAAAAAGTGAATTTCGAAACAGATAATGGCGCTGCGTGCAATGTAACGTAATCACAGCAAGCACATACCAAAGGATTAATGACAGGGAAGTGCCAACTGAAATCTAATCCTGCTTCATATAGTGAGCATAATGAGCCCTTGTGCCAAAGTCACACTGGCATATCTTTTTATAGGAATACCACTCTGTTTGAAACTGTGGAAAGGGGAAGTCCTATGTTCATTTGGTTGAAGAACTGTGTACAAGTGCATCTCTTCAAATCACTGTGTAACTTGTCTAGTGAACAGAGTACAAAAAATTATTCTAAGAGAATCTGAGGCTTAATAGACGGGGAGCATTAAGGATAGAATATATTACATTATCTAGCTCCTAAAATACCCAGAATACATGCACCATGTAAAATCCTATTAGTGCAGAGAGAGAAAGTAAAAGCTGAATTTGGCTGGATGGTAAAGTTAAATTTTATTCAGCAAATTCAGACATGGAATTGACTGGACTAACAGTATTGTTAGACTGATAAAACCAAACAAGCTAAAGAATTGTGTATAATTATACTACACATTTGCACTGGCAGATTCATTTTCCCTGTTCAACCCAGTACTCAATTTTGTTTTGATCATAAATCGATGTCTAATTATATTGCAAACTTTCTGACTTGCTGAACACTATGGAATAGGGTGACCAGACAGGAAATGTGAAAAATCGGGACTTGGGGGGGTGGGGAGATGGAATAGGAGCCTATATAAGAAAAAGACCCAAAAAGCAGGACTGTCCCTATAAAATTGGGACATCTGGTCACCCTACTATGGAATTACAATACTAACCCTACGGTTTTCATTTTATTTTTGTTTTAAATGAAATGTGCAGAACTGGGTTTCCAAGCTGAGCCGTATGTGTGGATACAGAGAGAAAGAGAATTGTATTCTTAAAAACAGATGCCGCTTTAAAAAAAAAAATAGACAGACATCTTCTTTTTCCTGCGTCACCATTTAAAGGGCTTTAGTACGGAATGTCACTGAGATGAAAGATGGTCTGGTGGTTAGGGGGTTAACCTGGGACCAATTCCCTGCTATACCACAGACTGTGGGTGTGGCCTTAGGCAAGTCACTTGGCCTTCCATGGGGATAATGGCACTGCCCTACCTCACAGGCTGTTGTGAGGACAAAAGCATTAAAGATTGTGAGGTGTTCAAATGCTATGGAGGCCCTATAAATACTTTGAGAGACTTACAGGACCAAACATTATAATCAGTAACCAACAACTAAATCCTGCATCTAGATATACTTGCCCATCACTTAGTTTGCCCACCACATCTTAGTTTTGCTACATTCAGAAAAGGAGGAAATGTGACTAAAGTCACACTGAAAACTTCCAGTGCCTTGAACTTAAAATGTTCACTGATTCGGAATTACCACCACTTATCTCTTCTATGGCCCCTGAATGATCTTTTCTTCTAATTTTTAAATAGTTCAAAACTATCCATGGGTAGCAGTGGCCCAAATGCTGCTCACCTTACTTACACGGAAAGTCCTAGTCATTGACTTCAGGAGGACTTCCTGCATGAATGAGTAGGATTCTTATTTCCAGCAGATACTACCAGCTCTACAGCATGATCCTGGTCTGCCAAAGCCCAGATGATCTATCAAACAGATTGCATATAATCTAAATTTTAAAAAAAGATTCCAGGAAACATGCAATTTACTCTGAGCATCAGACAGTTTAATTCCAGAGATATATTACAATAATTAGTTAGGATACCATGGTATTTGCAATCTGATTGTGAGCTGAAACTGCAAAAATCAAAATACATACCTTACGTGTTGCACAACTCAGGGTAAAACTCTCACATGCAAGGTGGCATCTAGCTCGGTCACTGATGCATGGACTGGATTTATAAAATGCTCCCCATTCTGTGACAGAGCAAATAAGTGTGTAGCTACGTTTTTAAAAATACAAACTCTTACAGTGTTGCTTCAGGACAGGCAGGCTCAAGTGATAAACTCCTAGTGTATCCTGCATACTGCTGGCATGTTTGGAGCTGGTTGTTGTGGAAACCAAATCCCATAGACTCACAAGTCCTCTCACTCTCTCTCTGGCACACACTCAGAATTCTTGAACAGTTTGTTGTGAAATGCAATTTAAGAATTAAAAGCTAAATTTGATTTCACCACACCAGTAGAGTTTGCATGCATGAAGCGCTATCATTAAAAACTTGACTAGACATTTGTCCCTAATGTTTATAAAATGAAATAATGTTCTCCTTCAGTGATGTTTTTCTTCACACGATTATGCTAAATTGTCTTCAGTGTTGCTCTGCACAAGTGGGGGAATGTTCATTTAAAGAATAAAACAAACAATTTCTGATCTGGTCAGGACTTAAAGGGAAAATGCAATCACTGACTCATGGACTTAAATGGAACTACTTGTGTAAGTAAGGACTGATGTTGTGAGCAAATGTGTCAGAATCAAGACCAAAGGGAGTATTAAGTTGGCAGTAGGCCACATCCAGCTAGTTCCTGACCACTGCAACTCCCCTTGTATATAGAAATTAGACAATCATCTGACCTATAATAATTAAAAATAATTATGTGCATATTACAAATACACAGATTAAAGGTGTTATATAGCTGTTGTGCACATGTATACAGCAGAGCTTTGGAATCCAATGCTGTGCATACTACAAACACACAGATGAAAGGTGTTGCCAGATGTTTTGCACACGTATGCAGGGGGGATTTTGCATTTGTGTACCACTGCATATAGCTGCTTCCCATGCTGTCACTTACCTGCATGCTACTGCTGCATCCCCAATGGTAATATAGTACCAATATATAACGGCATCAGCCCTTGGAGACAAACAGCTCAAGGTAAATCGTAGGGAGCGGGTTATACCTCTGCAGCCACAGCAGCTGGACAGTCACTGCTGGAGAGGAAGTGGTCTCAGGTAGGTAGTTTTGAGTTTTGTGGCAGAAACTGGTAACTCGGATTTGGGCCTCACACTAGCTTTCTGAGAGAGCAGGAACTCTCATCTCTCCCTACTCCCAGACAGCTACTGTGCTGTCAGCTAGCCTAGCCTTTCACCAGACCAAGGCAGCAGGGCAGGCTGGAGTTGTTGTCTCAGGGGCTAGGTATATGAGGCACTCCCTGCCTTCAGAGCAAGGAGAGAGCTGAAGTCACTGCTGGGGGAAAAGGGCCAGTAAGTGCGTTTTCTGAATACACCAAGGGGAGGCAATTTCAGAGACAAGGGAAGGAAAACGCTTTGTAGGGGGAGGAATATCTGTATATATTTTTTAAAAGAATGCAATGGCCTATTGTTCATGGTGGCTCACTACACACTACATTTCAAATATTCAGTAAATAGGGAACTACATTTTTAAATAGCTGTTTATTTAGAAGGTCATGCAGTTTCACCAACCGTTGCCATACAAGAGTTGCATTACTATTACAGAATGAACACCATGTTTTCTTTCGGAGAAAGATTATTCAAAGTTTTTCTTTTTGGCAGAGTATCAAGTTGCAAGAAGATGCTTCCTGTATAACTAGGGTTGCCAACTGTCACAGAATCATAGAATCATAGAATATCAAGGTTGGAAGGGACCTCAGGAGGTCATCTAGTCCAACCCCCTGCTCAAAGCAGGACCAATCCCCAATTAAATCATCCCAGCCAGGGCTTTGTCAAGCCTGACCTTAAAAACTTCTAAGGAAGGAGATTCTACCACCTCCCTAGGTAACGCATTCCAGTGTTTCACCACCCTCTTAGTGAAAATTTTTTTCCTAATATCCAACCTAAACCTCCCCCACTGCAACTTGAGACCATTAGTCCTCGTTCTGTCCTCTTCTACCACTGAGAATAGTCTAGAACCATCCTCTTTGGAACCACCTCTCAGGTAGTTGAAAGCAGCTATCAAATCCCCCCTCATTCTTCTCTTCTGCAGACTAAACAATCCCGGTTCTCTCAGCCTCTCCTCATAAGTGATGTGTTCCAGACCTCTAATCATTTTTGTTGCCCTTCGCTGGACTCTCTCCAATTTATCCACATCCTTCTTGTAGTGTGGGGCCCAAAACTGGACACAGTACTCCAGATGAGGCCTCACCAATGTCGAATAGAGGGGAACGATCACGTCCCTCGATCTGCTCGCTATGCCCCTACTTATACATCCCAAAATGCCATTGGCCTTCTTGGCAACAAGGGCACACTGCTGACTCATGTCCAGCTTCTCGTCCACTGTCACCCCTAGGTCCTTTTCCGCAGAACTGCTGCCTAGCCATTCGGTCCCTAGTCTGTAGCTGTGCATTGGGTTCTTCCGTCCTAAGTGCAGCACCCTTACTGAACCTCATCAGATTTCTTTTGGCCCAATCCTCCAATTTGTCTAGGTCCCTCTGTATCCTATCCCTGCCCTCCAGCGTATCTACCACTCCTCCCAGTTTAGTATCATCCGCAAATTTGCTGAGAGTGCAATCCACACCATCCTCCAGATCATTTATGAAGATATTGAACAAAACCGGCCCCAGGACCGACCCCTGGGGCACTCCACTTGACACCAGCTGCCAACTAGACATGGAGCCATTGATCACTACCCGTTGAGCCCGACAGTCTAGCCAACTTTCTACCCACCTTATAGTGCATTCATCCAGCCCATACTTCTTTAACTTGCTGACAAGAATACTGTGGGAGACCATGTCAAAACCTTTGCTAAAGTCAAGAAACAATACATCCACTACTTTCCCTTCATCCACAGAACCAGTAATCTCATCATAGAAGGTGATTAGATTAGTCAGGCATGACCTTCCCTTGGTGAATCCATGCTGACTGTTCCTGATCACTTTCCTCTCATGTAAGTGCTTCAGGATTGATTCTTTGAGGACCTGCTCCATGATTTTTCCGGGGACTGAGGTGTGGCTTACTGGCCTGTAGTTCCCAGGATCCTCCTTCTTTCCTTTTTTAAAGATTGGCACTACATTAGCCTTTTTCCAGTCATCCGGGACTTCCCCCGTTTGCCACGAGTTTTCAAAGATAATAGCCAATGGCTCTGCAATCACAGCTGCCAATTCCTTTAGCACTCTTGGATGCAACTCGTCCGGCCCCATGGACTCGTGCACGTCCAGCTTTTCTAAATAGTCCTAACCACCTCTTTCTCCACAGAGGGCTGGCCATCTACTCCCCATGCTGTGATGCCCAGTGCAGCAGTCTGGGAGCTGACCTTGTTAGTGAAGACAGAGGCAAAAAAAGCATTGAGTACATTAGCTTTTTCCACATCCTCTGTCACTAGGTTGGCTAATCACACAAACCCCAAATCCTTGCCCCGACCCCTGCCCTGAGGCCCGGCCCCTCCTCAAAGGCCCACCCGCTCCATCCCCCCCTACCTCCATCACTCGCTCTCCCCCACCCTTACTCACTTTCACCAGGCTGGGGCACGGTGCTGGGGTTTGGAGTGTGGGAGGGGGCTCCGGGCTGAGCCTTGGTCAGGGGCTTGGGGTACAGGAGGAGGTGTGGGCTCTGGGAGGGAATTTAGGTGCAAGAGGGGGCTCTGAGCTGGGGCAGGGGGTTGGCATGCACGAGGGGGTGCAGGATGTAGTCTCTGGCTGGGAGGTGCTTACCTTGGGTGGCTCCAGGTTAGCGGTGCAGCAGGCTAAGGCAGGCTCCCTGCCTGCCCTGGCCCCGCACCACTCCCGGCTGCCATGTCCGGCCCCTGGCGGGGAGCAGGGGGCTGCCCGCGCTTGCAAGCACTGTCCCTGCAGCTTCCCTTGGCTGCAGTTCCCAGCCAATGGGAGCTGTGGAGTAGGTGCTTGTGGCGTGGGCAGCATGCAGAGACCCCTTTCTCCCCCAGGGGCTGCAGCGAGGGACGTGCCAGCTGCTTCCGGGAGCAGTGTGGGGCTAGGGCAGGCAGAGAGCCTGCTTTAGCACCACTGTGCTGCTAGACTAAAATCTCCCATATTGGCTTCAGGAGCCTCCAAGAGATATGGCCTGATTCTGGGAGACTCCCGGCAAACCAAGGAGGATTGGCAACCCTATGTATAACCTAGGACCAATTGTTTCTAGATCTTATACTGAAAGAATTTTCTCTTTACTTACATTTACAAATGGAAGACTATTCATATTCAAAGATGGGTTTCAAATGCAGTGGGTGAGCATATGGTGACTACTGACTAGTAGTTCCTTAAAATTCAGAGGTCAATTTTTGTGTTGACGTGCACCGGGTGCATGAAGCTGCAATTTGGAAGCAAGAACCGATTCCCACAACTGAAGAAATGCTCCATGTCATGTAGCAACTGTTTCTACCAAGCTTGATTCAAAATGGGGTTTTCACTGACTCAAACTATTACCGCAGTCCAGAGGAATTGTTTTTACTAGTCCATGGGTAAGTCATCAGGGGTTTTACAGCAAGAAGCAGTTCTTCATCTGCTCTAGCAGTGCACCAGCACATTATAACAACATGTTTTGCAAGAGCATAATCGGAGCCAGAGCATAAGATGCCATAATAGCTTTGGACAAGGATAGCAACTTCAGATGTTTCTCTCCCTTCAAAAGGGGTCGAAGGGAGGAATCTTTAGGACACTAGAGAAGTACACATCTGTCGTCTCCAATTGTATTTTCCAGTGGGAGGAAAATAATGGAGCAGAAGTTATCTAGACTAATACCAGTGCCAACATGGAAAAGTGTGGGAAAGTGTCTTGACATTAGGATTTAGGACTCCAGTGACATCTCACTCTCTGCACAGGGGGTTTCTTTCAGAAAAAGACAAAGCAAAGTGCAGCTTCCTAACTGCTCAAATTCAGAGTCTTCTGAGACACCCGCAGTGCCCTGTGTCAGAACAAGGTGTGACTTCCATGGATTAAAAACAATTTCTAATTGGGAATGAAGGTGCCCAGCAGGAATGGTTTGGGAAAGTCCAGGGACTAACTAGCCCGCACTTAAATCTCCTCTCAAACGTCACCAAAATTGTACTACACTGAACAGCTAGCGGTTTCCAAAAAGTTACCGAGAGAAGACACTGAAGCCTACTCCATATGGGTAATGATGATGTCCCACCAAGCAGCTCTCAGGCAACTTCCACAGGTTTTCCTGGAGCCCATGAAATGCAGAGGAATCGGGAAAATATAACAGGCTACAAACCAGTAACTGGAGCTCATGAGATATACCCTGCTTTCCTCCCTCTCCCACATCTACACTCCTGGATACTGTGCCATACAAATCTCTGTTGAATTATTGTGTTCTTAGGCCAAGGACCTCACTTGGGACATGAAAACCATTTTCTGCCCAGCTCTGCTGTCAACCCTGCAACTAAGGTCTGGCTCATCCGGTCTCTTCCTTTAGACTACTGGTAGATGGCAGCAGAGAATGCCTTTCCCTATGATAGGTTTCGGAGTAGCAGCCGTGTTAGTCTGTATTCTCAAAAAGAAAAGGAGTACTAGTGGCACCTTAGAGACTAACCAATTTATTTGAGCATAAGCTTTCGTGAGCTACAGCTCACTTCATTGGATGCATAAAGTGGAAAGTACAGTGAGGAGATTTTATATACACACAGACCATGAAAAAATATACATTGTAAGGAGAGTGATCACTTAAGATGAGCTATTACCAGCAGGAGAGTGGGGTAGGGGGAGAGAAAACCGTTTGAAGTGATAATCAAGGTGGGCCATTTCCAGCACATTTCCAGGAGTTAACAAGAACGTCTGAGGAACGGGGGTGTTGGGGGGTGCGGTGGGGGGGAATAAACAAGGGGAAATAGTTTCACTTAGTATAATGACTCAACCACTCCCAGTCTCTATTAAAGCCTAAGTTAATTGTATCCAATTTGCAAATTAATTCCAATTCAGCAGTCTCTCGTTGGAGTCTGTTTTCAAAGTTTTTTTGTTGAAGGATAGTCACTTTGAGATCAGAAATCGAGTGACTAGAGAGATTGAAGTGTTCTCCGACTGGTTCCCTATGATCTTCAGGCCACAGGACTACATAGTCATAGATAATCTGTTGGAAAACAACAAAGCATGGTATAATGGGTTATTATTGTGTAAATTTGGGGTTAACACTGGACAAAGGCCCCAAGAATCAACTGCAGCCACCTTTTCAGTTTGGAACCTCACGTTTAGCCAAAAAGCAGCAGGAATTTTGGCTGCAAGCTGATCGCATGGTGGCCTGCATTCGCCATGTCACAGTACTGTCTTTGGACATTTATGGTATTTTATAGGGGCAGCATTGGCTTGTGCTGCTCCACCACACCCTGCTAGTAATGCCGTCATGTTGTCCAGACTGCTTTATTTGAGAGGTTTCTCTGCTGATATCGTAGAGAACCTCCATATCTGAAGGTCGTTCCACTATCTGCAACCCATGGACATGCTCAGTTCAGCGGGCAATGCATGCTTACGGGCAGTGGAAGGGAAAGTTGATAGCAGAAAAAGAAGATCTCACATGGATGATGTGGTATTCTGGGTGGATCAAAAGGACTGTTCATCCAAAGATTAGCAGAGGATCATACCGAAGGGCCACCATGGTTGCAAACTTCCAGTAACGAAGCTGCCATATAACAAGAAAATAAAGCAGACAAGAAAAAAAGCTGTTAAAAATATAAGCTTTTGCTTTAGTGCTACAGCCTCCAGTTCCTCCCTCTCAACTCATTCAGGCCACCCAAAGTGTCTGCTCCAGGTACCTTCCCCCACCCTCAGGACAGGCACCAGCCACAAAATGCAAAGAGCCAGGTTGAGGGACCATCTTGACAGAGTGACTCTTCTCAGGAGCGGGGTTAGTTCTGGGGTTTGTTGGTGCTAAGGAGGCACAGCTAGAGTGAAGGAGAGGCTTATGCAGTTTGATCTGCACGTGCTGTGCTTTGTGCTCATCCTGATCAATTCTGGTACTAGTTTCACAGCTGTGGGCCATGTGCCATGATGGAATAAGTGGGCCCAGAAAGCCAGATGTTAGTTAACATGACCCTGTCACTGTAGAACACTAAACAGTCAAACATGGTTTGAGGTTTTGGGTACAAAGATCTCAGCCTGCTCAGTTCAATGGCAACAGCTACCATTACAAAACTAAAACTTTATAACCTTTTGTTAGAGAGAAAGAGAACAGTTAATGCTTTACATTTTTAATTGCTTTAAGTGAGGTTTTAGTTTAACAATACCCCTTAAAAGTCCATTCGCTTTAGCTGTCGAGAGTTTTTAAATAAGGAATCACAGACTTGTCATTCATTTAGATCAGTGGCTCTCAACTTTTCCAGACTACTGTACCCCCAAGTTTCACCTTACTTAAAAACTACTTGCTTCCAAAATCAGACATAAACAATGAAGCTGATGTCTGGTGCAAACTCTTCCTTGCTACCTCACTACTAGAGAAACACAGGCTCCACGCTCGGTCTGACCAGCATCTATGAAACCTGGCAAACTTGTGCTAGCATTAGGGTGTTTAAGGCATTGATTTTAGCAGCCTTGCTGGTTCCAGGCTTATAGCAGTGTTGCAAAAGATGCAGTCTGGGCCAGCTAAGCTGGGCACTTATTAAACGTAAGGAAAAAAAAGAAGAAAAAAAAATGAAAGAAGAGAGGGAGCGACAGCACGATTCCACAGCTCACATTTCAGGTGTTGTTCAGGATTTAGCCAAAGCCAGTGGAAGTAGCGCTGTCATTGGTTTTCGCTCTCTGGCCCAAACTGGTCAGGATGCCTTTCAGGATCAGGACAATAAAGAACCAATGGTATCATGGTAGATTTTAGGGACCCAGGAGAAGTGGGGGTGGCAACCATGATGGTAACACTCGCTCCTTCCAGTCCACCCATCTCTACCCCAGCTTCATGATTCCCCCCAAAGTCTCGTAAGGACTCCAAAGAAGAGGGTGATGGATGGAATAGTCCATCCCCTCATTATTTTGTTGACCACTTACACCTAACTTCTGACACCCTGATTTTGGTCCACTGATTTCTGATTCCATTCGCCTTTGCTCACTACTTATGATCTTAACACAGTCGTTGGGTGGCGTCAGTAGACCTTTTCATCTGGACAAATTCAGTCCGTCTAACTGTTTGCTGACTTTTAGAAGCAATTTTTTGTAACAGGCTGGGTTGAACTTTTGTTACTTGGGGCAACTGAGAGAGCAAGCCTCTGCACAACAGCTCTGTCTCCTGCACACAAGTTTTACTGACGAGCGTAAGATGTCCATTTTCCATGCAGCGTAGCTGTGGGTGGGGGGAGGTCGTGGCCACAAAGGAAAGCGAAAGCGGCTGTGGAAATCCCTCTGAAATCGCTAAGAAAACTGGGATTTCCCCACAGAGACTCAAGGATTGCTGAGACAATTCTGTGTCTCCTTGAGACTGGAGGCCACCAGGGTCATGTCTGACAATAAAGGGTACAGGTCACACAGCTGTATCTTGAGGCTGCTTATGTCCTACAGACAAATGACTGGAGAATTTCCTCACATACAGCGAGATTGTTTTTTGGCTCAGGTTTCTAATCTAGAGCTCAGAATTACAATGCTAGTTTTGTAGAAGCATGTATATACTGTAGTTTGGGGTCTACAACCTTTGGCAAGTGGCCCAGCAGGGTAATCAGCTGGCGGGCCGGGAGACATTTAGTTTATGTTGACTGTCCGCAGCCACGGCCTCCCGCAGCTCCCAGTGGCTGCAGCTCCCCATTCCTGACCACTGGGAGCTACGGGGTGGGGTGGGGGAAGAGAGTGTGCCTGCAGACGGTCAACGTAAACAAAATGTCTCGTGGCCCGCCAGCAGATTACCCTGATGAGCCATGTGCCAAGGCTGCCACCCCCTGCTGTGGTTAATGCTTCTTCATCATTTTAGCTTCCTGCTCTGCTGTATAATACATTTTTGCAGGAGCTGTTTGTCATTTTGAAACCTGTAAGAGGAAGGGAGAATCTGTGCACCAAAACAAGACATCCAAATGTATTAAATTAGCTAACTAATTACAGTAAAGACAATGACAGGTTTCAGAGGAACAGCCGTGTTAGTCTGTATTCGCAAAAAGAAAAGGAGTACTTGTGGCACCTTAGAGACTAACCAATTTATTTGAGCATGAGCTTTCGTGAGCTACAGCTCACTTCATCAGATGTTTACCGTGGAAACTGCAGCAGACTTTATATACACACAGAGAATATGAAACAATACCTCCTCCCACCCCACTGTCCTGCTGGTAATAGCTTATCTAAAGTGATCAACAGGTGGGCCATTTCCAGCACAAATCCAGGTTTTCTCACCCTCCACCCCCACACACAAATTCACTCTCCTGCTGGTGCTAGCCCATCCAAAGTGACAACTCTTTACATAATCAAGTCGGGCTATTTCCTGCATAGATCCAGGTTTTCTAACATCCCCCCCACCCCCATACACACACAAACTCACTCTCCTGCTGGTAATAGCTCATCTAAACTGACCACTCTCCAAGTTTAAATCCAAGTTAAACCAGAACATCTGGGGGGGGGGTAGGAAAAAACAAGAGGAAACAGGCTACCTTGCATAATGACGTAGCCACTCCCAGTCTCTATTTAAGCCTAAATTAATAGTATCCAATTTGCAAATGAATTCCAATTCAGCAGTTTCTCGCTGGAGTCTGGATTTGAAGTTTTTTTGTTTTAAGATAGCGACCTTCATGTCTGTGATTGCGTGACCAGAGAGATTGAAGTGTTCTCTGACTGGTTTATAAATGTTAGAATTCTTGACATCTGATTTGTGTCCATTTATTCTTTTACGTAGAGACTGTCCAGTTTGACCAATGTACATGGCAGAGGGGCATTGCTGGCACATGATGGCATATGTGACGAAGTGGGACTGTTCTTAATGTTTCCTCTGAATAGTGTGGGGGTGCCTCAGTTTCCCCCAGGCAGTTCTTAAGTATCTAGGGGGTGGAGTAAGGGTGTATGATCATTGCAGAGCCCTAGAGGGCAGGTGTGTGCAGGGGCCTGGACACAGAGAATGGCCGACACCCTGTTTCCTGGCAACTGATGGCCTGGGCCCTTCCCCCCCTGCAAGGTGAGAGCTGAAGGGTTGGAGAACAAAGGAATCAGGTGACCACCTGGCCCGGGAAAGGAACAAAGCCCTGAGGAGGAGGGGCTGGAGGGGGTTTTCAGTTTGGGGCTGGCTGGGACATGGAGTGAAGTGCAGACGTGGTTGTCTGGCTCACTGCCCCCCAGAATGGACCCAGCTGAGGGGTCCCGTTCTCTGCACCTGCAAGCTCTGTTTTAGACCATGTTCCTGTCGTCTAATAAACCTTCTGTTTTACTGGCTGGCTGAGAGTCACGTCTGACTGCGAAGTTGGGGTGCAGGACCCTCTGGCTTCCCCAGGAGCGCCGCCTGAGCGGACTCGCTGTGGGAAGCGCACGGAGAGGCAGAGGATGCTGAATGCTCCGAGGTCAGACCCAGGAAGGTGGAAGCTGTGTGAGCTGTGTGTCCTGAAGACAGGCTGCTCACAGAAAGGCGACTACCCCAGAGTCCTGACTGGCTTCATGGGGAGCAGTTCCAGAGCATCGCCCAGGGACTCCGTGACAACTGGTGGCAGCGGTGGGATGTACTGCACCCCGTGGATGGTGCTTCCTGCAGTAAGTGACTGGGGAGCAGTAACACGAAGGGGGATTGCTGAGGACTAGGCCTGCTGAAGGCTCAGAGAGGAGCGGTTTCGGGGGGCGGTTAACCCCTGGGAGTGTGTGACCAGCGAGAAGGACTGTGCAGTAGCAGGGTTCCCCTGGGGATTGCAGCGAGCAGTCCAAGGGGCGGAGGAGTCTGCAGCTCGACCCTGGCAAAGAGGTGGTGACCTCGAGAAGGGCTGGCACACTAGGGGTTCTCCCTGGAAACCGTGGGGAGCTGAGAACACACGGGCCTGTGAGTCCACGACAACTTGGGAGGAGCGGAGTGACGGCCTGTCACTGTCTCCTTAAGAAGGACATTGTAACCCTGTGCAAACAGAGAGGGTTGAGCGTTGGAAAGTTCACCAAAGCAGAGTTAATCGTGCAGCTGGAGGAGGATGACCGCTCTAAGGAACAGATTCCTGACCCCAACTGGGGCTATAGCAGGATCTGGGAGCAGCTGGAGCGGGAGCCAGGCATCGCCAAGACTCCTGTCCCCGACCAGACGGGGGTATTCACGATCGGGTTCCCCCTCGGGGGATCGGAGACGGACGGGATTGGAGCTGAGTCCGAGAGAGCAAGAGGACCCTGGGAGACAGCGAGAGCCCGAGAAAGAGCTGCAGAAGCAGCAGCAGCATGAACTGGCGGTGGGGGAGCGGAGAGGCATAGGGGACCCCTCAGGGGTGAGTGGGGATAGACCCCGGGGGGCCAGTTCCGCAGGGAACCTCGAGACTAAATTGCTGCCCCTGGTTAAGGAGGGGGGGCTGTGGATGCCCACCTCACTGCCTTTGAGCAGGCTGGCGATTTGAACCAAGGCGACCCTGCGGAAAAGCCCCGGTGTCTAGCTCCCTTGCTGGGTCCCAAGGCCATAGACTCCGTCAGCCAGGTGGTTGGGGATGTGGACAGGCTCCCACTCCTGACCCCAACCTATATGTCTGTGTGGAGTTTCCTGGGGCCAGGCCCCCCGGACCTCCAGTGGGAGCAGAAGGTGATGGTCAATGGGGAGACATTCTTGGGGTGGCCAAAGGGCATGGGCTGCATAAACCTTCCCACATGCGGCCTGCGAGTGCTATCGACCACCCCTGACCTAAGGGAGGGCGTGAAACTGGAAGGGCCTGGTGTAACTCCTACCAAGGAATGGGAGAGATGCTGGGGCATCCATGGGAATGTTGGTGGCTTCGAACTTCCCCAGGTCACCGGCTAAAGTGACCCCGCTCAGTTCGATCTCGAAGGGGGGAGAGATGTGACGAAGTGGGACTGTTCTTAATGTTTCCTCTGAATAGTGTGGGGGTGCCTCAGTTTCCCCCAGGCAGTTCTTAAGTATCTAGGGGGTGGAGTAAGGGTGTATGATCATTGCAGAGCCCTAGAGGGCAGGTGTGTGCAGGGGCCTGGACACAGAGAATGGCTGACACCCTGTTTCCTGGCAACTGATGGCCTGGGCCCTTCCCCCCCTGCAAGGTGAGAGCTGAAGGGTTGGAGAACAAAGGAATCAGGTGACCACCTGGCCCGGGAAAGGAACAAAGCCCTGAGGAGGAGGGGCTGGAGGGGGTTTTCAGTTTGGGGCTGGCTGGGACATGGAGTGAAGTGCAGACGTGGTTGTCTGGCTCACTGCCCCCCAGAATGGACCCAGCTGAGGGGTCCCGTTCTCTGCACCTGCAAGCTCTGTTTTAGACCATGTTCCTGTCGTCTAATAAACCTTCTGTTTTACTGGCTGGCTGAGAGTCACGTCTGACTGCGAAGTTGGGGTGCAGGACCCTCTGGCTTCCCCAGGAGCGCCGCCTGAGCGGACTCGCTGTGGGAAGCGCACGGAGAGGCAGAGGATGCTGAATGCTCCGAGGTCAGACCCAGGAAGGTGGAAGCTGTGTGAGCTGTGTGTCCTGAAGACAGGCTGCTCACAGAAAGGCGACTACCCCAGAGTCCTGACTGGCTTCATGGGGAGCAGTTCCAGAGCATCGCCCAGGGACTCCGTGACACCTTGCTGGCACATGATGGCATATATCACATTGGTGGATGTGCAGGTGAACGAGCCTCTGATAGTGTGGCTGATGTTATTAGGCCCTGTGATGGTGTCCCCTGAATAGATATGTGGGCACAATTGGCAACGGGCTTTGTTGCAAGGATAAGTTCCTGGGTTAGTGGTTCTGTTGTGTGGTATGTGGTTGTTGGTGAGTATTTGCTTCAGGTTGCGGGGCTGTCTGTAGGCAAGGACTGGCCTGTCTCCCAAGACTTGTGAGAGTGTTGGGTCATCCTTTAGGATAGGTTGTAGATCCTTAATAATGCGTTGGAGGGGTTTTAGTTGGGGGCTGAAGGTGACCGCTAGTGGCGTTCTGTTATTTTCTTTGTTAGGCCTGTCCTGTAGTAGGTAACTTCTGGGAACTCTTCTGGCTCTATCAATCTGTTTCTTTACTTCTGCAGGTGGGTATTGTAGTTGTAAGAAAGCTTGACAGAGATCTTGTAGGTGTTTGTCTCTGTCTGAGGGGTTGGAGCAAATGCGGTTGTATCGCAGAGCTTGGCTGTAGACGATGGATCGTGTGGTGTGGTCAGGGTGAAAGCTGGAGGCATGCAGGTAGGAATAGCGGTCAGTAGGTTGACCCAACACTCTCACAAGTCTTGGGAGACAGGCCAGTCCTTGCCTACAGACAGCCCCGCAACCTGAAGCAAATACTCACCAACAACCACATACCACACAACAGAACCACTAGCCCATCCGAAGTGATAACTCTTTACATAATCAAGTCGGGCTATTTCCTGCATAGATCCAGGTTTTCTCACATCCCCCCCACCCCCATACACACACAAACTCACTCTCCTGCTGGTAATAGCTCATCTAAACTGACCACTCTCCAAGTTTAAATCCAAGTTAAACCAGAACATCGGGGGGGGGGGGGTAGGAAAAAACAAGAGGAAACAGGCTACCTTGCATAATGACGTAGCCACTCCCAGTCTCTATTTAAGCCTAAATTAATAGTATCCAATTTGCAAATGAATTCCAATTCAGCAGTTTCTTGCTGGAGTCTGGATTTGAAGTTTTTTTGTTTTAAGATAGCGACCTTCATGTCTGTGATTGCGTGACCAGAGAGATTGAAGTGTTCTCCGACTGGTTTATGAATGTTATAATTCTTGACATCTGATTTGTGTCCATTTATTCTTTTACGTAGGAGAGTGAATTTGTGTGGGGGGGTGGAGGGTGAGAAAACCTGGATTTGTGCTGGAAATGGCCCACCTGTTGATCACTTTAGATAAGCTATTACCAGCAGGACAGTGGGGTGGGAGGAGGTATTGTTTCATATTCTCTGTGTGTATATAAAGTCTGCTGCAGTTTCCACGGTAAACATCTGATGAAGTGAGCTGTAGCTCACGAAAGCTCATGCTCAAATAAATTGGTTAGTCTCTAAGGTGCCACAAGTACTCCTTTTCTTTTTGCGAATACAGACTAACACGGCTGTTCCTCTGTAACCCAGGAACTTATCCTTGCAACAAAGCCCGTTGCCAATTGTGCCCACATATCTATTCAGGGGACACCATCACAGGGCCTAATAACATCAGCCACACTATCAGAGGCTCGTTCACCTGCACATCCACCAATGTGATATATGCCATCATGTGCCAGCAATGCCCCTCTGCCATGTACATTGGTCAAACTGGACAGTCTCTACGTAAAAGAATAAATGGACACAATTCAGATGTCAAGAATTATAACATTCATAAACCAGTCGGAGAACACTTCAATCTCTCTGGTCACGCAATCACAGACATGAAGGTCGCTATCTTAAAACAAAAAAACTTCAAATCCAGACTCCAGCGAGAAACTGCTGAATTGGAATTCATTTGCAAATTGGATACTATTAATTTAGGCTTAAATAGAGACTGGGAGTGGCTACGTCATTATGCAAGGTAGCCTGTTTCCTCTTGTTTTTTCCTACCCCCCTCCCCAGATGTTCTGGTTTAACTTGGATTTAAACTTGGAGAGTGGTCAGTTTAGATGAGCTATTACCAGCAGGAGAGTGAGTTTGTGTGTGTATGGGGGTGGGGGGGATGTGAGAAAACCTGGATCTATGCAGGAAATAGCCCGACTTGATTATGTAAAGAGTTGTCACTTTGGATGGGCTAGCACCAGCAGGAGAGTGAATTTGTGTGTGGGGGTGGAGGGTGAGAAAACCTGGATTTGTGCTGGAAATGGCCCACCTGTTGATCACTTTAGATAAGCTATTACCAGCAGGACAGTGGGGTGGGAGGAGGTATTGTTTCATATTCTCTGTGTGTATATAAAGTCTGCTGCAGTTTCCACGGTATGCATCTGATGAAGTGAGCTGTAGCTCACGAAAGCTCATGCTCAAATAAATTGGTTAGTCTCTAAGGTGCCACAAGTACTCCTTTTCTTTTTTAGTAAAGACAATGTTTGCCATTTGGTTGCCCTTCGAATGACTCCAGTTTCTGCACAGTGGTAAAACAAGAGAATGCCTTTGGAGCACCAGTTGTCCACTGGAACACGTGGTAATAATGAAAATCACACTGTTATAGATAAAGTGGATGCACCTTGTTATTTACACAGGTTGTTAATGGAACCACGTTGTCACCTGATGTACTGAGAAAGTCATTATTCAGAATGTAAATATACAGATTTCTTAACCTCAGTGCAGTTGTTAATCTATGGCAGATGACCAGAAAACAGACCTCACTCACTTCCACGATACTGCTTCCACCTCTGGGATGGTCTCTGCCACCAGAGCTGTGTTCTCTTCCAGACAGAGGGGCAGACCCTTAGTGGATATGGATTGTCCTTGCTCCATTGACAACAATACATCTCCAACAATTTACAGCAGTTGAGGATCTACCCCAGACTACCTTACAGACCTGTGCAGTTCAGAATGCTAAACTGATGGGCCATAAAAGGCCCTTCCATGTGTTTTTGCTGTGCAGTTCATGAGTTCTAAGTCCATGCTCATGAAGAAGATGCTAAATGAAAGTAGTGAATTTACCTTGGATAGGGATAGATTATGGCTAAATGATGCCTAGTTCTACCTACAAACTTTGGCATATCTTTGCCAGACTCTCCCTTTCAGTCTGGTCCCCTAACACCGGAGCAGTTCTTAGTCATTCAGAGCAGGTGGAGGACATGAGCTTCAAAAGGCAAACTTGCATCAGGAGTGAAGGGGCCATCTTCTAAGAACAGCCCTTTGATCTGTTATTTTAATGCGGATCTAAGAAACAAACCTTTTGAAGGAATCAGTATTGAAATAGTTGCAGTGATGCAAGACCCATTTTAGAACATGAGTCATGTTTTTATCACGTGGGCCTCAGTTATTAAGTTCCCAGGTGGCATACTTTAGAAATGCTTCACGCTCATCAATCAATGTTTGAACAAACACCATCATGACGTAGCTGCGGACCTGATCCAAAGGCAGTGGAAAGGCTCACGGTGACTTCAGTGGGATATTGATCATGGCCTAATTATGTACTCTTGTTTCACAGATGGTGAGATTCAAAAAGGGACATGAGGGCCTAATTACTCAGCACCTGCAGCTCCCACTGACTTCAGGTGGAAGTTTTGGGTACTCAGCACCTCTGAAAAATCACACTTTAAGCAACTTTCCAAGGTGCATTTTGAAAGTTGATCCGGAATAAACACGTCATGGAAATAAAGAAGATGACGGTGACATACTTACAAGCCAAATTCTGCCCTTGGATTAATTTGTGTAGTTTCCATTAACTTCAAAGGAAGTCCTGGGCACATTTCTGAAGGCAGATTTCGGCCTTTCAAATCCCTGTAGCTATAATACTGCTGTATTAGCTGAACACTCACTGAGGAATCACCTTTAATTTTATTCACATGTTGTGCTTCTTCCATCAAGTGACAGTAATATTTCTTTTAAAAGAAGACAGCACAATAGAGCTTGGCTGGGCATTTTCCATTCTATGCTCCCCAGTCTTGGCAAGAAGCTATCTGATTTTACGTGTTCTGTGATTTTTAGCTGTGTTAGCTGAAACTGGTGCGACCCAAAGTTTAGTTTGAACTAATTTTAACAAAAGGCAAAGAGTACGAGATTGTGCTGCAATGGGGGTGGGGGGGGGGGGAGTAAGAGCATTCTAGGCAATTATAAATAAAAACCATCTCAATTTGCCCTTTTCCTACCCAGAAAAAGAGAAGCCCACCCACCCACTCACCCACCCACACAAAGAAGTCTTGTTCAAAGACCCTATTCACTTCTGAATACAAATTGTCTTGTGGGAAGTGGAAATGAACTAGTACCAAGAGGATGAAGGCAGGGGATTTCTGGGGCCGGGCAGCGGGGGAGAAAGAGAGAGAAGCAGAGTGCAAGTGAGCCCTTGTCTACACTACCACTTACTTCAGTATAACTTATGTCACTCGGGGGTGTGAATAATCATTGGTGTGGACAGCCCTATGTTGGCAGGAGAGCTTCTCCTGCCAATGTAGTTACTACCTCTCACAGAGGTGGAGTTATGATGCCGACGGGAGAGCTCTTTCCCATGGCATAGAGCATTTTCCTCAGACGTGCTATAGACAAGGCCCTACTGTAGACTAGCCCAGAGTTTGAAGCTGAAAGTCAGAGGCGTAAGTAAGTGCCAAGAGTACTAGGCAGCAGATGCAAAAGCATATTCAGAATTAAAACCTAGACTAGAAGTTAAAGGTTCTTAAGATTTTGTTCAGCAGAACCTGAAGAATGACAACTCAGTAATTAAGGGTAACTTTGTTTCTCACTAAGGTCAGAGAAAGGCATCTCCATACTTTAAGAGAATTATTTAGGACATTTAAGGGTACTTCTGTTCCTGCAGAATCAAGGACCAAATCATGAGGAGGAAAGCCATCTTTTGAGAACCCAAATCAGTAGAAGATGAACCAAACCAAGCCAGACTTAAGTGGAGGCTCCTGTTCTGTACGTCCAACCAGCTGTCTTGCCTTGTACCTGGAACTAGAGACTTAATATTAAAAGCCTAGGTGAAGTAATAGCTAGGACTTTCTATCATCATATCCATCTAAGAAGCCTTTAAAATACAAAAACTAATCTGAAAGCTCCTGTAGCCTACAAGAGAAAAGAAGAACAAACAGTTCAGTAACTTAAAAGTTTAACATCTTACTTAAATAAGGCATTGAAACATTTGTCTAGGTTGACCCTTTTTGTGTCTGCAGCTGACAATGAACACTGCTAACTGAATGGAAAAGGAGACCTGTCATCTGCCTTTCAGTACAACCTAATATGAACTACAGAATTGCAGGGTGTTCTGTTGTGACCTGCTTTTAACAGCTAGCAAAAAAGTATAATTTAGTTTATTACATGGGTGGAAACCTGAGTCCTCAGTCTTAAGCTTTACTGAATGTTAATTCGTTTGGACTTTGTCCTGTTGGAAGTAATCAGCCTTTTGATAACACTAGTCAAAATTTTAATACTTTGTTTAATGTGGGTTCCAAGTGACTAATAGTTCCATAAAAGGAAACATAGGGCACTGGGCAACTCCTCCTGGCTAACAGTATTGTAATTCTGGCAGTAGCCACATCCAGCTATCCTCTGCCAATGAGGGGTTCCAGCAATTAATGGAAGTGGTGGAGATATGAAGGTAAATGGAAAGAGAATAGGAGGTTTGAGGGAACCACATATACACAAAAATCCTCCCTGTCTCATAACACAAGAGCAAGGGTTCAGTTGAAGTTAAAACGTAGGAAATTAAAAGTCTAGAAGAGGAAATACTTCTTCACACATGTAATTAGACTGTGGACTTCACTGAGGCCAAGAACATAACGAGGTTCAGAAAGGGATTAGCCATTTATATCGATATCAAGAATATCCAGAGTTATAATCAATGCGAACAAAAATGTTGCTGAAGCAATATTAAACTTGTGTTTGAGAGTTTAAGCCCTTCTCCAAATATTAGATCCCAGGATGAGACCTAATATGGGGTGTGGGGGACGGGGAGGGAGGAGGAGAGGAGATGATTGTTTCACGCCTGCATACTGGGGGCCTCTTACACCTTCTTGTCCTCTGAAGCATCTGGGGCCAGCCACTGCCAGAGACAAGATACTGGCCTAGATGGACCTTGGATCTGAGCCAGTCTTGCAATTCCTATGATCATCTGCACCCATTTAGCCCCGGTGATGATATACTTTAATTTCTAATACTGAGGTGCAATTCTTACCACATATAAAATGGTAAATCTAGGGCAGGGGGAGGGAAGAGTTTTTGGATGGAAACTAGCATGCCTAAGTCAGCCGGCACATAGAGCCAGGGCCTGCCAATATAAAACTAACTAAATAATAAAATCATAAATGATCAGATCCTTGGATTGAGAGGAATAGGTAAGGATTTCTTCTAACTGGGAAAATGAAACTAGCACAGACTTGCTTATCTACGGGGAAGAAAACCAGGCTGTTGAAAGATAGATGGGGTTTTCTGATGTGGGAATTCCCACCTACAGACTTATAGACTAAGTGAAAATGCCCTACAAATAGCAGTCCAGAAGCTCCCTCTGAACCCCACACCACATCTACTTGCCTCCAAGTGAGCAGCAAGTGGAAGAGGAGCAGCAGCAGCTGAACATGAAGTCTCTTATTCGTCTCTCACTCCTGCTTCTTCTGGCTGCAGTTCTGGTGCAAGGTACAGTAGCATTTCCCTTGGCACAGCTTGATCTTTATATTATTCCTGCAAACTTTCATTGCTCTTCACTCCTCTTTCCTGTAATGTCTTAAAACTATCAACTATCTCAAACCCTTAGCACAAAACCCCTTGTTAAACGCTTTGCAGTCTCTTACAAGTGTTATGTTAGAGATCAAACCTGCTAACAGCTGCTCAGACACAGTATCAGGAAATACTTAAGGCAGTAAATAAGAGGCAGCTGTTGGCTTTTTGTAATTGGCAATGCAAAACAAGCTACAAACAGGAAAAAATTCACTCGTTTTGTACAATCTTATTTTGTTACTTAAAGTGGTTTCTCCCCTCCCCTTCTGGAAACTGGTCTCTCCCAGCAGAAAAGGTCTGATTTGTCAAGCAAAGTGTAAATTAATGCTCAGCTTATGGTAATATAGATGCTCTTCACTACAGAGATATAATTTTATTATCCATGATCACGGAAAGGGAAAGTATAGGATTAACACCACCAGCTCCATGCAGGTGCTGTTGTGCAAATGTCTCCGACGCCGCCACGATCATGCCGAACTTTCATTTATTGAGGCAGTGGTTGAAATGTTATTTGGAACCACCTCTGCTGGAAATGAAAGGGTTAAATACTGCTTAACAAGTGATTCTGGCTCAGCTTCTCAAAGGTATTTAGGTTCCTAACTTCCACTGATTTCAATTATTTGATTTCCTGAATACATTTGAAGAACCGGCTCTCTCCGCCCTGATCTGTCAGAAGACAATTCAGACACAGGCAATAAGCCCCCCTTCCCCGAAAATCTATTATTTTATTTCACCTCTCACATCTGCTAAACTTACACTGACTTTGGTGGAGTTACACCAGCGTAAGAGAAAGGAGAATTTGGCCCAGTAGTTTTATCATAATAAACAATGCTGTGCTCAAATGTATTTATATGTCCGTATTCTTTATGTCATCGTAGGAATGCCAACCTCCAGCAGAGGACGCTGTCTTTGTGTGACAGCTGGTGCACCTGCAATCCACCCAAAACATATTGCAAAGGTTGAAATATATGGGCAAAGCAGCAGCTGTCAGCAAGTCGAAGTGATGTAAGTGCACAATTAATACTGTGCAGCGCACGGTATTTTAGTATTTATTCGGTCATGTCCCATTTCATGCTAAGTCATCTTTTCTCCTGACAGCATCACACTGAAAGGGAGCGGGCAAAGAAAATGTCTGAACAGCACATCCAAGCTAGCATCACGCATGATACAGGTAAGTCATAAGGATGCCTCCTCTGCCCTGGCTTTTTCTAGAATGCTCCACTTTGAGGTTTTTCGATGCAAGTTGTAGGGAATGCAACTTTGGGATTTGAGGAAATATTTTACTTTAGTCTGTACTAAACTCTTTATAACTCCAACATTAGACATTTGAAAGACAAGTCTCAGAACCTGTTATCAGTCTACTACATATCTTTAGCAGCTGCGTTTCCTGGATCTCAAAACCCTTGGATTGACAGCACTGACATTCTGATATTGGGAGATACCGTTGGATGAGAGGATCCCCTTTCAGCACAGTGTACAGGAGTCCTGAAAACACTGGGTTTAAACCCCTTTTTCTTAAATCACGGAGTCATCATTGTGTGGCTTTGTTTCTGGGTCTTTAAATCAAATATATCAAGATGCTCATTCTGAAGGGGAATTGTGGTACATGCCTGGTCAAGATCTTATGAGCCCTTAATTTTAAAAAAGCCTAGCTTACATGCATTGTATTTACATATTAGACGCAATGAGGAAGTGGATTCTCTGCCTACATGAAGTATTATCATTGACATGAGAGGCAGCAAGATCAGGGCCTAGAGTTTAATTTGTCACCCCTTAGTAGAGACCCATAATATTGGTGTAGAACAAATGCACAATGTAACCCTTTACAAAATGCACTGAAATGATTTCCATTATGCTCAGAAGCATAGAAGAAGAAAAAATATTGATGGATAAGTGACTCCAGTAGGAAACTAATCCTTTGGGAGATGGTGAAGCCCAAGTATAGGAATACAGTATGGGGTAGTGGAATAAGCTTGTTTAAATAATAATTGCATGCCCTAAACTAGAGCACATGCAGAAACACAGTGATGGCTCTTTCCAAAGGTCACCTTACCAAACAGCTGTTCAGAAACAAACTGTCAGGTGCACTGAAGTTAATTCCAATAGGAAGTTGACCTGATAGCCGAGAATTGTTAAATGAATAGATGGACTGTGCATAGCTCAACTCTAATTTAACTTTATAGAAGAGCCAGGCCTGTGGAAACATACATGGTTACTAGGTTAACCATTTAACAGACTCCTGTAATGGAGTCCGAATAGCAGATATGAGGCTTTCAGTCCTGGGCGCTTGAAAGTTTTCTGACTGGGAAGGGAAATCTGATCATGAATGTGGCCCACGTGTAGTTGTGTGTGTTTCTGGTTTGGCATTGTCTGCCTGCCTGCTGCTTGCTCTTGTGAGCATTTGTGGGTTTTGTGGTGCATCATGCTTCCAGTTCACTGACGCAAAGTTTTCAAGTGAAGCAGTGTCTTCTGTTGGTTACAGTGGGGTCCTGAGAATCAAGACTGTTGGGTTCTATTCCCAGTGCTGCTACCTAGTGACTGTAAACCATATTCTGACACATTTACACCCAGCAAGTATTACACTAATCCAGAAGTAGTCCCATTGACTTCAATAGAATAAGGTGCTATTCAGCATAAGTAAGGGTACCAGAATCTGGTCCTGTGTGGCATAGTATAAGGTGCTCAACCTCTATGACTCAGTTTCCCCACCTGTAAAGTGGGGGCATGGATACTTTGCTACCTTTGTAATGCACTTTGCTATCATGGCGATGCAATAATGGAACATAGTTTCCACTGCACTTGAAGGAGGCCAGACCAGAGAACTGACAGTATTTTTCCCCTTTCCAGAAATTCTTGAAGAGAAATAACTAACAGCAGAAACCAGAAAGGAAGACTGTGCAAAACTACTAGTGGACATGACTGCTCATGCCATTTACCTGCTCACATCTGAAGCGAGCACCCAGCAAGCCTGACTGTTCACTGGAGTGCTATTTCATAGCTTCTAGCCATGCAAGAACATCATGATGTGTGATCAGCCCCACAGAAGATAAAATATCTGCATCTGTTTTTCTGTGTGTCAACATCTGTCAGCATTCTTCACACTGGGTTATTTCAACTGCTGTTGTTAGCCTTGTCAGGCCTTTTGGTATCAGGGACTTGACCTCAGCCAAAGAGGATTTGCTAGGACATGAAAAAAAAGTTGGTCCTCTCTGATATGCTTAAATATGCATTTACTTTAGAGATGCTGTAGAACCCTATCCCAAAGAAACCAGCTGAGTCTTTTGGGTAAATCATTCATATTCTATGAATATTCAGGAAGAGCATTCTGCTTTTTAAAAAGTATGCAAGGGAAACCCACATTTAGATAAAAATATGCTTGATACAAACTAACAAAAGCCAGGAAACTCCAGATCAGAGTTTTAACCCTAGCTTTAACTCAAAGTGCTGGTTTGTTTGTTTCACAAGGGAGTTTAAGAGGGATTGTCACCCTCCATTTTCAGATTTTTATCCTCTATCAGTTTGTATCATACTGATTGTAACATTGAGACATAATTTGTCATGAATAGTAAGTATCGATGTACAATCATTTCAAAAGACATACTTTGAAATACATAAAGGCACATTTTGTTTTTTGTCTGACTAGATTTTTTTTTTAAACATTGAAATAATATCTTGAATTTGTACAAGTGTTTTGTAAATAAATAGATTTGTTGGATACAAGTATTGCTTTTTTTTCTTCTAAGGAAAAAATACATATCTCCCCCAAACACACTATGAATAATATTACTGGACCCATTTTGGCACAGACCCTCAGCTGATGTAAGTCAACTTAGCACCACTGATTTCAACACAGTCGTGTTTGCATGGGCTGAGGGACTCGTCCTGTATAACAAAGCCCTGCCCTTCCCAAAGAACGCCTACAGGAGCATGCTGCAACTTACCCCTGCACTTCAGGGGCTCACAGTTCTCATGGGAGCAATATTATCAACCCCAAAGTTTAAAAATCATGAGTTAGGATCCCCCACACACAAGAAATAGGTTTTGTATATATATAAAGCTAGGGGAGTTAAGCTAATAACATTTTGTTACTTCAGTAAACTGAACTCATTGTGCACACCACTGGCTCCTTATCCCTCTATTCTCACCCACAATCACCATGTGTACCATCCTCCTGTACTTCAAGGACTCTCTATAACCAGCCCCCACCCCATGCCAGGGACTCCATTTGCCCCTGTAGCAGGGCTCACACACCCTCAGAGCACCCCTTGCATCCGTGCAGGATGTTGCTGCCACCTTTGGCTCCAGCACCTCCTGCCAGCTGCCTGCCTCCAGGCCCAGGTCTTCTGCAGCTCAGCCCTTTGGCCATATCACTTAAGTTCAGACCCCTTCCAAGGTATCATAAACAAGTCCAAACAGAACTGAATAGTTCTCCTACCCTTCTGGGCTACCAAAATCCTTACAAACTGTACCTCAGGACTTCCCTTGCAGGAGCCTATACCACCCCCATATTCCCTGTTGTCTCTGTATCCTAACCCTGAACTCCCCTCAGCTGAAAAAGCCAGTCTCCTCTACAAACCAACCACCTTCAGTCTACTTATTATGGCTTAGCTCTGCTCCCTCTGGCCAGGAGTCAGGTAGTGACTCACCTCCCCAGCTGCAGAGCAGGACTAATTGGGTACCTGTGCTACTCTTGCAGATGATGGGGGTTCAGTCCTATCACAGCCCCACCCCCTCCCCAGACACTGTTGCTCCCTATTCCTCGTACATACCAGTAGTTCTGTGTGCCCCCTCCCTGATTCCTCCCCATGCTGCAGGTTCTGGGTGGCCACCTACTGGGGTCTGTGTACCCTAGTCTCTTATTTCTATCAGACAGGTGTCACAATTTACAGGGTGTGTGCTCTGTGTCTCCAGCTTTCATAGAAAGAGAAAAGGAGTACTTGTGGCACCTTAGTCTCTAAGGTGCCACAAGTCCTCCTTTTCTTTTTGCGAATACAGACTAACACGGCTGCTACTCTGAAAGCTTTCATACAGTCTTTCTGGGAGCATCACCTTTGTTCTAGGCCCTAGACCTTCACTTTTCGCACTGGTGAGTTCTGCACCTCCGCTACCCCAACACTGGGACCTCTGGCTTCTCAGCATGGCTCTTCCGCCAGTCCAAGCGAGTTTAGACCCCTGGGAGAGACTTCACCGCTTTGAGGAGTGACACAGCCAGCAGGACAGCCCTTCAAAACAAGCCAGCATTTATCAGTCAACTGGAACACAATATTTAAGGGTCCTCAGGTTACCATGGAAAAGCAAAATTTAACTGAGAGCCCATGTTTGCAAAATTACCCACCCTCTCTTCCAAAGCCTCCTGGATTTCATCTGTCTCTCTGCCCTAGGTAGCAGCAGCAGCAACCATATATTCCCTTGTAGGCCTTTATAGTATGTCCACATGTAGGCTTTTCTTTCAAGTTGCATGCATGTTGTGTTCACATGTTCTGCTTTCCTTGGCTCCAGGTGTTATCTGGTTGTTTGTATTCCATTATACCTCTGAGGCAACTCCTTTGATACTTTGACAGTTAATTCACACCAACCCACCCATGTCTAAGTAACACCAACACCCTTATTTCCCTGCCACATGGGAAAATTAACTCCTTCACAACCAGTGGGTAGCAATACAAAGTGAGAGGGGGAAACTGAGTCATGCATCGCTTCATAAAATTATCACAGAAATGTCCATAGTCTCTGTAATAGGCCATTCAAAATGTCAACATTCTAAAGTGAGATGGGGATATTATGCTGGAAGGTGTTAATTGCTGCCATTAAGGGATATATAGACAATTTGAGGTGTTTGAAGCTGATGAGACTACTAACCAGATATCAGGGGTTCCACATGTCCCCCATTTTCCCCTTCCAGTTTTCACCAAAAGCAGTTTTCTCCCCTTTGATGCTGAGAACATTCTCAGAAATTTAGGAATTGGTTGGATGTAGATTTCAAAAGTGATTGCACTGTAGATAGAGCAATGCCCTTGTGGTGAGTGTAGGGCCTCACAAGCTTGGCCAAAAAGATTAGTCATGTTTGGTCTGTCTTCTGATTTTTGAACTCCATCAACCAAAGGGGGAGTGATGTTGAGCAAGCCGTGAGTGAGCTAAGTCCTTGTCATATGGATTCTAGCTCATTTTGTTTCTCCAGAACCCAGACCTAACATGACCTGACACAAAGCCAGTAGATCTTTAATGTCAATAAAATTACACAGATTTGTATCAAGTGTCGCAAATTTGTATGAAGTGCTGCCTCAGGGTGCTCTCGGATTCTCCTCAGACCCCAAAATGGCAGTTAATTCTGTGCCCCTCAGCTCCACCTGCTGGACTCATCGCCAAGAACTCCTGGTATTGCTAAGTAACTTTCATTTTTGGGTCCCATGTTCCTGCATCAACCAAGTGTTATGCTTATAAGAAGCGCACGGGATTTTTTTCAGGGGAAAAGGCAAAACGCCATGTTTATTGAAGATACAACAATTAGCATGAGCTTTTGTGGGTGAATACCCACTTCGTCGGATGCATGTAGTGGAAATTTCCAGAGGCAGGTATAAATATGCAAACAAGAATCAGGCTAGGGATAACGAAGTTAGTTCAGTCAGGGAGGATGAACGAAGTGGGTATTCACTCATGAAAGCTCATGCTCTAATAGGTCTGTTAGTCTATAAGGTGCCACAGGACTCTTTGCCGCTTTTACAGATCCAGACTAACATGGCTACCCCTCTGATGCTTAACAATTAGCATATGCATTTAATTACACCACACACACACACACTGTCCCGCCAGTCGATGTTATAGTTACCAGTTTAGAGTCCGGATCAACCTAGTGGCCAGCTAGATTGATCACTGGTAAGGAGGAGCCGGGTTCTGTCGGTCGTGACAGGATGCTCTGGGGAAGTCTTGGCAGGACGAACCCAAAGATTTATGGCAAGAACCCTGTTTATATAGTGATTTTTTTTTATTGGGACCAATGAGTTTTGCACCGTTATGCTGTAATTCATTGTTTGATGAATGCTTGTTTTTAAAAAAAATTTATTTTTTTATTTTGTTTTTTTATTAAGTTTTTTTAGGGAGTTCTTTTATGCTGGTTTTGATTACAGCTATTTTGTTTCCATTGATAGATGCCTGTTTTATTTTTAGAGTTGTTAATTTGCCCTTTTTTTACATTTTAATAGGGGTGTGTTACAGCCTCCTGGCGCCCTTGCGTTTGTCTTTGGTTCCTTTCTAGACCATTGCCCACCCAGACCCAAATCAATTAGTTTTGTGTGCCCAGCCCTCGTATCTGTCCCTGCCCCCAAACTCACGTTCACTTTATATGCATAGCCCCAGTGTTCATCTGCCCCTTGTCCCCAGTACACCTCTGCTCCTTCTGCAGCTGTGGAGATTCTTCACATTCCCCTCCCAAGTTGTGGCCCTTCCCAGAGCTGTTCACATGCCCCCTCTGGCTCAGGCCTGCTGATGCTGATAGAGAAGAGCAGCACTGACCCATGCTTTCAGTGTGGCAGAAGGCAAGTAGAGCTCTCCTCTTTCCCTCAGGAGTGGACAGATTTTTTCATTTTTTGGTTGGGGAGAAAGCAACGGCTACCATTTCAGCATTGCTATCCTCAAGTGTTCAGAAATTGCAAGTCAGGCCTCAAAAAACAGCGCAAGATTGGCCTGCAAATCACGAGATCTAAGAGCCACCAGGTTTTTATTTTCATTCTGGTTTCTGAGTCTTCAGGGTACATTCAGGTCATATTTTCAGGTTTTCCTCTTCAACCACGAGGGCCAGACATATTTTCAACAAAGGCTGAGATTTTCATCGAATTTTCACAGGACTCCAGAAGCTAAGACTTTAAGACAACAAATATCACAAGTCTCACCGTAAAAATAATGAGAGTTGGCAACACTGATTACAGAATAACTACTCAGTGGGAGTATGGGTATCAAAAGCTGTCCCTAAGTATAAGCCGTTATTGTTGAGACAGACCCTTTACTCACATTGGTGAGCAATTACGTGAGTAGTCCCATTGACTTGACTGGGATTGTTTGTGCAAGTAACTGCTCACCAATTCAAGTAAGAGGTACACAATTTTGCCCTAAATTATGCTGATATTAAAATTTCTCCTTGGAAGTGTGTTTTTACACATATTGACAATTAAACTCATTGCTGTGGGAAACACACTAGTTTTCTGTGACTCTATTCAAAATAGGATGACTATTGGAATAATTGTTACTGTTCATAAAGGGCACGGGAGTGCCAATGGACTTGTCTTGCAGGAATGTCATTAAGAGATTTGAAGGCTGGATTGTTGTAGCTTTGGATAAATTCCAGCAAGCAGAGAGTTACTTCCCAGAAATCACGTCTGTTGACTTTCAAAGCCACGTCCAGAGTCACAAAATGCCATGGACTATATTTTACAATACGCCACAGTCCCTAGGAAAATTCCTGAGCTGGTTTAGATTATGATATAAAAGCATTTTTATTTCTTGTAAATCATGCCTGCTCTCTGCATTTGCAGTCTCAGATCATCCCATTTTGCTAACCCGTTGTCATGATAAGTCTCAGATACTAGGAAGGGATGTTATTCAATATTGCATTTCAGTGGATACTTGAGGTGGCAAAAAAGGGAACACACAGCATCCCCCTCACTCAGCCTTGCACCTTCCGCCTGCCCCCGAAGTCTCACCCTTTCTTTAGCTGGTAGCAGTCAGAAGGAAAAAAGTTAAGGCATAGCCACATTCAACCTTCCTTCCCTGATCCAAGCACAGACACTAGTGTAAACTCAGGCTCTGATCCTGCACACGCATCCGTATCCATGTCCTTAAGTTTAAGCACAGAAGCAGGCCCATGAGGCCCTATACTTGTGTGAGTCAAGTTAAGGATGAGTGTGGTTGGAGGATCGAGGCTTGGATTATGTTCATAGGGTCTGCGTTCCAGAAATGCTGCATACCCACAGCTCTAGTTAAAGTCAATGAGAGCTGGAAAAAACCCCAGTGAGACATAAGGCCCAATTTGCCTTTGTTTTGCACCATGTGTAGCCATTTACAGCTGTGCAAGCTAAGGGCAAATTGGGCAAAATGATACCATGCTGATTTGATGGCGTTTTACACCCACTTTGCACAGGTGTAGATAATTCCACAAGGAGGACAGTGGAGAATCAGGCCCTTCATGTCAATAGGTTGTTATTCTCTGATATTTTCAATGTTTGTTTTGCAAACCTATAAACATTAAAAAAAATTCTATCATCGAGCTATTGACATCTGTTCAGTTTGTGCATTTCCAGTACCAATAAAGGCATATGATGCTTTCTGTAATGTCTCGGCCATCTGCAGCTTTGGTGAAAATCAAAGTTTCAGGAAAAAAGTGGGTGTCTAGACAAGTTTCAGAAATGGGAGACAAATTAGTTTCAGATAACCTGAAATGTAGATAAATGGGATTTATATTTAATCAATATTAAAATGATTAATCATATTAATGATGAATGGGCATTGTGACTGAATGCACCACTGTGTTCACATGCCACACACTATTGTAATCATCTTTGTACAAAATGTGCCTTGTGAGGTATCATTTGAAAACTAACTCACCGGTCAATAATATCATGCTGAAATGTGCAACATTATATGTACATTTATAAATATAGGCTGAATGTAGGTCTGAAATGTTTTTACCAGACAAGTCTGGGGAGAGGGTAAATCAGTTTCTCAAAGACAAAGGATAAGCTGACACCTCTAGCCAGGTACCAAAGTTGATTGGCAAGCACCTCTCGAGTGGCCATTCTTGAAAAAGAGGAGGAGCAGTAACAGATCCATCTAGCTTTTAGCAAACAACAGCATGGAACCTCTTTCGCCTCAAGACTCCATGTCTCCATCCTCACAGTAGTAATGAACTTCATCTAGGGGTAACCTCAGAAAAATGCATTTCAAAGGAGGACTGGACTATAAAAGTGAAGGGCAAAAACACCCCAAGGTATCTTTCCCTATCCATCTATTACTCTTTCATCTAAGAAGAAAAAAGAAACCAGCCCATTTGACTTAGGGGAGAGATCTGGACCTGAAATTTGGTCAGCCCTGTTGCGGGGAGCATATGGTAAGAATTTGCTCTCGAACCAAGTCTAGTTGGTTAAATTTTAGCTACTAGAAATAATTTTATCTTTATTTGTCTTGTAACCATTTCTGACTTTAATGCCTTGTACTTGTACTCACTTAAAATCTCTCTTTGTAGTAAAATAAACTTGTTTATTCTTCAATCAAACTAATCCAGTGCTGCATTCAAGCTAAATTGTTTAGGTAACTCCTTTTAAAGAAGCAAACTGTTGGATACTGTTCCCTTACAGGGGCAACTAAAATATCCGAATTGTCCAGGAAAAGGCTGGCCAGTGCAGAACACACATTTTGGGGAAACATTTGGGACTGGGAGTGTGTTGAGGTCACCCTGAAAGTGGTAACCAGCGCAGGTGGAAGCCAGAAGGTGGCTGGCAGGCTGCAGCTATACACAGATCCTCAGGGTGTGACCGTCAGGCTGTTTGTGGGAGCTACAGCAGCAAAGCATTGTGAGGCGCTCCAGGTTGCAGGGGAGGGATGTCACAACCCCTCGCTGATCTGCATTGCACCTTGGAACGTCAAAGACATAGAGCAAGACTCTCATTTTTTCAAAATTATCCTTGACATTTTGACAGCATTTTTTAAACAGTTTGTTGTCAAAATTTAGCATTCAGTTTCTGGAATTTACACTGTGAGGGTTACCTAAGTCATGGCATTGCTTATACTCCCTGATTGGATGATTTATGCAAACAAAAGGTGCAAATTTCAAATTCTGAATATCATGATCATAGACAATGTGAAATTTGTTTTGAGTGAATATTCAGGTTCAGCGTTCTTTGTATTAATGAAGCTCCGCCGTTCATGAGGAGCCAGTGCAAAATGGTTGCAAATATGGTCAAATCCAAGTTAGTTTTTGTAAGCAGCCAAATATATACAGAATATTTTTTTGCAGTTCTTTCTGTTCTATTATACAGATATCGATTCAAAGCCTAGTGGAATAATAGGATTCTTTCCACTGACTTCATTGGGCTATGAATGGGCGACGGGGGATGGATCACTCGATGATTACCTCTTCTGCTCATTCCCTCTGAAGCACCTGGCATTGGCCACTGTTGGAAGACAGGATACTGGGCTAGATGGACCATTAGTCTGACCCAGTATGTACCCAAGTGAACAATGCTGGTCTTGGACAGAATAACATTTCGGCTGATTACAGACATGCTAGGACCTTTGGATTTGCAATGGCAATGTCCTTCCATGGTGGGTACAAGTCCTGTTTATTTCTCAGTTGCCAGCGTTTTGCTGGCTTGAGGCCAGAGCGCTCTGTCCTGTTGGCCCATTGATTCATGGTCTTCACAGTGCACGTTTTTAATCAATACAAACTGTAGTTTTCTTATCAAAGAAATTCTATAATCACACTTTACTCCCCCATCCTCCTCTTACAGGCAGTCCCAATCACCGGATCAAGGTTTCTGATCTGTATCTTCCCTCACACTTTCCCTTTCTCCTGGGTATCATGATATTCCCTGGTTAGCCACATGCTTAACCTGAAGCATAGAGTTGGTCCTTGCTGGATCAGAGACCATGTTGAGCACCTTATAGGATCGAGACCAAGAAGATCTAGGAAGTGATCACCTAGAATTGGGTTATGACTCAGATTTATAAAATGGAAAATCTCTTATTTTTTCCCTTCTGTCTTAGTTATGCAGCTAGCAGAGTGTCAGCAAGACTCAGACTGAAAGAGGAACTGGGAAGGTTGGGGGGGGTCTCCTGCGGTTATAATGAAGATATTATTTCAATATAGAGAAAACAAAAGCAAAGCGGGGGTGCGGGGGGAAGGTGCATTCCCCTGGTTAATCATCAGCCATTTGATGCCTAAATATATATACACAGCAAATCTCTCACTTTCACATCATGATTAAACAAAGGCCGTTTGATTAATTATCTATCTTAATATAGGGCCTGATTACCAAGAAAAGCCTTTACGTAAGGAGCTCCAGGGGGAATTCAACCCCAGACTGCTAAGTCACCCAGAGGGCAGCTGTAATAGACTGATTCTGTGGATGCGGCAGAGGGTGTACCCAACGCACCCAACAGTGGCTTGCACTTGCTTCCTGCATAGTCACTACACCTGTGCAAAATGAGGGGACAGCAGGGTTAGAACATTACTTTGCACAATTGGGGGTAGCCACACAAGCTGCAAGGCAGTGGTGAATCGGGCTGAAAGCCACGTTTTAGTGCCGCTTTGCCTCCGGCGTGTCACAGTGTAATTGTTCTGACCTTTGTAGACAAATATTTCATGCAATGTACAGCGCTACTGGAGAACAGAGACCTGTCGTATGGAAGAGAGCGGTTGATTTAATGTTAGAAAATTAAATGGAAGGTGAGAAAATTAAAACGAAGTCTTCTTAACGGACGTGCACGTTATACCATTTTTCCAGCCAGGCAGCTGGCTGGGATTAGTGAGCAACAGCTTTTTCTTGCTGCTTCCTAGTAGCTCTGCAAAGCAGAGAGGATTCCCGAGTAAAAAGGAGTTAGGAGGCTTGTTTCTGTTGGTAATCATTTCAGGCTGCCAGGGCACAATGGTTACTTCAATAGCGGCTTAAGCCGCAGACTGTGGTTTGGCAAAGAACATCAAAACTTGCGGGGATTTACTACTTTTCTTTTCTTTTCCAGACAAACACTCCATTTAGTATAAGTGAACAAGAAAATGGAAGTCCAGGAGGGGAGTTCGGGGGAAGTGGCTCTAGAAGTGGTGTATGTGTTGGGCTGGACATGTCGGAGACGTATGTCCGTGTGGTGCAGCGACAGCATTCAGACCCGGGCCACACACGCAGGGGTTCCTGTTATCCCTTGGCAGCCTCATGTTCTTGAGGTCTATGCGGATGGATGGCCCTTCGCATCTGCCAGGATCAGGCCCTCAATTTGGTCATTCACATAGGAAGAACCAAATTAGACAGGCCATTTGGGGAATATACTGACATCACAAAAGGCTCGAGTTTTTTTGCTCTTTGCCACGCCATTTTCCTGTGGTTTGCCAACACTTTCTCTTCAAAGTTCTTGATTTCATTCTCTTTCTATCCATACGTCTTCCCTTATGCCCCCTCTCCATTTGCCTTTTGCCTCCATTGTATCCTCTTGGTTCCTGGTCTTAAGCTCATTAAAGGCAGTGGGAGACTCCCACTGATTTTAAGGAGCTTTGGATCAGGCCTATGGCCCTCATCCAGCCTCAAGTCTCTACTATGCCACCATCCAGAGTAGGATGGCAGTGAGCTCCCCCTAGACTCCTCTCTCCTTCTGTACCTAAGGCCTGTGCAACCAGGTTGGCTATCCTTCCTCCTTCCTGGGGCTCTTTGCAGGTGGGCATCCCAAAATACATTGCACCATGTGAAAGACACCCACAATCTTCTGTCATCAGCATCATCAGGTGAGGCAGTGTGGGCCAGCTATTGAGAGATCCAGAATGCAGGGGTAAAAACACGGTTTTACAGCATGGTAGGACAGGTCAATATATACACTCTGGGCTTCATTTGAATTAAATTTTGTCAGTTACACTGCACCCATCTGGTGCTCTGCATGCATGCACTCTCTATTTAAATAAAAAATACATGAGGAGGACCAGTGTCCAGAAACTAAGGCCAACGTTTTCAAGTGACCATTGGTTTTGGGTGCTTTGTTTTCTAGGTTCCCCAGCTTTAAACTGTCTCAAGATGAGCACCCAAAAATGGATGCACTTAATAGTAGTGGTTATGTCTGAAAATTCGGCTTTGGAAGTCTCGCAGCTCTTCCTCCCCAAACAGAGGGCCAAGGTGTGCACTGTGGTCTGTGTTGGGGCAGGAAATCCCTGGGAAGGATTGTGCTTCAAGAGGTACAACCCCACCCTTTGCCACTCAGCATGCCGGGGAAGCAAGTACAGCAGCTTGCATGTTGGCCAATGCTGAGGACTGAACTGGAGAATCTCCAAAGTTAAGAGTATGTTTCTATAGCTCAAGCTATCTGCAGGCAGTGGCTGTGGATCAGGAACACTGAACCTTGCAGCATCAGCCGATGGAGCTGGCCAGGTGCTCAGGCAAGATAGCTTTAGCCCTGGTTCTTCCCCATCCCTTTCTGCTCCCTGGGCATGTTTGGAAGGACACTTTAAATGATTCATGGGTTAAACCTGGCACCTTAATTTGAAGTTGCCTGATCCTGCACAGCAAATGTGCAGTGTGTTGTGTGTAGAAATGCAAAGCCAAGAGGGATGGGCAGGGGCAGAGCACAGGGGAACCAGTCCTGCATGGATGAGAGCATGGCTGCCCAGACACCAGCTGTTCCCAAATAGCAGCAGGAATGAGACCAAAGAGGGTGATGTGCAGCCTCATTTTCATGAGGAGGGTCACACGGAAGCCTGTGTCTCCTCAGATAAATCCATTCTCAGCCACCCTTTCTTTAGCCTGCACTTTTCAAGTGAGGTGCTCAAGGAGATCACCACCACTACTCAAGCAGAGATCGACACCAGGTGAAATCACAGCCCCACGGACATCATTGGCAGACCTATTATCTTCAGTGGGTCCAGGATTTTCCTCCTAGTCCTTAACCCTACTTGTTCTAACAGGCCACTTCCATTCACACTTGCACCAGAGCACAACAGGCCTTAGGGACCTGCCATTCTGGGCACAGTGTGCAGCAAGGAGCAGTCTATAAACACTACAGATACATTCTCATATTTTAGGCAAGGTGGGAAACACTGAAAGACATGACACTGTGATCCACTGGACTTTCAGAAGGCCTTTGACAAGGTCCCTCACCAAAGGCTCTTAAGCAAAGTAAACAGCCATGGGATAAGAGGGGAGGTTCTCTCATGGATCAGTAACTGGTTAAAGTTAGGAAACAAAGTGTAGGGATAAATGATCAGCTTTCACAGTGGAGAAAAATAAATAGACATCGGAAATAATAATACACATCGGAAAACATAATCCCAACTATACCTATAAAATGATGGAGTCTAAATTAGCTGTTACCACTCAAGAAAGAGATTTTGGAGTAACTGTGGACTGTTCCCTGAAAACATCTGCTCAATGTGTAGCAGCAGTCAAAAAAAAAAAAGTTAACAGGATGTTAGGAACCATTAGGAAAGGGATAGAGAATACGACAGAAAATATCATCATGTCACTATATAAATCCACGGAATGTCCAAACTGTGGATACTGTGTGCTTTTCTGGTCAACCCATCTCTAAAAAAGATCTATTAGAATTTGAAGAAGTACAAAGAAGGGCAAACAAAAAGGGTTACAGGTATAGAACAGCTTCTGTGTGAGACAAGAGTAAAAAGGATGGGACTGTTCCCCTGAGAAAAGAGACAACTAAGGGGGGACAGGCAAGAGGTCTATAAAATCATGACTGGTGTCAAGAAACTGAATAAGGACGTGTCATTTACCCCTTCACATAACACAAAAACCCAATGAAATGAATAGCCAGCAGGTTTAAAACAAATAAAGGAAGGACTTCTTCACACAATGCACAGTCAACCTGTGGAACTCATTGCCAGAGGATGTTGTGAAGGTCAAAAGTATAACTGGTTTCAAAACAGAACTAGATAAGTTCATGGAGGATAGGTCCATCAATGGCTATTAGCCAAGATGTCCAGGGAAGCAACCCCATGCTCTGGGTGTCCCTAAACCTCTGACTATCAGAAGCTGGGACTGGATGACACAGGATGGATCACTCGATAATTGCCCTGTTCTGCCCCTGCCTCACCTCTTCCCATGCAGTTCCGCCCCCTCCTCTGAGCATGCCTCGTCCTCACTCCTCCCCACTCCCTTCCAATGCCTCCTGCATGCCGCGAAACAGCTGATTGTGGCGGTCGGGAGGCCCTGGGAGGAAGGGGGAGGAATTGATCAGTGGGGCCACAGGCAGATGGAAGGCGCAGCAGTGGGTGCTAAGGGGAAGCTGGCTGCCAGTGGGTCCTAAGCACCCACTAATTTTTTCTGTGGGTGCTCCAGCCCTGGAACACCCACGAAGTCGGCACCTATGCACCCAGCCATCATTGAGGATAGGTAGAACTTTGACCCTAACTTAGAGGAAAAACAAATACATGTTTGGGTAAAGTGTGTACAAAGGCTTATGGCCAGCTGCCTAGGTATGTACAAGACCTTGGCTTTATTTGTGCGTGTATTATATACACATCCTGTTTATCTTATCTGTGAAGAGGGGAATTCTTATGCTGTTCTGGTGCAAGTTGTCAGCACGGATCTTCCCAGCCTGCTCTAAAATCTATCAAATATAAATTCACCCTTTCCCTGAACTTTGGCTTTAATAACAATAAGATCACAAAGATCAGTTCATGGCTTCTCCCCAGGTTGGCCTTAACTCAAGTTCCTCACTCAAGACTGCTCAGCCCACACTAGAGCGGGTCAAAGCTTGGGATTTCTGCTCTGTGGGAAAGTTCAGTGTTTTATTTTTGTCCAATTTGGTCCACTCGGACTGCTAGGGACCCCAAAGCTTCTGCTCTCATGCTTGCCTGCTTGGAGTTGGGCAGCGGAGGAGGCCAGCTGGCCAGGATGTCTTCAAGTCCTTGGGTTCCCACTCAGGGCAGTCTGTGTGGCAGGCTGTCCTAGAGCGACAGATCCTGGAATAGAAGAAGGTTGTAGAATCTCTGTCACTGGAAGCTTTTAGAAACAAGTTGGACAAACACCTGTCAGGGATGGTCTAGGTTTACTTGTTTCTGCCACAACACAGGGGGCTGGACCTGATGATCTCTCGAGGTCCTTTCCAGCCCTACATTTCTATGATTCCCTTCACCGTGTTAGGCGAGCTAAGCCTGACACGTGTTGCTGAGCTCCAAAACCCCTTTAAGAACCAACTCACCACAGGACAATGACTCATCTGACTCAAGTATTTGATGAGTAGATTCCAAGGCCAGAAGGGACCAACCACTGCGATCATCTAGTCTGACCTCTTGCATAACACAGGCCATAAACCTTCCCTGCTTCAAGTCCAATAGTGTTGGATCATATTAAAGAAGTTCTGTATTAAAATCACAAATGAGTTTGATTCCCCATAGTTTAAATTCCAGGGTATTACTAATTAAGAAGTCTCTTGGTTTTTGGTACTGTTTCTCTCCCTCTATGTGTGAAACTTGCAAGCTGCTAATTGTGTTAGTACATTCTAAGACAGAGTCTGTTCTCAAAGCAATTCACAGAGAGAGAGACTCAAAGCAATACTCTAACAACAGAAACAACACCCAGAGACTCCCCACCCTTTTGTTGTATTAACAATTGTGATTAAAATAGAGATAGAAGATGTATGTGGATGGATGCTTGGTGTGGATAATAACTGAATGATCAGGGAGGTGCCAGCCTAAGAATCCAGTGTCCATGGGCTGAAGAAGGCGTCAAGTGGAAATAACCAGAGGACCCCCCCCGGAGGGCAGACTGGAATCCACCCAACAGCCTCAAGAATGGGAGAACCAAAGAACAAGATAACATCTTGGAGCCGTCAGGAATGTGCTATCTGCTGATTGATTCAGCAACAGCATGATGAAGCAATTCCCATAGACTGGCATAGGAAGAAATTCCTATAAAAATAGACTCTAAAAAGTGAGAACTTTGGGGGGGTCTGATTCTGCAAACCAACTTCCAGGAGCATCAGATGAGCATCTGACAAGGCCCTGCTCCCTCCTCATGTCCAGGCCACCTGGCCAGTGGCTTGGCATGAGCAACTCTAAGGCTGGTAACTATGATAACAACCTTGCAGAACCTGTGTGTGTGTGTGTGTGTGTGTGTGTGTGTGTGTGTATGAATGAATGTGTGAATAAATATGAGATTGAATGGAATGTTATAACTAGAACTAACTGCTTTCTATGATTCTGTATTCACAATAAATGTGGTATTTTGCCTTTTTCCCTTTAATAAGATCCTGCTGGTTTTTATTTTATTGGTACAACATTTTGGTGGAGAATTGCGAAAGGGGGAATATTGGTAAAAAACCTCAGTTATTGTAAATATTGGTGTGCACACCACCAGCTCTAGTGAGCTAGGCATTTCTATTAGGTTAAACCAGACCTGCTGGCCTCCGAGAAGGTAGCAGGAAAAACAGATTAAACCAGACCTGCTGGCCTCCGAGAAGGTAGCAGGGGACCTGCTGGCCTCCGAGAAGGTAGCAGGAAAAACAGATTAAACCAGACCTGCTGGCCTCCGAGAGGTAGCAGGGAAAACAGATTAAACCAGACCTGCTGGCCTCCGAGAAGGTAGCAGGTGACCTGCTGGCCTCCGAGAAGGTAGCAGGAAAAACAGATTAAACCAGACCTGCTGGCCTCCGAGAAGGTAGCAGGGGACCTGCTGGCCTCCGAGAAGGTAGCAGGGAAAACAGATTAAACCAGACCTGCTGGCCTCCGAGAAGGTAGCAGAGGACCTGCTGGCCTCCGAGAAGGTAGCAGGGAAAACAGATTAAACTAGACCTGCTGGCCTCCGAGAAGGTAGCAGGGAGAAATAGGTTAACTGGACCTGCTGGCCTCTGAGAAGGTAGCAGGGGACCTGCTGGCCTCCGAGAAGGTAGCAGGGAAGAACAGGTTAACCGACCTGCTGGCCTCCGAGAAGGTAGCAGGGAGAAATAGGTTAACCAGACCTGCTGGCCTCCGAGAAGGTAGCAGGGAGAAATAGGTTAACTGGACCTGCTGGCCTCTGGGAAGGTAGCAGGGGACCTGCTGGCCTCCGGGAAGGTAGCAGGGGAAAAACGCATAGATTAAGCTATGATTTCAGAATCTAGGCTGTGCCACTTGCTAAGTAATACCAGCAGTGACAAAGATTGAAATATCCATGTTAAGATGTTTAAAAGAAAACAGGGTAAGCCAGTACCAGAGGGAGGAATGGAGTCAGAAGGAACTCCAACCTCACCTTTTGTTAAAGAAATTACACCTTTTAAACAAATCCTTCAAAAATGTGGGCACAGTCCTTGGACTAAACAAGCCCTAGCTGATGTCTGCACTATTTCGGACCTAGAGGATAGATTGGCTCAGTATATCCTCATATACAAACCTTCTAGTGCTGCCAAAAGAGATGCAGCAGCAATTTGGTTGTTGTGGGAGGCATGTAAGGATTCTTCCCTCCGCTTGTCTTCATGTAAAGAGGAAAAGGCACAAACGGAAAAGGGAGCAGACAATTGGAAGGTGCTGGCTACAAATACCCAAAGCCAGCTGAAAATAGTGAAAGAGGCACTCCAGGAATACAAAAAGAGTGAAAAAGTTAACTCTGCAGAGGCTGGAGGGAATTAAGCAGTTAAACGTGTATGTATCTGTCTGTGTGTGTGTAAATATGTAAAGTTCTAAGGACCAGTTAGTTTTGTTTTTGTTTTAAATAATGCCACTAAAAATCCATTTGACTCTTTAATTCAAAGTTGCAAAACTGACAGACCTTTTTGCTAGACACAGGTAATTAGTGTTGTTTGGCTTTGGGATTTGGCATTTAACCCTTAAAAGGTAACTCAATGCTTTACAAAATTTAAAATGTTTTTAAGTTGTGGCTGCAGCAGGGCAGTCAAAATCAGGAGAATATAAAAAAAAATTTTTTTTGGATTCTTTTTGTTTGTTTGTTTTTGTAACAAAATAGCAGATGAGAGTTATAGTAAAAAAAAAAAAATATTAAAAAAAGACAGTGCCTCTCTGAAGCAACAGCAGGGGTGAGGTGCACAAAACAAAAAGAAGCAATGTTAGAAACACTGAGTCTTAAAATGGCTCTGAGTAATCAGACTGTCACTTTGATAAAGGTACATGAAAACTCTGTAAGCAAAAAAAAAAGAAATAGTAACACCTTATGTAAAAATGGATCTGGATAATGTTATAGAAGTTAAACTATGGAAGGAATGTGCATTTGCCCCAGAACATGTGCAGGGTATATTGTAGAAGGGGCAAAAGAAATACAAACATACCATGCTACTTAATTAAAATGCTATTAGGGCTCCAAAGGGAGCCACAATAGGTTGGGTTTTCTTTTTCAGATTGCTGTGTGTTTTGGAAGCAGAAGTTAAAAGTAATCAAAACTCTGGTGAAAGTTGATTGTGTCCCTTTTAAGATAAAAGAAAAGGAGTACTTGTGGCACCTTAGAGACTAACCAATTTATTTGAGCATGAGCTTTCGTGAGCTACAGCTCACTTCATCAGATGTTTACCGTGGAAACTGCAGCAGACTTTATATACACACAGAGAATATGAAACAATACCTCCTCCCACCCCACTGTCCTGCTGGTAATAGCTTATCTAAAGTGATCAACAGGTGGGCCATTTCCAGCACAAATCCAGGTTTTCTCACCCTCCACCCCCCACACAAATTCACTCTCCTGCTGGTGCTAGCCCATCCAAAGTGACAACTCTTTACATAATCAAGTAGGGCTATTTCCTGCATAGATCAAGGTTTTCTCACATCTCCCCCACCCCCATACACACACAAACTCACTCTCCTGCTGGTAATAGCTCATCTAAACTGACCACTCTCCAAGTTTAAATCCAAGTTAAACTAGAACATCTGGGGGGGGGGGTAGGAAAAAACAAGAAGAAACAGGCTACCTTGCATAATGACTTAGCCACTCCCAGTCTCTATTTAAGCCTAAATTAATAGTATCCAATTTGCAAATGAATTCCAATTCAGCAGTTTCTCGCTGGAGTCTGGATTTGAAGTTTTTTTGTTTTAAGATAGCGACCTTCATGTCTGTGATTGCGTGACCAGAGAGATTGAAGTGTTCTCCGACTGGTTTATGAATGTTATAATTCTTGACATCTGATTTGTGTCCATTTATTCTTTTACGTAGAGACTGTCCAGTTTGACCAATGTACATGGCAGAGGGGCATTGCTGGCACATGATGGCATATATCACATTGGTGGATGTGCAGGTGAACGAGCCTCTGATAGTGTGGCTGATGTTATTAGGCCCTGTGATGGTGTCCCCTGAATAGATATGTGGGCACAATTGGCAACGGGCTTTGTTGCAAGGATAAGTTCCTGGGTTAGTGGTTCTGTTGTGTGGTATGTGGTTGTTGGTGAGTATTTGCTTCAGGTTGCGGGGCTGTCTGTAGGCAAGGACTGGCCTGTCTCCCAAGACTTGTGAGAGTGTTGGGTCATCCTTTAGGATAGGTTGTAGATCCTTAATAATGCGTTGGAGGGGATTTAGTTGGGGGCTGAAGGTGACCGCTAGTGGCGTTCTGTTGTTTTCTTTGTTAGGCCTGTCCTGTAGTAGGTAACTTCTGGGAACTCTTCTGGCTCTATCAATCTGTTTCTTTACTTCTGCAGGTGGGTATTGTAGTTGTAAGAAAGCTTGACAGAGATCTTGTAGGTGTTTGTCTCTGTCTGAGGGGTTGGAGCAAATGCGGTTGTATCGCAGAGCTTGGCTATAGACGATGGATCGTGTGGTGTGGTCAGGGTGAAAGCTGGAGGCATGCAGGTAGGAATAGCGGTCAGTAGGTTTCCGGTATAGGGTGGTGTTTATGTGGCCATTGTTTATTAGCACTGTAGTGTCCAGGAAGTGGATCTCTTGTGTGGACTGGACCAGGCTGAGGTTGGTGGTGGGATGGAAATTGTTGAAATCGTGGTGGAATTCCTCAAGGGCTTCTTTTCCATGGGTCCAGATGATGAAGATGTCATCAATATAGCGCAAGTAGAGTAGGGGCTTTAGGGGACGAGAGCTGAGGAAGCGTTGTTCTAAATCAGCCATAAAAATGTTGGCATACTGTGGGGCCATGCGGGTACCCATAGCAGTGCCGCTGATCTGAAGGTATACATTGTCCCCAAATGTGAAATAGTTATGGGTAAGGACAAAGTCACAAAGTTCAGCCACCAGGTTAGCCGTGACATTATCGGGGATAGTGTTTTTGACGGCTTGTAGTCCATCTTTGTGTGGAATGTTGGTGTAGAGGGCTTCTACATCCATAGTAGCCAGGATGGTGTTATCAGGAAGATCACCGATGGAATCACCGATGGATTGAAGTTTCCTCAGGAAGTCAGTGGTGTCTCGAAGGTAACTGGGAGTGCTGGTAGCGTAGGGCCTGAGGAGGGAGTCTACATAGCCAGACAATCCTGCTGTCAGGGTGCCAATGCCTGAGATGATGGGGCGCCCAGGATTTCCAGGTTTATGGATCTTGGGTAGTAGATAGAATATCCCAGGTCGGGGTTCCAGGGGTGTGTCTGTGCGGATTTGATCTTGTGCTTTTTCAGGAAGTTTCTTGAGCAAATGCTGTAGTTGCTTTTGGTAACTCTCAGTGGGATCATAGGGTAATGGCTTGTAGAAACTCGTGTTGGAGAGCTGCCGAGCAGCCTCTTGTTCATATTCCGACCTATTCATGATGACAACAGCACCTCCTTTGTCAGCCTTTTTGATTATGATGTCAGAGTTGTTTCTGAGGCTGTGGATGGCATTGCGTTCCGCATGGCTGAGGTTATGGGGCAAGTGATGCTGCTTTTCCACAATTTCAGCCCGTGCACGTCGGCGGAAGCACTCTATGTAGAAGTCCAGTCTGCTGTTTCGACCTTCAGGAGGAGTCCATCTAGAATCCCTCTTTCTGTAGTGTTGGCAGGGAGACCTCTGTGGATAGAGTCTCTGAGCTGCTGATGGCTTTAAATCCAAAAGCAGGAAGTTTCTGTGAAAATGCAAATTACCTAAATGATAAAGGAAGGAAAGAACTAGCAGCACAAAGGAGCTGCAGATAAAGGACATACCTGGTCAGCAAACAAATTGTCTAAATAAAAGGCATGGGATAACAAGATAATTTTAATAAATTTAATGATAAGAAGTATCCCTGTAACAACGTATAGTGTATGATTTTTGGAAAAATCCTTCAAGGTCGTATGGTAATGATGCTTCTCAGTTATTACCTGTAAATAAAACTTAAAGCTTAACACAGCAGGAAAAACATTATAAACTTGGTCTGCTGTATAAGAAGGAAAACTCAGGGATTTAATGACTAAACAGTGGGATAATTTCCCCATAACCCTTAAAAGATAAAAGCCATTGAAACCTGGCCTGCCTATAGAACAAAAACAGGAAAATATGGGGGCAATTTCTCTGTTTACCTGCAATCAGCAAGGGTATTTGTAAAAGAAATATTTTAAGCAATAATCTGCCACCCCAAAAGGGGTAGAAACATGTTCTTTTTGTCTTTCAGAAAATCAGGAAAAGCTGATGCCAGCTGAAAAGCAACCCAATACCATGAATCTACTGTCACAATAGAAATTGTGTTCTGTGTTCTATGTTTTGTCTTGTTGCTAGCACTGTTGTGTGTTTAAAAAAAAAAAATACTGAAGACCTGCAGGAACTTAAAAATAAATTAAGCTTTCTGTCCCAGCTACAGGACAGCCTGATACAAAAACAAGTACATGCCAATGTAGACTTGGTCCAAATTGGTCTGGGTAACCTAAAAGGCCGATGGAATCTTTAGTAATGGCTTAATACTACCACATGGCTTATCCATAAGAAAAAAAAATATTAGAAATAGGAAACTACACTGCCATAGCTATGGGATGCACTGAAATGCAGATACCTGCACTAGCTACTTTGGAACACAAAATGTTCTGGGTCATATTGGGAAATATTAAGGGTTTGATGCATTTGTTAAAAAAGAAAGAGATCATTGTTTGACACTTATCAATATGAATGGATGCAATATGTTTCCAGTACTGTAAACCAGACTTGCTAATGGGAGAAATTGTTGTCAAAATTGCACACCAACAGTCCCTGGAGGCAAAGGTATTGAAGGTTAACCCACTCCCCATATTACACATGGGATCCTTTTGGCTACCCTGGACCTTGAGCCAGTGGGCTGGGGAGGGAGGGAAGCTATTCGACACTAGAGGTTGTACCGAATGGACTCCTCAAAAGTGGGTGTGCCTCATCTTGCCTGTTGCCCCAGAACCTTGTAGTAAAGATACATCACTAGGATCATGTATGTGGCATGAATCGGAATCACAAACTCAAATTGCCTCACAGTACTTTCTCTTGAATAGGCTACATAGAAAGTGACACTGACAATTATAAATCTTAGTGTCAAAAGGGGGATTATGTTGGATCATATTAAAGAAGTTCTGTATTAAAATCACAAATGAGTTTGATTCCCCATAGTTTAAATTCCAGGGTATTACTAATTAAGAAGTCTCTTGGTTTTTGGTACTGTTTCTCTCCCTCTATGTGTGAAACTTGCAAGCTGCTAATTGTGTTAGTACATTCTAAGACAGAGTCTGTTCTCAAAGCAATTCACAGAGAGAGAGACTCAAAGCAATACTCTAACAACAGAAACAACACCCAGAGACTCCCCACCCTTTTGTTGTATTAACAATTGTGATTAAAATAGAGATAGAAGATGTATGTGGATGGATGCTTGGTGTGGATAATAACTGAATGATCAGGGAGGTGCCAGCCTAAGAATCCAGTGTCCATGGGCTGAAGAAGGCGTCAAGTGGAAATAACCAGAGGACCCCCCGGAGGGCAGACTGGAATCCACCCAACAGCCTCAAGAATGGGAGAACCAAAGAACAAGATAACATCTTGGAGCCGTCAGGAATGTGCTATCTGCTGATTGATTCAGCAACAGCATGATGAAGCAATTCCCATAGACTGGCATAGGAAGAAATTCCTATAAAAATAGACTCTAAAAAGTGAGAACTTTGGGGGGGTCTGATTCTGCAAACCAACTTCCAGGAGCATCAGATGAGCATCTGACAAGGCCCTGCTCCCTCCTCATGTCCAGGCCACCTGGCCAGTGGCTTGGCATGAGCAACTCTAAGGCTGGTAACTATGATAACAACCTTGCAGAACCTGTGTGTGTGTGTGTGTGTGTGTGTGTGTGTGTGTGTGTGTGTGTGTGTGTGTGAATGAATGTGTGAATAAATATGAGATTGAATGGAATGTTATAACTAGAACTAACTGCTTTCTATGATTCTTTCTGTATTCACAATAAATGTGGTATTTTGCCTTTTTCCCTTTAATAAGATCCTGCTGGTTTTTATTTTATTGGTACAACAATAGCTGTGGTTGAATTAGAGCAGATCTTTTAGAAAAACACCCAATCTTGATTTTAAAATTGCCAGTAACAGAGAATCCACCACCACCCTTGGTAAATTGTTCCAGTGGTTAATTACCCTCACTGTTAAAAATGTGCACCTTATTTCTAGCCTGATTTGTTTAGCTTCAGCTTCCAGACATTGGTTCTTGTTGTATCTTTATTAGCTAGAATGAAGAGCTCATTATCAAATTCCTGTTCCCATGTAGGTGCTTATAGACTATGATCAAGTCACCGCTTAACCTTCTCTTTGATAAGCTAAATAGCCTTAGCTCCTTGTGTCTCACCATAAGGCATGTTTTCTAATCCTTTAATCATTCTTGTGGCTTTGTCTGAACCCTCTCCAATTTTTCAACATCCTTCTTGAAGTGTGGACACCAGAACTGGACCCAAATTCCAGTAGCAATCGCATCAGTGCCAAATACAGAGGTAACACAACCTCCTTACTTCTACCCTGTTTATTCATCCCAGGATTGCATTAACCTTTTGACCACAGCATTGCACACGGGTAAGGGTAAGGTAAGGTAAGGTAAGGTAAGGGTGTGAAATCAGCCTCAGTCTATCATATTTTGTCTTGTTTTAATCACCAGAGGAAGACATGTTCAGCTAATTATCCATCACGAGCCCAAAGTCTTTTTCAGAATCACTGCTCCCCAGAATAGAGTTCCCCATCCTGCAAGTATGGCCTATACGCTTTGCTCCTAGGTGTATAACTTTACATTTGGCCATATTGAAGTGCTTATTGTTTACTTGGCTATGTTTATCAAGTTATCCAGATTGCTGGGTATTAGTGATCTGTCCTCTTCATTATTCACCACTCCCCCAATCTTTGTGTCACCTGCAAACTATCCGTGGTTATTTTATGTTCTCTTCCAGGCCATTGATAAAAATAGTTGCTTCTAAACTGATGAACTAAATTGGAAAAAGGCACTTTTATTCTGGGATTAGTGTGTCTACATGGGGATTTATACCAGTATGCCTACAGCGGTATAAATATCCTAGTATAAGTATGCCACTAAATTCCCCACATAGACAAGCCCATACTCACTTCTTCTAAACATGTGGGTCTCGTACAGATCTTTATGTCAAGCTTAGTGCCAGGGTATAACATGATCCAGTGGCTGGAAACTGAAGCTAGACAAATTCAGACTGGAATAAAAGGATATTTTTTTTAACAGTGAGGGTAATTAACCATTGAAACAATCCGGCCCGGCCCTGTACCAAATGGCAACCCAGGTGAGGTGCATCTTCAGTGCTCCCCCCACCGCCCATTTGTTAAAATTTTGAGCACATTTTTTTTTGCATTTGTAGCCCATTTCACGACTTTAATGCGCTATTTGCATGCATGATTTATCCGTGTCATATAAGCCCAGGAGGGGTGGTGGAGGAGAGAAGCACCAGGAGGGGTGGTGGAGGAGGGAAGGACAAGGCCACACAGCACTTTAAAAGTTTAAAACTTTAAAACTTATTGAATGCCAGCCTTCTGTTGCTTGGGCAATCCCCTGGGTAGAGTGGCTGGGTGGCCGGAGGCCCCCCCACCGCGTTCTTGGGCGTCTGGGTGAGGAGGCTATGGAACTTGGGGAGGAGGGTGGTTGGTTACACAGGGGCTGTAGAGGCGGTCTGTGCTCCTGCTACCTTTCCTGCAGCTCAACCATATGCTGGAGCGCATTAGTTTGATCCTCCAGCAACCTCAGTATTGAATCCTGCCTCCTCTCATCACACTGCCGCCACCTTTCAGCTTCAGCCCTCTCTTCAGCCCGCCACTTCTCTTCCTGGTCATTTTGTGCTTTCCTGCACTCTGAAATTGTCTGCCTCCACGCATCCGTCTGTGCTCTGTCAGTGTGGAGGACAGCATGAGCTCAGAGAACATTTAATCAGGCGTGTGTTTTTTTCACCTTCTGATCTTCGCTAGCCTCTGGGAAGGAGAAGATCCTGTGATCCTTGAAACACATGCAGCTGGTGGAGAAAAAAAAAAGGGACAGTGGTATTTAAAAAGACACATTTTATAGAACAATGGGTACACACTTTCACGGTAAACCTTGCTGTTAACATTACATACATAGCACATGTGCTTTCGTTCCAAGGTCACATTTTGCCTCCCCCCAGCGCGTGGTTAGCACCTCCATCCTTCCCCCTCCCCGTGGCTAACAGCGGAGAACATTTCTGTTCAGCCACAGGCAAACAGCCCAGCAGGAACGGGCACCTCTGAATGTCCCCTTAAGAAAAGCACCCTATTTCAACCAGCTGGCCATGAATGATATCACTCTCCTGAGGATAACACAGAGAGATAAAGAAGGGATGTTGTTTGAACGCCAGCAAACATACACTGCAATGCTTTGTTCTACAATGATTCCTGAGTACGTGTTACTGGCCTGGAGTGGTAAAGTGTCCTACCATGGTGGATGGAATAAGGCTGCCCTCCCCAGAAACCTTTTGCAAAGGCTTTGGGAGTACATCCAGGAGAGCCGCAAATGCCAGGGCAAATTAATCATTAAACATTCTTGCTTTTAAACCATGTATACTATTTTAAAAGGTACACTCACCAGAGGTCCCTTCTCCGCCTGGCAGGTCCGGCATGCAGCCTTGGGTGGGTTCGGGGGGTACTGGCTCCAGGTCCTGGGTGAAAAACAGTTCCTGGCTGTCGGGAAAACCGGTTTCTCCACTTGCTTGCTGTGAGCTATCTACAACCTCATCATTATCATCATCTTCTTCATCCCCAAAACCTGCTTCCGTGTTGCCTCCATCTCCATTGAAGGAGTCAAACAACACGGCTGGGGTAGTGGTGGCTGAACCCCCTAAAATGGCATGCAGCTCATCATAGAAGCGGCATGTTTCGGGCTCTGACCCGGAGCGGCCGATTGCCTCTCTGGTTTTCTGGTAGGCTTGCCTCAGCTCCTTCAGTTTCACGCGGCACTGCTTCGGGTCCCTGTTATGGCCTCTGTCCTTCATGCCCTGGGAGATTTTGACAAATGTTTTGGCATTTCGAAAACTGGAACGTAGTTCTGATAGCACAGATTCCTCTCCCCATACAGCGATCAGATCCCGTACCTCCCGTTCGGTCCACCTCTGCTGATGAGCTCTGCATGGTCACCTTTGCTGATGAGCTCTGCATGGTCACCTGCAGCTTGCCACGCTGGCCAAACAGGAAATTGAAATTCAATAGTTCACGGGCCTTTTCCTGTCTACCTGGCCAGTGCATCTGAGTTGAGAGTGCTGTCCAGAGCGGTCACAATAGAGCACTCTGGCATAGCTCACGGAGGCCAATATCGTCTAATTGAGTCCACAGTACTCCAAATTCGACCCAGCAAGGTCGATTTCAGCGCTAATCCCCTTGTCGGAGGTGGAGTAAGGAAATTGATTTTAAGAGCCCTTTAAGTCAAAAAAAAGGGCTTCGTCGTGTTCACGGGTGCAGGGTTAAATCGATTTAACGCTGCTAAATTTGACCTCAACTCCTAGTGTAGACCAGGGCTTAATCCCAAATGTGAGTTGACTCATCTTTGGGACTTTTAAATATTAACAGAAATAGTGCACTTTTTTCTGATTAGTATGTCCTTCACACTTGCACAGAATTTGTAGTGAAAACTTTGGTCCATGTTTCCAAGCAAGATTCCTAAGAGATATGAGAAAACAGGGCACGCTTAATGGAGTGCCAGGAGCTGAGATAATTTGACTCACTTCTCCCCACTCCTCACACCACACAATGTTTATTTGTGGCTTTCACTTCAAGAATTTCCCCAGTGTTATTTTTGCCTCGGAGAGCAAGACAATGGTCACGTGTTGGGACTTTCCTGCACAGATTGAATAATCTCTGGTTATTTTAGCTGTCACGACAATAATCAAGACCAATCAGCATCAAGAGGGAAAAGGCTGAGAGTATAAATGTACACTGGGACACACTTTGTCTCAGGCACTCCTCAACCTCTCCCAGACATCCAAGAATCATACAGAAGAACCTTCGCTCTCATCACCATGAAGGGAACCTGGGCTGTTGTCCTTTGTTCAGTGCTCCTGCTCGCGGCTGAAATTCAAGGTAAGAGGCAGCAGTATAAAAAAAGACGTGTAATACAGTGAGAAAGCCAGAGGTGTGATTAACTGGAGAGCTGTGCAGAATAAATGCTTGGAACTTCCTTTTGTGGCAAAAAAGTGATCTATGTTCAGGGTTTGTGTTCTACTGCCACTCACAAACATCTGTCCGCTCTGCTCGTGTCTAGAAGGTGTGTGTTGTCCACACAGGACTCGGACTGATCTGCTTGTATTTAGCAGGGAAATGAATAGGACAGTTTTTGGCAGGCTTGGATTTCTGCCCAGACTGTTCCCTAGTTTGTAAGGGTGTGAAATCAGCCTCAGTCCATCATATTTTTGTCTTGTTTTAATCACCAGAGGAAGACAGTTTGGGCCTGATCCAAAGCACATTCCAGTCAGAGGGAACTTTCCCACTGATATCAGTGGGTGTTGGATCAGACCCTTTGTGAGCAACAATGATTTTAGGTCCAACTGCTCCCTCTGTTCATTCACTCCCATCACTTTTACACCAGGAGTGACTCCTGTTTTCCATTGACTCGTGTGAGAGCGGAATCAGGCTCTCTGACTTCAAAACTAACGAGATGAAGGCAAAAGAGTGTAGCGCTTTTTGTGACATTGACCTCATGTAAATATGCACATGGTAACATTGCAGGACAAATGACTCTGCAGCCCTGAGGATGAAATGGAGTGTTTTCAACCTCTCTTCTTCCAACTTAAACATATTTTACTGAAGGCATCTCAGGTATCTAATATCATTCTAATCTCTCTCTCTCATGGCACATTTCTTTTAGGGCAGCTGACCTATGGACATGGACATTGCACCTGCAAAGAGAAAGGTTCTGATTTCATTCAGCGAAAAGCCTTAGGAAAAATAGAAGTGATTCCCAAGAGCTCTTCCTGTGACCATGTTGAGATCATGTGAGTAATGACTTAACTGCTCAGATATCGCCACTCAGAGGGACTGCTTGTTGCAATGGCAGGAAATATGGGGATTTTTCCCCCTTTAATGTAACCCCAGGTTCTGATGTCCATCTCCGTATTCCAAGCAAAGCGAAGTGCAATGAGGCTAGAGACTAAAGCCCAGGTCATAAGCTGGTATAATCAACACAGCTTCACAGACTTCAGTGGAAATACACCAACCCATAGCAGTTCCAGACTAGCCTGGAGGGTGGGATTCTCCAGGGCTCTGTGCCTTGTTTAGTCAATGACCCCAGATCTGAACAGGAGCATTTTGCACTCAGTTGGCACGGGGTAAATGACTACACAGGTTTTAGGGATTCAGGCCCTGAGGCTAGATGAGAACCTAGATCCCGCTTCCTAGGTGCACATAAATACATCAGGTAGATCATTCTAATGCTTTAGCTGATTTAAGGTCTTTCAATTTTATATTCATTCCCAGCTCATGGCGACAATGTAGCATATCACTCAGCTCACCAAGGGCCAGACTCCTGCTATTCAGACCCTGATCCTAGATAACAAAGACAATGGTGACCTTTCCATTATATGGAAATAAATTCTGTTTTCTTTGTTAATTTCAGTGCTACAATGAAGCCCACTGGAGAGCAAAGATGCTTGAACCCTAATTCCAAATGGGTACAGAAGATAATAACAACCCTCACCAAGAAAAAGTAGGTTTCCCATCCATCTGCAAGGAAAAACTCTCATGTGCTTAAGAGCTCACTTTATTCTTATACATCAGTGAGATCCAACTTTGGGCTCGATGCAGTCTCACAGCCTCAGAAACCTGCATTGCAACCCCAGAAATGGCATATTTTTTGGGACACAGTATAAGGTATCTGGCATATACAGAACCCCCCATTGAAGCAATAACCCCTGCTTCATGCAGAAGAGCAGGTCAAATGCACTGCATTAATTCAAAGGGAAGAACAAGTTCGTTTAAACAGCCTGTGTGTCTCAGGCTCAGTACTAAACTCACTTGTGCTGAATTTTGGGGCTCTTTACCCATGTGTGGGCTTCAAAAGCTGGGAAGAATGGCCACCCTTGATGCCTATTGAGAAATCACATAATCCTTTAGGACCAGACTGTGCCACATTTACCCTCGCTGAGTAACACCTTACTCCACAAGTCATCCGATAGAAAGCAAAGGGACTATTCACAGAGTAAGGTGCCAATCAGCTTAACCCTGGCAGAATCTGGTCCTTTAAATGTAACCTACTGTTCTACCAAGTACTCGATGGCCCTGGTTCTGATGTGACTTAAACTGGTGTAAATCAGAAGTAAGTCCAATGGAGTGGCACAGCGTAAAGCTAGTATGAGAGGAAAATCAAGCCCTTCTGTATGTGAAATCCAGAAAGAAAAATTCTAAAGGATAAAGTTCCCACTGTGTTTTATTTTGACAGGTCTTCACAAAGCACTCACTGGGAAAGGAGAAGAGCTAAAGATCACTTCAACAGACACGTGAGATTTTCGGATTTCAGCGCTTCAGGCTCCCTCTCCAGTGAGCAATGAACTTGAGTCTGCTTCCTCCACCTGGCTCTTCGACTTTTAAAATACAAATGCTGCAGTGAGGCAAGTTGTTCCCAACATACAGTCGTTGCATCCATTAAGGTAACATCTGGGCAGTGACATCATCTCAACACTGTGATGAAACATCAGCATGTCACGGCAGGACGTGCAGTGAGGCATATGTAACCTCAGTAATCCTACTGGCAAACCAATGACAGTAAATGCCCAGTTTGTCTGTGGGGTCTCCTGGTGGCTATAAGTGGTAATAGATTGCTTCTGCTTATCTAATTAGCAAAGGTTTCTTTGAGCCACATGATTGGGTTATTATATTATTATAATCATAACTCGGAGATACAAATATTCTCAGATAACACATACTAAGAATTCTAGTTTATTTTTTCTAGCAGATTTGAAATTAACGTAATTCTTAGATACATGTTCCATGTTCATTTATATAATATAACACATGCTTGTTGTTCTAGGATATGTGTAACATTTGTCTGTAGACTTTATAAATAAAATTGAAGAAGGCTTATAATCTAAAGCCTATCACACTGTGTTATTAACTGATGTATAAACGTTTATTACATAGATTAAATGGATCTGATCTTGATGAAATATAATATAACAAATGAATGTAATATAGTATTCACAAACATTCCTTGTGCTAGACTTCTCCTTTTAAAGATAAACCAATTAAAATGAATAAATGACACTGAAAGTTGTAGCAGTTGCCTTGGAGTTTGTACTATATGTAATCATTCATGAGCTGAAATTTCATTCATAGTGCTAGATATATTTACAGTTGAGTAACTCCATCTGAGAATTAATGCTAATATCCTACCATATTAATTTGATAAAAATTCACGTATAGAAAGCTCAATGCTTGCGTACATTCAATCACACTACAGTGAAGCAATATCCAACCAACAGAACTTTCTCCAGTCCTCCTCCTACAGCTCTAACACCAGAACTGCACCCCATCCCCACCCATTTCCTTACCTTTCCCTGTCACCCCAAAGAAAACCCTGGAAGAACAGATAAGCAGTGCGGCTTCACCTGAAGGTCAACTAGGGTGAACAGATGTCCCTATTTTATAGGGACAATCCTGATATTTGGGCCTTTTTTTCTATAGGCACCTATTGCCCCCCACCCCCTGTTCCAATTTTTCACACTTGCTGTCTGGTCACCGTAAGGTCAACACATTTGGTCCTTGGCAAAGCGCGGTGGGAAAGCTAGTGCCACACTGGAGGGCACCTCCCTGAAGAGGCTCTGGGCCTGATTCCCGTGTACACTGCGGCTCTTTGCTTTGGTGTGGCAGCGTGAAGGGGCTGAGATGTGCGTCCCTGTTCTGTGACACAAAGCAGCTGGTCCCAGAAGAGCAGCACAAGGGCCCAGATCCTCCAGAGTATTTAGGTACCTAATTCCTATTGATTTCAGCGGGAACTAGGTGTCCAACATCTTTGGGGAACTGGGCCCGCTGGCCCCAGCTGGAATGCCCCCTCTGCTGGCCAGGGCAGCTCTTTCCCTTTTATAGAACTAATTCCTGCTAAGCGGGAAGATTTTAATGAAGCATTCTGCACCTATCCCTGTGCCTGCCCCAAGGAGCCCCATCTCTAGTGCTGGCCTTGCTGCCCATCACCCTCAGCAGCACACATAATACTTCCCAGAGCTTTGAAAGGGGAGGGGCGCATGCCTGCAGGGCAGCAGAGATCACAACAAGGAGCAGAGCAAACAGGGCAGGCATTGTGGGATACCACAATGTGGGGAGTTTCCCACATTGTGGGAAAGCCAGTTCTGTCGACAAAAGAATCAGCAGTGTCTACACTGGTTCGTTGTCAACAATAAAGGGAGGGGGAAAGACAGAAGTCTCTCGTAGGGGTGGAAGTGTTTTCTTGCCAAATCTGGGCATTTTTCCCGACAAAAAAGTCTCATTGTAGTATGTACGCTCCTGCTGTTTGGTCGCCAAAAGGCAGTTTTTGGTGACAAAACTTGGTAGTGTAGACAAGGCCTAAACTGACAAACTAAATTGGAAAAAGGCACTCTTATTCTGGGATTAGTGCGTCTACACAGTTTGCAAATTAATTCCAAATGGACACAAACCAGATGTCAAGAATTATAACATTCAAAAACCAGTCGGAGAACACTTCAACCTCCCTGGTCACTCAATGTCAGACCTAAAAGTCGCAATTCTCCAACAACAAAACTTCAAAAACAGACTCCAACGAGAAACTGCAGAATTAGAATTAATTTGCAAACTGGAAGCCATTAAATTAGGCTTCAATAAAGACTGGGAGTGGATGGGTCATTACACAAAGTAAAAACTATTTCCGCATGCTAATTTTCCCCCCACTGTTACTCACACCTTCTTGTCAACTGTTTGAAATGGGCCATCCTGATTATCACTACAAAAGGTTTTTTTCTCCTCTGATAATAGCTCACCTTAATTGCAAAAAGAAAAGGAGTACTTGTGGCACCTTAGAGACTAACCAATTTAGTTGAGCATAAGCTTTCATGAGCTAAAGCTCACTTCATCGGATGCATACTGTGGAAAATACAGAAGATGTTTTTATACACACAAACCATGAAAAAATGGGTGTTTATCACTACAAAAGGTTTTCTTTCCCCCCACCCCACTCTCCTGCTGGTAATAGCTTATCTAAAGTGATCACTCTCCTTACAATGTGTATGATAATCAAGGTGGACCATTTCCAGCACAAATCCAGGGTTTAACAAGAACGTCTGAGGAACGGGGGCGGGGGGGTAGGAAAAAACAAGGGGAAATAGGTTACCTTGCATAATGACTTAGCCATTCCCAGTCTCTATTCAAGCCTAAGTTAATTGTATCCAATTTGCAAATGAATTCCAATTCAGCAGTCTCTCGCTGGAGTCTGGTTTTGAAGTTTTTCTGTTGTAATATCGCAACTTTCATGTCTGTAATCGCATGACCAGAGAGATTGAAGTGTTCTCCGACTGGTTTATGAATGTTATAATTCTTGACATCTAATTTGTGTCCATTTATTCTTTTACGTAGAGACTGTCCAGTTTGACCAATGTACATGGCAGAGGGGCATTGCTGGAACATGATGGCATATATCACATTGGTAGATGTGCAGGTGAACGAGCCTCTGATAGTGTGGCTAATGTTATTAGGCCCTGTGATGGTGTCCCCTGAATAGATATGTGGGTGCAGTTGGCAACGGGCTTTGTTGCAAGGATAGGTTCCTGGGTTAGTGGTTCTGTTGTGTGGTACGTGTTTGCTGGTGAGTATTTGCTTCAGGTTGGGGGGCTGTCTGTAGGCAAGGACTGGCCTGCCTCCCAAGATTTGTGAGAGTGTTGGGTCATCCTTCAGGATAGGTTGTAGATCCTTGATAATGCGTTGGAGGGGTTTTAGTTGGGGGCTGAAGGTGACAGCTAGTGGCGTTCTGTTATTTTCTTTGTTAGGCCTGTCCTGTAGTAGGTGACTTCTGGGAACTCTTCTGGCTCTATCAATCTGTTTCTTCACTTCTGCAGGTGGGTATTGTAGTTGTAAGAATGCTTGATAGAGATCTTGTAGGTGTTTGTCTCTGTCTGAAGGGTTGAAGCAAATTCGGTTGTATCGCAGAGCTTGGCTGTAGACAATGGATCGTGTGGTGTGGTCTGGGGGAAAGCTGGAGGCATGTAGGTAGGAATAGCGGTCAGTAGGTTTCCGGGATAGGGTGGTGTTTATGTGACCATTGTTTATTAGCACTGTAGTGTCCAGAAAGTGGATCTCTTGTGTGGACTGGACCAGGCCGAGGTTGATGTTGGGATGGAAATTGTTGAAATCATGGTGGAATTCCTCAAGGGCTTCTTTTCCATGGGTCCAGATGATGAAGATGACATCAATATAGCGCAAGTAGAGTAGGGGTGTTAGGGGACGAGAGCTGAGGAAGCGTTGTTCTAAGTCAGCCATAAAAATGTTGGCATACTGTGGGGCCATGCGGGTACCCATAGCAGTGCCGCTGATCTGAAGGTATACATTGTCCCCAAATGTGAAGTAGTTATGGGTGAGGACAAAGTCACAAAGTTCAGCCACCAGGTTAGCCGTGACATTATCGGGGACAGTGTTCTTGACGGCTTGTAGTCCATCCTTGTGTGGAATGTTGGTGTAGAGGGCTTCTACATCCATAGTGGCCAGGATGGTGTTATCAGGAAGATCACCGATGGATTGTAGTTTCCTCAGGAAGTCAGTGGTGTCTCGAAGGTAGCTGGGAGTGCTGGTAGCGTAGGGCCTGAGGAGGGAGTCTACATAGCCAGACAATCCTGCTGTCAGGGTGCCAATGCCTGAGATGATGGGGTGCCCAGGATTGCCAGGTTTATGGATCTTGGGTAGTAGATAGAATATCCCAGGTCGGGGTTCCAGGAGTGTGTCTGTGTGGATTTGATCTTGTGCTTTTTCAGGGAGTTTCTTGAGCAAATGCTGTAGTTGCTTTTGGTAACTCTCAGTGGGATCAGAGGGTAATGGCTTGTAGAAAGTGGTGTTGGAGAGCTGCCGAGCAGCCTCTTGTTCATATTCCGACCTATTCATGATGACAACAGCACCGCTTTTGTCAGCCTTTTTGATTATGATGTCAGAGTTGTTTCTGAGGCTGTGGATGGCATTGTGTTCCGCACGGCTGAGGTTATGGGGCAAGTGATGCTGCTTTTCCACAATTTCAGCCCATGCACGTCGGCGGAAGCACTCTATGTAGAAGTCCAGTCTGCTGTCTCGACCTTCAGGAGGAGTCCACCTAGAATCCTTCTTTTTGTAGTCTTGGTAGGGAGGCCTCTGTGGATTAGTATGTTGTTCAGAGGTGTGTTGGAAATATTCCTTGAGTTGGAGACGTCGAAAATAGGATTCTAGGTCACCACAGAACTGTATCATGTTCGTGGGGGTGGAGGGGCAGAAGGAGAGGCCCCGAGATAGGACAGCTGCTTCTGTTGGGCTGAGAGTATAGTTGGATAGGTTAACAATATTGCTGGGTGGGTTGAGGGAACGATTGCTGTGGCCCCTTGTGGCATGTAGTAGTTTTGAAAGTTTAGGGTCCTTTTTCTTTTGTAGAGAAGCAAAGTGTGTGTTGTAAATGGCTTGTCTAGTTTTAGTAAAGTCCAGCCACGAGGAAGTTTGTGTGGAAGGCTGGTTTTTTATGAGAGTATCCAGTTTTGAGAGCCTTAATGGATTAGTCTCCTTACAGCTGGTATGGTAACACCCATTGTTTCATGTTCTCTGTGTATAGATATCTTCCTACTGTATTTTCCACTGCACGCATCCGATGAAGTGGGTTTTAGCCCACGAAACCTTATGCCCAAATAAACTGGTTCATCTCTAAGGTGCCACAAGTACTCCTCATTTTTGTGTGTGCTAATTTCCCCATACTAATTTCCCCCAACTGTTCCTCACACCTTTTTGTCAACTGTTTGAAATGGGCCACCCTCATTACCACTACAAAAGTGATTTTTCCTGCCTTGGTATCCTACTGTTAATTGTATTGTCTCGTTAGCACTGACCCCCCACTTGGTAAGGTAACTCCCATCTCTTCATGTATTTATACCTGCTCCTGTATTTTCCACTCCATACATCTGATGAAATGGGTTTTAGCTCACAAAAGCTTATGCCCAAACAAATGTTAGTCTTTAAGGTGCCACAAGGACTCTTCATTGTTTTTGCTGATACAGACTAACACGGCTACCACTCTGACTCCTTGTGCCGTATCATTGAAAATATTGCCTTGTAAATTAAACTAAGTAGAGAGTATACAGTCTAGGTGGAGAAGTCACAAAAGCCAATAGTCCTGCAGAATTTTTCGTCTTTGCTGGCTGTTCCCTTTTCATTTAAATGCCTGTTTTCTCCTGGGGACACTAAGTAGGTTTCACTTTCCATGACTCTTAGGAAATGATAGCCCGCACATGGGATGTGTGCAGGGAGCTGTCTGGGTGATCTCAAAAGAGAAACTAACCCATGGGGATTTCTTAAAGTTAAAGCCCCACCAAATATTTTAGGGGTGGGACAGAGAAAACAGAGTCAAATTATCTCAATTCCAGTCCCTTAATCCCAAATGTGAGTTGACTCATCTTTGGGGCTTTTAAATATTAACTGAAATACTGCACTTTTTTCCTATTGGTATGTCCTTCACACTTGTACAGAATTTGTAGTGAAAACTTTGGTCCATGTTTCCGAGCAAGATTCCTAAGAGATATGAGAAAACAGGGCACGCTTAATGGAGGGCCAGGAGCTGAAATAATTTGACTCCCTTCTCCCCACTCCTCACCCCACACAATGTTTATTTGTGGCTTTCACTTCAAGAATTTCCCCGGTGTTATTTTTGCCTCGGAGAGCATAAAGGCAGCTCCGCTCCCTGCACACATAGAAGCGAGCATTGATCACTTCCTAAGACTCACTGAAAGTGAAACCGAGTTTGTTGCCTTATGAGAAATCAGGAATTTCAATTAAAAGGGAACAGTTGGCAAAGCAAAACAATGGTTACCTGTTGGGACTTTCCTGCACAGATTGAATAATCTCTGGTTATTTTAGCTGTCACGACAATAATCAAGACCAATCAGCATCAAGGAGGGAAAAGGCGGAGAGTATAAATGTACACTGGGACACACTTTGTCTCAGGCACTCCTCAACCTCTCCCAGACATCCAAGAATCATACAGAAGAACCTTCGCTCTCATCACCATGAAGGGAACCTGGGCTGTTGTCCTTTGTTCAGTGCTCCTGCTCGCGGCTGAAATTCAAGGTAAGAGGCAGCAGTATAAAAAAAGACGTGTAATACAGTGAGAAAGCCAGAGGTGTGATTAACTGGAGAGCTGTGCAGAATAAATGCTTGGAACTTCCTTTTGTGGCAAAAAAGTGATCTATGTTCAGGGTTTGTGTTCTACTGCCACTCACAAACATCTGTCCGCTCTGCTCGTGTCTAGAAGGTGTGTGTTGTCCACTCAGGACTCGGACTGATCTGCTTGTATTTAGCAGGGAAATGAATAGGACAGTTTTTGGCAGGCTTGGATTTCTGCCCAGACTGTCCCCTAGTTTGTAAGGGTGTGAAATCAGCCTCAGTCCATCATATTTTTGTCTTGTTTTAATCACCAGAGGAAGACAGTTTGGGCCTGATCCAAAGCACATTCCAGTCAGAGGGAACTTTCCCACTGATATCAGTGGGTGTTGGATCAGACCCTTTGTGAGCAACAATGATTTTAGGTCCAACTGCTCCCTCTGTTCATTCACTCCCATCACTTTTACACCAGGGGTGACTCCTGTTTTCCATTGACTCGTGTGAGAGCGGAATCAGGCTCTCTGACTTCAAAACTAACGAGATGAAGGCAAAAGAGTGTAGCGCTTTTTGTGACATTGACCTCATGTAAATATGCACATGGTAACATTGCAGGACAAATGATTCTGCAGCCCTGAGGATGAAATGGAGTGTTTTCAACCTCTCTTCTTCCAACTTAAACATATTTTACTGAAGGCATCTCAGGTATCTAATATCATTCTAATCTCTCTCTCTCATGGCACATTTCTTTTAGGGCAGCTGACCTATGGACATGGACGTTGCAGCTGCACAGAGAAAGGTTCTGATTTCGTTCAGCGAAAAGCCTTAGGAAAAATAGAAGTGATTCCTAAGAGCTCTTCCTGTGACCATGTTGAGATCATGTGAGTAATAACTGCTCAGATATCGCCACTCAGAGGGGCTGTTTGTTGCAATGGCAGGAAATATGGGGATTTTTTCCCCTTTAATGTAACCCCAGGTTCTGACGTCCATCTCCGTATTCCAAGCAAAGCGAAGTGCAATGAGTCTAGAGACTAAGGCCCAGGTCATCAGCTGGTATAATCAACACAGCTTCACAGACTTCAGTGGAAATACACCAACCCATAGCAGTTCCAGACTAGCCTGGAGGGTGGGATTCTCCAGGGCTCTGTGCCTTGTTCAGTCAATGACCCCAGATCTGAACAGGAGCATTTTGCACTCAGTTGGCACGGGGTAAATGATTACACAGGTTTTAGGGATTCAGGCCCTGAGGCTAGATGAGAACCTAGATCCCACTTCCTAGGTGCACATAAATACATCAGGTAGATCATTCTAATGCTTTAGCTGATTTAAGGTCTTTCGATTTAATATTCACTCCCAGCTCATGGCGACAATGTAGCATATCACTCAGCTCACCAAGGGCCAGACTCCTGCTATTCAGACCCTGATCCTAGATAACAAAGACAATGGTGACCTTTCCATTATATGGAAATAAATTCTGTTTTCTTTGTTAATTTCAGTGCTACAATGAAGCCCACTGGAGAGCAAAGATGCTTGAACCCTAATTCCAAATGGGTACAGAAGATAATAACAACCCTCACCAAGAAAAAGTAGGTTTCCCATCCATCTGCAAGGAAAAATTCTCATGTGCTTAAGAGCTCACTTTATTCTTATACATCAGTGAGATCCAACTTTGGGCTCAATCGATGGTCACTGCAGTCTCACAGCCTCAGAAACCTGCATTGCAACCCCAGAAAATGGCATATTTCTTGGGACACAGTATAAGGTATCTGGTGTATACAGAACCCCCCATTGAAGCAATACCCCCTGCTTCACGCAAAAGAGCAGGTCAAATGCACTGCATTGTTTCAAAGGGAAGAACAAGTTCGTTTAAACAGCCTGTGTGTCTCAGGCTCAGTACTAAACTCACTTGTGCTGAATTTTGGGGCTCTTTACCCATGTGTGGGCTTCAAAAGCTGGGAAGAATGGCCACCCTTGATGCCTATTGAGAAATCACATAATCCTTTAGGACCAGACTGTGCCACATTTACCCTCGCTGAGTAACACCTTACTCCACAAGTCATCCGATAGAAAGCAAAGGGACTATTCACAGAGTAAGGTGCCAATCAGCTTAACCCTGGCAGAATCTGGTCCTTTAAATGTAACCTACTGTTCTACTAAGTACTCGATGGCCCTGGTTCTGATGTGACTTAAACTGGTGTAAATCAGAAGTAAGTCCAATGGAGTGGCACAGCGTAAAGCTTGTATGAGAGGAAAATCAAGCCCTTCTGTATGTGAAATCCAGAAAGAAAAATTCTAAAGGATAAAGTTCCCACTGTGTTTTATTTTGACAGGTCTTCACAAAGCACTCACCGGGAAAGGAGAAGAGCTAAAGATCACTTCAACAGACACGTGAGATTTTCGGATTTCAGAGCTTCAGGCTCCCTCTCCAGTGAGCAATGAACTTGAGTCTGCTTCCTCCACCTGGCTCTTCGACTTTTAAAATACAAATGCTGCAGTGAGGCAAGTTGTTCCCAACATACAGTCGTTGCATCCATTAAGGTAACATCTGGGCAGTGACATCATCTCAACACTGTGATGAAACATCAGCATGTCACGGCAGGACGTGCAGTGAGGCATATGTAACCTCAGTAATCCTACTGGCAAACCAGTGACAGTAAAGGCCCAAATTGAAAAGGAGTACTTGTGGCATGAAGTGAGCTGTAGCTCACGAAAGCTTATGCTCACATAAATTTGTTAGTCTCTAAGGTGCCACAAGTAATCGTTTTCTTTTTGCGGATACAGACTAACACGGCTGTTACTCTGAAACCAGTAAAGGTCTAGTTTGTCTGTGGGGTCTCCTGGTGGCGATAAGTGGTAATAGATTGCTTCTGCTTATCTAATTTGCAAAGGTTTCTTTGAGCCATATATAATATAATATATATTATTATAATAACTCAGAGATACAAATATTCTCAGGTAACAAACACATACTAAGAATTCAAGTTTATTTTTTCTAGCAGATTTGAAATTAATTCTTAGATATATATGTCCCATGCTAATTTATATAACACATGCTTGTTGTTCTAGGATATGTGTAACATTTGTCTGTAGGCTTTATAAATAAAATTGAAGAAGGCTTATAATCTAAAGCCTATCACACTGTGTGTTTAACTGATGTATAAACATTTATTACATAGATTAAATGGATCTGATCTTGATGAAATGTAATATAACAAATGAATGTAATATAGTATTCACAAACATTCCTTGTGTTAGACTTCTCCTTTTAAAGATAAACCAATTAAAGTGAATAAAAGACACTGAAAGTTGTAACAGTTGCCTTGGAGTTTGTACTATGTAATCATTCATGAGCTGAAATTTCATTCATAGTGCTAGATATATTTACAGTTGAGTAACTCCATCTGAGAATTAATGCTAATATCCTACCATATTAATCTGATAAAAATTCACGTATAGAAAGCTCAATGCTTGCGTACATTCAATCACACTACAGTGAAGCAATATCCAACCAACAGAACTTTCTCCAGTCCTCCTCCTACAGCTCTAACACCAGAACTGCACCCCATCCCCACCCATTTCCTTACCTTTCCCTGTCACCCCAAAGAAAACCCTGGAAGAACAGATAAGCATTGCAGCTTCACCTGAAGGTCAACACATTTGGCCTTTGGCAAAGTGGGGCAGGAAAGCTAGTGCCACACTGGAGGGCACTTCCCTGAAGAGGCTCTGGGCCTGATTCCTCTTTACACTGCGGCTCTTCCTCTCTACAGTGGGGGGGGGGGGGGGGGAAGGGAAGGATAGCTCAGTGGTTTAAGCATTGGCCTGCTAAACTCAGGGTTGTGAATTCACTCCTTGAGGGGGCCATTTAGGGATCTGGGGCAAAAATTGGGGATTGGTCTTGCTTTGAGCAGGGGGTTGGACTAGATGACCTCCTGAGGTCCCTTCCAACCCTGATATTCTAGGATTCTTTGCCTTGGTGTGGCAGTGCGAAGGGGCTGAGATGCGCATCCCTATCCTGTGACACAAAGGAGCTGGTCCCAGAAGAGCAGCACAGGGGCCCAGATCCTCCAGAGTATTTAGGTACCTAATTCCTATTGATTTCAGCGGGAACTAGGTGCCCAACACATTTGGGGAACTGGGCCTGCCGGTCCCATCTGGAATCCCCCCTCCTCTGGCCAGGGCAACTCTTTCTCTTTAATGCAACTAATTCCTATTAAGCGGGAAGACTTTAATGAATAGCTCAGTGGTTTGAGCATTGGCCTGCTAAAAACCCAGGGTTGTGAGTTCAATCCTCGAGGGGGCCATTTAGGCATCTGGGGCAAAAATTGGGGATCAGTCCTGCTTTGAGCAGGGGGTTGGACTGGATGATCTCCTGAGGTCCCTTCCAACCCTGATATTATGTGATTCTGCACCTATCGCTGTGCCTGCCTGTAGGGGGCGCAGGCGGCTCCCAGCGCTCGCAGGAGGCCAGACTCCGAGCAACGCACAAGCAGCCGCTTTTGGAATAAGTTTGCCCCTCTGCGGCTCCCCTAGCGCCGGAAGCCAAGATGGCGGCGCCCAGTGGTAGCTCACGTGGTCGTTCCGGGAGGGGCAGAGCGTCTCGCAGGCAGTAGCGCCCCGGCCCCAGCAGCCATGTCCGGCCGCAGCAACAACAAGCTGCCCAGTAACCTGCCCCAGCTGCAGAACCTGATCAAGCGGGACCCGCCGGCTTATACCGAGGAGGTGAGAGAGCGAGCCCCCTCGCCGCGCCGGGAGGGTGGGGGGTCAGACCCACGCTCAGCCCCCAGGATGCCCCTGGGCCCCAGCCCCCCCATCCTCGGTGCGCAAGGCCGAGGTCTCTGTGCCTTCTTAATAAAAACCCCCTTTTTCTTGGGAGGCCCGGAGGCCAGTGACGCCGCTTGGTGTGGCCTGTGGGGGCCAGAGAGGGACAAGGCGCGGGAGGTAATATCTCTTAATGGACCAGCTTCTGCTGGGGGAAGGTGCAGGCTGGCGAGCTTCACAGAGCGCCTCTTCGGGTCTGGGGAAAGTAACCAGAGTGACCCCCCCCCCCCCCAGTCGGTGTCACGCCCACAGCGCGATCCCCCCTTGTCCCCAAAGGGCGGTATGTCCTTGCTCGCACAGGGCGTGTGTACCTGGCGATAACTAGTTGGACGAGGAGGGGAGTGAGATCCCAGTGGCGACGAGGCACTGTGCTTCTCAGCTCGGCTGGCTACATGCAGGTGCCTGGTCTGCGCTGCCTGGAGTTAGGTGTTTTGATGTAAAAACGCCCCTTTCCCCCGTTAAGATATAGCTGCCTTCACTAGAGATGGTGGCATATAAGGCAAAACTCCTTCTCTTTCTCACATGGGGCTGGACCCCTTAAACTCAATGTGACTTTACATGCTTCAAGTTAGGCATGTGCTAAAGCGTCGAGCTGAGCCAGGGCTGTAGCCCTGGTCTAGACACCTTTTGCTAGCAATTTAACTATTTTAGTTAGGGGTTATCTTTTTACCGATATAGTTAGACCAGTATAAAGGTGCCTTGTGCTTGTGTGATTTATTTGTCTCCCTGTACTGGAATAGCTATGCCATTATAAAACACTGCTATACTAATGTAACTGCATCCATAGGGGCGGAGGGATGACCGGCAGTTCTACTGTGAAGTCTGTACCAGTATAGTTAATATGGTACAACTTTTGTGTGTAGATCAATGCCTGGGAGAGACTTGAAAATTTGCCTTAGGGCTTGTGTACTCATGGAAGTATTAAGGAACAGCTATTGCACCTTATTCACAGTTGTTGTACAAGCATTGGTGAACCCTTAAACTGCCGTCTTGCCATCTTTTTAGCTTCTTAAAAAAGCTAGAAGTAACTTTATGCCAGCCCTGAGTCCCCTTACCAGTTCTTGTAGTCTTACAATTACCTATTCCTTTTTAAAATAAAAACTCCCCTTTTGCTACTGAAAGTCATACCCAGGCATCTGAACCTGATGGATGATAGGGAAGACATCAAAACTGGCAAGACACTTAGGGGTAGTCTGCATTACCCTGCTACATCGGCACAGCTGCACCATGTCTGGTGAAGATGTGCTATGCCGATAGGAGAGCGCTCTCCCGTCGGCATAGTTACTCCACCTCCACAAGAGGCGGAAGCGATGTTGTTGGCAGGAGAGCATCTCCTGCTGACTTAGCACTGGTGTGGCTAGCACTTAGGTGGATGGCATTTGTGTCGCTCAGGGGGGTGGCTTTTTCACACCCCTGAGCGAGGTAAGTTACATCGACTTAAGCGGTAGTGCAGATAAGCTCTAAGTGTTGTCAGATGCACAAGAAGAGAAACTGTAAATATATTTCTACTCTCTCAATGGGTGTTAAAGACTGTTACCCTGCTGGCATATGCATGGTCCAAGATAATGTCTCTGCCAGTGGGATAATCATGTTGAACATTAACTTTGGCGTGGGAGAACTGTTCTGTTTGATCCTTGATGTTAAACACAGCCATTCTCACAATGTACATATGGTCAATAGGTCTGGATACCTTCCTTGCTGTTCCATCTCCCCTGTGGTTAGAGGTTGAGTTGCAACCAGAATTTTAAACCTCAGGAATTCTCAGGATGATTGTTTAAAGTGGCATTATGCAACACCGGTCTCCCTCCTGCCTGTAGGCAATGTGAATGCATTGTACCTTCACTGGAGCTATTTGTGCTTTATTAGCTTCTGATGCATACTCTTCTGGACGGGGACTGTGCTCTGCTGCTCCCCAGTCCTGCAAAGACTTAAGCCTGTGCTTGACTACTCACAGTGCATAAAATCTTTGGAAGGTCAGGGCCTGGGGGTCCACACAGTTTCTAGCAGAACGGTAACCTAATTTTGATTGGTGCCTCTGTGCCCCACTGTAAATATTAATATCTCACCCTAATAAGAGACTTAGTCCCATCTCACATGGATAAGCTGTTAAAGTCACATCCCTGAGACGCTTGAGATGTATCATCAAAAGCTGCTTGGCAGGGAAAATATAATTATATATTTAAAGGGACTCAGTGCCATTTCAGGGGGCATGGAGCAGTGTTCACGTCCACTCCCCTTCAGTACCCTGGCCAAGCTGGGGAAGCTAATGATCCAACCAGCAGATGAATCCTGGTCACATGCCACCTGAGGCATGTTGCGCATATGCTAAAAAGAGTGCCATTTTGGGGGGGATTTTCTGACATGAATGGGTTTCTATGGGCCTGATCCTGTACCACTGAAGTCACTGAGAGTTTTGCTGCTGTTTTCAGGTGGAGCAGAATGGGGGCCTTAGATCTCTTGATATTGAGAAGCTATCGTATCCAGTAATGACAACTAAGAGTGAAATGGCATATTTGTGTTTCAGTTTCTCCAGCAGTATCGTCACTACCAGTCCAATGTGGAGATTTTCAAACTCCAGCCTGATAAGCCCAGTAAGGAGCTGGCTGAATTGGTGATCTTCTTAGCACAGGTAAAATTCTGTAATTCTAGGAAAAACAAACAAATTGAACTATTAAAAGGTGACCTGCAAAACCTTTCCCCACAATGAAATAATTGTAAGCTATATACAAATGCTCCATATAGCTAGGAGCAGATGACAAATAACAGACGAAAAGATTTTAACAATATATTTTTTTAAAATTTCCATTCTCCAGGGTTGCTTTCTGTGGTTTACAGTATAAAATGGTAAAAACAAAACATTTTAAAAACTGAACTGTTTATTTAAAACAAACAAACAAACAATAACCCAGTTGTGCCCCATTTGACAACTACCCTTGCTTCAGCAGAAATTTTAATAGGTGCGTTGCTTCAGAATGATTCTGGAACATCATAGTGGTGCCAAATAGAACTTGTTACTCATAATTATCTTATTTTTGGAATGGGTGTTCCAGATCACCTTTAAATGCAGATTTTACGACACTCTTAATCCTTTAATAAAGAAGTGAGCTTTTATGTAGGAAGTTAATATGATAGAAACTTCAGCATTCAAAGATATATTGCACATCAACAAAATTTGAAAAAGTTAATAGTCATTTAATGTATATTTCGTTAAGGGGTATATTTTTACGGAGTCAGATTCACCTCTCAAGCAAATGTACCATTGTTACACTGTTAGAGTTTATTATAGGGATTTATTAAAAAGATTTTGTTTTTTTAAACAGGTTGGGCATTGCTATCCAGAACATCTTGTTGATTTTCCACAGCAGCTGAAAGAATTGCTTTCTTACAATCACACCGTTTTGGATGCAGATCTTCGAATGGTAAATCTGACATTTAAAGCACTGATATTTATTGCTAAGGTCTTTAAGAGGATTCTGTACAGAATTTTATTTTACAGTATAAGCAAGGACTTGCATTGTCCTATGTGCCTATTAATTTTGTGTGCCTCAGTTTTTCAGTGTCCAGCTTTCTGAAAGTCGGACTCCTTCAAGATGCCTCAAATTGGGCATCCAAAAATCAAGGCCAAAGTGGTCAGTTTGGTGGAGAAGTAGTACCCTGGTTTTGAGGACCACCACAGAGTTAGCCACTCTGGGCTCCAGGAGCACATCTTTGCCCTGATCCTTCAAAGAAAGATGCCTCAAATTGGGCATCCAAAAATCAAGGCCAAAGTGGTCAGTTTGGTGGAGAAGTGGTACCCTGGTTTTGAGGACCACCACAGAGTTAGCCACTCTGGGCTCCAGGAGCACATCTTTGCCCTGATCCTTCAAAGACTAATACACATGCTTAATTTACTGTGAACAGTCTTGTTGACTTCGCTGGAACTACTTGTCGGGTGTAAAATTTAGCATGTGTAAAAGTCTGAAAAGGATTTGGGCCTGACTCTTTTTCTTTGTAGATGAATAATAAATGCTCTTGTCTCAGTCATTTTCAAATTGTGATTCTGGTCACTTCTTTGTTGCAGACATTTTGCAAAGCTCTGATCTTATTAAGAAACAAGAATCTAATAAACCCTACAAGTTTGCTGGAACTCTTCTTTGAACTCCTGCGCTGCCATGATAAACTTCTACGGAAAGTAAGCTGCAGAATAAGAATTGGTTTTATGTCCTTGGTGAGCCTCTTGTTAATGTTTTCCCTTCTCTTATGAGAAGGAAACACAAGTAATTCAGCAGTACCATACGGCCTGTTCGGTCTTCAAGGTAGCTAAATATATAATCTTATTGTAGTTCTGTTGGTTCCAGTAGTGAAGATTTTAGTGTATTTGGGCTTTAAGCAGTTTGATGTGCCTGTGACCAACTATTATGGAGACGGACACTCAGGGATAAATACAATGAGTATGAAAGGGCCAACTTTAGAAACCTGAAAGGTGAGATAAAATCAAGACCTCAAAAGGCCAGGGTGGGGATTGGCAGTTCATTGAGGGTTATGGGCTTGGTTTCTAGAAGTTCTGAGTATTTTCTGGTGTCCCTGACTTCCTGGGGCCTGAGCAGCTGTAACTCCTTGTGTGGGCTCATGTGCCACTCATTTAAGATTTAGTGGAAAAATCATTCCGATGATGGTGTTGGGACATTCCCCAGGATGCGATCTGAACCGCTGGACTGCTGTGTCCTCTTAGCTCTCCAGCCTGGGATCCCTTTTACATTGCTTTGCTGAGGAACAGCAATCCCTCCAGGCTCTGTTCACTCTCAGCCACCAGCAGGCAAAGTCACTCCTAGCTGAGTACATGACTGCTATGCTTAGCCAGCCATGAATTACATACAGAGAGGCACCCACATATCCCTCAGCTCCAGCCTTGCTCCCCAGAAGTGTACGTCTCATACTGCTCAGTAGCCCACTGGACAGTACAAGTTCATAGATAGTTCGTCATTCCAACAAGGGGTAATAAGTATGCACCAGGCTTATTGACCTAAGTAGAGATTCCCAAGCACTTCTGCCAAAACACACTGCTTTAGATAAAACAATAAAAAAAGTTTTATTAACTAGAGAAAGATAGATCTTAAGTGATAAGCTATAGAAGTCAGAATTGGTTACAAAAGAAATAAACAGATAAACATGCAAGCTAATTCCTAAATTTTACTAAGGCTAATAAGCTTAAAAGCAAAAGATGTGTCTCACTGTGAGTTGCAATACATTTCCAGGCTGGGTCCCCCCACCTCCCCGCACTTTGTTCAGTTCTCTGAGAGTCATTGTTGTCATGAGCAGAGAGGTGGCTAGGGACATTCCCCCTCGCCCCCTTCTTGCACCCTAGCCCTTTGTGCTGGAAACATCCTTGCTGGATCATAGGGACAGGCAGTTCCATTGTGTACTGAGCGCCAAACTGTCCTTTGGATGAATTGTAAATTTCTTGTTTGCAACTCCTCACCACCCCCTCCTTTCTGGAGAATGTCCAATCAAGCTGGTAATGACTCTTTAGCACTTTGCTGGCATGCTAGGGTGTCTTTGTCTCTGAGAAATTGAGTTGTGGACGTTACCCAGAACTCCAACACGTTTCAGTAACCATCATAATTTTACATGCAAGTGTTGTTGCACACATTTCAACAGGATCATAATATTCAGCAGATTGAGTTTTCAAATGATACTGCACAAGGCATACTTTGTACAAAATATAACATGACCATATAAAAGTGGTGAATGTGAGCTACAGCGTGTCATAGGTGTACTAGGAATAAACATAATTACATTGATTTAAAAATCAGCATATCTGACCTCTCTTGGAGATACTGTGGATAATTGTCTAGGCATAAGTTAGAATGTGTTCTACATTCCTACATGATACTAATTTCTGGAATGGAATTCAGGAGTTTATTCCTAAAGTTATGAGATAGACAGACAATCCTATTCACTGAGGCCTTTTCTGTTGTAGGTGCAGCACCCAAACAGGAACTCCTGAGTTCTTTAGGGAAACTTGTAAATGAAAAGCGCTGCTGGGCATAAACATATTTAAATGCCTTCTTTGTTGCAGAAAGATTTATCACTAACTGAAAATAGAATTGACTGGAATCAAACTTGCTACAACAGTCAGTCAAACAGACCAGTCAAAACTTAGCTGAATTTGCAAAAGAAATTTCAGCAATACAAGTGTTTTTTTTTTCTTTTTTTTTTAAATTACAGCTATATTTGATAGGTTTCAGAGGAACAGCCATGTTAGTCTGTATTCGCAAAAAGAAAAGGAGTACTTGTGGCACCTTAGAGACTAACCAATTTATTTGAGCATGAGCTTTCGTGAGCTACAGCTCACTTCATCAGATGCATCTGATGAAGTGAGCTGTAGCTCACGAAAGCTCATGCTCAAATAAATTAGCTATATTTGATGTTCAATTCTCTATGGTTTTTATTCTGCAAAGACTGTGGTCTTGCCTACATAAGGAAATTGTGCAGAATAGGTATTCCACATTAACTCCCCATGTGAACGCTCTTCTTCTCCTTTTGTGGTTTAACTTAGGGGTTGTTTAGATGAATCGTATGCCGCAAGTTGGGTGTAAATCTACATTGCATTAGTATGCTGTCCGTGTGGACCCTGCTACCACACATGAAAAGTTCCCTAGTGCGCACTCACCTGCTCTGCTTTGAAACAGGACTAGATGAAAGTGCCCTACGGGACTTGTAGGATGTGGTAGCAGGGTCTGCAGCGATAGTGTGTGGCAGGCTTGTGCACTGTAGATTTATAACCCAACTTGCCACCCACTCACTGTTCATCAAACCGTTACTTCACTTTGGAAGTGGATTAAGCTTAAGTGCAAAAAATCACTCAGTGCAAAATAGGAGGGTCCACACCGGAGACTAGTGCAGCATAGCTATTGTTCTTTAAAGTCACACCCTAGTTTATTCCACACCTAACATCCCCTTGTAGCATCCCCTCTGTGTGCCGTGAGTAGCCCTATTGAAGTTAGCGGGACCATTTGCCATGTGTGAAGTTAAACACATGAATAAATCTTTGCGTAGGATTGAGGCCAATGACTTTTTTTTTTCTCTCTCCCAACTGTGGCTTTGGAAAAAACTTCTTTGCCATAGTGACTGGCGCTCTCCTTGCATGGTAGTACTAATGGGCTTTAGGGAATTAACTTTGTAGGCTGCAGAGTGTAAATACTTCACTTTACCGTGCATGTCACTGTTTGTTTACAGACTTTATATACTCACATTGTGACAGACATCAAGAATATAAATGCTAAACACAAGAACAATAAAGTGAATACAGTAAGTATGCTGGCTTCCAGATTTACTTTGAATGAATGTTTTTTATTATGAAAACTTTTTCAAACTCGCTCATAATTTTCCCAATTTCTTCTTCTTAAGGCACTGCAGAACTTCATGTATACTATGTTAAGAGACAGCAACCCTACTGCAGCCAAGATATCTCTGGATGTGATGATCGAATTATATAGAAGGAATATTTGGTGAGTTTCATAGCACAGAATTGGTTCTTGATTATTCTGGGGAAACCCAGGATGGGTAAAAATCTGATTTAAAAAAAAAAATACTTTTTTATTTAAATTTGAAATGGACAACTTTTGTTAAGGCCTAAACGTACTGTAATCTATTACAATCATTTAAACTAAACACAAAAAAATAATATTAAGAAGAACATCTTTGCTGCCTAATTCTAAAGAAAGTCAGACCACTGCACTGGTGGAAGTCACTGGCTAAGTACCTAAAACCAAAGTTTGTTGAAGGGCTAACTCAGCTTTTCATAGCAGTAGCCTCTATTGCATGTACTGAGAGAATATTTTCTTCATTTCAGTTTATTCAGCTAGTTCAGGTCAATGACTATTTTATTCATAGGTAGAAAAAAATTGGGAGTTGGAAAAAGCAGAAAATCTTGTTTTCCTCTTCCAATCTATGAATAAAAATTAAGTGGGAGAGGATCAGATCTCCTAGTTCTAAAATCTTGAGAGACATGGTGGCAATCAATTCAGTTCGCTATCTACAGATAATACTTCTTTAGTTTAATAAGTCAGTTAGTTTTAAATGCAAAACATGTTTTGATAAACTTTTTTCCTATTGTATCCAGCATGTTTAAGATAGCTTTAACAAATGAAAAACATTTTAAAATGCTGTTTTTGTGCATTTTAATTGATCTTTGAATTTCCGTCCAAATAGATCTTACACAAATCATAAGCAAAAAACAATCTTTTAATAAATAAGAAATGTTACTTGTTGCTTTCTAACGTAACAGAAAATGTAAAAATTAAGAATCTGAATACATGTATTTAAGCAATAAAATTGTTTAAATAAATGTGTATAGAGGTAGTGCATCTTCCTGGTTAGAAAAAAGAAGCATCAAGTGTGATGTAAAGGCTATATTTTGTTCAAATCAACCTGTTTTAATGGTTCCCAACCAATAAGAATCAATCTTTCTTTTAAAATCATAGAAGGTTAGGTTTGGAAGGGACCTCAGGAGGTCATGTAGTCCAACCCCCTGCTTGAAGCAGGACCAATCCCCAATTTTTGCCCCAGATCCCTAAATGGCCCCCTCAAGGATTGAACTCAGAACCCTGGGTTTAGCAGGTCAATGCTCAAACCACTGAGCTATCCCTCTTTTGGAAAATAACAAAAAGGTACAAATGCAAAACAAGTTTAAAATTGTTTATTTAAATCAAGGTTTTCCACTTGCTGATCTCAGTCATGATTTTAATCACAGATTTTAATCGCTTTGATTTTAAATCAGTGCACCCTGCGGCAATCCATTTGTAGTGTGGTTGTATTGTGTTTTGTAGAACAGTCTAGAAGGGCAGAAGTGACTGAGAGACTTTGCAGGAGAAGGTGCGTAGGAAGAATCTTAGACGTTTTCCTTTTAAGAACAATAAACAAGTATACTTCAAACCATCAACCAAAACCTGTACATACACATGCTTTCTTGAGCCTCTCTATTGGTGCATTAAATCTTGAGTATAGTTCTGCTGTATAGTAAGTCGTGAAGTCCAACTATGGTTGATGCCCAAGCCCTTGGGTACACTTGTGGCAGTGTGTATAGTGCATGTAGCTCCATGCAGGGGGGAAAGGCGTCAGCAGTGAGGAGGTAGCGGGACACTACACTGCTAAAAAATATCAGTGTCGACCTGGGAGGCACTGCTTGGGTGTGTCGAGAGATGTGTAGGGTATTTCCCGAAGTTTCTGGTGAGTTTTGTACTCTACTTGCCTAAGCGGTGTCTCCCCAGCGACATTGATATTTACACCCGTGCTAGCCGGGTGTGCGCTGTCTGTATTCTACACACTGCTGCAAGTGTGGATGTACTTCAAGAGAAGAAATAGGATTTGCATGGTTAGGATTTGAAAAGAAGCCTGTACATTGATGCTACGTGCTTGGTGAATTAATGTTTTTAGTTGTGAGTTGGTTTTCCGGAGTAAAAGCAAGCGCTGTTTTGAATAAGCAGGAGGCGGAGTAAGCTCCAAGATGGCGATGTATTAGAAGAAAAACAGAACTTGAAGTATTAATGGAGTTACACAGATGTTTACTGATTCCACTGCTGCCTTAGTTCTGGTGCTGCTGCTCTCAGCAGATGTTTCACAGTGAGGAATAGCAAGGGAAGATCTTCATTTGCCCATTGTTTTAGGTTTTAATTATCCCTAAGTGTGTGTCGGTCGGTCAGGGGGGAGTTGTCACCTAACTTGTACCCCCTTTTAACCTCCTGGTCCTGCCATGGAAATAAACTGTACAGATAAGAAATACTGCTCCTTTTGAGCATTTTCTGCCTCTTTGGGATCTCCCCAGTGTTCTGCAGGGGTGGTTTGCACAGCCCTTCGTTCCTTATTCCAGGCAGAATTCCTAGGGACTTCAGCAGGAGTTCAGCCTGACTGTGCGGCAGGACTCCTTTTACAGAAAGGAGAGAGAACAGCTGGTGCATGAGGCGCATTGGCAGAGCATGTTTGGGCTTCAGGAGCTTTGTTCATGGGCTGATCTTGGATATACCATGAATCTGTTGGACAGGCAGGCAGATAAGTCATGCACTGCCACAATGGGTCTGCCAGCTCTAGAACAGCAGCGTAATAATGCCTCTGGTACAATGGAGGGGAAAGAAATATTCCAATAGAGTAAAAACTGGGAAAACTTAAAATATATAGATGACCATCTTACTTATAGACTCATAGGCTTTAAGGCCAGAATGGACCATCATGATCATCTACTTGGGCCACAGAACCTCACCCACCCACTCCTCTGGCTGAATGACTGAAGTTTTCAAATCATGATTTAAGACTTCAAGTTACAGAGAATCCACCATTTACTCCAGTTCAACCCAGCAAGTGACCCGTGTCCCATGCTGCGGAGGAAGGCGAAAAACATCCAGGGTCTCTGCCAATCTGACCCTGAGGAAAATTACTTCCTGATGCCACATATGGTGATCAGTTAGACCCTGAGCATGTGGGCAAGACGCACCAGCCTGACACCTGGGAAAGAATTCTGTGTAGTGACTCAGAGCCTTTCCCATGTCGTGCCTCATCTCCAGCAGTTGGGGATATTTGCTACCAGCAGTTGCAGATGGGCCATGTGCCATTGGAGGGAATGGTATGATGAGATTGCCTACATCATACCTTCCCCTTTCAAGGACAGGGCTTTTGCAGTATTGCTAAATAGCTTTATAGGTATTTAAGAGTCAGCTCAAATTCAGTTCAGGGCCAACAGAATTTATAAATCTCTCTTAGAGGTTGTTTCTGTCAAACCTTTCCAGTAGCTTTTGTAATGAAAGCCAAATCTCTCTGCATTTAATTTTAACAGGCAATGTCTTATTACTTGAAGTATCTTTTACTGTGGGGCCTGTCATTGCTTTTATGGAGTCATCTTCGTTGTCAAAGTGCAATTGTGTGTTCTTCTCCAGTGTGAACTTAGATAAAGCATATATGCTTCTGGGTATCTAGACCTGATCATTTTTGTGTAGGAAAAATGACAACAAATGGCACGGAGAAACATCATCTCTTGGTTTGTATTTGAAATCACTGATGGTGTGATGAAAGCAGCTAGTATTGTGGGATTTGTTTCCAGTGAATCTGCTTTGCATTAAATCTACCATGATGTCTTGTTTTTTAAAATCAGCAAACTTCTTGGTGAAGGTACGTTAATGTTTTGCTTATTTCAGGAATGATGCCAAAACAGTCAATGTTATCACAACAGCCTGCTTTTCCAAAGTCACAAAGGTGGGTGGAAATCGATCTGAAATGCCAGTATATTTTGCTTCAGCTGTTTTTGCCATATCTCTGTCTGTCACATATGTGTGTGTATGTATGTATGTGTATATTTATATATGTATTTGTGCAACTTCCTTTCTATACAGTAGAACCTCAGAGTTATGAACACCTTGGGAACGGAGGTTGTTTCTAACTCTGAACAAAACGTTATGGTGGTTCTGTCAAAAGTTTACAACTGAACATTGTCTTAACACAGCTTCGAAACTTTACCATGCAGAAGAAAAATGCTGCTTTTAATTGTCTTAATTTCAATGAAACAAGCACAGAAACAATTTACCATGTCAAATCTTTTTTAAACGTTCCCATTTTTTTAAATAGTTTACGTTTAACGCAGTACTGTACTATATATCCTTTTTTCTGTTTGTGGTCTCTGCTGCTGCCTGATTGTGTACGTCTGGTTCCAAATGAGATCTGGTGTTCATAACTCTGCTGTTTGTAACTCTGAGGTTCTACTGTAATTATTCACAAAGGTGTTTCATTAACTTTTGGCTACAAATAGCTGGAGCACATCTTAATTTATTTCTGATGTAGAGAAATAGATTTGTCACTTCTGCCCACAGATCTGCAGCGATAGAAATTAGTAGCCTAGCTATTGCTGGCTGGTGTGAGATTCCATACCCCCTCGCGCTGGGCAGTGCTAGCCAAAAGGGACTCTCGGGAGCATTGCCTCACGTTGATCGGCACTGTTGCGCTTTCTTGGCTCCAACAGTGAAAATATCTGGTATCCCAGCTGCCCATTCCCAGAAACAACCCTGTATCTGGATGCTGCAATGGTGGTGGTTTTAGAAATGCCTAGGATCCGTGGGTAGGTTTGTTATATGATAAAGGCCCATACTCTCTTTCTTAAAACCACCATAGGCTTGTGAAACTGAGCATAGGATCTCAAGCTGCTGCCAAAGTTACCATGAATGGCCTAATTGCTCAGAGCAATAAAACTAAAATTGTACTAGCAACTCAGGAAACCAGACTTTGCACAATAGGTTGTGTCTGCGCTATGGTCGTGTCAGTTGACGATCACACCTTTTCACATCCTTGGCTGACGTAACTCTGCTGGCTGCAGGTCCTGGTTTTGATGCCGTTGTGCTGGCATAGCTTGTCTTGTTTAGGGGCTGGTGGAATAAACTATGCTGGTGAGCAGTGTAGCCGGTAATAAGATCCATCCACACTGGGGTGCTTTGCTGATATACCTGTGCTAGTAAAGCAGTCCTCGTGCAATAGTACAGGTTCACGTGGGCCATTGTGAAAGTCCTGCTACACTTCGATCAGTTGCATGCCAGTGCTTCACTGCTGCAAGACTGGCAACAAAGACTGACAGTGGTTTTTTGCACGTCTAGTGTTTTCAGTCAGCCTGTCCATTTTACGCCATTTCCTATCTCTTATAAGCAACTGGTGACCTAACATGGGGACCTTTGCCTCTTGTAAACTAATTCTTCCCCCCTCTATCCCCCCAAATGCCCATGTTTTTCAGATACTAGTTGCTGGTTTGAAATTCTTCCTTGGGAAAGATGAAGATGAGAAAAGAGAGAGTGATTCAGAATCTGAGGTTAGTCCAGAGGCTAATTCTCCTGCTGTCACTTTCTCAAACTCTGCAACATGTATCTACAGTAGGTATTGTGTATCTTGCATTGTCCTCTCTGCTCCATCCAGGATGCCAGCCACCTACACCCATTTGTTGATTCGTCTCCCCGCCACCAGCCAGAAAGAACAGACGGGATTGTGTGTTAATTTGCCCATCAGTTTGAGAGATTCAGTCTCCTCAGGACATGTGCGTTATTGTTAATGGGAAAGACGCCTGCCCGTTGAGGGGAAGATCAGGACAACAGTCCCCTTCGTTTTCAAAATCATTAAGGGCCACTTAGTGACTGGCCCATTTGTAGTACCCGGGCTGATGGTTGCATTGCTGGCAGCATGGGAAGTCAGAACCTGCATTATAAGAATGAGCTAGTAGGAAAAACAATTTTTTCCCCTTACAGACTGTGAGAATGTAGTTGTTTCTAGTAGTGCCCTCAACATGCCGGGCACTACACATTGATGATACAAAGCAGGTGTGGCCTCTGCCCTGAAGAGCATACACTGTAAAGTACTTTTCCAGGAAGAGTGTGATGCTTTTAGGTTCAGTCTTGTAGTTGACCACTGGCCAAACTCCAATTAAAGTCAGTTGTTGATGTGCTTGAGTGGGGATTTGGGGATTGAGCTCTGTGATTGTTTAGAAGGTAAAGAATTACCAGAGGCTTCATGTAGACTTGTGATTGAGGAACTGAACTGGGAATCAGGAGACCAGGGTTGTTTTTTTTGTTTTTTAATTAAAGCTCTGCTGTAGACTTTGCATGTGACTACTTAATCTCTCTGTGGCTCGGTTCTTCATCTGCAAAATGGGGAAAATAGCACTTCTTTATCTCACGTGGTGGTGTGAGAATAAATTTACTGATATGTGGGGAGTGCACAGAGGTTAGTGATGGGGGTCAGACAAGTACATAGATGCTATTACCCTAGCCATCCTCCCACCCCCAGCTACTTTATCTGATCTGTACTGAGATCCTTTTAAAGCGTTACTCATGAATTGGGTATTGTTGAATAATACGTTACTATTGCCTAATGACTAGTACCATGTCTGTTGTATTGCTTTATTGATGTGCTGTTACCTGGTCCTAAACCTTGGTGTATGTGTTCTCTTGTATGAAGTCAAAGTTTTAAGTATTGAAATGAATGTCAGGCTGGCTACATGGCAAACGTATGGAGGTAGAGTGAATTGGTTTCCTATTTTTGAAAACCTGGTGTGTGACCCTGACAGTTGTTGCGGTCAATCAGCTGCAATATCCTATTTGAAGCCTCATTCCCTTGAGTCATGCTCTGTCTGATGTTCCTTTCCGAAGGATGAAGGGCCTACAGCCAGAAACCTCATGGTGAGGTATGCAACCGGAAAGAAAACCACCAAACACAAGAAGAAGATGGAGAAAGCCATGAAGGTTCTGAAGGTAAGGGAAGCCCAGTTGGACATTTTGGCATCGCCATGGAACTAGCTGCAGAATCCAAGTGGTAGAAAGGGAAACAGCAGTAAATTGAATACTTGTAAAGCTAAATAGGATTTTAAAAGCAGTCAGGCCTAACAATGCAGGGCTCAACTTAATCAAACGCCTAAAGATGACATGCTCTTCTTCTTTTTTCCCGTTTTGAGACCATAGTCCTCTACATCCGGTTCTCTCCTTCATTGGTTCATACACCGGGACCCTTGAAGACCTGGATTTTTGTGCTCTCCTGTGTCCCTTTTTAGCCAGCTACCCTTTGTCATGTCTTCTAAGCAAAGCACCCTTTGCTGCTCTAGCAGCAGCCAGCTTGACATACTCATGTTCACGTGGAAGAACGTGTTGAAAAGAGACTTTGCTAGGTTAGATTGTGGACCAGGTTCTGCCTTGATTTGCATCTCATTCAATCTTTTTGCGTGAGGTACACTGTAAGTCAGGGCACGATTGTGGCATGTTTTCTGAACTGCTGTTTCCCATGCCCAGTGCCTGGTTGGGAACTAGTATCTATATAGCTAGAGGTATGTTTCAAGAGTTTGAGTGGAGCTTTCGTTACGCAGTTTGGATTGACTTTGCCTAGAGTCGTATGGCTGAAAACCACACGTAACTCAGGAAATGTTGAAAGTGCTGATGAACTTTACTATTTAAAATCAAAACATGCCTCTTAAAGCTGGTAATGTGAAATGGCAGTTTTCCAGAACTAATGTCTGAAATTAGCTTAGAACAACTCTTCCACTGAAAGGAAAAAGTGTCTCCTTGTCTCTTGCTGTCCTACAGAAACATAAGAAGAAGAAAAAGGCAGAGGTGTTTAACTTCTCCGCTATTCATTTGATCCATGATCCCCAAGGTAAGCGTGGTGTCCAAGCCAATTGATATACATGCGCCTTGGAAATTCTAATACATGTTCGAGCCAAGATACTGATGTTCAGGCAAAACTGCAATGGGAGAGACACCTATGCTCCACTGTTTGAACGTGGGCGTGATATGGAATGCTTAGATACCACACTTCGTCACCAGATCTCAAAGCACTTCACAAATGTTGATTAAATCTCACAGCACCTTGCAAGTTAGGAGGAATAGTCATAGATTTTAAGGCTAGATGGGACCACTGTTATGCTCATCTAGTCTTGACTTCCTGCATAATGCTGGCCACAGAGCTTCACCTGGTAACTTCTGGTATATAACTTCTGTCCGAGCTAAGCTTATCTTTATCCAGTCTTGCTTTAAAGACTTCCTGGAGAAACTGAAGGAAATAGTGGAAACTAATTACCATTCATCACTTAGTCGTTTAAAAATTTGCCCCTTATTTCTAGTCTGTTTTTGTCTAATAGTACTCTTTCCCTCTGGACAGCATAAACTTGTTTTTTTTCAGATAGGCCTCCACTCAGCCTCCCTTTTAGTGCATGTTAACTGGCTTTAAATATTGACCCTAAAACCTTAAAGCTATGGAGCTGTGTAAAAGGCATGTGCCATCCGTGTGCCCTGCTTGAATTCCCCAGTTGGGCGTCAGTAAGTTGATTTTAATAGATCTCGAGACTTTGGTTCAGAGCTCCCAAACTTAGTTTGCAGAGCAAAGTCTCTGGCCAGGCTGGTCTCCTGAACTGAGAGAGGCTCCATGCAGGCTATGCTGGATGCTTCTAGTCCTGTTTTCCTTGCTCAGCTTCCTTTTCCTGTTTAAATAGCCCACCCACAGGATGGTACAGGGCCTCCTTGGTTGCACCCAGGATACTTCTCTGGAGTCCTTCTAGACCCAACTTCAGGGCCTTACACAGGAGCCCAGCTTTGCTCCCTGTGGTTCCTCCTGCAAATTGAGTTTTCTCCACCCTTTCAAGCCCAGGTGTTTCAGGCTGTCACCCGATCCCAGTGAGTCCAGCCCCTTTAGGCAGGGAAGCAGCTAAGTATGGCATAAGCAGGGCTGATTGAACAGGGCTGGCCGGCCCCAGGCCTCTTGGCCCTTAAAGGAGCAAGCCACCCTGTGACAAGCCCATTGATTTACCGTTTTGCTTGTTTATCCTGTTCCCAATTTTATGAGCAATTTTTTTCTTTAGTCATGTTTTTTCTTCTTGCTGATCTAATGCAGTAACTCATTCACCTTGTGTATCATCAGGGTGAGGCTATCTGAGCCTTAATAGCTGCTTATCTAATGATCTGTGTCTGTCTTATTCTGTGAAGTCTCTTGGGATGTGACACTGACGCACATCCTGCTCTGACATCCTCGAAACCCCAGTGCTATTACTTCCTGCTGACACTCCATGTTTCCAGATTTTGCAGAGAAACTCCTAAAGCAGCTCGAGACCTCCAAGGAACGATTTGAAGTGAAGATGATGCTCATGGACCTTATCTCTAGACTAGTTGGAATACACGAGGTACACATCATGTTAACTGCACTGGGGTTTTGAGCTCTCATGTCGGAAGTAGGCTTGTCAGGCAGTAATGGGTCTGAATGTGATCAAGATGGCACAGTGGGTTAACGCTCTGGCCTTTCACCACTGGAGACTTTGTTGTTGTAAGTGAAGATGAGTTTGACTTAATTTTATTTCCTAATGGATTTAGGTCTATCGCACCACGCCATTCCATGTCTGGCATGGTTAGCTGGCCTGAGAGGGCCAGCAGTGTAACAGTAAGTGCCTTACAGGCCAGGCCAGGGGTGTTAGAACAATGTGTATTGTGGGGTTGCTGAGAGCCATAGAACCAAACTGTAAACCCTGTATATGATGGAAACCCCTTCAAGCCCCTAGTTCGAGCACCTGTGGGTCAGGAATCCCTGAGGTTTATGATAACTACATAAAGGAGTGTCCATCCTGGGATCTGAATGCTTTTGGCAGTCTCTTCAAAGTACTGTCAATCATAAATGGACTCTGGCAATTCCCCACCTAACAGCAACTTGAGTATAACTCAACTGTATTAATCCCCACAAACAGAATTTCTACAGTCTTCCAACTTTTCCTTCTGTCCAGCTCCCTGTGGGCGCAGGAGAAAAGATGGGCCTTGCAGCCTGTCCTGGGGGTTGGCAAACTCAGGTGGTACCTGAGGGAACCTGCCCAGCCAGGGCCCGTGCCATCTGGTTCTGCTGGGACTGTCTCTTCATTCCAGACTGTGACAGAAGAAAAATTGAGTGACTTGACAATTTGAATTCAACAGACACTATATGAAACCCTAAATGTTCAATATTGAAGTGCAATGGTTTCGGGTCCATTGCCTAGTGGGTACATGGCCATGTGATGAAGGCCACACCCCTGACAGGTGCCCCTTTGACAGTCTTCTTGAAGACTAGCTTCCGTGCCCACTCGCTCCTCAGTTACCCGCTTGTGCTTACAGGGGACCTAAAATGGGACACTTGCGTGACAGCCCCAATTCAAAGTCCGTGAAAGCCAATGGGATCCCTTCCTTCCATTGACTTCAATGGGATTTGGATTGGGATCAGTATTTACTTTATTAAAGAAAATATTGAACATCTCATTGCAGTATTTCCCCCCGACACCCCCCCCCCCCCAATCCAAAGCAGGAAGACACATTTAGAATCCACTCTCTGTTACAAACACGTTGTCCAGTAACACCAATGCAGTCTGTGTATACCATTGTCTGTACAAAATGATTATGAGTGTTTCACAGCCCCTCCGTCTAGACAGGCAGATATAAGAGAGGAAACGCTGGCAGGGTTTTTTAATCCAGTATCAACTTTCCTCCCCACAGCTCTTTCTCTTTAACTTCTATCCCTTTGTGCAGCGGTTCATGCAGCCCCATCAGAGAGGTAAGCAACCATCGACAAAACATGTATCCTCTCCCTGCCTTTGGGTTTTGCATTCCCATATTGCCCTGCGTGCAGTCAGTTTCGAGCAGTGGTGCTGTAGGATAAAGGGTGGACAATCAAGTTTGCCCTGTCAGATAGGGAGGGCGTGGAAGGAGGAGGGTGAAGAACAGAGATGCAGTTTTGCTACGAGGTGTTGGTATGGGATACGGAAACGGTGTGTTCCGTACTTCTGAAAGTGGGAGCTAGAATTCTTTAAATACAGACTAGAATGGATCCCCTGAATTCTGTGAGTTAAACCAAGCTGCTACAAGAAGCTGTCTGTAATTGTTTAGCAAAGTTTGTCTCTCTTGCTGCACCATAGTTAACGTTGCAACACTATTTCAGTCTAGAGCAGCGGCTCTCAACCTTTCCAGACTACTGTACCCCTTTCAGGACTCTGATTTGTCTTGTGTGCCCCCAAGTTTTGCCTCATTTAAAAACTACTTGCTTACAAAATCAGACATAGTGTTCTGTGACGCTTTTGTATTTTTATTACCGAAAAATGGCTTACTTTCTCATTTCTCATATAACTATAAAATAAGTCAGTTGGAATATAAATCTTGTACTTACATTTCAGTGTATGGTATACAGAGCTGTATAAACAAGTCATTGTCTGCATGAAATTTTAGTTTGTACTGACTTCGTGAGTGCTTTTTATGGAGCCTGTTGTAAAACAAGGCAAATATCTAGATGAGTTGATGCACCCCCTGGAAAACCTCTGCCTACCCTCAGGGGTACATGTACCCGTGGTTTAGAACCAGTGCTCTAGAGCAGACTTTTCAAAGTGCTCTCCAGCCCATATGCAGTGGTTAAAAAGAGGTGGCCAGCTGAGGGCCTGGGATAAACTTTGTGGTATCAGATTGCGTGCGTTATTGTGACAGCGAGTGGTTCAGAGGATCTGGTTTTGCAAGGCTCCAAATGACCTTCATGTTCTCTATGGAAGTTCAGGGTGCTGAGCTTCCTGCAGGATGGGACCCAGAATTAGAAGTTGTGATGCATGGAGATACTTATAAGTCTCTGAAAGCAGAAATGGCTGTCTGTTGACTGAGGAACCTTTCTCTCTTTCTCTCCTACTCTTCTAGAAGTGACCAAGATCCTTCTTTTTGCTGCGCAAGCGTCTCATCAGCTGGTGCCGCCAGAGGTCAGGATCCTTCCAAATCTCATTCATATGAAACAGTAGACTGTGTGCAAACACTGGAAATATAACTGCTGAACGTGTTGACAGAGCTATGCTGAGAGAGACAAAAAACCTGCCCAATCGTGTTAAAACTCACAGGCTGGAAGTGTTGTTGGATGCTGGGTATTGTTTAAGTAGGGGGAAAAGTAATGCAAGGAGTGATTTCTCCGTTGTGTCTGCTCAGTTCCTCTGAGATTACATCCTCTTGGTGTCAGGTGGGGTTGAAAAGCACATGCTGATCTTTCAAAATGGGAACACTTGTGCTTATTCTGCGGTTTATGTTCCATAAAAAAAAAAAGGTAATGAATACCTGTGACTCTTTGGGGTTCACCCAGGCCAGTAAGGGGTTCAGTCAACACCTGCCTTGCAACTCTGGGTGTCTTAAATCCTATGCTTCTGTAACGTGGGGTTTTTTATCCATGAAAGCTGATGCCCAAATAAATCTGTTAGTCTTTAAGGTGCCACCGGACTCCTCGTTGTTTTTGTTCAAAGTAAGAGTCTCACCACAGTTGTTTCCCTGCATGGCTGGCTGGTTCTTAGCCAGGGTTCAATCACGGAGCCCACAGTGCTCTGTTTCTTTGACTGTTCAGGTGAGGGATAACTTCAGGCGTTCTCCCCCTCTCTTTTTGTAGTCTGGTAAACCTCTGAAACGTGTTCTTCTGAAGTTCTCTTCTGAAGAAAGAGGTTCTTTCCCCTGCTGGGTGTAGACTCCATTCTGCCTGGTGCAGACACCAGGCTGGCTTCACCCCTGCTTGTAATTTTTACACTGCAAATGATTTTCCTGCAATCTCCCATACCAATAAATAGCCCCCTGTCCGTGGCAACACCTGTCTTGTGGAGCTGGTCCCTTTCATTTGTCTCGAAAAACCTATTTATCAACTTCCCCTGACATGCCTGGTTAAAACACATTTTAGTCACACATTTCTGGATAACTCTTTGCAGGTTAATCGTATATACATCACACAAGAATGTGAATGATCAGTGAGTTAGTTGTTTTTCAGTGATTTATCACATGCCACTTTTTGGATAAATATCATGACGACAGTGGATGGGGATATACTGAGTGGGTCAGGCCAGCTGAGTCTGGAGCTCCTTGCCATTTAGCCTTGGGATGCTCTTAGGGTCACAGACTGGCTCCCATATATCACTTTTAATCAAAGTAAATCTCCAAATGGCTTTACAAAGGAGGTCAGAAGCATTACCCCCATTTTACAGACGGGGACACCGAGGCACAGAGCAGTGATGTGTCTTGATCGAAGTCACTCAGCAGGCCAGTGGCAGATCCAGGTCTGCTGAATCCCCATTCAGTGCTGTATTCACTAGGCCGCATTTCCTCCCTGTAGTAAGATTTGTATCGCAAAAATTCTCCATGGCTTAGAATGTCTCTTAAAGGGCCAAGTCCCAAGCTTTGAGTGAGTTTGCCCTTTGTGAATATGGCATTGTATGCAAATGAGTATAACTACAATAAGAATGTGTGTTCATCTGTCTTTACTTTCCTTTCTAGATCATCCAGTCAGTATTAATGACCATAGCCAACAACTTCGTCACTGACAAGAATTCTGGGGAAGTTATGACTGTAGGGTAGGTATGAAAGTTCATGATAACTCAGTCTGGGATCCGTGGGGAACCTGGGTTGCTAGAAACAATGTACAACTCATAGAAAATAGCTTGGTGTATCTCTTTAAAAAAACACCCATTGAAATAAAAAAATAATCTTTTGTGCAGTGTGCTTTGAGTTTAGTAAACTATTTTTAGTTGCCAACACTGCTATGTCACTGGTCGTAGAGGTCATTGGTTAGCACCAGGATGCTCCCCAGATGCGGCTGAATCCCTGCTTTCCTGGGTAACAAGATGTTTGGGAATGTTCTGCGCGTATCCCATTTATCTGTAAACTCTTAAGTACGTCATGATTTTTCAGGGTGTAGATACCATGATGGTCAAGACTTCATTCCCTATCTATACAATGACTGAAACTGTGCTAGCTACAACTAAGTTTAACCATAGCTGTTGCCAGCGGAATGCTAACCCAGTTTCTGCGCCCAGTATAAACTGGCTTATTTTGCTGAGACCCGTGCCATAGACTGATTGATGTATAATAATAATTGTACAACATATTGTATCTTTTATAATCGAGATATAAGTTGAGTCTGAGGAAAAGGTGTCCCTGTTCATACCAACTGCATGGGGCTGTGGGTGGAAATATGCTCACTAGTTCGAGCCATGCTTTAAGAATGGTTCTTGCTAAAATGGTTTCAACCATAAGGAGGAGGTGGGGGGTGGACCTTAGAGAGAGACTGGGGAGGGTGAGGGTCAATGTGAGGGTAAAGTTACTTTGAAAGGGAACTCTCCTGTGTGAGCATACAGGTTCCCAGCATAGGCTGTCCTTTACTGATCTAACCATGGATGAATGCAGTCAAGATTCCTGACTCCTCTAGGCACAGACATGGTCCACAGATTTAAAGGGTTTTAGCTTTTCTGTATGGGCTGCCCACTTTCACCCTTTGGTCTTGGATGCTTTCTAGCTAGTTAGTGATTGCTGTGCCAGTACTTTATCTTAATTTTCAAAGATGCTGAGCACTTGCACCTCTGGAAACTGGTCCATCATGGTGGCTAGGAGAACAGACTATGCAAAGCTGCCATGCTTTGGATAGGCTACCTCGGGGGTTGAGTCCCATGCTGCTCTTTTCTCTAACACTGAGTTGTGTGCCTCAAGATGACCGTCCCTGAGTCTCAGACACGGTCGTGCAACATGCTGCAGCCAGGGTCTTTTCTAACTGAGACAATTTTTTTTTAAAAACTTTGATTTTTCTAGAATGAATGCGATAAAAGAGATAACTGCGAGATGTCCTCTGGCTATGACCGAAGACCTGCTCCAAGACCTTGCCCTGTACAAATCTCATAAAGATAAAAGTAAGTTTAGTGCTTTGCAGGTGGAAAAACGTGTTGCTCTTTTTTTTTTTTACCCATGTTTATGCTGAGTGTTCTGATGTAAGGAATAGGTTAGAGTTCAGAGTATTTCTCATGTTAGTCTCCTGTACCTCTGTGTCTGTTTCAGGTGTCCTCATGTGAGAGATGAAGTAGTCAGAGCAGTTGGGAGGGGAAAAGGGTGGTTGCCTAGCAGCTACCTGAACTGAAGCTACGTAAGGGCTTGATCTTGCACAGTTTGATCAATGGGAACGTTGTCAATTGATTGATCACTGACTGTAGGGGATGCAGGTTCATGTCCTAAATAAATATTGATTGTGTGAGTTACCTTGGAAATGTCTGATCTAGTTCTGGAGACACTTTCTTCTTCACTTCTTTTTTAGAAGTAACAGATTCACACCGATATTGGTAGCTGCTTAAATTTTGAAAAAGGATTTTTGGGGAGATGTATCCAATAAACAAAACTAGAGTAGAGCAAAGAAGGCTAAGAGTAGAAGGTAGTTTTACAAAGTAGGTAGTCCAGAGTAGAAGGGAAAGACATGGATTCTCAAATAGAATAATGCTAAGAAGTTACTATTGAGAAAGATGTAGGAAATATAGCTTTCCTTTTATATAGTTAAAATATAGTTTTCCTTTTACCCTCCTCCCCACCCACAGAACAAAACCTAATTCTAGCTCAATGCTTTCCTTTTCATTTGATCCAGATCCTGCTTTTTCCAAGGTGTTTGTTTATTCCTGGTATTTGTTTTGTAGATGTAATGATGTCTGCAAGAACTCTGATACATCTCTTCCGATCACTGAATCCGCAAATGTTACAAAAAAAATTCAGGGTAAGTGATGTTTATGTGCATTAATTTGTATCTGAAATGCAGGGTTGTGATCCTGAAAATGAGGATGAAATAAATTGAACATCTCTAGCTAGTGAACATGGTTAACTGTGTGCATACTTTTAACTAAGAATATGTGCATTGCATTTTGCCCTGGAGAGATCACCTAAAGGCAAAAGGCAGTGTGGCCTAAGGACAGAGCACTGGACCTAGGAGACATGGGTTCTATTCCTGGCTCTGCCACTCGCTTACTAGGTGACCTTGGGCAAGTCACTTCCCATCTCAGTTTCCCCATCTGTAAAATGGGGATAACGGTGCTTCTTTGCAAAGTTGCTTGAGAGCTGTAGAGTATCTTTGTCCCCACCGCTTCACTGCAGAATCCATCGTTAATCTATGGAGAGGAGATGTTTTTCAATAAAGTGCTGTGCTCTGAAAATGCAATATCAGAAGCTCTTCATCATCATTTATTTTTCTGTGTGACTAAAACCTAACCTTGTTAAAAGAAGTGGGTGGAGGGATTATCTGAACCTGGAGGGCTGTGGATCTCTGTTGTTCCAATGCTCATTAATGTATAAAGCTTGTTCGGAATAGGCCCAAGCTGCAGAAGTGTAATCCAGAGTTTTGGAGGGCATGCTGGGATGTGTGCCTCTGGCAGATTTCTAACACTGGCTGATCACTTCTTGTTTCATTGGTGAAAAAACACCTTGTAACAGGGCAGTCTGCCCTTTAAGGGGAGCAACCAGCCCTGTTCTGGGGAGCAGTGTGGCAGGCAGGTGTTGGGAATTAACTGACCCAGCTGGGTAGCAGCAGTTGATTGGGTCTGATGTTTTCCACTAGGGGATATAAATGAGGACCTGCGGCAGTCCAGGACCAGGAGAGGGCTGGGAGAATGCTCTCCTGTAACTATGGCAGAGGACTGCAGGAGGCCCTTTGGACCTCCTAGGCAGGGTGGAAATCCTGACACTAAACTGCTAGTCCCCGTCCAGTTCCCTTCGTTTGACCCTTTGACTGCACTCCTGTCCATGTTGTTCATTAGTTGTCCCCTGTAATTATTTGGTTTTCCAGGTCCTGTGGACCCCCCTCTTGGGCTTGGGGGGGGGGGGAATCCTTTAGCTTTGCCCGCCCACTTCCTAGATCCCAATAAGAATAAACTGCCAGAGGCTGGGGGGACACCACAGTGTGTGTTGTGAGCAGTACTATGTATATTACCATATCATGTTTCCCAGGCTGGTGATCGAGTCCACCAACCTTATGCCCCTTTTAAAATGTTCTGTTGGTGAAATTAAAGAAAACAAAGAGCTACTTACAACATGTACTTGGTTTACTTATAGGGTAAACCTACTGAGGCCTCATCAGAAGCCAGAATCCATGAGTATGGAGAATTAGATGCCAAAGATTATATTCCAGGAGCAGAAATATTAGAGGTTGAGAATAAGGAAGAAGAAGGAGGGAAACACGAGGAAGGTTGGTTAGTTTTTCTTCACTTCCAGGCCGTACAGCATTGCCACTAGAGTTCTAGTTACATGTGAAAGTGTGGTGCAAGTCTCTTGTTGTAAAGCAGAAAGTTTGACACTGTAATGTCTTGAGTAACCCTGGCCATGTGTCCAGTGAAACAGCACTAGTGCTGCCCTTGAATGAATGAATGCAATACACACCCAGTTATATTTGACATTGGGTCTGTGCTGCTTTATGCAGTATTTGCTTTAGCAAGAGATAACAAAAGGGTTTTGTTGCCTGTGTGACTAATCTTCAAGAAAAAGCAGGTCATACGGCTTCAAAAGTGCACCTGTTCAGCTCTCCCCAAGATAAAGAACTGCTTGCTTACTATGTCCTTGAGTCACTTTGAAGACTTAAGAAGAGCAGTGCTCAGGCTGTTGAAAATGTAACATGACTTTTTCATACAATGTGTGCTGCTTCCATATCTGTGTGAACTGGTTGGATGTTGGGGATGCGGCAGAATATCACTGCCTGCTTGTATGGTGCCCTGCGCAATAGACATCATGGGGCACTCGTGTAGCACTGTTTATCTTCAGAGCTCTTTACAATAACTGCAACGTAGGCTGGCAGTAAATTAGGTTTACACGACAGCTTGTCTCCATTGCCAGTGATTAGACATCGGGCACACCAGTGTTTTGCAAGCTGCCTTTGGTGTTTTCTTACAACTTTGGGGATAACTTGTTTATTTCTATGGTTGGTCCCACTTACAACAACTGATGATGACATCACAACCTCCATGAAGGATCTGATTCTAGTTACTGTATAAACTTGTAATAAAGTGACAGTTTCTGCCTTAAATAGCTTGTGTACTATGTTAATTACAAGATGCAACAGGTGCCTGAAGTAAACTGGTTAGGGGCATGTCTTGTCTTTGACAGCTTCCACAAGCCATTTCCACCAAACTACCGGTTTTTATATAAATACACACATCTTAATGTTGCTGAGAGACACAACTTTGTGGTCCATGGACTATTTTTGTACAGCATGTAGCACAGGGATCAGCAACCTTTGGCACGCAGCCCATCAGGGAAATCCGCTGGCGGGCCAGGACGGTTTGTTTACTTGTAGCGTCCGGAGGTTTGGCCGACCGCAGCTTCCACTGGCCGTGGTTTGCTGTTTCGGGCCAATGGGGGCTGTGGGAAGCGGCAGCTAGCACATCCCTCGGCCCGCACCGCTTCCTGCAGCCCCCATTAGCCCGGAACGGCGAACCCCGGCCAGTGGGAGCTGTGATCAGTTGAACCTGCGGACGCTGCAGGTAAACAAACCGGCCCGCCAGTGGATTTCCCTGATGGGCCGCATGCCAAAGGTTGCCAATCCATGATCTAGCACATTGTGGATGATACCTGAAATGTATACTTTTTAAATAGCAGTCAACCTCTACCGTAACTTGACAACCCTTTAATGCTTGCTTGTTATTTCTAGTGGTATCTGGACTAGGTGATTGAGAACTGCAAAGGGAGGGCTTTTAAAAATAGTAGTGCATTTAGCAGGTAGAGATAACATGGAAGGAAACAAATCTGGGATCCAGTCTTAATTGCTATATTTGTTGTCACGCAATTGAACTAAGTCTGTTCTAGTCACTGTGTGTGCCTCTTGCCCTGGCAGATGGATGGCAAAGTGCCAGTCTCGGTGAGGAGGAAGACGATGAAGATGGGGAATGGATAGATGTGCACCACTCCTCAGATGAGGAGCAGCAAGAAGTAGTGAGTTTTGTCATCACTTTCTGGCCTAAATATAAATGTGATTTTCAAAGATTGGGCTTGATTCTCCGTTGGCTTGCACCTTTAATGTAGTTTTCAGCTGTGCCAAGTGAGTGTATAAACAGTAGCTAATGAGAAAGGGGTGTGTCACACCACCATTGCACAGGTATAAGTGAATATCCACAAGTCAAAGCAGGGGAGAATCAGTCCTGTGTGTAAATATTTTACAGCCTATGGCAATGGTTTTCAACTGTGGACCACCACTTGTTCAGGGAAAGCCCCTGGCATGCCAGGCCAGTTTGTTTACCTGCCGTGTCCGCTGGTTTGGCCAATTGCAGCTCTCACTGGCTGCGGTTCGCCGCTCCAGGCCAATGGGGTCTGTGGGAAGCAGTGCGGGCTGAGGGATGTGCTGGCCACCCTTCCTGCAGCCCCCATTGGCCTGGAGCGGCGAACTGTGGCCAGTGGGAGCCGTGATCAGCTGACCCTGCGGACACGGCCGGTAAACAAACCGGCCCGGCCCGCCAGGGGCTTTCCCTGAACAAGCAGTGAACCACAGTTGAGAACCACTGGCCTATGGGGAATAGGGCAAATTCTCTCCATCTTCAGCAAAGAGGAGGAGTATTTTGGCACATTTCTAATGCTCCTTACTCCTTCTCTCTCCCTTACACATGAACAAGCACACTCAACCAATTTCCTGGAAAGCCTGGGAACTCCTTGATCACAGGCTGCGTGGTGCCCCAACGTGGGCTCTGTTGGTAATGTTACACCCACTGTTGAACTTTGCTGTAGACCTGAAGAAGGCCAGTGCTACTCCCTCCCCTACGCCTCTCACCTCCCACATATTCTTGTCTTCTGCCCTAACCAACCATATGCCCTTATTGTAAAGGCAAGTCCTGTTTCTCTCCAGCGACCTGCTTAGGTGGAGAGAAACAGGACTTGCCTTTACAATAAGATTATAGTGTACAAATAAACCATACAACACCATTGCTTTAAAGACCCTGATGATCGTCACTGTTGTCCGCATTTAAAGGGGGAGAAGATCAAAAGCATGCCTGTAGAAGAACAGAAAGCCAAAGCAGCAGCAGTTAGCACGAGCCGGGTTTTAACTCAAGAAGACTTCCAGAAAATACACCTGGCCCAGATAGCCAAAGAGCTCAACTCGGCACCTGGCAAAGCTGCAAAGAGGAAGAACATTGCAATAGACAGCGACGAGGAGAGCAGGTAGAATACAAAATTCCTTTTCACTCAGGTGGTATAATGGATATTATTTCTACTGCAGGAGCCCTTAGGAGCCTGAACCATGGGCCAGGACCTCATTGTGTTACGTGCTATATAAATGTATAATAAAAAGATGTGTCCTCATGCTACACAGCTTCCAATCTAAGTATGAGACAAGGCAGTGAGTGAATATAGGGGGGTCAGCACAAGGGAACAATGAGACGATACTTGTCAGCTTGATAGGCTGTGGTCTCAGCACACAGGCTGACTGACCGCTGCTGAGATTTTTGTAGGTATGGTAGTTAAAAAGGGATTTGAAGGTGGACACTGAGGCAGCTGTGCAGATGTTTTTGGGTAGCTCCTCCCATGCATAAGGGCAGCATCGGGACAAAGCATACAGGTGCTTGTGTGAAAGTGGGCAGTGAGCTCAGAAGCCATATCTCGAGAATGAATGAGAGATGCTAGAGAGGGTGAGGATAGATCCGTGCGTGGTAAAAGCTCTCGTGATGCCAGACAACATCATAATCTCTTTTTGTTTTGCAGGGGAGAGTTGCTTTCGCTCAGAGATATTGAGCATCTACATAAGAAGCCTAAATCAGACAAGGAAACAAGACTGGCCACAGCCATGGTGAGGAGCCATGATATTCCAGATCTTCTTCCTTGCAGATTTTCAGGGGTTTCAGGCTTTGCAACCTGCAGAGTTACAAGAACACAGTAGGGGCAGGTTTCAAAGGGCTCAGGCATGAATGACAGCTAGGTAACTGGTTGCCTCCCCCTCCTGGGTTCTTTGCCGACCTGGCACAGACCAATGGATAACTTTAGTCTGGTTCCCTGTCTCTGATTGTGGCTGATGCTGGGAATTTTAAAACCTTTTTTTTTTTTTAATAGAGGCTCTTATTCAAAAGATACAGTTAAACAGCCAATCACAAAGCACATAAAATCGCTCAGGAAAGCAAAGTGAGTCTGGATTTGCAGCTCCAGGAGTGGAAAGTGTGCAGGGGTAAATGGCATTTCTGTGGAGACCAGTTAGATGATCTGACTTGTGAGAAGAAAAGATAACCCTGTGGGCTTTAATTGTTTGGATATTTTTTCCTCCCTAGGCTGGAAAGACAGACAGAAAAGAATTTGTGAAAAGAAAAACTAAAATGAATCCGTTCGCTAGCTCCACTAACAAAGAGAAGAAAAAGCAGAAGAACTTTATGATGATGAGATACAGTCACAATGTCCGAACAAAAAATAAACGTTCCTTCAGGGAAAAACAGGTCAGTATTTAATACTCAGCCCATTGGTGACAAAGTAAATTGGAGACTAGTCAGGGGCAGTGTATGCAACAAATTTTAGTTATTTGTATTTCAGCTAAAATAAGCGCCCCTCACGTGCTCTAGGAGGTTTTATGTACTTAAAGATTTCCTGTGACAAAGCTTAGTTCAAATGAACATATAATAGGCTGCTTCTCTTAAACTAATGATCACTTGCCAACCAATCCAATAAAAAAGCCCCTTGTGCAGTCTATACATCCCTTAGCCTATGTCCTACCCAAATGCCTGAGCTTTGTAGCAGTCACAGATCTGGGCTCTTGCAGACCAATGGCTGCCAGTGCTGGGGGGGCTTTCTTATAACTGGCTTGGACTTGTCTGCATAGAAAACACCAAATCGTGGTGAAGTTATATTAGGGCTGTAGCATAATATGGGAATGTAATTATAACACAGCGTGGGCCCCTTGGCCATTGGCAAGATCAAACTTTGATTATACTACAATCAGGGACACCAGTGTGACAGAACATGCTGCCTTTGCGTGGTAGAATTGGCTTTGCAGACAGGCCTTTTAGTCTATCCTTTTCTTTTCCTTTGGGCGCCTCTTCAAACCCTCATTTCACAGTCACCATCTTCCTGATTACCTTATTCACCAGAGACAGGTCTGTCCTTCCTCTCATTCTGGCTGGGCATGCTGTATCTATGATCAAAGGTGCCTCCTGAAATCCTCTCATCTGCTCTGGAAAATCAAGGCCAAAATGTTGCTGACTATTATAATGCCGCTATACTTGCTCAGACTGTTTTGAAGTGTTCAAAGAGCCATTTCCAGGAAAATCCTGCCTTGTGGCTTTCTCACCAAGCTGTCTCTTTGGTAGAGCATATGTACTGACTTCATTATAAACACACCTTTGTCGGTAAGATTTGGGTCCCAGTGAGTAGCTCTAGGGTCTGTTTCTGGCTTTTTATTCCCTGCTAAGGGCAGCCAAACAGTGTTGAGAATGGTCTGCCAGTGGCTTTTCTTTACAAACCAGATGAGGAAAGTAGATCCTGGGTATTCTTATATGATGTTTTATTAAATAACATGACCCTGGAGCAGTACCTCTAAATCTGCTCTTTACTTGGTATCTTCTCCATTTCCCACAAAAGTGGGATCTAGGCTGACCCCATTGACTGCAGCAATGTGCTGATTCCACCCTCTCTTATAAAACACAAGAGGTTCACTTTGTGAATGAGTGGCTTAGGTACTTTAATGAGCTCGCTAATCCTCTGCACTTGCATTGAGGTGTTGACGTCTCTGATTTGGTAGGCAGCCAGACTACCTCACTACATCAGATCTCTGCGAGAAGCAAAACAAGCAGTGTGTTAGTGATTTGAGCCAAAAGGCTTGAAGGCCCCTGTTGGGAAGGGAACGGCTTAAAAGAACTAAAATTTGATTTTATAGTTCCAGAGCTAAAATCCCCATTTTAAATTAGGGCTGTCAAACCTTTAAAATAAATTTGCAATTAATCGCAGTTGTAATCGCACTGTTAAACAATAATAGAATACCACTTTAAATTTATTATAAATATTTTTGGATGTTTTTCTACATTTTCAAATATATTTTCAATTACAGTGGAGGATAAAAAGTGTACAGCGTTCACTTTATATTTTTTATTACAAATATTTGCACTGTAAAAAAAGATGAGTATTTTCCATTCACCTCATACAAGTACTGTAGTGCAATCTCTTTATTGTGAAAGTACAATTTACAAATGTAGGATTTTTTTTTTTTTTTACTATAACTGCATTCAAAAACGAAACAACGTAAAACATTTGAGAGACTACAAGTTAAAGCATGAAGGGGCTTACGAATGTTAAGCATATCTGGCATGTAAATACTTTGCAGCGCTATCTACAGCAATGCAACGTGAACGCCTGTTCTCACTTTCAGGTGACGTATGTAAATAAGCGGGCAGAATTATCTCCTGTAAATATAAACAACTTGTTTGTCTAAGTGATTGGATGAACAAGAAGTAGGACTGAGTGGACTTTAGGCTCTAAAGTTTGACATTGTTTATTTTTGTGTGTGTTTACATAACTGCACTCAGAAACAAAATCTAAGTTTGTAAGTTGCATTTTTGTTAGAGATGGAAAGAATGAGCAGGAGGACCCAGAGGCGGATTGAGTGAATGGACTTCTTTATTACGGTACTTGTTCCCCTTGACCCAATTGTTGAGTAAGCCCTGAGTTAATCACATCACGCTCTTTTATCTAAGTTAATATGTAAATACTCACATTTACTACAATGCCCCCAAACCCCTTATTTGATAATATGAATGCCCATATAATGAATATTAATAGCTATATGCTGAATATCATATATCCGCCCCTGTTTACTGTTTATAGCATTAAGCATATTCTACAGACATTTTTACCTTGAAGATACTGCAAAGAAATGTAATTGTAGCCACAGGTTCCCTTAATCGCAGTTTGCAGGGAAGGGAGGAAGGGGCCATGTCTCGAGCTCATTTATGTAGCTGGGAAAGGAAGGGGGGGGAGATAGCACTTCAATAACACTTCTTCACACACAGGGTATCCTTCAGACAACCACATTCCTTATGCAGCTGCAGCGCTTATCTATTCTTAACAAGCAGAAGGGAAGGGAGAGGATGGTAACTTTATCGATTAAGCGAAGAAATAGTGCGTGCCTATGCCTACTCTCTATTACCATGATAGCACACCAGTGGTTTCCCAGGTCTTTACTTAACCCTTACAAGTCCCAACAATTTTCACGATAAAGAGATCGCACTATAGTACTTGTATGAGGTGAATGAAAAATACTATTTCTTTTTTTACAGTGCAGATATTTGCAATAAAAATATCAAGTGAGAACTGTACACATATTCTGGGTTATAATTGAAATCAATATATTTTAAAACGAAAACATCTGAAATATTATAATTTTAAATTGGTGTTTCTGTTATTGTTTAACAATGAGATTAAAACTGCAATTAATCGTGACTATTTTTTTAATCTAGTTGATTGGTTTTGTGTTTAATTTACAGCCCTGTTTTAAATGTGTCTACATTTCTGGCAGAACCTCTCTGGAGTGACTCTGTACTTGTAAATGTCAGTCTTTTTTCTTTTTCTTTTTTTCTTTTTTTTTTTAAGAAGCTTCATTTGCCCTTTAAAGAAATTACTTTAAACCTACTTAAAGGGACAAGAGTGATATTGTACTGATCTTTTCCAGTTTAACACCATTGACACAGTGCAATAACATTTATATTACATTAATTACATTAGTGATTTTTTTATTGTACAGTGTCTAAGAAGTGTCACTACTGCTATGTTTACTGCTTGAATCTAGGACTTCACTGACTCTTTCTTGGTTGTATTATCAATTCTATCTAGGTGCGAGTATGATCCCTATCACGACAGTGCCTGCCATGGTTTTTGGTGTAGGGGTTTATGAGCGGTCTTTGCCTCTCATTTTTACAATATATATCGAGATTTTTTTCCTAAAGTACTAAATAATCTGCTTGGTTTCTTGGCATTTTTAATATTTTCTAGACTAAGTTATTAAGTCTAGCCTGATTAGTGTGTCACTAGAAAAGTTATAATAGCTTTTCCTTAAAAGGGTAATTTTAGTTAGTATATTAAACTTTCCTAAGTGCTTAAAATAAGAATTAAATTGTTTCCAAATTACTGTTTTTATAAAAGCTTTTGGCAGTGAATATCCAATTTTATCTCAATGTACCTCTTCCTAATTGTTTGTGCCAAGTTCTGTTTCAAAGTAGCAAAGTGTGTGACATTAAATACATAGCTGTTAATACCTCTGTGCATAGAGTACCTAGGGCACTAGCCCAGGCAGGCTGGCTTGATTCCAGTCGGGTGACTCATAGACTTTAAGGCCAGAAGGGACCATCAAGATCTCTTGACCTCCTGCACATTGCAGGCCACAGAACTTTACTTACCCCGTCCTGTCATCAATCCATAACCTCTGTCTGAGTTACTGAAGTCCTCAAATAATGATTTAAGACTTTGTTACAGAGAATCCACCATTTACACTAATGTAAACCTGCAAGTGACCCGTGCCTCATGCTGCAGAGGAAGGCAAAATACCTCCAGGGTCTCTGCCAATCTGACCCAGGGGAAAATTCCCCATCCTTGGTGCTTAGCGGTCCAACTTCTTCTTTCCTTGTTTTCTTTTTATTTATACGGCTATAGAACATTTTACTGTTGGTTTTAATTTCCTTTGCAAGGTCCAACTCTGCTTGGCTTTTGGCAATTCTCACTTTTCCCCTGCACTTTCTGACTTCCAAGAGGTAGTTTTCCTTGTTGATCCATCCCTTCCTCCATTCCTCATAGGCTTTGTACTGTCTCTTAATAACCTGTTTGAGATGCTTGCTCATCCAGCTTGGTCTGCAACCCTTCCCTATGGACTTTTTCTCCTTGCTTGGGACGCAGGCTTCAGATACTTTCTGCAATTTTGACTTAAAGTAATTCCAAGCCTCCTCCACATTCAGATCCTTGAGTGCTTCAGTCCAGTCCACTTCCCTAACTACTTCCCTTAATTTTTTTAAAGTTTACCCTTTTGAAATCCTAGTTGCAGATCCATTTTTGTTTATCCTTCCATTTAGTTTAAACTGAATTAGCTCATGATCACGTGAACCAAGGGTCACCTACAACCAGCTCTTCTATGAGATCCACACTACTCACCAATACCAAATCTAAAATGGCATCACATCTTGCTGGTTTGGCTACAGTTAGGTGAAGAAATCTGTCAGCTATTGCATCCAGGAAAATCTAGTCCCTGCTATAATTAGTAGCACTTGTCCTCCAATCTATAACTGAATTAAGGCCACAGTTTTAACTATGGTGTGTTTTTTGAATTCCTGTGTGGCGATCTTGCCTGCTAATGTCTCCCATCCTATAGGTGGCTACATGCCAGCAATGAACAGGATTTTATATATATACGGTTTTCACATCACATGGGGATTGCTGCATGATGGGTGCTATATTGGTATTTCAGTTAAATACTTAAAAAGAACTGGAGTACTTATGACACCTTGGAGACTAACAAATTTATTTGAGCATAAGCTTTTGTGGGCTACAGCCCACTTCATCAGATGCATCTGATAAAGTGGGCTGAAGTGGGCTGTGGCCCACAAAAGCTTATGCTCAAATAAATTTATTAGTCTCTACGGTCCCACAAGTACTCCTTTTCTTTTTGCGGATACAGACTAACATGGCTGCTACTCTGCAACCAGTTAAATACTTGAAAACTTGTAGTCAGAATACCTCAATATTGCACTGTTATGCAACACGATTTATTTTATTTATTTGTTTTTTGTATTCTAGTTGGCATTACGAGATGCACTTTTGAAAAAGAGAAAAAGGCTGGTGAAATAACTTAAAACAACAAAGGAGCGGACTGTTTTATATCCTTACTGTGGGTATAGTAATAACCCTAGAAAATTTTTATATTGGAAAGTACAAGATCACCTGTACTGAAGAATTGGATGTCCATTGAATATAACTCTGCAGCACCAAATGAGTCTCATTTGTACATGTTGGCGTCAAGAGATCCTGCATTCTAGAAGCATCTTCAGAAGGGAGGCTGTTACCTTGTATTGAATATAACTTATTTTGAGTTAACTGGTTATGTCCCTGTAAATATTAACTAAAGCAAGGAGAATTTCATTGTTAAATGTTTTGCCTGAATCATGGAAAATGTAAATCCTAGATCAATCCATGGAAAATAACTTTTACATAGATTAAAAACTTTGTGCCTTTCATAAGCATGTAATTTTTTAAAGGACTTTGAAAACGGTTAACTTTAATTTCCCGCTTTTAGAAATAGAAGGTGGGTGAGGACTGAGGTAATCGCTTTTATTAGACCAACTTCTGTTGGTCTGAGAGAAGCTTTCATGCTACACAGAGCTCTTTTTCAGGTCTGAGAAAGGTAACCAAAGTGTCACAGCTAAATACAAGATAGAGCAGATAGTTTAGCATAAGTAGTTAGCGCATATTCTAAGGCAGGCATTCTCAACTTTTTTCTTTCTGAACACCCCCCCCCCCCCCCCAACATGATGTAAAAACTCCACAGCCCACCTGTGTCACAACAACTTTTTCTTTGCGTATAAAAGCCAGGACCAGTATTCGGGAGTAGAAAGCAGGGCAATTGCCCCGGGCAATATGCCCCGGGGGCCACCGCAAAAATAAGTTGCTCAGGCTTCAGCTCCAGGAGGTGGAGCTCAGGGGCCCAGGCTGCAGTCTGGCGCAGCAGGGCTTTGGCTTTCTGCCCCTGGCCCTAGCAAGCTTAATGCTGGCCATGTTCGGAGAACCCCCTGAAACCTGCTTGCAGCCCCTGGCTGAGAACCACTGTTTCTTAGGGACCTTTGAAGATGAAGTGGCCTGTTAACATGCCTGTAGTCATAGGACAAAAATGGGGGTTAGTGGGTTACGGAGTGTTGTAATAAGCTATAAATCCAGTGTCTTTATTAAGGCTATGTTTTTTAGTGGCTAGCAAAGTTATGAATTTAAACTCCCAGGCTTGTCTTTTGAAAGTGTTGTGCAGGTTTCCTTTGAGGATGAGGACTGTGTTCACCCACAGGTGATATGATAGTTTTGTCTTCTATCATTTTCTTGTGAGTTCATTCAAGGGTGTAGTTATTGTCTGGTTTCCTCCCCATAGCTGTTGGGACATTTAGTGCACTGGCTGAGGTACACCACATGTTGTGATAGGCACCACATGTTGTGACATGTGTAGGACCCATGGCTCTTCAAAGGTGTGTTGTGGTGGACATTGATTGTTGTAGCCGTGGACATTTGTCTGCAGGTGTTGCATCTGTTGTTGTGGCAGAGTCTGGTGCTGCTTTAAGTTGGTGACTTGTCCAAGTATAGCACCCCCTTCTCCCTGCCCCTTTTTTTGTCCTATGACCACAGAGGTGTTAACAGGCCCCTTAATCTTGAATGGTCCTTTTAGAATATGTGTTAACAGTTTATGCTAAAGTACAGGTTCAGTCTTGTTTTTAGCTGTGACACTTACCTTTCCCAGACCTGAAGAACTCCCAATAAACGCAAAAAGAAAAGGAGTACTTGTAGCACCTTAGAGACTAACCCATTTATTTGAGCATAAGCTTTCGTGAGCTACAGCTCACTTCATCGAATGCATACTGTGGAAAGTGTAGAAGATCTTTTTATATACACACAAAGCATGAAAAAATACCTCCTCCCACCCCACTCTCCTGCTGGTAATAGCTTATCTAAAGTGATCACTCTCCTTACAATGACAGGTTTCAGAGGAACAGCCATGTTAGTCTGTATTCGCAAAAAGAAAAGGAGTACTTGTGGCACCTTAGAGACTAACCAATTTATTTGAGCATGAGCTTTCGTGAGCTACAGCTCACTTCATCAGATGTTTACCGTGGAAACTGCAGCAGACTTTATATACACACAGAGAATATGAAACAATACCTCCTCCCACCCCACTGTCCTGCTGGTAATAGCTTATCTGAAGTGATCAACAGGTGGGCCATTTCCAGCACAAATCCAGGTTTTCTCACCCTCCACCCCCCCACACAAATTCACACTGCTGCTGGTGCTAGCCCATCCAAAGTGACAACTCTTTACATAATCAAGTCAGTTTAGATGAGCTATTACCAGCAGGAGAGTGAGTTTGTGTGTGTATGGGGGTGGGGGGGATGTGAGAAAACCTGGATCTATGCAGGAAATAGCCCGACTTGATTATGTAAAGAGTTGTCACTTTGGATGGGCTAGCACCAGCAGGAGAGTGAATTTGTGTGGGGGGGTGGAGGGTGAGAAAACCTGGATTTGTGCTGGAAATGGCCCACCTGTTGATCACTTTAGATAAGCTATTACCAGCAGGACAGTGGGGTGGGAGGAGGTATTGTTTCATATTCTCTGTGTGTATATAAAGTCTGCTGCAGTTTCCACGGTAAACATCTGATGAAGTGAGCTGTAGCTCACGAAAGCTCATGCTCAAATAAATTGGTTAGTCTCTAAGGTGCCACAAGTACTCCTTTTCTCCTTACAATGTGTATGATGATCAAGGTGGGCCATTTCCAGCACAAATCCAGGGTTTAACAAGAACGTCTGAGGCGGGGGGGGGGGGCGGGGAGCGGGTAGGAAAAAACAAGGGGAAATAGGTTACCTTGCATAATGACTTAGCCATTCCCAGTCTCTATTCAAGCCTAAGTTAATTGTATCCAATTTGCAAATGAATTCTAATTCAACAGTTTCTTGCTGGAGTCTGGATTTGAAGTTTTTTTGTTATATCGCAACTTTCATGTCTGTAATCACGTGACCAGAGAGATTGAAGTGTTCTTCGACTGGTTTATGAATGTTACAATTCTTGACGTCTGATTTGTGTCCATTTATTCTTTTACGTAGAGACTGTCCAGTTTGACCAATGTACATGGCAGAGGGGCATTGGTGGATGTGCAGGTGAACGAGCCTCTGATAGTGTGGCTGACGTTATTAGGCCCTGTGATGGTGTCCCCTGAATAGATGTGGGCACAGTTGCAAGGACAGGTTCCTGGGTTAGTGGTTCTGTTGTGTGGTATGTGGTTGCTGGTGAGTATTTGCTTCAGGTTGGGGGGCTGTCTGTAGGCAAGGACTGGCCTGTCTCCCAAGATTTGTGAGAGTGTTGGGTCATCCTTCAGGATAGGTTGTAGATCCTTAATGCGTTGGAGGGGTTTTAGTTGGGGGCTGAAGGTGACGGCTAGTGGCGTTCTGTTATTTTCTTTGTTAGGCCTGTTCTGTAGTAAGTGACTTCTGGGAACTCTTCTGGCTCTATCAATCTGTTTCTTCACTTCCGCAGGTGGGTATTGTAGTTGTAAGAATGCTCGATAGAGATCTTGTAGGTGTTTGTCTCTGTCTTAAGGGTTGGAGCAAATTCGGTTGTATCGCAGAGCTTGGCTGTAGACAATGGATCGTGTGGTGTGGTCAGGGTGAAAGCTGGAGGCATGTAGGTAGGAATAGCAGTCAGTAGGTTTCCGGGATAGGGTGGTGTTTATGTGACCATTGTTTATTAGCACTGTAGTGTCCAGGAAGTGGATCTCATGTGTGGACTGGACCAGGCCGAGGTTGATGGTGGGATGGAAATTGTTGAAATCATGGTGGAATTCCTCAAGGGCTTCTTTTCCATGGGTCCAGATGATGAAGATGTCATCAATATAGCGCAAGTAGAGTAGGGGCGTTAGGGGACGAGAGCTGAGGAAGCGTTGTTCTAAATCAGCCATAAAAATGTTGGCATACTGTGGGGCCATGCGGGTACCCATAGCAGTGCCGCTGATCTGAAGGTATACATTGTCCCCAAATGTAAAATACTTATGGGTAAGGACAAAGTCACAAAGTTCAGCCACCAGGTTAGCCGTGACATTATCGGGGATAGTGTTCTTGACGGCGTGTAGTCCATCTTTGTGTGGAATGTTGGTGTAGAGGGCTTCTACATCCATAGTGGCCAGGATGGTATTATCAGGAAGATCACCGATGGATTGTAGTTTTCTCAGGAAGTCCGTGTTGTCTCGAAGGTAGCTGGGAGTGCTGGTAGCGTAGGGCCTGAGGAGGGAGTCTACATAGCCAGACAATCCTGCTGTCAAGGTGCCAATGCCTGACATGATGGGGCGCCCAGGATTTCCAGGTTTATGGATCTTGGATAGTAGATAGAATATCCCAGGTCAGGGTTCCAGGGGTGTGTCTGTGCGGATTTGATCTTGTGCTTTTTCAGGGAGTTTCTTGAGCAAATGCTGTAGTTGCTTTTGGTAACTCTCAGTGGGATCAGAGGGTAATGGCTTGTAGAAAGTGGTGTTGGAGAGCTGCCGAGCAGCCTCTTGTTCATATTCCGACCTATTTATGACGATAACAGCACCTCCTTTGTCAGCCTTTATGATTATGATGTCGGAGTTGTTTCTGAGGCTGTGGATGGCATTGTGTTCCGCACTGCTGAGGTTATGGGGCAAGTGATGCTGCTTTTCCACAATTTCAGCCCATGCACGTCGGCGGAAGCACTCTATGTAGAAGTCCAGTCTGCTGTTTCGACCTTCAGGAGTCGTCCACCTAGAATCCTTCTTTTTGTAGTGTTGGTAGGGAGGTCTCTGTAGGTTAGTATGTTGTTCAGAGGTATGTTGGAAATATTCCTTGAGTCGGAGACGTCGAAAATAGGATTCTAGGTCACATAAACCAATCGGAGAACACTACAATCTCTGGTCACACGATTACAGACATGAAAGTTGCTATATTACAACAAAAAAACTTCAAATCCAGACTCCAGCGAGAAACTGTTGAATTAGAATTCATTTGCAGATTGGATACAATTAACTTAGGCTTGAATAGAGACTGGGAATGGCTAAGTCATTATGCAAGGTAACCTATTTCCCCTTGTTTTTTCCTACCCCCCCTCCCCCCACGTTCTTGTTTAAACCCTGGATTTGTGCTGGAAATGGCCCACCTTGATTATCATACACATTGTAAGGAGAGTGATCACTTTAGATAAGCTATTACCAGCAGGAGAGTGGGGTGGGAGGAGGTTTTTTTTTTTTCATGCTTTGTGTGTATATAAAAAGATCTTCTACACTTTCCACAGTATGCATCCGATGAAGTGAGCTGTAGCTCACGAAAGCTTATGCTCAAATAAATGGGTTAGTCTCTAAGGTGCCACAAGTACTCCTTTTCTTTTTGCGACTACAGACTAACACGGCTGTTACTTTGAAACCTCCCAATAAACGGGAAAGCTTGTCTCTCTCACCCACAGAAGTTGCTCCAATAGAAGATGATATATCACCTACCTTGTTTCTCCAATGTCCTGGGACCAATATAGGAACATCAACAGTACATACTTTCCCCTTTTTTGTTTAAAATAAAACAAACTTCACAGCTTGTTCAATCAAATGATTGTGGATGTGCACAGTTCGGGTATTCTATTGTCCAAAACTGGCACAGTTAGTGGAAGAATGGGATCTGCATGACTGTTCTAAAACAATGCCCCTCTCCTGAACCTGACACCATATGGGGCAGAGATTTGGCCATACTGAGTCAATTGCAGAATGATGCCTAAATCTGCTGGAAGATGAAATAAAGTGCATGTCTATACCACCCCCTCCCCCCCGCTGATAGCACCGAACCAATTACTTTTCTGTAGCGTTTTGCTATGCAGTTTTTTTATTAAAAAATAATAATTTGCATCCTGTTTGTCACATTTCCCCCTCTCATCTCTGTCCTTTTTGTTGTCTGTCCCTCTCCCCACCTTGCTTTTCTTTTGACAAGTTCCCTTTTAAAAACACTTCACACTACGTTGCAAAGCCCGAAGTTAGAAGCTGGATTGATTTTTTTTTTTAATTCGTTTTCCCTCCCCTTTAAAGGTTTCTACACTAGAAAATGTAAACAGTAGCTAATGCTTTGTTTATCTGATACCCACACCACCTTTAAGAGTTGGCCGGAAGCCTGAGTCCATACCTGTAGGAAGGGGAACTGCTGCCTTGGGTCCATTTGTGTATGCATACAGAGGTACTGGAAGTAGGGGTGCTGCTACGCTGCCTGGCTTGAAGTGGTTTCCCTTTTATAGACAAGCTTTACAGTTTGGTGCAATGGCTGTCAGCACCCCCACAATTTAAAAAAAAAAAAGAAAGAAACGGTTTCAGCCCCCACCCCACCCCCCATATGCAGCTAGAGCCTTGTATAAATAGGGACCAGAAGCCCTAGGAACGCAGCGTTCGTGGTTTAAGGCTGGCGCTGGCTGAACGGGGATGGAAGGAGGCCAGGCCTGGCTGGGTCGGTGGGGCTGGAGCCAAGCGAAGGGAATGTTTTAAAAGCTTTGCCCCAAGGCCCAGCCTGCTGCTCGGGCCCTGACTGAAACCTAGCGGCTTCACAGCCCGCTTAGCACCCTTTGGGGTGAGAAATCCGTTTCCTTATCTAGCGCCAGGGATTTACATCCTCCCCCGCCCGGGGGCAGAGCTTCCCTGCCGGAGCGGAGGGCGGCGGCTGCGCGGCCCCGGCTCCGCCCTGCCCCGGGGGCCGCTCGCCGCTCGGAGCAGGGCCGAGGGCGCCGGGGCCATGGGCGCGGGCTGGGGCTGCGCGCTGGGGCTGGGGCTGCTGCTGCTCTGGGGCGCGGCGGCCGCTCCCCCGCTGTGCAACGTGAGCCTGGAGCAGGCCCCGCAGCAGCGCTGGCTGCCCGCCCTGCGGCACTTCGACCCGGCCTTCCTGCGGGCGGCCGTGGCCCGGGTCATCGAGTGAGTGTGTGTGTGAGCGAGCGCGGCGGGGCGGGCTGGGGCAGCCGCGCCTCTGGGGGCGCCGCCCGGCCCCGCTGTCTGGGCCCCCCACGGTCCCACACACCCAGCCCGGGGCGTGGCTCGGGGGGGGGGGGTGTCTCTCCCCTCGTTTTTCCGAGGGCGCCCATCACCGTGGCGCCCGGCTGGTGGGCCCTGCCTCAGCAACGCTCTGCACAGCCCCACTCGGGGGGGCATGGAGCCAGCAGAGCACCCTGAGGGCGCAGGGAGACCCCCCCCCCCAGCCCGAGTGCGGGCAACCAGCGTCGTCCCGCCGCCCTTTGCTCTCCGCTCGCCTTCCCCACCCGCTTCTTTTGCCTGGTGTCTTGTCCAGGGGCTCTCAAACTGGGGGTCGGGACCCCTCAGGGGGTCGCCAGGTTATTACCTGGGGGGGGGGGCGGTCGCCAGCTGTCAGCTGTCAGCTGCCACCCCCAAACCCCGCTTTGCCTCCAGCATTTATAATGGTGTGAAATATATAAACAAGTGTTTTTAATTTATGGGGGGGGGGTCGCACTCAGAGGCTTGCTATGCGAAAGGGGTCACCAGTACAAAAGTCTGAGAACCCCTGGTCTTGTCCGTAGCAGATCTCCCCATGCCGGGACGGCCCCTGCTGGATGGTACCGGAGCTGCTGCTTTGCTTGGAACCTGCCCTGGGGCTCTGCTGGCTGAACAGCTGCCTTGCTAGCAGGCCTAGGGGCCGTGCAGAGGGGCCCTGGAAGGCCATGTTGCGAGTGGGTGATGATGGGCTGGGCCCATACTTTGCACACCTGGGAGGAAGGGGAGGTGGCTGGGTGAGGGTGCTCTGAGTGATGGTGGATTTTGCCAGCTTCAAGCCCCAATACTCAGGCTTTATGTAAGTAGAGTGAATGTCACCCTAATAAATAGCAATTTTAAAACCCCCAATACCACAGTGATGGCTGATTAGAAATGTATAAAATTTGGAGTTTGAGGGGACCTAATGGGAGAGGAAAAAGCATTGCACCCTGTAAAGCCTTAAGCACATGCTTCCCTTCCCTTCCCTTCCATGAATCCTGCTGAACGCCGCGGGATTACTTATGTGGATCAATGGCTGTGGGATCGAGGGATAAGATCGTGAGCCCTACAGGCAGTCTAGCACAAGTGTGGCTGCTAATTAATAATTGATAACGCAAAACAACTTTCTGTCTTGTGCTGAGCAGATGGGCAGTGAATCCAATAACTGGTTAATGTGTGAGGTGTAGATACTGTACATACCACTCTGACTTGCTCACACCCCTCTTCAAGGGAAAGATTAGCTGATATTTTGGATTTGTCTTTCAGTGAAAGTGTACCTAAGTGGGTCCATGCTGTCATTCGGCCAGTAGCAAAAGAACTGGAGTCTTTTATCCCTCAACCCTTTGCAGGAGAGATCCTGGGAATGTGCAAGGCACTGGGGATTAGTGTTGGAGATGGAATTCTCATGAATTTGGCCTATGAATTTTCTGCGTAAGTATCTTACTTATCCTGGGAAATAAATTCAGAATATTCCAATTTTAAGGCAGTGGAGCAGAGTGTCTTAATGCAAAATGGCTATAAAGTATAATTGATTGAAGATGATAAATCTCTGGTCTAATATATGAGATGGAATCAGACTGAATTTTGAGCGTATAAATCAATCAAGCAACATTAATGCTCTAATGGGGGGTGAGATGGTGCAGTGCAGTAATGTATATATTGAAATTAAGGCTGTCAATTAATCGCAGTTAACTCACATGATTAACTCAAAACAATTAATCGTGATGAAAAAAATTAATCGCGATTAATCGCACTGTTAAACAATAGAATACCAACGGAAATTTATTAAATATTTTGGATGTTTTTCTACATTTTCAAATATATCTATTTTGATTACAACACAATATAAAGTGTACAGTGCTCACTTTATATTATTTTTTATTATAAATATTTGCACTGTAAAAATGATAAACAAAAGAAATAGTATTTTTCAATTCACCTTATACAAGTACTGTAGTGCAATCTCTTTATCATGAAAGTGCAACTTCCAAATGTAGGTTTTTTTGTTAACTGAACTCAGAAACAAAACCGTGTAAAACTTTAGAGCCTACAAGTCCATTCAGTCCTACTTCTTGTTCAGCCAATCACTAAGAGAAATAAGTTTGTTTACATTTACGGGAGATAATGCTGGCCACTTCTTCATTACAATGTCACGTGAAAGTGAGAACAGGCATTCACATGACACTGTTGTAGCTGGCATCACAAGATATTTATGTGCCAGATGCGCTAAAGATTCATATGCATCTTCATGCTTCGGCCATCGTTCCAGAGGACATACTTCCATGCTGATGACGCTTGTTAAAAAAAAAATAATTAAATTTGTGACTGAACTCCTTGGGGGAGAATTGTATGCCTCTTGCTCTGTTTTACCCACATTCTGCCAGATATTTCATGTTATAGCTGTCTCGGATGATGACCTAGCACATGTTGTTCATTTTAAGAACACTTTCTCTGCAAATTTGACAAAATGCAAAGAAAATACCAATCTGAAGTTTCTAAAGATAGCTACAGCACTCGAACCGAGATTTAAAAATCTGAAGTGCTTTCCAAAATCTGAGAGTGACGAGGTGTAGAGCATGCTTTCAGAAATCTTAAAAGAGCAACACTCTGATGTGGAAACTACAAAACCCAAACCACCAAAAAAGATGCCACCAGCAGAAGGTTGATTTTCTGACTCATAATGATGAAAATGGACATGCATCGGTCTACACTGCTTTGGATGGTTATCAAGCAGAACCCGTCATCAGCATGAACACATGTCCCCTGGAAGAGTGGTTGAAGCATGAAGGGATATATGAATCTTTAGTGCATTGTGCATGTAAATATCTTGTGACACTAGCTATAACAGTGCCATGCGAAGGCCAGTTCTCACTTTTCGGTGACATTGTCAACAAGAAGCAGGCAGCATTATCTTCTGCAAATGTAAACAAACTTGTTTGTCTGAGTGATTGGCTGAACAAGAAGTAGGAGTGATTGGACTTGTAGGTTCTACAGTTTTACCTTGTTTTATTTTTGAATGCATGTTTTTTGTACTTAATTCTACATTTGTAAGTTGCACTTTCATGATAAAGAAATTGCACTACAGTACTTGTATGAGGTGAATGGAAAAATACCATTTCTTTTGTTTTTCACAGCACAAATATTTGTAATCAAAAATAAAGTGAACACTGTACGCTTTGTATTCTGTGTTGTAATTGAAATCAATATATTTGAAAATGTAGAAAACGTCCAAAAATATTTAAATAAATGGTATTCTATTATTGTTAACAGCGCGGTTAATTGCAATTAATTTTTTTAATCGCTTGACAGTCCTAATTGAAATGTCAAAGCAAACTGGCAGGGAGCATCCCTTCAAAAGCTCATTAGATCCTTACCAGTTAAAAAGTAAATTAGATTCGTTTAATCATTTAGGCTGTAGGATTTCACTCAAAAAGCAGAAGTAAGGAGGATTTGTCTGCTCTGAGAAAATGAGTTTTGTTTTTTGTTTTGTTTATTTTTGAAAAGTTGTTTGTTAAGTATCACTTAGCTTCCGCTTGGAAACAAGTACATTTGTGTTTAAAACTGTCATGTTAGCTGATTGTGGCTATAGCCGCAAGTTACTTTTTGGGTTTGTCTACAGTGGGAAAATGAGGATAGTTCTCTTTTCTATGAACGAATCATAGAATATCAGGGTTGGATGGGACCTCAGGAGGTCATCTAGTCCAACCCCCTGCTCAAAGCAGGACCAATCCCCAATTTTTGCCCCAGATCCCAAATGACCCTCTCAAGGATTGAACTCACAACCCTGGGTTTAGCAGGCCAGTGCTTAAACCACTGAGCCACCAAGCTTATATGGGGGGAAAAAGTTAACTTTTGTTTATTTTCAGTCAGTCAGTTAGTGCATGAGGACAGAAACAGGTTGTTTGAGTTCACAGCACTGCAGAGAAATGTTTAATTTAAAAAAAAATGACACTCAAATTTTTCATCTGGAAAAATTCGCTCTCCATGTTTGGTTTTGACCCCTTTTCATCACAGTAGCTGAATGTTGGGCTTACTCTAGGTGACACTGTCTCTTTGCAAGCATAACTATCTGATATGTAAAAAGAACAGGAGTACTTGTGGCACCTTAGAGACTAACCAATTTATTTGAGCATAAGCTTTCGTGAGCTACAGCTCACTTCATCGGATGCATAAAGTGGAAAGTACAGTGAGGAGATTGTACTCCTTACTGTACTTTCCAGTCTCCTCGCTGTACTTTCCACTTTATGCATCCAATGAAGTGAGCTGTAGCTCACGAAAGCTTATGCTCAAATAAATTGGTTAGTCTCTAAGGTGCCACAAGTACTCCTTTTCTTTTTGCGAATACAGACTAACACGGCTGCTACTCTGAAACCTATCTGATATGTGCGGGGCCCCTGCTGTGAGGTAGTCAGTGCCCTCTGCTCACAATGAAGCCATTAAGAGTTGAGGATTCTCCGCAGGACACTGGATTGGGTCCTAAAACATATGCGAGGTGGTGATGAAATAGCAACAGAAAGCTAATTTGTTGCTCATCGTTTTTATGATCTAAACATAATATATTTTACATGTAATCCTGTAAAAACAGCCTGGGTGCTGTGTTTGGAATCCTAGATTGCTGCATATTATGAAAGGAGAGTGACATATTTTTTTCTTTATCAGTTTTCTTCCAGGATCCTCAGGCATCTATTCTCTTTTATGGAAACAGTGTGCCACTATTACCATAAGCAGTAGGTTATTACATAGAGGTGTGTGTACCTTATCTAGACAGGGAAAAATATTGCATTAACACATTCCTTCTAGTTCAGGTCAAAGGTATCCTGGGTGTAATTGGGTGCAGTTCCACTGGAGTCCTTGGAGTTGCACCTGTTGAAAAAAGAGCTGAATATGGCTTTTAGAGTTTGGTATATGCTCCTTTGAGTGTGCCGTGATCTACAAGTGATGGTCAAATGTTCAGTAATCATTCAAGTGTTACTGCATGACTCAGATGCCACTCACAATGGATAAAATTCTATATTTTTAACAGGAGATTTTTATTTTGTGATGTGTAAGTTGTTTCTTAATGCTAATAAAGGCCAGATAGCTCTGGTTAATTACTTTCTAGCTGAAGAGTTGTCTATTAAGAGTTAAAGACTGTAAGGTATGGTTTGCTATGAGAGAGCAGTATTAGAGGGAGACCGATTGCTATAATTAGGGTTCTATTTACAATTTGCATTTTAAACTCCTGGTTACCAGTTTAAGTTACTCATAACTTCTCTGAACTCTCACATTTTGGGTTAAAATCTGCCTGAATTGGAATTTATGTTTTGGGAAACTTTGAGCCAAAATTGTTTAGTTTTCAAGTAACGGGAGAGTGGAAAAAATTATGCTTTCATCAGTATAAAAATGTTCTTAGTGGCTTTTTTATTTATTTTTTTTACGTTTAAATGCTGCAACAGCTGGTGTAAGGAAACTGAAGTCGAAATTTGGTGGGGATATCTCTCTCATTGAAGGAAAGTGTCTTAATGTTCTGATGAAAATTTATTTTGATTTTACCAAGTCTGAGCATTTGAAAATCACATTCTAAGTGCAGTGAGATTTTAACTAAGAAGTGCTAAATGTATAACATGCACTGCTAAAGGTTATGTTACAAATGCTTGAGTGGCAAATTTAGCAATCCAGTAACAATGAGCTGTGAATACCTCAATCACTGTTAGAGCTGGTTGTGAAATTTTTGACTCAACTTTTTTGTCAGACAGTGCCAATTCATCAAAACTGAAATTGTTTGCGGGAAAGGGTTGGTTTCGACAGATTTCTTGTCTGTCTCAGTTTTGGGGAAGTTTTGAAATTGTCGAAATGTCCTGTTTTGAAACATTTGAAATGAAGAATTTCCATTTTTCTGTTTAAAATGACTTTTTATTTAGAAATTTAAGTTAATTATAGTTTAAAATATAAAACATTAAAAGGTTGAAATCAAAACAAAGCATTTTGATTGACCTAAACTGATTTATTTATTTATTTATTTATTTTTGGATTGTCAGTTTGCAAAAACTTTTGAGACTTCAACTTTTTGTCCCTATTTGGGATGGGAAAATTTTCCCAAGACAGGAAAAACATTTCCCACTCAGCTCTATTCACTATGTCTTGTAAGACAAAAAACTGCACAACTCCTGGGACTCACTTCCCTGGACCTCATGATGAGTAGGCTAGGGCATTGCAGAGATGTTAAGTTGCACAGTTAAGCACTCAGGTCAGGAGCAGTCAGTGTTAAGAGGCTGCATGTGTAATTTGAACGCCTCTCTTGTGTACATACATCATAATACAGTCTTTCATTACATGATTACATCCTGTTTCTTAAATAATACAAATTTTTTCTACAACCATAAGTACACATAATTTTTTAAATTCTGATATATTTTTATCATTTTCATTGTCAATAATTCAATATCTTTTTTGATTTTTGCCTTTAGAGAGTTGAGAACCAATATATAAAGCATGCATTTTAATATCGGGCCCAATCCTGTTATATTAAGGGTAATTATTGTTTAGTCAAGGGAGAAGAGAGAGACCTAGCTAAGTTAATTCTTTTTAACTTGACCCTGGGCTTGTCAAGGTAAATGTAGATACATCATTTATTTTATGGGCATAATTTTAGATTTTTTATATCCAAAGAAACTGCTGAACTGGTTGATAATTTGCAGCGGGCTGGGGATTGGTACCTTTAAGGTTAGTGAATGAAAGCAGCATGTTACCTGCTTGAAAAGGTATTTTTATGGTTGGAGGAAACTGAGATGCCTACGTACCAAGAGTAGCACCTGACCTTTATAGCTAGGAATTATAGTGCTGGGTTATAATTGTGTTTGTCCTATAAATAACTTTCATGGACTCTTTTCAGAGTAGCAGCTGTGTTAGTCTGTATTCGCAAAAAGAAAAGGAGTACTTGTGGCACCTTAGAGACTAACCAATTTATTTGAGCATAAGCTTTCGTGAGCTGCAGCATCCCATGAGGTGAGCTGTAGCTCACGAAAGCTTATGCTCAAATAAATTGGTTAGTCTCTAAGGTGCCACTAGTCCTCCTTTTCTTTTCATGGACTCTGTTGGTCTGTCAGACAAAGAGTAGCACATAGTACTATAGGATATTATAGATGTGTATCTCAGTCAGTAAAAACAATTGGATGGCAATATGTACAGTATAGAAATGGTATATAATTAAAGATGGCATCGTAATACATATGCTGAAAGGGGCGGAGAGAAGGTTGCAAACGCAACTTTTACTGTCACAGATGCGTGTTTACATTGCTTTGTGGTCTCCACATGTGGTTTTTTAAACTGTAGCTGTTTAACATTTGTATATGCAATGCCATAAGTGCTAATGGCATTTTACAGAGAAAATAAAATAAAGGTTCAGTCACGGCCGTAAGAAATTTCCTGAAAAATTATTCAATATTGAAAAAATCTCTGTGTTTTGGGGTTTTTTAGATAGTTCCCTTCTGCTTTTGTTTTCCAAGGTTCTGTACCAGTATTGTTGCTCAAGATTCCAAGGGAAAGATTTACCATGGTCGGAACATGGACTATGCTTTCGGAGATATTTTACGCAAGATGACAATTGACGTGCAGTTTATGCAAAACGGGCAGGTATGGTCTGTTTTTGGTACGGGTTGATGCTGTTTTCTGAGAATGGCACACAGGTCTGCATATCTTTAAGCAGCTGGACTTAGTGGTTTGAATAACAAATCCACAGAGGAGTGCAAGAAAATGAGTAATAGAATATTTGCTGTTTAGAGTGCTTCGCCATCTGTCCAGGTTTATATAACAGAGCTTTGTTCATCATTGTAGTATCTGAGCACCCCAGCCTCTCTCTCTGGGGCTACGGTGTAACTGCATTTGAGTTATTCATTTTTGGGCACCACAATATCAGAGAGAAATTGAAAAACCGGACAGAATTCATACTAAAACAAAATTGACCTGGGGCCAGGAGAGACCTACTTACAAGGAAATATTGAAAGAGCAAAATATGTATAGGATAGTGAAGGGAGAACACAAGTTTACAAATATTAGAATGGTGAAAACTCCAAGAATGGAGAGGAATTATTTAAGGTGGTACATGGGTGTATAACAAGAGTTTAATGGAAGGAAGTTAAGAAAAGGGGAACTCAGACTGAGTTTGAGAAAAATCTTCTTGATTGTGCGATGTATTTGGCTGGAGAATAGTCTCCCAAGGAGACCAAACGCAGAGCACATTTAAAACATGATCAAAATATTTGAACACATGCAGTAGAGCTCAGTTTTGGTGAGGAGAGGGATTGGAGAGCCTAACAAGTAATTTTCGTCTCTGATTCTTCCCTTTCAACACTATCTTTTCCTTTTTAAGAATCTTATTGCATGGCTGTCAGTCTGACAACTTCCGCAAATATTATATGCGCTGACCAATGTGTGTGTTTTAGTTTTTAATATTTTAAATGATGTATTTGCTGTTGCAGTCTCCTCATATCTGTCTATCTTAGAAATGGAGGATTCTGCCTCACAGTCAGACACTCGCTAACTTGAACAACATTTTAATAGCAGTTGGGTTATCCTTAGCAATGAAATGCAATGGAATTTAATCTTCGCTTTTTTTAATCTCTAGTTTCCTTCTTCAATCATGATGCAGATATTTGAATGTCATAATGTTATTGCGTTAACTTTTTCAAATGACATATGTTGGAATCCAGTTATTTCTTCACTGGAAATCCACAGGTAAAATGTAAGAATCTGTTTTGGACCATTGTATTAAAAACATGTCTGTCCCATAACTGTAGAATGGTGTACATTTTCTGATTTCAGGTAGCGTATAAGGGTACCACATTTATGGGCTATGTCGGCTTATGGACCGGACAGAGTCCACACAAGTTTACAATCTCTGGTGATGAACGAGGTAAGTCAAGCTCACAACCATAGCACTGTCATACCAAAACATTTCAATAGTTTAACTCCTTAGTTGTAAACGATGTAGTTGAACATCGTTCTAAAGCACTTTTGTCTAAGTGAGGTTGGAGCTATCACCTTATGCCTGACAACTCATCTAAGTTAGATGGGACTTACTGCAGTTCAGCTGCTTTTATCCTTGTCCGACTCTTCTGCCGGAGTCTCCCTCAAACATGCTGGCCACTGAAGTGGGGTAGAGCACAACTTTCTGGCCTCCTGCATACATAAGCACCTGTGGCCACCCCGAAGAGGAGAGATGTTTAGATGTCTATATGGCAGCATTTGAACTTCAAACAGCAGAAGCAGGAGATGGGGGAATTCTGGGGAGGCAGCAGGAGGAGAATTTGTGGCCCTTTGAGGAGACGCCACTGAGGAAGGGAGACATGGGGCTGAGAGAAAGAGACCATCTTGTGCAGGGAGTCAAAAGCCTGGATCCCCTGGCCTGTTCTCGTATGGTAGGGCCCATGCATACGGGGGAAAAGAGGAGAAGAGAGGCAGTTGGATCTGCAGCGTGGGAAAAGAAGGGTTGAAGAAGTGGTTGGAGACAGTGGATTAAGGGATGAGGGAAGACTGAGAAGCAGTGCAGACCCACTTGAAGGGTCATTGGAGAGAGAAGGGACAACTGATGACAATGGAAAAGCATTTGAGAGCAATGAAAGCAGAGGTGGCAATGTCCCTTTAAGTTAGAGGCCAGTCTCTTCCCCTTGGGAACCTGAGTTTAGATTGAAAGATGTAGAGGCATGTATAGAACGGTCAGACCTTGGATCCCAGTTTTTGAAGGAAGCAAACCAATGTTTAATGAGGGGGAGGCAAAAGGAGAATTAAGCATTGTAAATATTAGAGATGGGTCTGAGAACCAGAGTTGAGAGGTAGTTCGATGTGGGTCAAGTTAGGGCACCCTTGTCCACCAGGCACTGGACTGAGATGATGATCTTGCTTCATATACTCTTATATGATAAGGATGTATGACCTTGGTCTCTACAAAGAACAATAGCACCAACAGCAGCGTGCGGGGAGCATGTATTGCTGTTGTGCAGAATAACAACTGCCGCTGGCTTGCTTTTTTTACCTACCGCTGAACTATTGAGATAAAATTGAGGGAAGGAGTCATGAGACTAGAGGAGGTGATGGCTCTACATTATCCTAAAAGTTATTTAAGTGACAGGAAGGATTCTTCCTGTGGACTTTCTCATTTGTGTTTCTGGCCCGTGGATAATTTTAACCATGAATGTCAGTTTCTGTTCTGCTTAGTTTTCTTCAGCCAAAGAGTCATCACTGCTTTTTTAGCTGTGCTCCAGATTTCTGCCCAGTACTTTTCATTCTTTGTAGAATTAAAATACAATAAATTATACAGGGAACATAAAAGTAGGAGCGTTTCCCCTAGAAGCTGTTAACAGTTTAGGCGTGGCTGGCTGAATTGTGACCATGTCGTTAATGTGTGTTACAAGACTCTGCCCTCTGTTACACTAACCTCAGCCTTTCTCTTGCCCAGTATTCTGCTATGAAGAAATAATGTTTATAAATGGAAAAGCCAGTGAGTCACCAACTGTAATGGGAAAGGAAGGTGGGGACTTTACGACTGAAATTGTTAGTGTTGGTCTTTCCTGAGAGGTGTTGAGTACTTCTTGTGACAGTGCCCCTTAAAGTCACTTGATATTGAGTCTCCTACAGTGATTTTACTTTTGGGTTTTTGGTGTAGGTAAAGTGAGAAAAGACTAGTTGTCCCAAACTCTGTTGCAGTATTGTTCCCTGACGCAGTGGCTGTCGCATTATAGCTACCTGGTGGGTCATTCTCCACCCAAAAGTTGCTGCAGCTGATGCTGAAGTTGGTAATCAGTGGCTGTCACTTTGATTCCCAATAGCAGCATGGCTAGAGAATTTATTGTACTGTACTTTGTTGGTGAGGGAGAGGATTATAGAGATCGAAAACAGAGCTTGAGAGGAGAAGTGAAGGATGGTAAGATGGGGAGAGATGATGAAGATACACAGTATAGGTATTGGTTGGCAGCAGGAATTGCCTGCGTGTATAATAGCACTTCCCTTTTCTTTTTTCAGATAAGGGAAGATGGTGGGAGAATGCAGTAGCTGCTTTCCTGAGTCGAAACGTCCCAGTCAGCTGGCTTGTCAGGGATGTACGTATGCAAAGTGTTCTATCTTCTTTATCTTAGTCACATACCACTAGCTGTTTGAAGACGCAAAGTATAATAAGAACTTTGTCGTTCCATTTTTCATTTGTGTTGAAAATTACATAGATACCCTGGCAAGTATATGACCTGTATAGGAGCGTATTGTATTGGCTGAGAGTTTTTGAGCTATAAACTGTCCGAAGGCAGGAAATAGAGGCCCTTCCAGTACTGCAGGGGCTTCTTGCCAAGTAGCTTGAATTTATCACTCAGTAACATTTAAATTTCTGTGAAAAGACGCCCGTCCCACAGAACAGGAAGTATTTTAAGGGACCAGTGGCTACAAAGTAGTGTAAATGCATAATAGCTGCACTGTTAGCTAGACATACAGGTGGGTATGCGATAGGGAAGGTATTTTACCCCACTCTGAACTCTAGGGTACAGATGTGGGGACCTGCATGAAAAAACCCCTAAGCTTATTTTTACCAGCTTAGGTTAAAACTTCCCCAAGATACAAACTATTTTACCTTTCGCCCTTGGACTTTATTGCTGCCACCACCAAGTGTTTAATAAATATATAACAGGGAAAGAGCCCGCTTGGAAACGTCTTTCCCCCCGCCCAAAATCCTCCCAAACCCTACGCTCCCTTTCCTGGGGAAGGCTTGATAAAAATTCTCACCAATTTGCATAGGTGAACACAGACCCAAACCCTTGGATCTTAAGAACAATGAAAAAGCAATCAGGTTCTTAAAAGAAGAATTTTAATTGAAGAAAAAATAAAAGAATCACCTCTGTAAAGTCAGGATGGTAAATACCTTACAGGTAATCAGATTCAAAACATAGAGAATCCCTCTAGGCAAAACTTTAAGTTACAAAAAGACACAAAACCAGGAATATACATTCCCTCCAGCACAACTTATTTTATCAGCCATTTAAACAAAACAGAATCTAACACATATCTAACTAGATTGCTTATTAGCCCTTTACAGGAGTTCTGACCTGCATTCCTGCTCTGGTCCCGGCAAAAACAACACACAGACAAAGAGAACCTTTGTTTCTCCCCCACTCCAACTTGGAAAGTATCTTGTCTCCTCATTGGTCCTTTTGGTCAGGTGCCAGCGAGGTTATCCTAGCTTCTTAACCCTTTACAGGTGAAAGGGTTTTTCCTCTGGCCAGGAGGAATTTTAAAGGTGTTTACCCTTCACTTTATATTTATGACATAGCTGCACTGGTAGCTAGACATACAGGTGGGTATGTGATAGGGAAGGTATTTTACACTATTTGCAAATATAGGTGCATATTTAGGCTATTGCTTCAGCAAGTATTCAGCTTCACAGTGAGAAGTACACAGGCATTTAAACTCTGGCTATTATTATGGTTTAATGGAATCCCACGTGGTTCATACATATATGCGATGTACTGGGTAGTTGGCGAGATAAAACTGCGCTGCTTCTCAGTGTCATGAATTACAACAAACAAGATGCTTTCATTTCCAAGTAAAATAAACAGTATGTTCCACTGCGGAGCAGGTGTGTGGTGTCTGAAAGCAGCACTGTAGTTGGCAGTTTTGATAAATCTGTCACAAAGGGTCTGTCTATTCTGCAGTCAGAGGTGTGAATACAGCGCATGTAGACACACCTGAGCTGGCTTTGATTTAGGTAGATCAGATAACAAAAGCCGTGAAGCCACGATGGCATAGGCGTACAAGTTCTTTTGGGTCCTTGGGTCTGTACTTCAGCAGGTAGTTTGTGTTTCCATGTCTTCACTGATATTGAGTTAGCTAGATGAGAGCTAGTCTGAATCTTCTTGAGAAGATTCAATTCCCATCTCAAACTCAGAAGAACCTGAATGAACACTTCTGCAGAAGCTAGTTAGTTGTTGCAGGGATTCGATTTAAAATAACCACCTGCTTATCCAATGTTTTGCCTTCAGCAATATGTATGTACTGAAACAATTAGTGTAACAGTTTTTAATTGTAAAGCCAAATGCCTTTTGCCAGAATATCTCAAAACGAAGACATTGAAAAATAATACACACCTGTTGAGGCATCAAAGTGGCATTGTGGGATCTTATATTTGATTCATTTGGTGAAACTCCAAAGGGGAGAGATTAAATTTTCAAGGAGGGAGTCGTTATGTGTAACACTGGGTGTTTGTTGAAAGTTCGTGAGTATACTAGAACAAAGAGGAGTCCTTGTGGCACCTTGGAGACTAACACATTTTTTTGGGCATAAGCTTTCGTGGGCTAGAACCCACTTCATCAGATGCATGGAGTGGAAAATACAGGAGCAGGTATAAATACATGAAAAGATGGGAGTTGCCTTACCAAGTGTGAGGTCAGTCTAACGAGACAATTCAATTAACAGTAGGCAACCAAGGAAGGAAAAATAACTTTTGAAGTGGTAATGAGAGTGGCCCATTTCAAACAGTTGACAAGAAGGTATGAGCAACAGTAGGGGGAAATTAGTGTGGGGGTAATTAGGTTTAGGTTTTGTAATGACCCAACCACTCCCAGTCTTTATTCAGGCCTAATGTGATGGTGTCCAATTTGCAAATTAATTCAAGTTCTGCAGTTTCACGTTGCAGTCTGTTTTTGAAGTTTTGTCAACTTTTTGAAATGGACCACTCTCATTACCACTTCAAATGTTATTTTTCCTCCCTTGGTATGCTACTGTTAATTGAATTGTCTCGTTAGACTGACCTCACACTTGGTAAGACAACTCCCATCTTTTCATGTATTTATACCTGCTCCTGTATTTTCCACTCCATGCATCTGATGAAGTGGGTTCTAGCCCACGAAAGCTTATGCCCAAATAAATTTGTTAGTCTCTAAGGTGCCACAAGGACTCCTCGTTCTTTTTGCTGATACAGACTAACACGGCTGCCGCTCTGAAACCTGAGCATACTAGATTTCCTGAATTGCAGAGTTCTCCCTATAGCTGATTACTGAACCCCCAATAGTAATAATTTTTTTGAAATGCCAGGTACATCTTGTCCAAAAGCTAAAGAAAATTAACTGTCTGTAACCAAACTCCATCTTGCCATGATATGTGGAATGAAGATAGAAATGTACAGAGGGCTGCATAGGAAGTATGTGCACGAAGCTCTAAGCAATTATTAGGATTTCAGTGCACAGATCCCAGGCTAAGGGAACCAAACAAGTGACTTTGAACAAGGTGATGAGAGGAGAGCACTTACACATTGTGACACACAAATCCAACCTCCTGCTTCTTTCCTGTTTGGCTCTCATTCACACACCTGATACTAGTTCAGCACATCTGAAATGAATTTGCAGGTGCAGTCTAGACAATGGTAGTGACCTTTGTACCATACGCACCATATGTTTCTTGCATAACTGCAGTGGAATAATGAGCAAACATTGAGACAGCTGTATATGAGGAAAAAAAACCAAACCTTTGGTTACCGAGAGCCTGACATTGCTAAACATTTAATTTCTTCATGTACCTTGTTATACAAGGTGCCTGCTGTCTCATTTGTTTGTTTTTATTTCACAAGCCCTGTTTTCTTTTAATTCCTGTACTGTGTTAATTTGTTAGGGTCAGTTTTTAAGGGAGTATTTCCTACAGCCGTAATCTTGCAAACACTTCAGCATGTGCATAGTTTTACACTTATGAGTAACTCCATTGACATCAATGGGACTAGCCGTGTGCATGAAGTTACGTGTATAAGTTTGCAGGAGTAAGGTCTAAATAACTCATTTGCATTTTTATCTCCCCACTGCCACCAGTATTCACATAAACCAAAGTTAAAACCAAGGCCTGGAGAAGCCTTTTTTCTTTCATCCCATAATTTAGGGCTCAGTCCTGCAAAGTGCTTCCGTGGAAATTGACAACATGCTCAGGTCCTTTACTTTTCATCATTGATGCTCTCTGGGTACTTTCTATATTTTACTCAGTTCGGATGGTGAAACCAGAGTACTCAATTCCTAGTCATTGTCCCTTCCTGGTTCTTATGCCGAATGGTGGAAGTCGGGTTGGACAGCTATTTTCATGGAATTTTTAAAAATGTCACTTACTAGCTGTGGGGAAAAATGTGTGTTCACCAAACCTGGACCTACCTGACAATCGTGTGCTTGGGCTGGGATATTCAAAGGAGCCTAAGGGAGTTAACTACCCAAGTCCCATTGAAAGTCAGCTGGGAGCAGGGGCCTAATTTCCTTAGGCTCCTTTAAAAATCCCAGTCTTGGGGTTGTTTTTCTCTTGTTTGGTTTCCTCATTCTTCCTAATGGGCCTGATGAGTTGAAAGGAACAACTCTTAGCATTAACTTCTCACTAGTGGGAGGATGTGGTTTACAATTTGGGTTTATATATGGTTCCAGTTCTGCCAACATTTAGATGCGTGCTTAAGTTCAAGCACATTGCCTAGTCCTCTTGGCTTCAGTGGGCCTGCTTAGAGTGCATACATTGATTGCAAGATCAGGGCCTAAATGAGAAACCATTCCCATACTACACAGATACCCACTCTACTGATCACTAAGCCAAAACTGACCTTTTCCATAAAATGCAGCCTTCACTGGAGCCAAGAGCCCCTCGGCTCTGAGCTGTCTTGATGCAGTGTCTCGGCAGGCTGTGCAGTATTGATTCCCAGTGATTTTGGTTTTGCACTAGACCCTGAGCAAAGCTGCAGACTTTCAAGCTGCCGTTCTCAAACTGGCTGCGACCCCGATCATTGCGGACGTTTACTTCATCGTTGCAGGAACGTCGCCCAAAGAGGGCGTGGTCATCACAAGGAATAGAAGGGGGCCGGCAGACATCTGGCCTCTTGAGCCCACAGCTGGAGCGTAAGTGGCCACAAATGTTGCTTTGTTTCACCTTTGTGAGCTGCTATTGGGAAGAGTGTTCAATAGACCCAAGACACGGTGGGAGGGCAGCATCTTGTGGTCTGCAGTGTCGACTATGGTTGAGCCAAGAGATGCTTTCGCTAATGTCTCTGAATGGAGCTCCATCCAGCCCTCCTCAGCCAGGGAAGCCACTTTCGGACAGGGCAGGGGGCAGTCCTCTGAGAACCGGGGGGAGAAAAGGGACATGTGGATTGTTTTTTACTGAGGACAATACACACAATTGAGATTATATAAGCCTGTGACAAGAAGTACAATTCAGTTACTGGTACAGATATGAATGCTATCCAATTGCTGAGCCGCTTCACTGGCAATAATATGGCAGTCTGCATGTATGTAGGAGATTCAGGGATGTTTCAAATTCATGTGTGTCACTGATGTACAGCTCAATTTACAAGTAACAGGATGTTTTTCTGACTGTTAGCCTTGCACACTCACTTTGGGATCTGAAAGTTATGCTGGATTCTTTCCTCCTTTTGTATCATCGCTGGTAATAAAAGATTTGCATGCTAAACTGGGCTATCTGTGACCTATCTGCAACCCCACTAGGTTCAGATATTACTATTGGGTAAATAATTTGTCGTCGTAACTAGAATTTAGCAGACAATTCAGTTGATGCACAAGATGAATCCAGCTGATTCTCTGTTAGTAATGCTGGCTTTGCAGGGCTAACAGAAGTAAAAAGCATTTTAAAAAACCTTATCTTTTTCACTAAAGTAAAACAAACAAACATGCCAAAAAAACCTCATGTCTGTTTTTATTAGCCACCTGTGCAACTGGGTGAAATTACACTTGCTTTTTTGGTTTGTTTTGTGGTGTAGGTGGTTCCGTGTGGAAACAAACTATGACCACTGGGTTGCTCCTCCTCCATTTGATAAACGAAGGTGAGTTTGAGTAGGAGTTGTGACCCCGGATGCCGTTTTTGTATTTAAGAGGTGACACAGGCTTCTTGGGTGCTTCCCTAGGCAGCTTCATGTGCTGAGCAGGCAGCCACTTCAGCTCCTGCAGCCTCACTCAGAAGAAACTAGACCAGGTAAGGAGTGATACTGCCTGGTTCCAGTGCTCTTTGGCTGGAAGCACAGTGGTTACAGGGTGACAACTCTCTAACATGAGGCAGAAGAAAATCGTGGGAAGGGAAAGATGCTTGGTGTTGGTGTCCCAGTAGAAGACAGAATTTAACCCTAACCATAGTGTTCAGGCCTCACAATGACAGGCTGTTTGGAGGCATTGTTAAAAGCCTCAGCAACGTTTTTAGTTGATTTGGCTGTTTGATGCAAGGGGGCAAAATGTGTTGGCAGATTGGCTGCAGTTCTGTAGCTGTATCCTCTAATGGTAATGCCTCTCATTTAATTATGGTCTATTGGATTCAGCTCATACCATCTTTTAGTGTAATTAAGCCCCAAGCAGATGTTTTGATGTGGATTGATTTAGTGGCCAACATTTCTCATTCAGGCTGCATAACGTTTTCTATGACCGTTATTTTTGTTGAGTGACGTTGCATCCTTTCCTTGCAGAACTGCAGCCATTAAAGCTCTCAATGCCACTGGATGGGACAATATTAATTTTGAGACCCTCTTTCAGGTATTTCTTTTAAATTTTGCATCATGATGTCTGGATGTTGACTAAAAATTCTGCTGTTTGGAGAGAAGGTTAGAACAGCGATTAAGGAATGTGACGGTTTTTAGTGAGGATTTGGAAAATTACACAGGCATTTCATGGCTAAGGATATACAGCAAAGGGCTCATGTTTGCTCATTTGAGTGGCGATTGTCGTCAAGGGTCACTTGAACTGCGCTCTAGTGATGGAGAACTGAGCCAGGCTGTGCTGCTGATTTAGTGTATTACCTTGGGCAAGTCACTTAAGCCCAAATTTTCCAGTGTCTTTGAATTGTGGGTGACTCAATTTTGGAGCGCCCAAGTTGAGAATCCTGGGGTTTAATTTTCAGCCCTCATTGGCTTCAGCTGACACTGTGGGTGCTCAGCTTCTCTGAAAATTAGGCTACAGTGGTCTCAAACTGAGCATCCAGAATTAATTGGGCAGCCTTGATTCTTGTGTGGGGTTTTTAGGCAGTAATTCAGATATGGTAGACTTTCAGAAGCACATTAGAGAATTAAAAGTACAAGTTCCACTGATTTCTGCCCGTTATATACTATAATTGTAGTGGTTCCTTTTAGGATGCTATGAACTATTACTTTTAAATGAGAAACATGTGTAACATAGCTGTATTCTGACTGCTCAGACAGGAGCATGTGAGGAACGCAGGTTGACTGTATCACCAGCATTATTAGATGATTTCTTTGGTACAAGCACAGGTATAAATACTGCAGACACTTAGAGAGGGGGTAGAAGGTTGATACAAGTTCCTCTTAAATGCAGGAACTTGACAAAACTTTGTGCATTTGCAAAGCTTTTTTGTTTAAAAATGTTCAATAAAGTGCTCTGATTTTTAAAAATGGATAGGGTAACCTTTGATCTTGCGTTATCCATCTTAAATAATTGTATCCGACTGTTTCTAAATAGCCTTAAACATTTCTTTTAATCTGACAAAATGACAGGCTCTTTAATTTTTTTGAATAGGTATTATCAGTGAGGCCGGTCTTAAACAAGTAAGTATCATGTTTAGAAACATAGATCAATGCCCATTGCCACACCAGGGCAGTTTATATTTAATTTCGATTTAGATTATCAGAAGATTTTCCTTTAACTGTGCAAAATATCCCATGATTTTCCCCAGCCATAAACACTGCTCCAGTGCTCAGTGCTTTTCAGTGTCTGCCCTCACTTGGGTTTCTGACTTCTTTGTCGGTCACTCACTGTCCAGTAAAAGAACCATAGTTCATAAGGCTCAGTCCTCCTGTGTGTGGAGTCTACACTTCACAATAATATGCAACAATGAAGCAAATTGATACTCAGACCAGCCAGTCTTCCCCTGAGTGATGCATCTTGCTCCTGATATGTTGAATGTTCATTTTCCACTTAGTTTTTGTTGCAACTCTTGCCTTTGTTAATCAGTGTTAGTAAATTTGCTTTGCTTTGAAGAGGAAAAAATAATACATGCATACCGTAGCTACTGAGTGTAGTTTTACAAGCTACTGCATGCCTAACCAGTGCTGAGTTCTTTCACTTGCTCCATAATGGCTCTGTTTTACAAAAATTTGCATCTCCCCTTCTTCCTGTTGTCCTGTTTTATTTTTAGACGTAGCTCAGTATCTCCACAGCTTCCCTCAATCACGCAAAGAGCTCTGGAATTGGTTCCTCAGGGTCAGCAACAAGGATTTAAGCCCCTATATATTGTGCTTATACTCTTCCTCACAATTTGAATTCTGTCACTGTAACAATTGAGATCAATACTATTAATATTCTAGTAAACTGATCAAATAGATGCAGACTCACAATTTAGGGCATATTTTCTGCTGGGTAAAATTCCCTTGATCTCTATAGAGCTGTGCCATTTTGCACCAGGAGAGAATTTGGCTGTCAGTGTTACCAAACTCTTCCGGATATTTCAACACTCTGTGCCTTTTGATTGTTTTGATTTGGACAAGTAGAATGCTTCTTTCTAGTAAGATTGATTCTATTGCTTTGCTGCTGTTACCCGTATCTTCCTGGATTTGAGATGGTATTTTAAGCACACAGTACATCTTTTTTCCCCCTTTTCCCCCAGTTACACAGTATATACCACGGTAATGAGTGCTGCAGTCCCAGACAAGTACATGACACGGATCAGAACCTGGGAGTGAACATGTGTAAGTAACATATTGGTGCTGATAGTTGTTTTCAATGAATATGAGCTCTCAGTGGTACCTATGGATAGGATTTCCTGTCCTGTTGAGGTGAGGGAACTTAGCACCTGATTCCCTTAGGCTGAGATTTTCATAAGAGCCCAACTCCCATTGAAGTTCAGTGGCCTGCTCTTCCAGTCGTGGGTTGGGCCTAAAAATCACACTTAATTTTATGAAGCTTTTAATGATGCAGTTTAAATGTCCAGCAGGGACTAGAGGTACAGTCCTATAAAACAGTGGTTTTCAAACTTTTTCTGGTGACCCAGTTGAAGAAAGTTGTTGGCGCCCATGACACAATGGAGCTGGGGATGAGAGATTTGGGGTGTGGGAGGGGCTCAGGGCTGGGGCAGAAGGTTGGGGTGAGGGCTGTGGGGTGGGGCCGGGAAAGAGGGAGTTTCAAGGTGTAGGAGGGGCTCTGGGCTGGGGCAGGGGGTTGGGGTGTGGGAGGGGCTCTGGGCTGGGGGTGCAGGCTCTGGAGTAGGGCTGGGGATGAGGGGTTTGGGGTGCAGGAGGGGAATCCGGCTTGGGGGCAGGCTCAGGGCTGCGGCAGGGGGTTGGAGTGCAGGAGGGGGTCTGGGCTGGGGATACAGGCCCTGGGGTGGGGCCGGGGATGAGGGATTTGGGATGCAGGGACGTTTGCTGCTTCCTGCAACTCCCATTGGCCGGGAACGTGAACCGCGACCACTGGGAGCTGCAGGCAGCCATGCAAATGAAAACAAACTGTCTTGTGGCTCGCCCGCGGATTACCCTGACAGGCCACCGGTTGCCCGCCACTGCACTATACGGTAAGTTTTCCTTGAGGGTCCAATTTTGCTGTAATTTGAATGACTTTGGGTGTCTCATATGTCAATTAAACTACAAATCACTTCAGTTGTTCATTTCCCTCCCGCCCCCAAGAAACAGCATGTGCATGTACAGGGGGTGACAATTGCAGTCTAAATTAGATATTTGTACTTTGACCTTCTAAAATTACAAAGCAAAGAAATTTTGTGGCTGCTGCTGCTGCACTCCCATTCCTGGAAGAGAGGAGAATTCCTTCAGGGCCAAATCCTGATGCTGCTGATGTCAGTGGGAGTTTGGCTGTTGACTTTAGTTGGACATGGATTTGACTCGAGGGTTAGCAGTGGTCATGTTGAGCTTTTGAGATAGCAGGGTTTATTTTTTTTCTGTTGGAGAATTTAAAGTGTTTGCTTTATTTCTCTGATCTGTGCGGATCCATGCTCATTTCTTTCTTACTCTCTCTCTCTCTTAACAGACAAAAGGGGGAAAAGCTGAAGCTTTCCAAGTCCAGCATTACGTTTAAACTAAATTAATGCATTGTAGTTGTTTTGTTGAAAACAATTCCATGAACATTTCAGGTAAAGCTGACTTGCAAGATTCTGATTTTGTTCATGTTCTGAAATGAAGGTTTTACTAATTACGTTGGCTTTCTAGCAGATTTTTAAAAGAGAGGGAACTGATTTTCACTCATGTTTCTGGAATGCAATGTGCACTTTAAATGAATGTACTGATGAGTTTATTAATAATAAAAAGTCTCTATTTTTGCTTGGCTGGTAAGAAAATACTGAAATAAAAATATTCAGCAGGCCGTCTGGCTTATGTAGGGCTATTTTGTTGTTGTTCTTTCATCTGACATGTTAGGGGCCTGTGATCCACAGTGGAAGCCCTATAGTCCTCTCTTTAGCACCACCCCTGAGTAAAATGAGCTGAGATCTGGATCAATCCCTAGGCAGGTTGGAATGGGCTGTGGGAAGTCTGCAGGCACTGTTACAGCATCAGGGTTACAGCAGCCCTTCAAATTGGCTGCTCCTCCATGGAACTGTGTTTGGTTAACGGATAGGCCTGTGTTCTTCCCAGCACACAGGGGCCTGGATCCCCAGTGCGGGCTCCCTGCAATACTCCTCCCATGGGACCCTGGAACCAGACTGGTTCTCCTGTGTTCCAGCATTTCCTTGGCCCTTAGTTGGACTGCAGGATGATAGGTGATGGAAGGGTATGTTTTTCCAATGATACCCCAGAGCAATTTAAATTGCATTCCCTTAGCATTGCTGTAGAATGGATGGAAATACACCGTTAGTCTTTGATCTGAATTGCTGGTTTTCCCTGAAGATTACCACTCAATCTGAGAGGTGGTTATTTATGCTAAAGGAATGTGCAGAGCAAGTCTGGACTGTGTGTAACTTACAATTAATGTGCTTTCCTCCAGGATAGAACAGCCAGGCTCAGCTTAGGGGATATAATGGCACTGATTGTTATTTCCCTAACAGATTGGAGGATCCTCAAGTCTAAGGGGAACAGAGACTGAATTTCCTTTGCACAGTTGAAGTTCACATCAGTAGAAATTTTGCAACTATGTTCCCTTTGATCGTGCTGCAATTGTGCACCAGTCACTCATTCAGTTTGTGATACTGTAGCAAAACCACAAGAGTTGGAAGGATTGATTTAGGTAAATACCTACCCTTATAGTTTCAGTGTTTAGGATCTGATTCCTGACAGGGCACAATTTTCATTGATGTCAGTGGGAATTTAGCCTGAGTCAGGACTGTAGGATGGGGTGATAGGTCTTCAAATAAAAAGTTTCCTAGGTAAGAGCTGCAGTAACGCCTCCGATTGCAGTGTAGACCTACCCTCTGCCAGGCTAAACCCCAGGGCCGTGGTGAAGTGGGTCGGACATGGCATTCTGTATTGAATACTGTACCGTAGGTATATGCACAGCATGCTAAGAGGAGAGCTCAACTGAAATGTACTCAAACTGACTGAAGAGGAGACAAATGTATGTTTTTTCGGCCTCCACCTGCCACTTTCTCTTCCCTTTGGAATCACAGAACATCCACATGGTCCTTTCAGCAGTGGCTCATGTGAAAAAGTAACAGTGGGCAAGTATTTAGTGTATCTTGACTGTCTTTCTACATAATTTAAAAAAAAATAGCTGGGGTTTTGCCTTTCTGGTTTTCTATGCAGGACACTTCAATATAGCAGGACTTCAGGGATTGTTGTCTGGGTGTGGAAGTGGAGGCTGGGCATGCAGCCCTTCCGAAGTCTAGGAGGTTGAACAGCTGGATAAATTCAGACAGCATCTCAGGACCTGGAGTGCTCTTCTGCAATCAAATTTAAATACAATTCATTGCGTAGCAAAATAATTTCCAAAACAATTGCTCCCTTTAAAACATTGATTCACAGTGTCCCTTGCAACATTTTTGAATTGGTTGTGTGAGCTTTTCCTACCAGAGCTTTATAGAAACGTGTCCTTTATCTCCTCATGCTGTAGCTAGCTAAATGTCATTACGTACTTACCTACATGCTCTACTTTTACCTGGATAAAGGCACTGCAAGCTTTTCTTTGACCCAGTTTACTCAGGAGCATCAGTTATAGAGCTAGTGTCGTAATTGATGTGAAGAGAAACAGAGGGTTCCAGGAAGAATGTGGGAATAAAGGAGCCCACACCGATTTCTTAATTCCGTATCTATGTCACTTTAATTTGTAGAGCTGGCAGCCACTCCTGCCTCTCTCTCATTCACATATCTTCTCATAACAGCCACACCCAAAGCTAGGGGACCAGATATTCAGCTGGTGTAAATAGGCATAGGTCTATGGACTTTTCCTAGAGGTCTGCTGATTTACATTCGCTAAAGATCTGACCCAGAATCTTTGTGGTTTATAGATATGATCAAATTACTCATTGCAATTAACATTTGTTATGAATATAGCTTTTTTCCCCCCTGTTTGCAAATGGATCCTGGTTTTGCAGATATTTGTCACCTGTAAGTACCCAGTGAATAGTTTATGCAAACAAATGTCAGTGTGGTTTGTTGCAAACAGTTTTCACAAACACCCAGCAGCAGTCTGGTTACTCATGAACATCTAATAACAATGAACCGAGCTCCGCTATTTTAATTCGCCATTAGGTTAACTGCTGTAAATGAAGTTGATGGATTTCCACTCCATACGGCTAAATTCAGTGCCTTGCATAATGTCCAAGTACCTTTATTTTTTTTAAATTTAGGTTGATTTTTCCAAGTGTGGCAGAGCCCCACGAGTACGAAAGAGTTGCTGCTGCATATACAGTGTGACTTTTATAATGGTTTCTTCGGGCAGTCTCTTCATTACTTTTCCTAAGCAAGGGATTGCCACAAGGAGAGATGACATAAATTCACTGGGATTCAGTACAGGGATATTGGAACAATGTGTACAGTGATGGTGCTGAGAGCCATTGAACCAAACTGTAAACCCTGTGTATGATGGAAACCACTTCAAGCCAGGGCGTGTGGCAGTATCCCCAGCACCCTTATTTCCAACACCTATGGTTCAATAAGGATTTTTGCATCTATGTGGAGGGCGAACCCTTTAGAACTGCAGTATACAAGGATGGTGGAAGAGGCTCCTTTCCAGTTCTCTGAATCCAGAATTTAGCTAGGAATGCAAAACTGCATCCACTGGGATTCACATTTGGTTAAAAACACTATTATATTCCCAGCAAGTATAGTGGTCCCAGATGAGATAAGTACGGATTTTCTGGCTATGAACTGCCCTGTGCTGGCAAGGGTATCTGTATTACTTTGAAGCTTTTTGTCTGATTAGGCCTAAAAGGAACCAAGACAAAGCCATTCTGCAATTCCAGGAACTAGGAGCTTTCTCTTTTGGGTTTTAATTTGCCTATGTCCTCTGCACTGCAAAATCCTGACCGGAGCAAGGGACCTTTCCTCCCAAAGTAGGGATTGAGTGGGAAATTTTTCCCCAGAGAAACTTTTCATGTTACAAAAGGCAGCGGGAGGTGTATAAGAGCTGGTTGCTCAGTTAAAACGTGAGAGGCCAGCGTGCTATATTTCCCATCCATAATCCCTGCTAGTAATCCTAATCCATTTCAGATCTCTTGCCTTTTGTAAGAGTCACATGGGGAGGGCTTTGAAAGCATCTCAAAACAACTGTGCAGTAAATAAATCCTAAGGTCTGTGCTCTCTTTGGAGACCATCACATGTGCTTCATGCTGGACGTGCAAAAGGAAATGGGAATTTTCACAGAGTGGCTGAGGGGAAGATATGCTTGGAGAAGCTCGTTCATCATTTTAAGGCCTCAGATGGGACTGTCCAACTAAATCATCTCAGAGACTCTTAATCATATTGGGCATCAAAGGCTGATTTTATATATATATATGTGTAAACATGCACAAACAACAAACCATGTTTTAAAAAAAACCACCCAGAGATCTTTGAAGTGTTTATCCAAATAAATCCTTCTTTAAACTAGAGATTGGGGACAAGGTAAGTTTTCTATTTTTTCTTTCTTTGTAGCAATGTCTTGTGTGGTAGGGTTATTAAATAACTCCTGTGGAGGAAAGTGGACCTTGATGAAGTTCTTTGGCTTTTGGCTATGTGAGACGGCAGTGTTTTTTAAGTGCAGTTCTCTTTGCCAACACCCCATCTGCTGCCCATGTGCAGATGACTGTTTATAAAACATAACCCTTACCAGCCTATGGTTGGATCCAATTCTACTGCAAACAGTGGAACACGTGTATTTGCTATCAGGAGGTAAAGACAAGGTGTTGGGTCTTTAGTGTCAGTTACCTTTAATTTTTTCTTGTTGTTGGACTTTTATTTTAACGTTTTTTTTTTAATTTTTTTTCTTGCAAGATCTTAATTTGTATTTATTGGTTGTTTGTAGATGACATGGTAACATCTTCCTTTTTACAGCAGGCTTGGCCGCGTTCCATAGATGGTCCCACTACTTAGTAATAATACAGTAGAATCCCGATTATTCCAACTCCCCCTTGTCCTATCCATCCCATCCAGGGGTGCTGGAGAAATGTGTATAGTGATGGTGCTGAGAGCCAACGAACCAAACTGTAAACCCTGTATATGATGGAAACCCACTTCAAGCCAGGGCGTGCAGCAGCCCCCCTAGTTCCGACATCTGTGATCCTATCTAATGAGGCGCCAGTGTATGTCTATTCTGTTGAATTCTGATTATCTGAGCTCTTGATTATCCAGGCATATCTGCAGTTGCCAAAGCAATGTGGATTCTGTTGTGTAAGCCCCACGTGACATACGTTCTGGGTAGAATCTTTCTCAGCTGTGTTTCTACTTTGTAACAATGCATTTTCCTGCACCTAAACAACGTAGTGTTTTCGCGTGATGCCTTAGATTCCTGTAGCTGTGGCAGCAAATTCTGTGCTGATTTACATCCTGGACAATCTCAGGGAAGTTCATGTAGCTGCTCAGTGCAAAACTGAGTCCCATAAAGTTTTATCAAGAATATTAATTCTTGGAAAAAGAAAAGGAGTACTTGTGGCACCTTAGAGACTAACCAATTTATTTGAGCGTAAGCTTTCGTGAGCTACAGCTCACTTCATTGGATGCATACTGTGGATGAAGTGAGCTGTAGCTCACGAAAGCCTACGCTCAAATAAATTGGTTAGTCTCTAAGGTGCCACAAGTCCTCCTTTTCTTTTTGCAAATACAGACTAACACGGCTGCTGCTCTGAAACCAATAATTCTTGGGTTGCCCAGGAAATTTTTAGCTCTGACTTGCAAGTTATTTCTTTTCTCTAAGACATGCTCTGACTCAAACCTTATTTCTTCTGAATCATTTGCCTTTTTAATGTATGTATCCTGGGTGTTTAGAAAACTCAGTGATAAGAATCGTCACACCAAAACAAACTTGCAAATCTGCAAAGATTTATTGTAGTCTCAGTTTGATACCTGACCCAACAGAGGAGTATATATGCTGCATTGGTAGGAGGTGTGGACTCTTGTACGACTTGTCTATATTTAAGTACAATAATTATAACTCTGCTGAGCAGCGAAATTGCACTGTGCATATGTTTTTGTTTTTTCACGAAGACGTAACTTGTACTGCTTTGCTGACTGGCTCAACCTGACTGGCAACGCAGTTGTCATTCTTTGGTGCTTTTGTTCTTTCTTTGTCTTCTATTTTTTCATCTGTTCGGCTCTGGTTTGAAGAGTAGGTGGGTGTGCTTGGTCATTGTGCAGTTTTTTATCACTGTTGCTTTGCTTTTTAATGTCTGTTTATTAGGACGGTCTCCATGCACTTAGACTGTAAACTCATTGGGGCAGGGACTCTCTCTTCTGTGTTTGTACAACACAACGAGGTCCTTGCCCAGGACTAGGGATCCTAGGCACTTGGGTAATACAAATAACACAGCATCACAATTAGATGGAGAAACGAGATCCCATGCTGCGATGTTTTTGACTGTGCTATAGTTTTCCAGAAGTGAAGTCTTGTCCTTGGAGTCATGTGAGACCAAGCAGTGGAGGAGACCCAGGAGGGACGATCTGGACCTGGCAGTAAGGTTGAGTCGATGTCTAGGATTAGATGGGAGGATGTTTTCCAGGGCTGCATTCTGGGATTAAAGCAGACTTCTGTGGTGCATCCCGTCTTGGGGCTGGTACTGCTGCACTGCACGGGTGGTGTCCCGCCGGGAGTGTTTGGTGTGATTCTTTCCTATGGCACCCAGCAGTGTCTCCTACCTCCAGCCATCCCTAAATCACCTGGCAGTGCCCCCTCCCCTCAATCACAGGTCCGTGGCCCCTGCCTGCAGAGAGTGGGAGGGTCCGGCGGAGGAGGCATGTGAAAGGGATGGCGGGGGGGGGGGGAAAGAGAGAGTCCCTGTTTGACCTGCCCCTTCCCCCACTCACCTGGTTCATTGGGGGAGCCCCCACCTACTCAGAGCTCTGTTGACTGACAACACTGTGGACCGACCAGTCATGGCTCTCCTGTGAGGGTGAGGCTCTGCGAAGTAACCCCAGGGTCTGCTCAGAGCACCCCACTTCACTTACAACCTGGGGAGGCTGCAGTGCAGCTCAGCCAGGGCTACTCAGGATAGCAGGAGGGTATTACTGCCCTCCCTCTCCTGCTCCGCCCCCCTCCTCTTCTCCCCCCCCCCCCCCCCAATGGTGTCCCTGCAATCAGCACAGGGCAGGGAGAGTCAGAAAATTGTACAGTTTAGACTGGAATGTCCAGGGGTCCCTGTTTGGCTGCTGCTGCCCCTGCCAGCTGGAGTCTAGGGTTGGCACCTCTCCGCAGTTTTTCCCAAAGGCCCCATGGTGGTGGGGATTTAATGCTGGGTTTACAGCTGCTGTTTGCACAGCTCTCACTTCAGTGGTTTCGCTCCTTTAATGGCACCAAAACGGAACTGGATTTTCCTATGTAGGTGAGAATAAGCTGTGCAAATGCCCTCTTATTGTAATGCCTTGTAGGCGTTGTTACTTAGTGTTTGTGAATGCACTTGGCCAGTTTGGGGAGGCAGGTGCAGAGGGCATGGAGAGGGAGAGGTGAGGGGCCCCCTTCCTCCAGAGCTAGGATTCTGTGTCCTTCAAAGCTAGTCGAGTTCTGGTCTGCCACTCCCACCATGAATCTCTCCCCTCTTCGCCCCTCAGTCAGGTCCTTCCCTGCCACCCCCTGCGTCTCCTTCCTGACCATCTTTCTGTCCCTCAAGAATCCCGTTGGAAGTAAACCCCATAGCTTTCACATTGCGCTGTCTGTGACCAATGCTTCACCATCAGTTGAGTGTGGGTGGCTGAGATGTTGCCAGGAATATTGCTGACCAAAATGCTGCACGTTCCTTTCATGGCAGATTCCTAAAATGTAGGCTTCTGTCCCACAAGCTTTCGTATGACACTTGCCGCCTTCCGTCGCAAATCAAAGCAGTGCACCTTCCATCCACTCCAGTCTCGGAAGGAACGGACAGGACCACCTTAGCTGTGTTAGCCTTCGGGACTCCTCTGCTCATTCTAGTTTCTTCTGTACCGAGAAGGAGTATGAGCTCAAAGGCTGTGTCTGTGGGCTCCGAAACGAATGGCAGGTTGGCTGATGAAAAAGGAATCCCACTGGCTTGGTTTTATTATTGTTCCCCAGAGGGAGAGATTTCAGAATTTGGCTGATACCTGAAATGTGTTGCAGGCTGGGTGCTGTCAATATGCACCCTTGGCAATGGTGAGAATTAAAGAGAGTGGCTGGGATCCAAGCAATTCATTGATGGTGTAATACCCCCAGGAGTAAAACCAGAAGGTGAAGAAAAGCAGTATTTATTTAACAAAGCTGATTATTTTCTTAGGACAGCTAGTTGTTTATTTTAGACCAGTCTCTACTCCAGCTGTGATAAAGCAAATAGATTTAAATGCCATCCCCTGTCCTTTCATTCCTTATAATTAGGGATATACCCTAGGGAGAGGGCATGCTTATGTGTGTGCGCAAACACAGGCACCCAATGGAATGAATGATGTAGTGCACCCCAGAGTTATTTATTTTAATACGTCATATGTGCTTGGGGCTCGCTTTGCATCATTCTCATGCTATGACATCCCCAAACTCCCAAGGAAAAGTCCCATGTATAATTTCATACGGTTGTCATCCAGTATTTAGAAATGACTAAACTTGTTCAGTGCAAGGGGAATGCATTCCTTTAATTGCCCTGTTCTGACTAACTTTATTGTAGCGTTAAACTTTTGGTGACCTACCTGATCCCTCCAGTCCACTCCACCCCATGCATACACGGGAAATGCCTGCCTCCAGCCACCTTCTCAATACATCTTTCCTGCTTCCAGGCTTGTCTTGGACATCCTATCATTTATCTGCACCTCTGCAACCTCTGATTAGTGTGACCCTGCCATTCAGGTTGAATTTCTGAATGAACCCCTGTAATATGCATCGTTTCCAGGTGAAAATGATGTAATTGTATGGACTGTTTGTGGTTCTGACTGGCCTCAGATGAAGCTATTTGGCCTGAATTTCTTAGGCAAATCATAAAATATGGTCTAGGGTGCATAAATATTTGTCTAACAACCTTTCACTTTTTATAAATCAAATCAAGGTTCAGACTAGTTAGTCTTGTGGGTTACCTACTCTTCAGACATGGGAGCCTAAAATTAGACATCTACATCAATATATTGAAACCTAAATACTGTACCTGTTTTAGGCACATAATGCAGTCTTGGCATGTAGGCACCTAACGTTCTAAAACATCTCTGTTTAATTGAAAAACAAAAAACTTGCAAAATTTCCTTTCATATATCTGACGTGAAGCTTGGAGCAATCAAACTGGTGACCATGCCAAAAGAGTCCATCCCAGGTTGCGCGCAGATGTACATTATGTTGGAAAAATTAGATGTCAGGGTTATACTTGAATCAAGATAGATCACCTGTAAAGCTGTGGTTTCTAAACCTTACTGAGTATTAATATATTCACGGTTGTCTCCCAGCAGCTTGGGACACAGAGCACCCATCCTGATTGTGATTGAATGCTCTTTCCACTGCTTGCTTGCTTGATTTTGATGATACTGTATTTATTTGCAACCCCACAGAAACGTTGTTCGGTGATCATGGGATGTAGTAGTTCCACAAATGCCTATTACTTCCTGCGGAAATCGGAAAAAGGTGAGTGTGTCTCATAAAATATTTCAGTCTTTCCTGGTGGATTATAAACGTCCCTCTAGAAAGTCACAAATATTCAGCATAGAGATGCATCAGCTGTATTGCCTGATGACGTTGTGTGGCCCAGTTGTGTCCCATAAAAACAGACATTGAGTTCCCAAAGAAGATAATAGTAAATAGCTTTTAGGTGAGGCTGAGATTAAAGGCAGCAGAGGCAAAGCTGTAAAGCAAAGCAAATCTGTTGCAGTCGTTGCCCACGTTAATTTGTCAGTTACTGGTAAACATGCACGTATTGTGCTCTCATGCTCTGATAGTGAGAGCTGTGCTGGCATGAACACTACTTTCTACGGACTTTGAAATTGAAACCAAAACGAGGGCTGGTTTGTGCAGTGGGTTTGCTAAACTAAACTGGGATGATGGAGAATTAACTGCTTTGGCTCTTTTAGAGGTTAGATGTTGGGGTTAAGCAGGTTGAGAGTGTCTATATTAAATTGTGTTAATGCAATGATCTTGTCTCGTCACTGGGGATTGGGTTTGACAGAGTTCGATTTTTAATTTTTCTAATTAAAATGGATCATGTCAATGGTTATTGTTTGAGGTTTTTTATTTTTCTCTATTTCAGTTTTCGCAGATATCGCCCTCACATAGCTGGCATCATGAAACTGATGTGTATTTGTAGCTCTACTATAGTATAAACTGGTTTTTTGTTTGTTTTGGACATAAATGAAATAAAAAATCAGTTTCTCAACAGAATGCAGCAGTTGCCTAAGACTGTAACAGGGTTGGAATCATTTTGAAAAAAAACAGTGTTTTGATTTTTTTTTTTAACCTGAAACCATTCAGCAAAACAAACACAAATTACTGCACTGTTTTGGTGGCACCGAATCTGCATTTATTGCCCAAAAAAGTTTCGGTCAAAAAACCTTGCCCAGCTGTAAATACAATAAGGCATCTAGATATTGATAGCCATGGTATCTTAAATTCAGTGAAGTCCATACATATTGTTAACCATGTTCTGTATGTCCCTACTCCACATTCCCAAGTAATCTCGGTAAATGCAGCCGGTATCTTACATGAGTATTTTGTTTGCAGTGTTGTTGTATCCATGTCAGTCCCAGGGTATGAGAGAGACAAGGTGGGCGAGGTAATATCTTTTATTGGAGCAACTTCTGTTGGTGAGAGAGACGAGCTTTCAAACTTACACAGAGCTCTCCTTCAGAGCTGTGTAAGCTTGAAAGCTTGTCTCACTCACCAGTAAAAGAGAGTGCCTCACCCACCTTGTCTCTCTAATAAGTATTTTCCGAACATTAGGGTTCGGTTAAAGAGCTCCATGTCACACAGGGTGGTGCTGTTAGCATAGACACAATAGATACCTCGTATGTTCCTTGTGCAGAGGTACCCCTAACAGAGCATCTTTACATCTTAAACCTATAATCAAGGCCCTGTCCACTGTGCAGCCATGGTACTTGTTGCTGAGTCTATCACATACCCTGGAATCACGCTTCAGAATCTTTGTTTTAACTGTAATTGTTTCCTGCCCTTATGGTTGTGACAACCACTTTGAAAGGGTAGCTGAGTGTACACCTGTTCAGTACTGTCTTCCTGAGTCCATAGACAACCTGAAATACTAGCTCTGAGTGGCTACAACGGCTTCATTCATTTCAAATGTCTGTTAACTCTGAAACCTACAGATGGCACTTTAAATAGGAACATTACTAATTTCATTGCTGATCATTTTACCAGAAACATCCAGTTAATGTTTATTCCGCAATCCGAAACTGCATCCCCAACTGCCAAAAGTCTCACGTGCCTTGTACCCTGCTGTCAAAATAATCAGCTTCCTCCTGCTGACTTCCCATGCAGCTGCGCTTGTCAGTTAAAAACGAGATTCTGAAAACTAGAACATACAATGGAATTTAGTTTAAAATAAGTAAAACAGAGGAAACTGGTCTGAGTGTAATATTCATTTTCAGATTTCATTCATTTAAAAACTGTCTGTTATTTAATGAGACTGTCACAGAATATGTCTGCCACATCAGAGTACTACAGAACCAAAGGTGTTGCTGTGTGGTTCAGACCCAGCTTGCTGCAGCGTATACAGGGGTTGGTCTATAACAAACTGAACATAATCTTCAGCTTTTCTTCAGATAAGGAATCTGAGTTTTAAGCTATGCATGTGCAACTAAGTACTGGATCTGTTATTTGGTCCAAATTGTCCTGGGTCCACAAAATCCCTGCCTCTGCAGCTGCATTACTGGCTTGTCCTGGACCTTTCAGAAGCCCTGCTACAGAGCTGTGTGGAGAGGGATTAGGGGCAGAGCCAGATGGACATGTATTATCTTCCACCAGCCCCATGGCCATTCTAAGGGCAATAACCCTGCATTCTGTGGAATCACCTGGGAATGTTTCTGTTGGAAGGCATGGGCTGCAGAAACCCTAGCAGCATGACTCCATTAGACCCATGCTACAGTGGAACCAAGAAGGGGGCAGCCTGGACAGGGAGCCCAAGAAAGAGTGCAGAGGGCCAGGACTGCACACACATCTCAGAGGATCCACTGGGACCAAGCCCCTGTCCATTTCCCAGTGAGGCGATCTCTGATCTCTCTGATGGAACTGTGGAGAGGAAGCTCCACAAGAGAAACTTCAAAATGTCATTTCAATGGACTAGCTCATTTTCCACTTCTAACCTCTGAGTCTCTAAGATGGGGAAAGCACCACTATAAAACCAAAACCCTACAGCCTCCCCTTGTAGCTTTAGTGTGAAATTCCCACTTCTGATGCTGTTATAATGAACAAGAAGACCAGATCCTCAGCTGGGGTAAATTGGTGTAGATTGAGGCCATGGAGCTTCGCTGAGATACACCAGCTGTGGATCTGGCTCTCTGGAGTTCTTCACCAATTCCAGTTCCCATTTTAATACTTGATTTTCTTTTATTTAATATGGACAGGATCTGTTAGACCAATTTTCAGTGAGGAATCCATAACGTGCAGTTTGAGTCTCTCTTTCCATTCTTTTCAGGCTTGAGATCATTGCGTAAGCTGATCCAAAGCTCTCTGAAGTTAATGAAAGTCTTTCCTGGTGGACTTTGGATCAGGATCTAACATCTGCCCTTTTGAAGCTGGTTCTTTTTTAACCATTTGGGGCTTTCTCCATTTTTAATTCGTCTGAGAGTTTCCCAGTGCAGCCAGAGTCCCTGCATATGTCTGAGTAAAATGTAACCCCATTTGTTTTATTAATGCTACAACAGGCCACCAGGGAGCTGCCTTCTCTCTCGCATCCTACCTGCTGCTGGTCGGTTGATTTGGCCTCAAACTGATCCTATGTCTCATCTGCTTTTTGTATGTTGCCTTACGCTCCAATGTGACGTTTTGCTGAGCAATGTGTAAACCATGTGGCACATCCCCCAAAGGACAGAATGGTTTTGTCCATTTGTCCACATTGGGAAGCAAGGGTGTTGTTGCTTGCTTGAACTTGTTCTCCTGAGCACCCCAACTTTCCTGAATGTTTGAAATTATGGATTGTGAGAGGTGCCTGTTAAGTAGCCACTGAATGGGGGTATAACCTTTTTTAGCTCTGACCCCTCCACTGACTGAAGTCAGAACTAAACTCCAGTCTCTGCCCAGAAGGTACTTATTACAAGGTGTCAATAGAAAATGTAATCTTCAGGGTGTGAGGTGGGAATGGAGCGAACCAAGCCACTTGAAACACTAGGAACCAGGCAGAAAATAAGACACTGAGGTGCTTTCACGTTTTCCTTAAAGTGAATGACATTGTGGTCAACCTGGAGAGGGTGAAATCTTCCATCTTGCTATACACAGTAGGGCCAGAGGCACTGGAGATCAATGAGGCATATGAGCAGGAACATGAAGGGGACTCCAGACTGCTAGACAGTTATCTAGGGCTGCCAGTTTTGGTTGGACAAGTTCCTGGAGGTTTCATCACATGACATAGTCTTTAATTAAAGATTAATCTTCAATTCCTGGAGAATCCAGGACAATCCTCAGCAAAAATGTCACTTGTGCAAGGGTCTATTTTCTTTTAGTATGGTAATTGTATTATTTGGGAAATATGGTAGTATGTGACTGTCGGTGAAGACTGCATTGCAATGCATGTGCACAAAGGGGCAGTGGTGAAGATGTGTATGGTCTTAATGTTGTTATTTCTTGACTTTTGTTATGTTTAGGCACGTAACCTTAATTTTTAAAATTTAAAACATTAAGTTGAAAATTTGCCAAAATAATGCACCTTACTTCACATTTTTGTTGATCTTATCTTAAAGTTGCTAAGAATCATAAATCTTCACTTAGGGTAGGGAACCTACGCTGTTGATTGATCTACTTTTGATACTGTGTAGAGGTTTGAAAGTAGGGTTTCCTTAATTACACAGGCATTAAATTAAAATCAGACAGTTTATTCAACTACCTATTTGTATTTCTAATGTGCTCATCCCTGTAATATCTAGACAGGTTGACATTCTTCCAGGGAAGTTTGTTTAAGGGATACTCCTGGAAAAGTCTCATTTGAGTGACCAGATTTGGTTATTAATGATTTCAGACAAGGTGAAAAGGGCAATATTTTATTCACCATTGATTTGGGTTTTATTGAATTGTATTTGCTACAATGAATGGGCATATTTTAGTTTCTGATTACCTCTGTTTGGGTTTGCTGAACAAGCAGAGTTATATCCTCTAGTGAATAATTACGTGTTTGTGTGTGTCTGCTGTTCAGTTTATTACTCAGATCCCCATAAAATGTGAGAAAATCTTTATTTTCTTCTTCTTTCTTTTTTTAAATCAGTTCAAACACTGCCAGATGCAGCTCACCCAGGTAAGTTGGTTGATTAGAACACATGGCTTTTTCAGTTGTTCAATTGTAATAATGTATAAAGCAGCACAACAAAACAGTCACTTACCTTTTGATACATTAGCAGTACTAAATAATGCACATGTGATGTTAGATGCTCAGTGTATGGTCACTATTGAATCTTTTGTGGACTTAAAAGATCTGGTTTTAAATGTAAATGACTGGTAACTCAACTTTCTGAGGGCTGTCTTTGCTGTTTCTAATGTGCAGTGGCTTTAGAGAAAGAGGGAAGTACTGCTTTACGTAGGGGGACTGGGTTTAAATTTCAGTCCGTGGATTCAATTTAAGATAAAGTACCTGGAATATTTTGCCCCAAGTATTTAAGCAGAATGTCTTTGGATATCAGTGTGGAACATGGGTAGATCCTGTCTCCTGAGGGAGGGATTGTTACCAAGGGATTTTCCTGGCCCCATTGATGTCAATAGTGAAAGTCCCATTGACTTCAGTGGAGTCAGGCTTTCACTCTTGAGTCTGGTCCCATCTGTGCCACTGATTTACTCTGTCACCTTGGGCACTTCTCTTTTAGGTGGTCCAGCTATATAACACATTTAGTACTGCACATGAGGTCATGCAGGCATCTTATTATCTAATTGCACCTGTATATTAGGCAGTTTCTGTTGCCGATAATTCTGTCTGCAGTTTGCCAATTTGTTCAAGGTCCTTTCTCTCTGTGATCTGAAACCATGGCCTAGCACGAACAAACTGTTGATATAATTTTCCCAGGCCGATTTTGTGGTAAGTCAGATGAATCATGGGGCCAGATCTTCAGCTGGAGTATAGTCAGAATAGGCCCTGATTTACACCAGCTGAGGATCTGGACCATGATTTATGAGTCTCTTTTGCTTGCTTTGCGGACTGTGTGGAGGGCAGATAAGGGCCTTAAAGTGGGCGTATGAATTCCTGAGTGAGGCAGTGGAGACTTGACCCCTTGTGGGGTCCCAGAGCCTGGGCTCCAGCCCATGCCTGAACATCCATACTGCTCTTTTATAGCCCTGTGAGCCCCCGTCAGCTGACACGAGCCAGCTGCGGGTGTTTTGTTGCAAAGTAGACACACCCTAATGCGCTTGTCCGGGGGTGGGTTTATTTTTGGCCCAGCTGTTAGATTTTTGAAGCAGCTGCCTGTCCCGCAACCCAAGCTGTCAGTGAGGAACAGTGTTAAAATATGCTTTAAGCCTCAATGTCTGGAGTAGGGCCTAAAAATAATGAGAAAGTCATTGCGCATAACAAAGAAGTAGGTGTCAGATGATGGAGGCGGCTGCTGAGATGGCATAGATTTTCCCCAAATAGTCCCACAGGCTAAATCAGGTCAGGAAATCAAACTGGCAAATTTGTGTGTGTGTGTGTTTTTATATATATATATATAAAATAATAACCCCCCTCCCGACTTAAATTAACTTTCGATGCAGGCCACTAAAAGCTAGGATTTTCCAAGGTGTGACTAGGTTTTAAATACCCAGGATAGGTAACATACTGCCCTGATCTTAGACACCTGCAGTTACTAGGCACAGGAGGAGAGAGATTTACAGTGTCGGACGGTGGACTGAGCATGGGGAAGGGAGCCAGGAATTCCTGGGGTTTGTATCCTAGCCCTGCCAGTAAATTGCAGTGTGACCTTGGGCAAGTCACCTGACCACAAGTGTAGTATTGTCCTCATTTTACTCTCAGGGTGCTACGAGCATTAACTAGTTAATGTGTGTACAGTGCTTTGAACTCAGGGCTTTGTTCACTCATCTGTGGAGTTGGCAGGCTAGCTGGCGAGTGGTTCCATTCCTTCCTCTACAGATCTTCTGAGGCTGGCACCCCACAAGGCCCCCACCCCAAATCTTTTCCAGTGCCCGACAGAGTTCTGGTCTACCTGCTCTCCTATTCATTGTTCAGGAGATAGTGAACTGACTAGGGCTGCAAGCACCATTAATATGCTGATGGTGTCAATCTGGGTCTCCTTTGTATCTGATTTGCAGAGGGTGGTGTCCTTGCTTTCCCAGTGCCAGACCAATGTAGGGACTTCTGTGAGAGTGAACTGGCTGGATGAGTGCTGGCTGACTAGGGAAAAACTCAGAGTTTGAGAGGTTGGTCGGGATGGTGCCTGTCCTATCATTGTGTGCATACACCCATTCCTGGGGCCCATAGTTTAGGGGGAATGCTGGACAGGGGTCAGCAATGTGTCCATGGGAAAAATGTTGAGGTCCGTGGTAATTTTTCAAAAAAGTGAATGACATAGCCCCCCCCAGTGTCCGTCACTAAGTATGGTAATTTTGTCAAGTGTCCGTCACGCAACATGGTGGTGCTGACCCCTGATTCTGGACCCTTTATTGATCCTGCTTTCCCAGCTGGCTTCACTGGGTGGAAGTGCATATTCCTAACTGGGGACAAATACTGGCAATGGGCTCTTTAATCTCACAGATGAAGGTTGGACAATATCCAGTGGCTAGAGGTTGAAGCTACACAAATTCAGACCAGATATAACGTGTACGTTTTTTAACAGCGAGGATAATTAGCCATTGGAATGATTTAGCAAGGGTTGTGGGGGGGAGTCTCTGTTGCTGGCAATTTTAAAATCAAGAGGTGATGTTCTTCTGAAAGATCTGTTCTAGGAAATCTTTTGGGGAAGTTCTGTGGCATGTGTCAGACAGGAGGTCAGACTAGATGAGCATAGTGTTGGCCTTGGAAGCGATGAATCTGCCGAGTGTGAGGATTGAGACCTCATCTCTCCTGTGTGTAATCTGTCACTTCCAGCTTGGATTACTGCAGTGTGCTCCATGCCGGGCTAACCTTGCAGACCGCTGGGACACTGCAACTGCTGCAGAACATGGTTGCCTGCAGGTTGGCCATAGAGAGGACATTACACTAACAGTCCAAAGGCTGCACTAGCTTCCTGTTTGTCCCCAGGTGCAATTTCAGGTGTTCATTTTGGTCTTGAAATCTTAGCTCAGGTTGCGAGGACCTAAACCTGAGCTATCTGCCTCCACTCATGTCCCATTGCCGTGATGAGATCAGCTGAGGTGCTGTTACTAACAGTCCTTAGATTTGAACAGTTGAGGTTGGTAGCCTCAAATTCACGCTAACCCACTAGTCTGAGGTCACATACGTTTGCAGCCATTTATAGGGCAGTGTGCAAAGTATATGTGTTCATTGTGGCTTTTGACTGTGATGGATTACAGTAGAACCTTGGAGTTACGATCTGACCAGTCAACCACACGCTTCACTGGGAACCAGGAAGTACACAATCAGGCAGCAGCAGAGACCAAAAACAAAAACAAAAAAAAGGAAATACAGTACAGGACTATGTTAAATGTAAACTACTAAAGATATTAAGGGAAATCAGCATTTTTCTTCTGCGTAGTAAAGTTTCAAAGCTGTATTAAGTCAATGTTCAGTTGTAAACTTTTGAAAGAACTACCACAATGTTTTGTTCAGAGTTAGGAACAACCTCCATTCCTGAGATTCTACTGTACTTACGATGGGTGTCCTTGTTTTTAGGGTTGTTCAGGATGTTGCCTTTGTGTTCAGGTTTTTATTAGCGCAGGGAATAGCTGTAAATTCAGGGATTGCTTAATGAATGAATAAAATGCAAAGCACTACTGATATATGCGTGCTAAGTATTAGCACGGTTCATTGGCCGGAAGCATGTTTCAAACCTAGGCGGTGGCTTTTGTGTGTTCCCAGTGGTTTTGGGGAGTAGATGCTTGTTTCCTATACAGGAATGCATGGGTTGGAGGCTCACCTCAGAGTGGATGGGCAAGAGTTGCCTACAGAAATGTGCTGAGAGCTAGGTTAAAGCAGAGGTAGAGATTTCAGGTCTGCTTCATCACTGTGTTAGGCCAGTTCTGTGCCAGTGTAACCCTTCTGAAATCAGTGTAGTGATAGCTGTGTAAAACTAGAGTAGCAGTGATGAATCAGGCCCTGTATTTATTTGACTTAGAGCAGGCAAAGCCCAGCTTTATTAAGGTACTGGACAGAGGTCAGGCCTGGGTTCAAATCCTGGCTCTGCCACAGACTCTGTAACCTTGGGCAAATCCCTTAATATCCCTATGGCCCAGCTCCCATCTGTAAAATGAGAATAATGATACTTGAGAGTCAAGTGGAAATTGTCGATTTAGAGTTAAGCTTTTTGAGGCAGGATTTGGTTAAATAATAACTGTGCCATGAGGAGCCACCAGGTAGAGCTAGAAGTGTCTTGGGAGTCTTTGACAATAGACAGAGCTCTATGGGATCAGACTTTTCTTTCATGACAGTGGAGAAAGTGTTTCTTAGTTAGGATTTACCCAGAAGAACAACTGATAATGTCATGTTAACATCTGAGCTGGCTGGGAAATTTTCAGCAAAACGATTTTGGTTGGAAAATACCCATTTGTTGACGTAAAAACCTGTCTGTTTCAACTTAACTTTCTCTGGGAAGGTTTCCCGAGTCCGGGATGGAACTGAGAGAGAGAGACCTCATAACAGCGAAGAGCCTGGTGGTTTGGGCACTCACCTGGGATGTGGGAGACCAGGTTCAAGACCCTGCTCTCTGTGATTTGGGGCAGGGTCTTGAACCTGGCATCCTGTATCTCAGGTGAGTGCCGTAACCAGTGGGCTGTTGGCTAGTCTCAGGTCAGTCTCATTCTCTCATTTTTAAATGGGAAACGATCTTAGTTTCATCCTGATACGAAACCAAATGCCAAAATGGAATTCTCTTTTTCTGACCAGCCTGAGTTAATTCTTTCCTACGATTCACTTGTGAGGGAGAAAACTCCCTTCTTTCCCTGCATAGCTGGGAGGGAGAAGAGCACTTGCCCTGGTGCTGAGATACTGCAGCTCAGCTCTCTGGTTCTGTTCTTTGTGTCACAGCCTTCAAGGCCGCTGTCCTGATCCAAAGATGGTATCGACGCTATGTTGCCCGGCTAGAGATGCGCCGAAGGTGCACGTGGAGAATTTTCCAATCCATAGAGTACTCCTGTGAGCAGGATCAGATCAAGGTATGGTGCTAAAGAGAAGGAGACAATGGAATCATGTGCCCTTTGTTGTTGTTGTCTTCATAATTCTTATCGGGCCATGGATGTGCATAGTGCTTTGCAGACCCACACAATCTTTTCCCGGAGAGGAAGGCCCTGGGATGAGACTTTGGAGACCTGGGTTCAGTTCCCAATTGTGCAGCAGACTTTCTGGGCGGCCTTGGGCAAGTCACTTACTTATCCTCTGTGCCTCTGTTCCCTATCTGTACAATGGGGATAATACAATTCCTGTTGTCTGTTTAAATTGGAATCTTTTTAGAGCAGAAACTATGTGCATGTACAGGGTCTTGCACATGCCATCTTTTAGCATTTCATCTAAATCCAGTGGGCCCCAATTGGGTTGAGGCCTTTAGGAGCAACTGCAATAAAAATTGATCAGTGATGAAGACAAAATACAAGATCCACTGTATGTGTGTGAGCGGAGGGGAATGGATGAGATGAGGGGAGGAGAAGGGTGACTGTAAGATCATGTGGTAGGTAAGTGAGTAATATGCATATTTAGCGACTTCCACAATTGGGTTTTAAATATAGAGGAAATTTTTTCGCAAGCTTCTCTGTTCCCCTTTCTTATGTGTGTTTTCTGTTCTGCCTGAGCAGGCATGAGCTGCGTGACACTTCCTGCCAATGAGTGGGTGGCATCTCGAGGCTTTTGTGGTAGACATCTGAAGGCTGTTTCTGTGGCTGCTTGGCAGGAAAAGTTGTCTCCTGCAATGAAATAGCAGCTCCTGATTTGCTGCCTCCTTTATTTATATTTCGTACTTGGTATTAGTTAATGTCTGTTTTCTGGTAAGGTGTTGACGTCCGGATGGCTTCCTAGCCCCCTTCTGGCTCTTTTCACGTTGACTTTCTTTTGCCTGTTAGTCCCCGTTCACTTGTATATGATGGAAGCCAGAAATACTTAATCGTGAAGCCATGGGGAGCAAATGAAATGGGACAGGATTGGGCGTAATTTGGTAACCCAGCCTCAGGTCACAGCTCCTCTCTGGGGGTTTATGAACACTAGGAGGGAAGCCACATGAGCGCTTACTGCTTAACTTGGCTCAGCATTTTCTCACCTGACTGCCTTAAGCAGAAGTTTGCATCTTTTGTTTCAGCAGGTGAGATATTTTAGATCAGAGAAACAGTAGCTGAAGGGAAAATTGAAATCTGGACAGACCCTCAGAGAGGGATGCTATGATTTCTTATTTTCCATACCTGCAAATCCCTTGAAATAAAACAGGGTGGAGTGAAGCAAAGGGAGTCTTTGCATGCACTCCAGAAGCAGTTATAAGGTAATGCTCATCCTTAGCCTGATCCAAAGCCCATTGACATCAGTGGAAAGATTTACACTGTCTTCACTGGGCGTTGGATGAAGCCCTTTATTCTTGGTCTCCCAGGGCCAGATTTTTTTTTTACTGTTCAATACCCAACATGCTTCCAGTGGGATGAACTCATCTGAAAATCTGGCTGTTAACAATTAGCATTAAATTGGAAAGATGGTTACTTAAATATAACTGGACACAATGTATAATTAATTAGTGGATCTCTCCGCATGGGGATATTTTGAGGCAAACGGCTCAGCAAGAGTAAAAAAAAGATGGGTCTTTTATAGGAATAAGAGTATATCGGTAGTTTCATTGCCCAGGGTAGAAATGAGCAGGACTATCAATCCACAGGCGTCACAGTATAAATTAATAGCCACCTAGAGCTCATAGAGAATTTCCCCCCCATGGTGTAATACTGCACAATTGGCTACATTTTGTGGGTTTTACATCTTCCATGGAATTATTTTACATTGGCCTCTTTGGGAGAGTGGATACTGGTCTATATAGACCACTGTTCTGCTCCACAATGAGAACAGCTGTGACCGGATTTGCTGTATATACAGTGCAATATGCAAAGGAGGAGGAAGGAGGTGAAAGAAGGAGCTGTGTTCTGAAGAACGCCCCGCGGTAGAGCTTTCAAAGCTTTAGCTCATAACTTAGGGTGAATAACATGGCACTCCTTCTTGTCTTCTGCAGCTTCACAACTTCTTCAGCTACCTTATGGACCACTTCACCCCAAGCAGCAGCAAAGAGAGTAAGCCTGTGTATTCCATACGTAGATATGGTACTTGCGGCACTGAAGGCTGCACGCTCAGTGCAGGGTGTGGAGACGGAGGTGGACTCACATGGCTCAATGCTGATACTTCTAGCTGATTAAGGAGTGACCTTACAGGGATCTGAAGGGAGACCTGTCTAGATGTCAAATGGATCCATGACTACAGTGCATGCGTTAGACAGACCATGATTATAACGCAGGCCTCAGGAGTTTGAAGTGGGGTCAGGAGTCAAATAGGGAGATCCCATGGGGGATCTGGAGCAGCCACTACCCCTCTAGGAGTTGGTAGGGGGGAATAAAAGTACACATCCATAATATTATTGTTATAAAAGAGCTTGTCATTGTCAGATGTTCCCTAACGATAATAATCAGGGTCCTGTGGATTCCATGATTTTGCAGCTGCAGACTCCACCCTTAGAGAACTTGCTCCAGAATATTAATTTTCTTTAAAAATATTAAGTTTCTAGCCCTCATGGTTGTGGCGAGAACTGTAAAAATATGACTGCAAATCAGTGCAGTGCTGCCTTCCTGAGTTGATAGACAGCCTGAAAACAGTAGCTCTAAGGGGTATGGACTTCCCAGTTTCCCCCAGTGGTGTGTTACCTCTAACTCTACAGGTAACATGTCAGCATTAACTATTTCACTGCTGATCACTTTAGCAAATACATCCAGCTGATGTGCTTATCCCATCATCTCAAAGTGCCTCTCTCGCTTAACTGGGTGCCCCACCTTTTTCTCCCTCAACAAATCCTACAACATGATTCTGTATTGTCAATACATAATACATTTGGGCTACACTGAAGATCTGGATACAGAAGAGTAAAATACATTGACTATTATATCAAAATTAATAACACAAGAGATGCTGCCCTTGTTATACCATTCATTTTCACATTTAATTCTGGTGAGAAAAAACACAAAAAATTCACCACAGACTGGCTGCACCAAAATGCTGCAGAAATCATGAGGGCTTTTAGAAATGTTTGCCGCAGAGCATACTGGGCCTTGCCTACATCTAGTCAGAGTCACATCTAGAGCTGCATGGAAATGTTTTGTTGAAATATTTTTTTTCTGTGGGAAACCCCATTTTTGTCAAGATTGAAACATTTTAAAAAAAATGTTGATTTCAGTGAAAATTCCTGCGGAGAGAATTTTTTTATTTTTATTTTTCAAAATTTGAAAATAATTTCATTTTGGAAAATGTCCGCGTTTCTTTCAGATGTCTGAATTTCATTTTGGAATTTCAAAACGAAAAGTTTCCAAAAGCTCAGAGTTTTCAGAATGTCTGTTTTATGGGAAATTTCAAAAATAGTTGTTTTCGTTCTGCATCGGAATGAAAAGAAATTTCAAAATATCAAAATTTCCTCCATGCAGCAAATTCTGAGTTTTGACCAGGTTGAGTTCCCTCCTCTCCTCCTAATGCAGACACAGTCTAGTTTCTAACTTGATTATGTGCTTTGGAATCAAGCCTAAAACGTTGAGAGGAGCCTACTGCAGGGTTTTTCTCCAATACCCCTCCAGCCTGATGATCTTTAGCAAGTCATTGAAATTACACATTGGGCCGAATACCCTTTTTTTTTTTAAACTCCACCCAGGGGACTTCATTAGCCGCATGTTGACGGAGGAAGAAAGCTACAAAGACACAGAGCTGGAAAAACTCTGCGACTATGAATCTGTAGAGGTGCCAGATTCCTACACTGGACCCCATCTCTCCTTCCCTCTGCTGCCTGATCATGCAACTGCCTTACTCGAAGCTTTCAAACAGAAACAAGTAAGTACTCCCAAAGGGGGATTGTAGTGGTTCCCTCTCATTGCACTGCCATGGAGGTGGGGTGGTAGAAGGATAATTCTAGGGGGTTGTCCGCCTCTTTTTTTCCAAACACGTGGTCAGGAATATGAAGAGGAAATTTTTGAGAACATCACCTTCTTTTGCTTCACGGGCCCACAGAATCTACATTTGATTATTCTGGAGGCTACTGACCAAAAAGGTGAACAGAATGTTAGGAACTATTAGGAAAGGAATAGAAAATCAGACAGAAAATATCACATTGCCACTATATAAATCCATGGTGCACTGACTTCTGGAGTACTGTGTCCAGTTTTGGTCACCCCAGCTCAAAAAAGGATGTAGTGGAAGTGAAAGGTTCAGAGAAGGGCAACAAAAATGATTAAGGGTATGGAGCAGCTTCCAATTAAGGAGAGATTAAATAGATTAGAGCCGCTCAGCTTGGAAAAGAGATGGCTAACGGGGGATATGTTAGAGGTCTATAAAATCATGATTGGTGTGGAAAAATAACAAGTGTTATTTACCCTTTCAGCGTACAGAAACCAGGGGGTACCCAATGAAATTAATAGGCAGCCGATATAATACAAACAAGAGGAATTACCTTTTCACAGCGCATACAAGTGTAGAACCCGTTGCCATGGGAGGTTGTGATGGCCAAAAGTATAATTGGGATAAAAAAATAATCAGTCTAAGTTCATGGATCATCAGTGGCTATCGGCCAAGATAGACAAGGATGTAACCCCATGCTCAGGGTGACCCGAAACCTCTGACTGCCAGAAGGTGGGAAAAGACTGGGTGGATCTCTCCAAAATTGCTCTGTTGTTCACCCTCCCCCGAAGCCCTGATACTGGCCACTGTCATAGACATGATACTGGGCTAGATGGACCATTGGTCTGACCCAGTATGGCCGTCCTTATATTCTTACGTTCAAATTTTTGACGGGTGTAAATGGGCACTGCTCGGTTAAAATCAATAGAGTTGGATCCATTGACACCTGTAGAGACTTTGGCCTTACATATTTATCCCTGTTTGAACGGGGAGGTGAGCATCTGTTTACCAGTGAAGCCCTCTGTCAACTGATCTAGGAGCAGCTTTGAAGGGAAATCCATTCCCCTTGGCTGGAAGATGGAAGCTGTTATGCTTATAAGAAGCACCCAGGATCTTTTTCAGGGGGAAGGCAATACGCCATGTTTATTGAAGATACAAGAGTTAGCATATGCATTCAATCACACCCCCCCCCACACACACACACACTGTCCCGCCAGTCGATGTTATAGTTACCAGTCTAGAGTCCGGATCAATCTAGTGGCCAGCTTCGTTGATCACTGATAGGGAGGAGCTGGGTTCCGTTGGTCGTGATACAATGCTCTGGGGAAGTCTTGGCAGGACAAACCCAAAGTTTCATGGCAAGGCCCCCGATTATATAGTGATTTTTTTTCATTGGGACCAATTAGTTTTGCGCTGTCATGCTGTAATAAATTGTTGTTTGACGAGTGCTCATTTTCCTAAATTGTCCTTCTCATCCTTTGTCTTGTTCTTTCATCAAGTCTCTCAGGGAGTTACCCCTTGCTGGTTTTGATCAAAGCTATATTGTCACCATTGATAGGTGCCTGTCTTATCTTTAGAGTCGTCAATCTGCCCTCCTCTGACATTTCAGTTGGGGTGTGTTGCAGCCTCCTGGCGCCCTTGCATCTGTCTTCGGTTCCTCCCTAGAATATCTGGTTCGGTGATGGCCTTCACATTTCTCTCTTAACACCCATTCCTCATTCACACACAACACAGAATTAATTTACACAGAACATTTTGAACAGGAACATCAAGTTGCAATGCAAAAGAAAAACAATCATTGCATTCTTTTACTTATTTTAAAATGCTAAACTTACAACAAATTGGTGACCCTCAAAGGTCAGTTACTGCCTTGAAATCAGCCCAGACACTGATTCTGGCTGATGCATCTCTACCAATGGCCCATTAGGCCATTCTTTTCTGCTAGTCAAAAAGCTGGCTGGCAGGATATGGTCAAATCATACATCAGTACATTTAATACATACTACATTATTAATCTTTATCCTTCATTCTAAATTATACAAAATACAAACATAAAATCCTACTACTACATGTCCCCCTTTTGACCTCTCAAGAACAATTCTTGAGTGAGTCATATTTTATACAACTGTTTCATAGCAATATACTGAGAGGCAATTTGAGCTTGTGGTTGTAATTTAACAAACATTCTTTTTGTCCAACAGCACATACAACATATTCCTAGCAAGCAAACACAGGACAATATTAACACAACTAGTAATGGGTGAAACAGACAATATGCCCTTAGAAGTCAGGGACCAGCCAGTAAAAACATTTTACCGGTGATAGCCTGTCAGTTCTTTTTCAGACCTAGCAATTTTTAGCATTTCTCCATTTGCATGTAATATTTGAATGACACGCTTCCCTATATCCCTCTGTGTTTACTGTAAAAACGGAGTCACCTTTGTTTCTGACAACAAGCAATCAGTTAGATCGTGCCAATCCAGGCCAAGGGTAACAGAGAAATTAACCGGAGCGGCGGTTATAGTGCTTTGTGCTGCTTCTATCTTTGGTAAATAGTACATATGATTGCTAGTATATAATACATGGGCATTACATCTACATTCATTCCCTGAGGGTTGGCTAATACTTGCATCCTCCCAGAATACTGTTTCCCAGGATGTAACACATACACATTATTTGTTGTATAAAACACGTCACGTTTTCTAGTTTGTCCCATACGCATGTTCCCAAGGATGTGTCCTTGCTGCATGGTTCTGTGGTGACAGGTAGGGACCAGCACACCCATTTCTGAGGGCTCCACTCCGTACACCCTCGGGTGTCCAAAAATTACTTCTCTTTCCCAGCCCACTGACACATAACCTGGGGTAGCCAAAAGGATCCCATTGTCAATTTTGGGAGCGGGCTCACTTTCTATATTTCTGTCTCCACAGACTGTGCGTGAGCAATTTTTACAATAATTTCACCTAATAACAAATCAGACTTAACCATGCTGGAAACATATTGCATCCGTTCATGTTTGTAGGTGTCAAACAAGGACCTCTTCCATTGTTTTAAAAGATGCGTTAATACCTGTACATTCCCAGATATTACCCAAAATAGTTCATGTTCAAGTGATGCTAAACTAAGAATTTGCATCTCAGTACATCCTATGGCCAAGGCAGTTTTATTCCCTACTTCCATTTGTTGTTTATACAGCAGCCAGGAGGTGGTGGTCAACCACCCCCACATATTCCATGTTGCTTTTAGGTTTCCCAGGCCTATTTGTACCAAGTCCACAGTCATATCTGCCTGCTTGTGAATGAGACTATCTTGCAGTTGTGGCAAGGAACTTAACTTATTCTTAGTTATCTCCAGGTCTACAGTATTAATAATTCCTGCTTCAAAACCACCTCCTCCTAATATGGTGTCTACGACATCTCGTTTTGCTCAGCCATTGGGGTGTTGATGTGTTTTTATCCAGGCCTTTAGAATAGGAAGGGAGTAGGGTGAACATTTGGGTTCCAATTTAGACACGTTCAGCTGAGTCCAATCCATACCAATTTTCATTTTTACTAATTGTGGATTTAACAAGATTTTTACTGGATCACACTGAGTCAAAACAATTCTGGTTTCTTTATCTTAATTGGGGTACCTCTTTCAAAGGCATAGTCCCTGGTCCAGGTTCTGATGCATGTGTCCGGGAACCATAGGCTCAGTTTACTACGGGGTATTGGGCAGTATCCCACAATAACTCTTAGTATTGTCCCTGTCTTAACAGGCTTATCTCATTGATATGGTAATCGTGGGTAGCTGGAATGCCAGTTGTTATCCCCATAAGGACCTTCTATTTTAATCCCTATTTCCCAGTAATTTGGTATTCCTGTGGTGTTTATAAGGTAAACCTTAAATCCCACTTCCCCTTCCCAGAGATTATACATAGGTATTTCCTTAGGGTTTTAAGAGTTGGCTAGTGTTTTTATCATACCATTCCTTGAGGATCACAGGTAGGAATCCATGATTGGTTGGCAGGGAGTGAATTATTCCTTAAAGATTGGCTTATGAGCAGGGCTGCATCTTCTCCCATGATCGCTCTAATTATCTGGGCACTAAAAGTTCCCAGAAGCAGGTAAAGCCAGACCTTACACTGGAGTCTCATTTTCTGTGGATTAAAATTCTGATGGTTAAGCAGCACCTCGTGCTAAGGTTCCGGGATGTTCTTTTCTGCAAAGAATTCAAACATAATTATTTATGTAAACAGTTTAATTTGTGAAACATGGACCCATTTCAGTTTTCCATCTTTTTCAATGCGGTATACCAATGGGCTAAGGCAGTCCACTATGGAGTAAGGGCCTATCCATTCTCATTCCAGTGAGTGACCCCTTTTCCCCATTTTAAGGTACATGACTTGGTCCCGTTTCCCACAGGGCTGCCTTTGTGGGCCTCTGTTTCTGAATTTTGTTGTTCATGTGTTTGATGGCCTGATTAACCCTATACTGGAGGGTGGTTTTATCTTCTTGTAACTGTTTGAGCCATTGAAAATAATCATGCTGAGTTATATTAGAGCTCTCTTCTTGACCTTGTACTAGGTAACTAGGATCAATCATTAGGCCCATTGGATGTCCAAACAGAATTTGAAAGGGTTGAATTTTTGTCCTTAGTCTGTTACTGCTGCGGATGGCAGCCAAAATCAGAGGCTGTTTGTCCGGCCAGTCTTTTCCTGTGTGATTTACTACCTTCTGCAGCGCTTCCTTAATAGTAAAAAAAAAAAAAAAAAAAGAAAGGGAAGACTTGTGGCACCTTAGAGACTAACAAATTTATTTGAGCATAAGCTTTCGTGAGCTACAGCTACATAGGCTCCCGAAAGCTTATGCTCAAATAAATTTGTTAGTCTCTAAGGTGCCACAAGTCTTCCCTTTCTTTTTTTTTTTTTTTTTTTTTTTTTTTTACTATTAAGGAAGCGCTGCAGAAGGTAGTAAATCACACAGGAAAAGACTGGCCGGACAAACAGCCTCTGATTTTGGCTGCCATCCGCAGCAGTAATAGACTAAGGACAAAAATTCTCTGTGTATATATTCTCTGTGTATATATAAAGTCTGCTGCAGTTTCCACGGTATGCATCTGATGAAGTGAGCTGTAGCTCACGAAAGCTCATGCTCAAATAAATTGGTTAGTCTCTAAGGTGCCACAAGTACTCCTTTTCTTTTTGCGAATACAGACTAACACGGCTGTTCCTCTGAAATAAGTAACTCCTGTCTTTCTATTTTTCCTGGAACTCAGTTAGGGCGGTCTGTAGTGCCATCTGTTGGCTCAGATGTGTCAGCACAGACATTCCTTTTCTGACCTTTGGTTACAACTGCTGTGTCGTGTTGTCGGGCTATTATATCTACCCTATTATTCCAGGTGGCCTCCATACCCGTTCCTTTACTGTGTGCCTTTACATGTCGCACCTTTAACTGTTTAGGGTTCTTTGTTACCCACTGGTAAATCCATTTCCATTCCTCTGAATATGCAATATCCTTTCCATCTGCTGCTTTCTACCCGTTCCTATACCAATCATGTATCCAGAACTGTATCCCCTTCATTCAAAAATCACTGTCAGCATAAATATACATGGGCCATGGGGAATTTTCATATTGCCTTAAAACCTGATAAATTGCATGGAGCTCGGTATGCTGAAACAATCCATTGTCTAAATGTCCCTGATAGCTCACCTTACCTGATCACTCTTGTTACAGTGTGTATGGTAACACCCAATGTTTCATGTTCTCTGTGTATATAAATCTCCCCACTGTATTTTCCACTGAATGCATCCGATGAAGTGAGCTGTAGCTCACGAAAGCTTATGCTCAAATAAATTTGTTAGTCTCTAAGGTGCCACAAGTCGTCCTTTTCTTTTTGCGGATACAGACTAACACGGCTGCTACTCTGATTCCTCTTCTAACTTAATGGCAGAGTATTTTACACATCTTTTCCCTTTTACTACCATTGCACTCCTGTCAGTAAGCCAGACGTGCTCTTCTTTACTCACGGGATCTAATTCTTCCAGTGTTGGGTGCCTCTACCAAGGCAATTCTTTGCTCCAGAGTGACCTCTGGACATTCATATTGGTTCCCTTTTTCAATTAGGGCATGTTCGCATGTCTGGCTTGGATACCGTTTCTGTGGTCACCCCTCTATTAACTAAAATAAGCGTCCATTGGGCCATTTGGGTGTTTGAGACTTTACCTCCCATCAATCTCCATGACAAAATGTACTTGAGAGGAGTGTGGGTGCTTTGGATAGTAATTGGGGTCGTTCCTGTGAGGGGCTCAAAAGATTGTACTGCTCTGACGGCTGCTAGACACTCTCATTCACAGGGGTCAAAATTTATTTCTGCTCCTTGTAATTTCCAGGATTCATATGCTACCGGCACTAGCTTTCCCTCTTAGTTGTTTTGTAATAGTGCGGCAGCCAAGGGCATGTTATTGGCTGTCAAACGAATAACAGAAGGCTGTGATTCATCAGGGAAACGCAGGGCTGGGGCTGTGAGAGTCTTAGGTTTTAGCAGGCTCAAAGCGGAGTCCTGCTCTTTTCCCCATTCCCATTTTGACTTTTTCTTTAGCAGTTTCCACAATGGGTGAGTTATTTCAGCATATTTATAAATGTGTGGTCTAAGAAAATTGAATCTTCCTAGCAGAACTCTTAAAGAGTGGGTGTCGGTAGGGGCCGGCATTTCTACCAGTGCCCTTACCTTCTTCTGATCTACTTGTCTCCCTTCTTGTTCAACGACTATGCCCAGATATGTAACCTGAGGTGGCATCAACTGAGCAAGCCTTGTCTGAGGATACTTTGAACCCTGTTTCCTGAATTAGTGCCAAAACTTTTTCCGTTAGTGTTTGAGTTTGCACCTCAGTTTCCCCAAATATCAAAATATCATCTACATATGAAAACACAAAAGACCTTTCTTGTGGACTCAACTGGTCTAGCATAGCCACAACGTGCCAATGGGCAATAGCCAGGCTGTTGTAATATCGCTGGGGCAACCGACAAAAGGTCCATTGTTGCTCCTTTATTGTAAAGACAAACCCATCTTGTGAGTCCAGGTGTAGGGGTATGGCAAAGAAACAGTTGGCCAGATCAATAACTGAGAAATATTTAGATGTGGCTAGCATTTTTTGCTTGACCTGTGTCATATCAGTCACAATAGGGACCATAGGAATGGTTCCCTTATTGATTCTTCCATAATCAATTGTTAGACGCCAGGATTAACCGTCTGCCTTTAGCAACGGCCACACGGGAGTTAAAGCGTGAATTCATTTTTCGAATGACCCCCTGTTCTAATTCTTGGATGGTTTGCACCAATCGCGCCTCTGCCTCTCTCGGGTAGGAGTTTTGTTTTTGGGGAGGCACACATTCCCCAACAATCTTAACACAAGCATTAATTTTACCACAATCTGTTTTCTTTTGAGTCCATACTGAGGGAAATTTCTAACTTCCAAAGAGTACCTCTAGGCATATTAATCACCCCATTGTTTTTGAACAGCCAGTCAGATCCCAGAATAATTTCATCAACCATATCAGGAGTTTGGATCAAATCCCCTAATGTCTCAAACCCTTGCACCGAAAAGGGGACTTGGGTCCATTCTCACCCGAGACTAGGTTTCCCTTGAAAGGATTTCAAGCTACCTGTTTTAATCTTTTTTTTCTGCTTTTGAGGTTGTTTTGATTAAGGATACAGCAACTCCTGTATCTGTTACAGCTAGTGTAGGGGTACATCCACCCTGCTGAACATAGGTGGATGTGGTCATCCCCTGGGATCCCAGGAGATTGTGCCTATGAACCTCCATCTCTGTGCCCCTACGGGGGGTGGGGGGTTTCCTCATTCAGAGGGCCCCTCTATTCTTGCTCCAGAAAAGGGAGTGGGTCCGGGAAGCATTACAGTGAGGAAGGAGGGGGTGGTGCACTAGGAGTTACGCTAGCCACCACTTTTGGTGGGGTTTTCAACCTCATGGCTTCCATGACTAGTTCTAGTGTAGGGGCCCTGTTCCACTGTTCTCAGTTTGCCCTGTCCGGCGAACCTCATTTTCCGTGTGCCCACCTCCTTCATTTGATTGCTGGGAGGAGGCTGTCTGATATTACCGCAGGTCTGGATATAACCGATCTCCTTGTCGCCCCCAGTTTCCCCATCCACGGGATTGTCCTCTAGTATATCCTCCTCAGGACCCCGTGATTCCCTTTGTGCCGCGCTCATTGGTGTATGTAACTGCTGGTTCTAATGCAGCTACCTAGGCAGCTCTTTCTTTTTTTATATAGTGGGCTGTGGTCCCGAATGGGTAGTTATTTGTTGGACCAAGCCTCTTAGTTCCCCTAGGGTAGCTGGGCCACCCTCTTGCCAAATTCCAAGTCTCCCGGAGTAGTAGGGGGTTAGGGAAGCAGCAGTCTCTTAAGGATTGTACACTGAATGCCACTTTATCCAGTGCTGTGGCGTTGCCCAATGGTGTTAAGCCAGCCATTATCTGCATCAGACCCCATCGGGTTAAATAATTCTGGGGGCCTTCAAGGGGCTCTTGGGTTGTGGCTACGGCTTGTGCTATGAAATTGTGCCTGCCTATTTGCTCTCCAAAAAGTCCCATTACAGTCAATATGTTGCTGTTCTCGTCGACTCTAATCCTGTCTAGGACCCTCCGAATCTCTGAAGCCGTGCAGCCGCCCACCAAGCGGCAGACTTCAGTGGCGTTCAGCTCTTCCCTTATGGCGAGCAAAAACACATTAGAACAGCATCTGGAGAAACTGTCCTTTTTTATGGGTCCCAGACGATCAGCCATGGCTTTTAGGTCAGTGGCTGATACAGGGACAGTGGTGATAGTTGTATTTCCCCCTCCCTCTGCGGGGGCTGTGAGTGCAGTTCGTCGTATGGCTGCAATAGGGTTTTGTTTGAAAGGTTCCAATCCCTGGGGCTCATCCCATATATCTCCATTCCAAGCTTCACTAGGGTCCCATTCTCGCTCCCAGTCGGGGATCTCGCCGTATTGGGCTTGGTCCCATTCTCCTGCCAGCACAGCTGTTGCTTGGCAGGTGGCAAACCCCAGTTTTGTTTGGAGACATTTAATAATAGATTCTCAGCGGTTGTGATTGGCAGAGGCCCTACCTTGTTCTAACGTTAGTTTCTTTGCCATTTCCTGTAAAACCTGATTCTCTTTTTGTATTTTCTCTTTTTCCTCTAGCTGTTCCGCTAATCCCTTCTCTTTTATTTTAGCTTCTCTTAGGGTATCTTGGAGAATGTCTAACTGGCTTTATTTTCATTCTGAGTCAGAATGAAAACAAATTTAAAACCCCCCAAATTTCCTGTAATACAGAAAGTCCAGTTCCCGACCAGCTCAGTTAACAAGGTGGTGGCTCCTTGCATAATAGCAGTTCTCTGAGACGTTCTCCTTCAAGAACAGTGCTGTTAAAAGAGAGAGAGAGAGAGAGAGCGCGCTCTGGTGTCTCTACAGAGGCTTGGCTAGACAAACCGTCTGTGCACTAAGTATCCACGTTTGTGCCTGCTGCTGTACATGCAAAGTCCCATAATGAACTTTGATCTCCTCCACTTTGGAACAGGGGTAGGTGAGCAGGCAGGGTTCACTTGGACAATTAGTGCGCAGCAGGGCAGTGTGAGGTGGATTTACAACCCAGCTTGCCACGCACTAACTGTTCGTCAAGATGTGCCCTTAGTTCAGCAGCATTAAAGAAACCCTAGACGCGCGTGCTTCACCTGGACACAAGGCAACACAAAGTCGCACTTTCTGCGGGGAAGACTAAAAATAAGAAACGCCTGGAGGAGACTCTTTTCCTACCTGGAATATCTGGGCTGTGGCTGTCTGGAAGAGAGGCAGCAAGGTCTAGTGGATAGTGCACTGGACTGGGAGCCAGGAGTCCTGAGTTCTGTCTCCAGCTCTGTCACCAGACTGGCATGTGACCTTGGGCGAGTCACTTCCCTTCTCTGTTGCCGTTTCCTGTCTCAGCCTGTGTCTGTCTTACCTGTTTAGTTTGTAAGCTCTTCCTGGCAGGGAGTGTCTCTTCGGTGTATGTACCATGCTAGCACAACAGGGTCCTGATCTCTGTTGGAGCTTGTAGGTGGTAACAGGTAACCACTAAAACAGCTGCCCTTGTCCTGTGCCACAACACACTAACTCTCGCTGTCTCTCGGCAGGCCAGATTTTCAAACACGTTCAGGCCGCAGCAGCTCCCATTGCTCTCAGTGAAAGGCGCTGTTCAAAATCTGGCCCCTAGCATACTCCCACATAGAAGAATTGCAGCTAGTCCTTCCTAACTTGGCTACTGCTATCTCAGCTGGGCTGGCCTATGTACACAGTCCAGGTCTCCTTTCCCCCGGACCGCTCCTGGACACCTTGTTACTAGGTGTTAGGTGGCCCTTTCCATTTGGAAGTACCATACTAACAGCTTGCCCAAGTCCGTTTGCTTCTGCTCCCTGAACACTGTCATGTGGTGAACTTCCCACTCTAATTCCCTTGATTTCTCCCAGTAGCAGCTCCACGCTCATTATGTCTTAAAACTCCTGCACGAGACCAGGAGACATCTCATGCAGCTGCCAAACATCAACCATGTCTCCACCTGCTACAGCGAGGAGATCACTGTCTGCGGTAAGAGCGCTCAAAAGGAAACCCCCGCGAACATCCAGAACTAGCAGCCACACATGTGGATGGTGATTGTTCTTAAATGCAAAACAGTGTAGGCCAAATCCTGCTCTGTAATAGGTGTGTAACCCCAGTATGTGTATAACAGAGCAGGATCCGGTGCTGTTACTTGTGGTGGTGTAGCTTCAAAATGGTATCGCTGTGTCTCTGTATACAGTGGGAAATCAGGTTGGGTGTCAAAGCTCACCTTTACCTGCTGCATTCAAGTCAAATCAAACCTAACTGTCAGAGGGCCTGAGTCTCCATACTGACTAGGCTTTGCTCAGCATCGGGAGCTTTGTCAGCTGTATTCTTTCCCTATTTTAGATCAGTTCAGCCGCTGGAATATAAATAGAACTGCCCTGAGACTTGGCCATGCACATTGTGGTCAGTGAATCTAGTGATGCTAGTATTCAGGCTGCTATAGCTCTGCTGTAACAGGAGAAGTTGTGGAAGGGAAGGGGGCTTGGGTGGGGGTGCTCCACGAGAGCAGTTCGGGGGAATCCAAACCATAAAACCCAGTTAATCATTAAGGAGAATGAACAAGGCTTGTGATGCATCCTTAAGAATTAGCTGCTTTATTGAATAGACCCAGTTTTGCCATTAGTGTCTGTAGAAGTAACTAAAGGCAGAGCGTCTTTAGTTAGTGTAACTGGGCACAGGAATTGCCCATGGGAGACTTGTGTATGTGGATGGGAGTGCAATGCATGGTAAGTAGCAGCAAACAGTAATAGATGCTTCTGTGGGACTAGGTGGAGATTTTATTTTTTTAATGATTCGACCTCTTTTGGACCCCTTTTTCTGACGACAACATCTAGTGGGTCCAGGGACACGGAAAGCAGCTTTGATTTATGGAAAGCGATTTAATGGCCGTCCCTTTTGTTAAGCGACAGCATGAACAGCTTTGCTTTGTTAAATGTCAGGGAGGAGGAAAGCATGCCCTGAAATGAATGTCTTTTCATGTGTTAGGAGACTTGCATGGCCGGCTGGATGACTTGTTTCTGATATTTTACAAGGTATGTACTGTGCTTTGCTAAGAGTCACACTGGCCCATCCTGCGGCCTTTACTCATGGGAGCAGTCCCACCGATTGCAGTGGGGAGTATTCTCCAGCATCAAGCTCTCAAAGCTGCCTTCTCACGTTCAGCTCAGTTGGTTTGGAAATGGCTTCCCTAAACAAAAGCTTATCCCTGGTTGTTGTTTAAATCTGTTATTACAGCTATTGTTCTAGTTGTACATTTTTTCCAAGGGTTAATAGTCAATTTTTTAAAGCTAGAAGACAACACCTGACTGTTTTCTTACCACTTGTTTGTATCCCTACATGTAAAGTGATAGGAGGCTGCAGAGCAGATACTGGCCAAGACGCTCAGGTGGGGTAAATGGTTGTAGAAGTCAATGGAACTGCAGCCATTTGGATCACCAGAGGAGTCAGCCAATTGAATTACCAGCTTCCTTCTGCCTAATCCTTTACAGTACAGTTAGCATTATACTGGGTGAAATCCTGGCCTTAGAAAAGTCAAGGGGAGTTTTGTCATTAACATCAGTGGGGCAGGAATTTCATCATAGGGCACAATGACTAGATGATAGTACTGATTCTTTTTAGTTGCTGACGTGTATGATAAAAAGAACAGGAGGACTTGTGGCACCTTAGAGAATAACAAATTTATTTGAGCATAAGCTTTCGTGAGCTACAGCTCACTGCTCACGAAAGCTCATGCTCAAATAAATTGGTTAGTCTCTAAGGTGCCACAAGTACTCCTTCTCTTTTTGCGAATACAGACTAACACGGCTGCTACTCTGAAACCTGTGTATGATAAAGATGCTGTGAATCAGAGGAGCTGGAACACGGATATATGTATGGGTGGCAGTGTGGAGGACGCAGGGAGGGCGGGATTTGCCGTCTGTCCCCTTCTCGCCCTGTGGCATTTGACTGTATTTCTTGTTTGTGTAGAATGGCCTTCCGTCCCCGGAGAAGTCCTATGTGTTCAACGGGGACTTTGTGGACCGAGGCAAACAGTCCATTGAGATCTTGATCATTCTCTTTGCCTTTCTCTTGGTGTACCCGAAGGAGGTTCATCTGAACCGCGGAAACCACGAGGACCACATGGTCAACTTACGGTATGGGCGTGGACTGCGGCGGGGTATTGGAGTGCACTGTGCTTGTTACTAAATGGCTACTCAAAATTGTCTCTTCTGTTTCCATCTAGCTATGGTTTCACGAAGGAGGTCATGCAAAAATACAAGGTAGATTTGCTTTGAAATCTCACACGTTCTTTTCTGTGTCTGGCACACACTTCCTGGTGCTTCACCTCCTCCTTCCTGCTCTTGTCTTTCTAGGTGCATGGGAAGAAAATTCTCAAGATGCTCCAGAATGTCTTTTGCTGGCTGCCACTGGCCACCTTAATCGATCAGAAAGTCCTGATTCTACACGGCGGGGTGTCTGACGTGACTGACCTGGTGCTGCTGGCCAAAATCCCAAGGCACAAGGTACATCTTCTTTGTGGACTCCTTAAAATACAAAGGCACCGCTGGTTTGTGATTGTGAGAGCTTGTTTATCTCTGGTATCCTGGCCAGAGAGAATAAAAACCCAGAGAATGGCTTTGTAGTGGAAGCATGTTTAGATCCCAGCTTGAAACGGACTGATTTGACTTAACTGAGTGTGTGCACTAGATGTAAAGGGGAGGAGAATAGAATAGCTTCTGGGTTTCTTTTCAGTGGGAAGAATGTAGTTTCGGTCCTGCGTTTTGATGGATTTTGATGTAGTTAAATGGATTGGCTGAGGCAGACTCTGTGATCCAAAGGGAGTCAGTAATAAGGGTTAGGACTCTGTCCCCTTGCTCATGGATTGTTTCCCTCGGTAGCACTGGTCCCCTTGCTCTGCACCCCCTGGCTTGTAATTCCTTTTTCAACACTGGGCTTGAGGATGGTCTGGTGTGGGTAAGGCACTACAGGGTGACTCAGGAAATGGGGGTTCTAGTCCTGGCTCTGCCCTAGGCAGATTCTGGAGTGACCTTACGCGGGTTACTTTCTCTCTGTGTGCCATGCTTCACCGCACTTCCCTACTGTGCAGGGGTTTGGGGAGGGCACATTTTCTTCTGAGGGATCCTGCTGTGATAACACCCACAAGATCTCTCCCTATAACCCGACGCCCAGCCAACCCACTCTCAGCTGCTGAAACTCTCTGTAAGCTCCCTTGTAGCTTTCCACATCCCCTCCAGGAATGACAGGAATCCCTGATCCCCCGCCTCCTTTAATCACTAAACTCTCCTCTTACCTTCCTAAAATCAAGTATCTTTTGCTTGTCCTGCTGCCAGCCCTTTCCACTTTCAGCTAGTTCGATTTCTGTCCGGGTACTGACATGGATCTCTTGATCATAGGATCTTAGTACCTCATAAGCATGTAAGGATTTTATCATCACATCACCCCTGTTCAACAGTGAGGCACTGCCCTCATTTTACAGATGGGGAAACTGAGGCACAGGGGGGTGGGGTGACTTGCCCAAGGTCACCCAGCAGGCAGTGGCAAAGCTGGGAATAGAATCCTGTCTCCACTAGACCATCCTTCCCAGCAACACTAGCTTGGTTACATCCTACTTTGCACAGGACTCCACAATAGCTAGGGCCAGACCAGTAAGAGAGTATGATTAATCCCAATTTGACAGAGGGGGAAACTGAGGCCAGGAGTGCTGCATGACTTGGCCAAAACCACAAAGGTGGTGTTTGTGTTGGAGCCCAGGTCAGAACTTGGGAGCTCCTGGCCCCCAGTCTGGTGCCCAGACCCACCCCTCTCTCTCTTTTCGTTCAGTTTGTTTCTGTGTTAAGGGGCAAAAAGAGAAAAGAGAAGAGTAGACACATGGACTCCAAAGCGATAAATGGCGAGAGCCCTGTGGGCGTTGATCCTCCGAGGAGCAGTTCGTTCCCTGGCTCATGCCTCCAGTCTGAGCTAGCTAGTGCTGCGAGCTCGGCCAGCAGGGCGGAGCTCTCCCAGTGGGTCCGGCAGATGGTCCAAGAGGAGCTGGAGAAGTGCCGCAAGCAGGTGGGGTTCGATGAGACTCCAGGGGACAAGGAGCTCACCTGTGTCAGCTCCGTCACCATGACCGAGTCAGAGCTGGAGTCCTGTGAAACAAGCGAGTCTAGCCAAGAAGAGTGGAAGCAGGTGAGTTCAACCTTGTTTCATTTGTCTTAGAGAAGACCGCACTAAGACTAATGTAACTTTTGAGGGAAATTAAAGTCCTGGGAACTCTTTTTCTCCCTTTAATACATTGTCGCTAGTTTATTTGTCTCTTTGGGGCAGAGACCATCTTCTTGTTCTGTGTATGTACAGTGCCTGGCACAGTGGAGTTCTGGTTCATCATGGGCTCCTAGGTGTTATGGCTATTATAATAATAATACAGAGCATGGTTGTGTGTTGCCGCACCATGGTATTGGAAATATCTCAGTATTCCCCAGTGCTTAGAGGAAATGATACCTGTGGAATCTCAGATGCTCTGGTGTGTGCAGTGTTGGTAAATGTTGGCATTGCAGCAGCAACCACTGTACAGAGTCGTCATGTATGTTTGATCTCTCAGATTGTAGATATATTGTGGAGTGACCCTATGCCTCAGGAGGGCTGTAAAATGAATACGGTGCGAGGAGGCGGCTGCTACTTTGGGCCTGATGTGACAGAGAAGATTCTCCAGAAGCACAGTCTGCAGTTCCTGATCCGCTCTCATGAGTGCAAACAGGAAGGCTATGAGTTCTGCCACAATCGAAAGGTAGCTGGATAGGCCAATGCTAATGGGTCAGAGTTCAGAGTATTGGAGTGCATTTCCGTACTATCACTTTGGGCTTCTTTTGAGTTTTGCTTTAACTCTGAATTTCTTGGAGTCTAATGTTGATAGCTGTTGTTGATAACTACTGGACAAAATGCCTGTCTGGTTTTTACCCTGAAGTTACTGATACGTGCTTTCCACCTTAAGTCACTTTCTGGCCTGGGAATCTTGAACTAAATTACACTCCAGATGGATCTGACCTGCAGACGCTGCCCCTGCACACAGACCAAGCATTGAAAGGTGCTGTACTTAGCAAAATGGAATCCTATCTCCTTCGTTGCATAATTACCCCTTGGGCTTCCAAACAGATGTTCTGTTCAAAACTGCTTGCAATGATGCCAGGTTTGAAAACCGCAACTGTGTTTAACGAGCAGACACCGAACCAAATTCTGCTCTGAGATACACTAGTGTAAATCCAGAGTGACTTCACTGACTTCAGCAGAGTTAGTCTGGATTCATAGATGTAGGAGAGGAGAATGTTGCCAAGAGAATTCAGTAAAATGACGAAAGTCTGGGGATGGTGTCCAGTGACTTTAGCCATGCACACAGAGAACATGTATCGTTTTCATTCTTCCCTTCCCAAACATTCTCCTAGAATTTCCTTTCCCCAAACAAGTTATACTCCTTGATCCGAGCTCCGATTGGTAAATGTGGATTATCTGTGTGTATTGTAAATGACTGTCCTTTTTTTTCATTTAGGTACTGACCATATTTTCCGCTTCAAACTATTACGAGATTGGCAGTAACAGAGGAGCCTATGTGAAACTGGGGCCGGACCTGATCCCTCATTTTGTGCAGTATCAAGCTAACAAGACAGCCCATACATTAACTATGAGACAAAGGCAAGACTTTCTAGTTTAGTGTTAGAAATGGCACAAAAATACAAGGCTGTTATAGTGTTAGCCATGCTATTAAGAGATGCACTTTGGATCATCAAATTCCGCCTTAGGATTAAACCAGAATTGAGATTGATTAATCCAAAACCCCAGATATGAACATTCCTGACGTTTTGAGAAAGTTTGGATCTTGATTAATCAAGACTGGGTGTCTTTCTAAAAGATGTGCTTTAATACAAACAGAAGTTATGTGCTTGGTACAGGAATTACTGGGTGAGGTTCTATGTGTTATGCAGAAGATGATCATAAACTCTTAATCTTTGGTCCATTTCCAGTCTTACACTTTATATTGAAAAGGGAACTCTTGCCATTTACAAACTATCTAGAAGTTTGACTCGATCACTTCAGAAGCTGATCATCCAGCATGTTATAGGTGGCTGATCTCATCTGAACAACCGAAACAAATGCGGACAAACCAAACCTTTGTCGGTGAATTAGGAATAACACGTGTGTCTATTCCTGGGACCAAGCGAGGCTTCTGAACCAATTTTAGCAGGGTCCTGAACTAGTTATGTGGGATGGTGGTGGGGCGTTTTGTAGCACTGGTCATAGTGCCGTGATTCGTGTTGGGATGAGTTACACCAAAGCTACGTGGCAGGGTAACTTGTGTAAGCTGGTGTTGCAGTTTGGTTTTAACTTGCCTGCAACAAATGCTCTACACTCATGTGAGACAAGGGTTTGTCCAGGGCATGCGTGAATGGTCCGGCAGGGGCAGATGCTCTTTATCTCGCTCTCAAGCGATGAGCTTTTTTAAAATGTCTGGCTCTCTTCTGCTTCTTCTAGGATCAGCAGAGTGGAGGAGTCAGCCTTTCGCGCGCTCAGGGAAAAGCTCTTTGCTCACACATCAGACCTCATCTGTGCATTTAAGAGCTACGACCAGGATGGAACTGGTAAGACTAAGCAAAGAAAGAGCTTCCTGTGCACTGGTAGGCAGTGGACAGGGCACCAGGCGGGTTTCCCTGGTGTAATGGAGCAGACTGTCTATGGCAGCTGTACAGCACTGGTTGGCAATGGGCTCAAAGGGGCATAAAGCAAGAGTGGGAAAACTTGGGCCTTGGTGTCCAGGTTGCTGCTGCCTGTGACCTTTGGAAACTTTGCTCTTAGGACAGGGAAAGATACCATATCTCTGCCTGTAGTGACATCCTCTCAGCCCCAGATCAGCTGATCTAGCTGCACCTTGACTGGAGGAATGTCACTCCAGTGCAGAGCTGTAGGAGTGAAAATAAGGCTTGTTGAGGTCCCATGTAGTCCGTGGACGATATAACCAACAGGATTACTAAATAAGAAACGCCGTTCTTCAGCCTCCGGTTCCCAAGGTGCTTTCACGAGTGTCCCTTTCAAACAGGAACCATCACGCTGAGTGACTGGGCAACTGCAGTAGAGTCAGTCTTGCATTTCGGACTGCCCTGGCGGATGCTGAGGCCGCAGCTGGTGCGCGGCACTGCAGGGGGCCTGCTGGAGTACAGATCCTGGCTGGATGACTTAGCTGTGGAACAACGGAGCAAAGAGGTAACTAACAGTGCAGCCATTCCTCAAAGCACGGTAGAAGGCTTGGACAATGAAGCCCACTTGACCACCAAACTGACAGGGCCTGCAGATCCCATGCTGATGAGTGCATGAATATGCTAGGAAAGCCTAGGAGAAATTCTTTCTGTAGGCCCTCATCCAAACCCCACTGAAATGGATGGGAAGATGCCCACTGAGTGTTCAGTAGGCATTAGATCAGGCCAATGAGCATTTTATTCAAGTAGTTAATAATTATATATTTATTTCTATTCCTTAAACACCAGCAAGTTAATCCCTTAATCCTCACAACAGTCCTGTGAGGTAGGTAGGGACCAAACCTTTTTGTTCAGGGTAGGAGCGGATTTGTGTTCCTTTTATTAGCTTTTTTTTTTTTTTGGTTAGGGTTCTTTTCATGCCACAGGAAGCCACTTAGGGGGCCAAAAATTAGAAAAGAAAAACAACACTAGAACTGGGGCCCCAACTGGCATATTTAGATCCAGATTTGGAATAAGCCATAAAATTAGAGGTGTGAAAACCTAGCCCCTTGCGAAATGCAGGCCTGGATCCCGGTTTGAATTTAGAGTTGGTGAAGTTCAGGGCTTTTCAGATCCCAGTTGTAGTGATGTGGCTCTGAGCCATTGTGTTTACGTGTTGCTGGATTTAGGAATGGCTCACCTCCCATTACTGAGATCGTAACTGTAGTGTAATCCGATATCTCAACGCAAACCCACTTGCACCTTACAATACTGCTAAGTGCTTGTAGATGGGGGTCACACTGGGATGCAGAATCATACCCAGGAGAATCAAAATGTCAAGACACCTCCAAAAGATTTAGATCTGTCTACAGTTAAAGTATTTAGTAAGGGTTTCTAGATGTTTCAGTTTGCAGCACAAGGTAATGTGAAAGGGCGATTCTTTTCGGGTGTAGATGAATTGCTTTTATTTATGCAATACAACTCGAATCACTATTCAAAAGCCTGAAATCCCAGCCTATGCTAGGACTGGGTAGTAAGTTTTATCATAAAAGGAAACGTGTTATATCTTCCAGCACATACAGTCAAGCTTGCTAGAAGCCATTTATCGAAACAGATCCAACCTGGAGACCATCTTCAGGATCATAGATAGCGATCATTCAGGTAAGGATGTGTTTTCTTCCCTCCTGCCTCTCTATTTTGTTCCATCTCACTTTTGGGCTCACACTCATTGTATGTTAAACCTCAGAAACTGGAGGCAGTTTGATCAATGGTTAGAACAAGGTCCTTGGGAACCACAATGGCCCTGTGGTTCAGCTGAGGATGGGTCTAGTTCACTCTAACTGTGGATGAATCACTTCTTTGTGCTGTGAAAATGGACTCATGTAGGACCTCAGTGCAAAAGTGATATTACCTCTGAGGATGACTCCGTAGTTAAGGTACCCTGTTGGGACCCAGGAGATCTGGGTTTTGTTCCCAGTTGTGCTACAGCTACCTTCTGTAATGGCAAATTACTTATGCACCATTAAAGACAACGGTAGTTTTGTCAATGATTTCCAGGAGTGTAGGATCGAGACCTTAAACCAGTCTGTGCATCAGTTTCCCATCTGTAAAATGGGGTTACTACCTGACAGGATCTTCTGAAACTTAATTCAGTAAATGATTGTAATACACTGAGAGCATCAGATGAAAAATGTGGTAGGCATGTAGAGTAATATGAAGTTATCCTGGATAAGTTCATTAGAAAAGAATAAGGTATGTGTAACTGTTTGAGGTTACATTTGATCTATCCCATTAGTTAATCCCTTGGGCGGAGTGGCCAGCTAGCCAGCATCAACAAAAATGGGTGAAGATTACCCTGCAGTATCAATCCCATTATCCCCAACCCCCCAGTAAACAGCCATTTTTTATGCTGTTAAAAAATTATCTGTAAGAGGGCACTGTATCTTCTCCCCTCACTCCTGGTGCATCTCAGCTGTTTAGAACTACCTTCCTGCCACAATGCATTAAACCTTTGCTTCATTTTTGCCTGTCATCTCTGCATTAGTAGTTATAACAGTACTTTAATACATGTTTAGAAAGTGCTGGAAAAGAGTAATTTAGCCTCTACACTCAATGGAGATATGGAGTATTGTCACTAGTTTATACGTGGGAAAATGAGGCATATGCAGTAAATGATTTCAACGTCATGGAGTGAGGAACATGGCTTTCCTGACTGCTGCCAGTTCTGTGTAGGACTGCACCATTGCCTACCCCCGTGTGCTGCTGAAGGGGCAGGCTCAGAGGAGGGCTGCATGGCCTCTTGTACACATTTGAGGGCAGGACTGTCACTAAACTGAATTGCCAGTTTCTTCCCTGCAGGGCTTATTTCATTTGAGGAATTCCACCAGACCTGGAAGCTGTTCAGCTCCCCTATGAACATGGAGCTCACAGCTGATGGCATCAGTGACCTGGCCCGCAGCCTAGATTTCAACAAGGATGGAAACATAGACTTCAACGAGTTCCTAGAGGCCTTCCGCCTCATTGAACACACTCATGGTGATGATAAAGCGCCCCACCCAGCAGAGATGGCTGTTAGCTAGTAGGGCAGGCTGCAATGCCTTTGGATGATCTCCTAAGCCGCAGCACAAACAAAGGCCCTGCCAGCAGCTATGACAACTTGTGGGGAAGTAGAACCGAGTTACATTTTAGACCTCTCAGTGTTGTTAGGAGTTACTGCCCGTGTTCCATTTTTTGGTATGAGAATTGGCCAAATAAGTAGTAATTTAAAAGGAAATGGAGGGAAGGTGTTGCTCAAGTAGATATTTATTCTAACACTCTGCAAGGGTATAGTGTAGCCTGTTACCCCCATTTACTGACATTTCTGTAAACTATTACAGGATCATTAACAATGTTTGTGAAGTGGCATTATTAGGAACATCTGCACTAGCTGAAGTGTTAAGTACAAACCTAAAAACAGGGTGCAGGAATTTTGTTTTTTAAATAGACTTAAAGCCCAGAAGCAACCACTGATGATGAGCTAGAGTCTGACTTGTATAAAGTCAGGCCATCGTGTGAAGTTCTCTCTCTCTTTTTTTAAATCCAGTCTTGCTTTAAAGACTTCAAGTGATGAAGAATCTGCCACATCCCTAGGGTAAGACACTCCAGTTGTTAATCACCTTGCTAAAATGTGCTTTAGCTAGTGGATCTCTTTCTCCTAGACAGACTTTTACAAGAGGGGTCGGCAACCTTTCAGAAGTGGTGTGCTGAGTCTTCATTTATTCACTCTAATTTAAGGTTTTGCATGCCAGTAATACATTAACGTTTATAATATATAACTAAACTATTGTTGTATGTAAAGTAAATAAGGGGTTTAAAATGTTTAAGAATGGGCAGTGTGAGTGCCACTGAATATCAGCTCCCGTGCTGCCTTTGGCACATGGGCTAGTGGCTGCCTACCCCTGAGATAGATACTTAAGAGCTGCTATACAGGTTCAGGTAATTGACCCATCGCCACTAACTAGTGCTGCAGAGGAAAGTGAAAACTTTCACATAACAGCGAAAACGTTTGAACAATACACTGGAAGTACTGTTAGCTCATACAGTTGGAACAAATCAAGGGCTAGATTCACCCAAGCTTCACAAAATGATGTACCTCACTAGGATTTGCTGAATAATGGAGGCAATATTTGACCCTGAATTTGCAGAGAGTAATGGTATTTACCAAGGACTTTTCACCTTGTTTAGGAACCCCAGACAGACATCGGTCAGGTTTGAGTCATATTTCTTATTATAAAAAAATATTCCAAAATGCTGTATCTAGAGTAATGCTAGTATAATGCAGGGGAAGAAATCAGGCAAACTTAATTTTTTTACAGTATGATGCTTGGTAGATTTCTTTCGTAGCACCAGTCTGCTGTATTTCAGGATTTGTTAGTCACAAGTGCCTTTGACAAATCTCCAAGTAGCTGTCTTTCCAAAGAATGAACAATGTAATTATGCCTTTTTAGAAATAAAAAGGCAACATGATAAAGGACACAGTTTAAAGCAGACATTTTATTCTATTTCCTGAATAAGCAAAATGATATAAAAATATAGCCTTGCAGTCCAAAAAAGTCACAATACACAAACACTAAATCCACAACTTTCCCCAGCAGATAAATGAATAATATTAAACATGTTTACAGGGTGATGTACAAGTTTGCAACAGCCTAGTTGTTTTTGTATGCATAATTTTGTGATGTAGATTCCTTTCATGTTCATGAAAACTTGAAAGACAAGATCTCCTTAGCATTGCATGGAAGAACAATGCTGTTGTAAAAATGTACAATAGTACATAACTTTTGTAGTAGAACAGTATCTGAACAGATTCAGTTTCTTTTAAGAAAGAATATACAGCTTTATAAGTCTAAACCTTCCAAAGGTCATCAAGTTTGAAAAGCATGGAAGAGGCTTTGCTAGTCCAAAAGATTACAGCCAATACCACATTTATGAAAATCCTATAGGAAGATATGCATTTTTTTTAAACCTAGTCAGTTTCAGCCTTTGAAAGTGAACCCTGAAACAAGATAATGCATTTGATACATCCCTAACAATAGCTTATGACAAGTCAACTGAAGATTCCTCCTCTGATAGGGATGCTCTCATTCAATCCATGTTCTGTTAGTTTTAGATCTTCCAGGTCATCTTTTATTATGCTAATCAAATGACTCAGGCCTTCTTGTTGCTGCTTCAAATGCTAGAATAATTAAAGAAAGAATGTAAGAAACACTTCAGGTGTAGCATTTATCACACAAAACTATAGCTCAGTCCTTGATGGTTAAAAGATCAGAACCTCTCTAAACTAACTAAGTTACTGTAACAGCTATAAGTTTACTTTTTAAAAGCGAAACTACACGACTTGTACAAAACAGAATACATTTTTACCACTGTCATGCCTGAAGGCCTCTGAGTGCCTTACCAAAAAACACTCAACTATTTAAATTTGGAGTACCTGTGGCACCTTTGAGCATAAGCTTTCGTGGGCTAAAACCCATTTCAGCGAAAGCTTATGTTCAAATAAATTTGTTAGGCTCTGAGGCGCCACAAGTCCTCTTTGTTGTTTTTGCTGATACAGACTAAACACGGCTGCCACTCTGAAACCTACACTCTGAGTTCACTCAAGATTAGAGCTGGTTGGAAAAATGCAGATTCAATTAAACTTTTGCCAACACATAGCGAGTTCCAGGGTTGACAGCACTGCTGCAGAGAGCGTGGAAGACCCAGCCTAATCATGCAGAACACCCACAGCTCCCCCCTGGCTCTCTGGTGGACCAGGGAGTCTGAAGTCTTAGGACTGGTTTTCCAAAATCTGCACTTCTGGGTAGCCCTGCATGAGGACTGCTTGGGGTACCACAGGAAAACAACTTCACTGCACAGGATTACGAAGAACAGAGCTCTTAGTATTTGCTTGATGCTGTTGCTGAATTTCCTCTAGACTTGAGAGGCATGCTGAAACTTCAATTCCAACACCACTGTTTTCCATCTTTTCATAAGCTGTGCACCCTCCACTCAAGCAGGCTGTTGTAGAATTCTGCATGCATTTCTCCACAAGGAATACTTACTTGCTTGATTTCTTGTAGGAGATCTGCATCAATGTAGTACCTTTCTTCTGCCCTAACTGCTCCAAAATGATTTTGCATCCTGATCTGAGACATCAGTTCATTTAGTCGACCCTAAAAATAGATGGGAATCACATGTATTAGGATAGAAAAGCAGTTTCCCCCTGACATCCATAGTCCTGAGAGAAAAATGTACCATCAGCGTGAAGGTTTTGGCTCAGCTTCTTGCATAGTTTTTTTTTTTTTTTTTTTGAATTAAAAAAAGAAGAGGGGTGGGGGATACAATACAGTAAACAAACAGTCTGATACTGTTCATAAAAATTGCTTCAGTACTTGCTGTGTAGTTTTTGACCTTGTAAGGGGTTTTTTCAAGATTGGGTTTAGGACTTGCAAGTCTGCTGACTCAAATCAACAGGGAAAATGTCAATATTCTTCCTATGAAAGAAAACATTAACTACAAATGGTTTTAACAAAGCTTTGGGGAGATCATTTTACAGCTTTATTGTAAGTACACCAAGAGCCCTTTTCTGTTGCAAGAGCTTATATATAATTCACTCACCTTGAACTGAGTAGGTGCATTGAGTTCACATTGAATGGTGTCTAACTGTACACGAAGTTGTTCCTCATCAGCCTGAATGGCATAGCCACTTTTCCTTTGAATCTCTTGTTTAATTAACACCTGCAAAAGGAACCACTGAAGTTATGACCTTTGGAATGACTTGTTTTATGTGCATAAACTCCAAATGTCAAGATTCTCCTGCAGATGTCTCAGACAGAAGAGTGGCGGGTCTAAAGGCTGCCTTGTATGTTGTATGCAGTGTTGTCACTCCCATGCTATCAGAGAGACAAGGTGGGTGAAGTAATATCTTCTAGTGGACTAACAGAAGTCCAAAGATATTACCTCACCTACCTTGTGTCACTTGTATGCTGTGTCTCAATTTATATCCTATAGTAAAATGGATTTACCATTTCTAGTAAAATACAAATCAGAGTCACAATGTTCTACCTGTACATTTGTTTCTGGGGTTTAAAACCACAGTCGTCTACTTCACTTGTGGCACGTTAGATACAGGGGAAATGTTTTCCACGAGGTCTCCCACCCCACACTCCCATGTACATCTATTCCACTTTCCCCACTCAGGTTGTCTTCTACTCTGCTGGCCCACAGATCTGAAATACATCCACCAGACAAAATTCTCTCTCATCTTCTTCAAACGCTCCTTCCTTCCACTCAATCCTTACACTTCCCCCTCTTGCCTTGTATTTGTCTTTAGAGCAAAAAATGTTTAAGATAGATCTTCCAGATCTATCTTAAAGCAAGTTACAGGTATTACAGAAAATTAATTTGTCCATTTTACTCAAATGGAGATTAGGGATTTCTTACAGAAGGAAGTTTAGAACTGCCATATAGCTAACCAACCACACGAACAAGAGAATAATAAATCCAATCAACCAGCAAGCCACTATCACCGTAACCATATTAACTGGGATTGTAAAAAAAAATTGCCATTTCAGATTAATTTGTGCTTCTATCTGCACAGTGTACACTCAGTTTCATGAGCCTACTAGGGAAAGGAGTTTATAAAGAGAGTCATGAATTGGTAGGAGTTGGGGCAGGTACAGGATCTGAAATTACTTAAAATTGGATTTAAAAACAACACAACCTGACTCGTTCCAATAGGACAACTTTCCCACAAAGTTAGGCAGCTTTTCTGGTAAGTCTCTGATCTTGACTATAACAGGGTTTAAAAGAGAACTGGATAAATTCATGGAGGTCAAGTCCACTAATGACTATAAGCCAGGATGGGTAAGGAATGGTGTCCCTAGCCTATGTTTGTCAGAGGGTGGAGATGGATGGCAGGAGAGTGATCACTTGATCATTACCTGTTAGGTTCACTCCCTCTGGGGCACCTGGCATTGGCCACTGTCAATAGACAGGATACTGGGCTGGATGGACCTTTGGTCTGACCCAGTAGGGCCATTCTTATGTTCATGAGAGGGAGACTTGCACACAAATTGAAAAAGAAACAGGAATGGGAAATAGAGCTGTTAAAAAAAAAAAAAAAAAGTCCACTCTGTTGCCAGTGGAACATGCATCAGATTACTCACTGCGTCCAAGTGTTACCTGTAAGGTTCTATGAGAAAGGTCCATTAGTTTTCTCTTGTACTGTGCTATTTTTGCCATAGTTGTGGTCTGATTTTTCTGCAGCTCACTAATATCTTCTGATATTATCTGAAAGAAAAAAACATGGTTGCAGCTGGTGGCCATCCAAAAATTTAATTTAATCTTTTTATAAAAAAAACAAAAAAAGATTTTCCTGCGTGTAAGCATGTACTAGCAGCAGCAGCATTCGTTTCCCCTGCCATCAGAGTTTCAAAACAATGATCAGTCCTAAAGGAAAAGGGGCCATATTTGAAAACACCTGCAGAGAGAATCAGATGAGTAGTTCATAATGTAAGAATGCCGTCATACCCCCTTATTTAATAAGTGGGTCTATTGCAGCCCATCTCTGCCCTTACCATCATTCTGTTTTGTATGTAATTAACTGAAAGTTTTAAATATTTATCCTGAGCAGGAGAGCAGCTGAGGGGGCTTTATTCTGTCAGTGTCCTTACCCCCTTCCCACTCATGTCCCTTCAAAAAGTGAAAGTATCTGTTCTAGTCATATCCATCACTAGGGGATCGGTGCCTAATATACGCTCCCCAAACTGAGGCAGTGTCAGGTACTACGGCTTGAATTTTCAAGCACCCCACTCATTGGAAGTCAGGTCAAATGGGGTGCCTAATTTGGAGACTTTTTTGAAAATGCCTGAACTAAAAGAGTAGATTTAGACTGTCTTAGCCAAAAAGCTGATAATTCTCCTCTTGCAAGTGAGCAGATGAGAGAGAAGATATTCATACAAACCAGAGAACAGCTATTGCATAAGCCTTCCGCTCCAAGGTAGCATGGTGTGAAATCTCTGTTAATCATATACAAAAGTCTTAACAGCTTCCATAAGGGTAGTCTTAACTGAAGCTGAAACAGGAACTGCAAGTCACCTACTCAAAAGACATTACTCTAAATTCATAAATGCTCATAACTGCACAGATACAAGTGTCTATGGGTTTGTCTACCCTGGAATAAAAGATGCAGGACATGGCTGCAGCTGGCCCAGGTCAGCTGACTGACTCCAGACTCAGGCTGCAGGGCTAAAAATTGCTGTGTAGACATTCAGGCTCAGGTTGGAGTCTGGGACCCTCCCTCCTTGTGGGGTCCCAAAGCTCAAACCCAAACATCTAAAACAGCAATTTTACAGCTCTACAGTCCATGAGCTGGAGTCAGCTGACCCAGGCCAGCCATGGGTGTATTGCTCAGTGTTAATACTTCCCAGATTAGTTCTCAGCAGTCGGAAATCAGGATTTACAAAGCCACAAGAGTCACACTTTTCGAGTGCTAAATCTATTGTCTGCAACCATGTTCAAAACGAATGGTGTCAAGTTAACACTTACATCTAATCTGGTCTGATGCTGCTTAGTCATCTGCTCTTGGACCTTTAATCTTCTCAACAGCTCTTTGAAACCTACCATTGGTACAGGGATAAGCCTACAGGAACAGAAGTGTTTGGTTATTAAACAACTCAAGATTTACAGCTATATTTAACAATATATTCCTGAATTGCAGACTCTGTTCATTACAAGAATGAGAAGTCACTGTAATTATGGGTGTTACATTCAAAAGTCCTCACCACTCATCCCCACAGTGTAGGCAATGACGTTTATTTAGAGTTGCAGGACTAGCAGGGTAGGGTTGACCCCAAGAAATGTGCTGGTTTGAAGTTCACAGATATAGCGAGCTAACAACTCCAAACAATTAACATATACCCTAGAGCAAGAACTTACAGCCTTCTGCCATTTGCAACCCCCTCAAAAAATCAGCACCGTAAACCGAGACTACTTTAAGTGAGGAGTTACTGTATATTGGCTTACAAGGCAGGTAGGGGCGGGAACGACACGACACACAACGACACACACGACTTGGACCTGTTCTAGGCACCACCAAAAGTTATACAAACCTGCCACCCCTGGAGAGAGGGAGGGAGGGAAGGAAGGAGCCGCAGAGGGGGCTGAGTGAGTGTCTTTCCTTCCCCTGGGTCCTAGAGGCAGATTTACTAAAGTGGCATTTTTGTGAGGGAGATTTTGTTTGTGATTCTGTGGCAACCCTCTCATTACCTACCTTGTAGTTATCACATTATACAGCTGTACCCCTAAAATATCTCCTAAAGTTACCTGAAAGTTATTTTAGAAAGCGTTTGGTTTTTAAGGCTAAATTCACACCACAGATCCATGTTTACAAAAGAACAAAACACAAAAAAGAACCAGACCTACTTTTCAGGATCAGGATTATCCACTTTGGCCTGTTCCCAGATAATAGGATCAACACCTACAAGAGAAAATGGAAATTCTTTCCCTAAGGACAATCTCAACAGTGCTTCAATAGTTTTCACATCACATGGCTGGTAAGTGATCAGATTTAATAATGCATGTGAAAGAGCCACACTAAAATCAGCTGTGAAACTGAATCTTCAAGCTATTAATTCAGCTTACTAAAAAGGCTTGGGCCCAGGTTTTGTAGAAATATCCGGGCCAAAGAACAGTTGTCAAGCTGTCTCACTGGTAGAGAGACATGAAAGGAAAGTGAAAATGGTGATTAAAAAAAATTAAGTATCAGAAAGAAAGATTCCTTAAAGCTGTCAGGAGACCACCAAAATCTGGTCCAAAAGGAAGATAAAAATAGTAGTACAAGCAACTACATTGTGTGTTAAACAAATGACAACATCAAAATCAAACACACAAGACGTCTTTGGAAACCTCTTATCAGTTCAGTCAGGATGTCACTTATTTTGCCATTATTTCCAGTATATTAATGAATATTTATATAGCAATTTTATGATTAAATAAGCTGCAAATCTGGTATAAGACAAAGCGATGGAAAGACTTCATTTGGCTCCATCATTGCTGCTGAGCTGGCAAACGGGAAATCAAAGAAAGATCTAGCCATTAAATATTTTTAGGGCTGTCGATTAATCACAGTTCATTCACATATTAACTCAGAAAAATTAATTGTGATTAAAAAATGAATCGCACTGTTAAACAATACCAATTGAAATTAAATATTTTTGGATGTTTTTCTACATTTTCAAATACTGATTTCTATTACACAGAATACAAACTGTACAGTGCTCACTTAATATTTATTCCAAAAATAGTATTTCTGTTCCCCTCATACAAGTACAGTAACTTCACTGAACGTTGTAGTTACATTCCTGAAAAATGCTACTTTCAGCAAAACAGTGTTAAACAAATTCAATTTCCCCATAAGAATTAATGGGGGTTAGGTGGAAATTTTTTTTGTCAGACAAAAGACATTACACACACACACACACACACACAGAGTGTAAGTTTTAAACAACTGAATACTGTACACAGCCATGATGACTGTGAACCTTGGTTGAGGTGGTGAAGTCCGAGGGTGGGATATTTCCCAGGGAATACCTTACTGCTAAATGATGAACTAGTACTCGGCTGGGCCCTCAAGGGTTAACATGTTGTTAATGGAGCCTCACACTCTACAAGGCAGCACGAATGGAGGGAGGAGACACAACAGATGCATGGCAGTGGCTGCAAACATTCCCTGCGGAAACCGAGTATGATGAACCCACGCTATCCCACTGGAGCACACTACTCCCTCCACTTTCCAAAGTGCCGGGGGGTGCATGTGTGTGAGACACAGACAGACATGCACATTGCCCCTTTAAGTATGCCGACATCACTCTAAGTACACTGCTTTTTTAAGTAGATCAGCAAGTTGAGACAGCAGCTGCTGCCAGCAAGCTCCCTCCATCCTCAGCCCTGTCCCCCCTTCTCTGTGGAGACGGGGTACAGGAGCAGGGGGGACACCCTGACATCAGCACCCCTCTTCACCCCCCACCCCTTCACAGCAAGCAGGTGGCTCCCGGGAGCAGCTCCAAGGCAGAGGGCAGGAGCAGCACATGGCACGGGGGGGAGGGGGGAGGAAGGAGGGGAAGACACAGCACCTGACCTGACCTGCCCAGCAAGGCAGCCGATTTTCCCTGTATTCCAGTAACGCACAGGTGTTCCAGTAAGGGGCCTGTTGTGCTGGGTTCCTACACAAAAGACTGTTCACGTCCAAAGAGCTTAGAGTCTACGCATAAGGTAAACAGATGGGAGAAGCACAAGGTGCCAATGATTCAATTATGCTAAAGCTTCGTTAGCTGCACAAAATAAAGAAGCAGTTCTAAAAACCAAAATGTATTCCAAAACACAGATCAGTAGTTAGTTACTATATCTGAAAAAGATGGAGCAGAAGTTGTTACTTTGTGCATTGAACAGACTTTGTCCCCATATAGTCAGTTTCCCCCTTTTTGTGAGTCTTTCACATAGCAATAGGGGAGAGAAAAATCATTTAAAAATGGCAGAACGTGATAGCAGAACCACAGGTATAGTACATAACGCTATTTTGAATTCATTTTTTGAAATTGGATTAGATTTCAAATCGATTCCCTTAGTTAAAAATTTTTTATCCTAATTTTGCTACCAAAGAGCCTGATTTCCAGCTATGGAATGAAAGATTAAAATAGACTTCAATCTTTAATGTTATTTTTGGCCTTTAAAAACCACCACAAAAAAAAAGAAAAATTACACAACCCCACACATCCAGAACACAGGCAACTTATCTAAGCCAAAAACAGACAATTTGAGATTTTTGAACCTGGAGAGCAGGCAAAGAGTTATTCCAAATGTACACATATTTAAGTGTGAGAAGATCCTACAAACTATTCTCTTTAGGCCACAGACCAGCAAACAGAAGCTAAGTATCTATGATATTGCAAGTGAACAAATGAGCAGTCAAAAAGGTCACTGCACTCATCTAAAGGGATACAATTACCATCTGTGCACATGTACTGATGTGTATTGGCCGAGTGACTCAGAAAGTTGGGAGGAGTGAATACAGGACCCTATGGTGTTTATTTTACCTGCAAAAGTTACTGTCCTGGCATATCACTTTTGCTGGACTCAATGAAGCAGTTAATAAGATGAACTGAACTAATTTAAGACTCTTACAGTTTGGTTTACACTATTGTCTACCCCGTATTAATTATTTGCATAACTTTGTATCTCATCAACTGAGAAAAATAAAGTTACTTTGTTGGAAGGGTTAGAAATATTTGGAACAGACATGTTAGTACATACGGTCAGCTTAAAAACTCCTTTGATTAAAAATGTCATTTTTTCCAGTCACTTACTCTCGGACACCTGGAGAACGTGGAAGGGCTTGTTTACCAACTAATGCAACACTCCAGTACATACCAGCAGGAGGATTCTGTAGAAGCTGTTTGATTTGTGCTGGAGAAAGTTCTGTTCTGGCCATGGAAAGGGTAACTCCAAGCTGCTGCAGTGATGTTTTTATGTTAACTTGTTCAAAATGAGCATACAGGGTTGTGGCTGGAACTCTCCTTGAAGTCCCATTTGGTGACCGCTCAACAACATAAATGACAACTTCAGTCCTGAACAAGCAAATGCAACAGAAAAGAAAACTATAAGAATACAAGTACCCTAGATCAGTTAATGGTTTACAGAAACAACAACTGAAATACAATTATAAGCCTGGAGCCAACCGACGAACAGAACAGCATCATTATTTTAAATTAATACATTCCAGTCTATTTAAAAAAAAAAAAGCTGAAAATATTTACTGGTGACTAATATAGCAAACAAAAAAGTGAGCATCACATTCAGAATTACAACCACAAACATTAATCAATTGTTCAGAAGTCAAATACTTGTTTAATGAAATATAACTGAACTACAAAATTATACAGCTTTAAAAATATCTACACACAGATGCATTGTCAGTGCATATTAGAAACCACTAGGGTTCACATTTTGGGAACAAAGGAAAATGAACAGGATATCATGCACATATCTTCCTAAATTACATTAGCCTAGCCCACCCAGGGCAGAAAACATCAGCATGCCCCTCCACAGTGGCCAAGCAAAAGAAAAGGACAGCCAACCAATCAGGGGGAGAGAGGGAAGGAGTAGAGGAGAGTGGGAAGTGTGCCTAATCAAAGCAAAGAAGAAGAAAAGCAACCAGTAAGTTGGTGCTCAGGGTGACGACCCTGCTCACCCATCCCTAGAACCAGCCCAAATTCTATCATTGGAGGAAAAAGAACTGGATACTGGAGTATCACATCTCGTGTCTTTTCATACATCAAATCAGTCTATATGTCAGGATAAAGTGGAGTCTTTGCTCTAAGTTTAGCAAGTGTGTGGATGGTAACAGCCAAAAGGTGCCTACTGTCATGGGGATGTTAGAAATACTTAAAGCAGTCCAGTGTAAACAGTCCTCTGGCACACCACAGGCAGAAGTAGCCAGTAACAGTCAGTAAGCAGACTTAATTCCGAAGCAAATATTTCTTGGCTCAAATGCTAGAATACCTTGTCAGCACTGGTCCCCAAAAAAACCAAACACAAACACCACCACTGTCTACCTCAAGTATCTTACTGGTGAGGAATGCCCTCCGCTTTCTAAAATATTTAGTGCATTTAACCCAGTTGCAGTAACCACTACGCATATCCCCTGATTTTTCCTGCACTGCTGCGGAGCAGAGGAATCACAAGATTATTCTATTGCCAGAACTTTACTGGCCTCACTGGTGATACAAATGCCATATAAACCAAGGAAATCGGATTTAGTGATCCGAAAGAAACAGTGGAAAGAAACGAAAGGGGGGGAAGGAAAAAAAAAAAAAACAGAATAGGCCAAAACCTGTACACAAAAATGGATACCGTCGAAGAACACAGATGATACTATATTGAGAATACAAACAAACATATATTTGAATATCCCTATAAGACTCTTAAAAGGAGTTTCAGCAGAAGCTTTGTACTGAAGCAGATTGACCTTAAGAGAGCCAACACATTATACACGCAGAGAAAACCAAATAGCGAAGGGGGCAAAATTGCACAAGAAGATATTCACGTACTGATCATCTGGCAGTGTTTTAACACCTTCTACGTTGACCGTAAGGGTCTGGTTTCCTCCCAAAATTTTGTGCAGTGATTCTACTAGCTGCTGCTGCTGGTTTCGAATGTCTGCTTCTTTTCTATTGAAGACTAAGACCACCAGGCCATCTTCATCCTTGTTGTTGGGCATGCAACTGTAGCCCACAGCCTGTGGAAAAAGCCAAATTGGATGTTGTTAAAGGTTCACCTGAAAGTGGGATACATCAAGACATGGGTGTAGGAGAGAACACTCACAGAACTTCTAAAATGACAGACTGTACTCTAACGCATGTTTTTAGTTTAAGTTTTTAAAAAGGTAAATTTTCAGAAATGTCCATTCTCTGCCTGGGGCAAGTCATTGAGATCTCCTGATACAATATAGCAAAGACAGTGAATTGCATGGAGGGGCTACAAATGGATCTTTAATATATGATGCATTGTTGCACTTACAACTCTTGTGTCAGTATACGCTCTACATTCTTAGAAGAGAAAGTCAAACGAGATTCAGCAAGAGTTCCCTCAAAGCAATTTCACTTGTGTACAAAAAGTCCATCAGCCTGAATCAACCCAGGGCAATACTCAAGGCCCTAGGACAAATAAGATTAAATATATAGCACAGAAATGCACTTCCCAGAATTAATGAAAAGCTAAATTTATGAGAAAGATTAAGTGTATTGTATAATTTGCAGAAAGCACTCGTAGCTCTCTGTTAAGAGCAGTCCTCTTATAAGTGGGTGTAAGACTTTTAGAATTTATACCTATATTAAAGTGATTGCTCAAAAGTGTCAAGTTTCCCACAAGAAGCTCCTATTAGTAGACTGCACCATAAAATACATTATGAAGACAGACAAATACCTGCCATCTTGTTTTACACCCCTTTATGTATTTACTATACATAGGTTCAGTTTTAGAACATTTCTAATATTCTGTGACTTGTAGGTCAAATCCAGCCTTAATTATACAACGAACTACATCAATATTCAGAGTAAAAACTGCTTCTCTTAGGGAAGTATCTCAAATGTGTACAGAAAGCTAGGCTTATTACTGTCTTTGATATGTCCATTAATTGACCTGTAGCTGAGCTAGAGTAAGCATCATCAGGTCTGTGGAGGATGAGGAACCCTGTACTCTTTGCTGACACAGCAGAACTGGAAACTGGGACAAGGCATAAGGACAACTTAAAGACTCCTGCGGATAAAAGCAGATGAGTTCAAATCAGAATAAGCTGGCCTGAATTTGCTGATGCAGAAGAGAATATGGGCAGGCCAAATTTAGAAAACATTCTCCTGTTGCTGAGGTTGATGCAGGGAGCAACATTAAGTTTGCTGTTCTGGATCTCAAAAAAAACCCTAATATCCTGGTCTTCTAAAGCTTAAAAATTTGAAAGAATTTTAAGTGTTACTATTTAAGTGATCTGCACCAGAAGAAATGCATTTCTAATAGATTAGTGCTCATCTTGGATGGTTAGTGACCTTAATTCTCCTAACACTATCCTGGAATATTTTATTTGTCATATAGCTCACATAAGCATGCATGTCATTTGTAATACTTCATCAGGGCCTAGATTTTCAGCAACCACGCCACTCAGAGCTTTGTCCCAGGCATATTAGAATGGGACACATTACCTTGAAGAACATACTATGTTACATAATTTAGCTATTGCTAATTCTAAGCAACTCCCATGATGCATTTAGGATTAAAACAGAAGACTGCAAATAGTCTCAGAATAAGTACTCTGATAAATACCAGAAGTATCATACCTTAAATCTGCAAAATGGGTTTTCCTGCGTGAACTCCACCGGAGCAATGTTGCTGTTAAAATATCCTTTGCCTGCCCCCCAGAAGGCTTGCAACTGGTTCCACTTTGCCAAAATAGCATCTCGCTCATCTCCCAAGAGAGTGGGAGCAGAAAGTGCACTGGCTGTGTTTATCAGCTGGTTGGACTGGGAAGGTGCCTGAGTGGGCTGACTGAACAAGCCACCTAATGCTAAAATCAGATACAGAAAACACACAGTTCTTGAGGAAGAAAGAAAGATTAACTGATTAATGCACACCATACTAGAGCTTCTTGTGCATTTGGGGGGCGGGGAGGGGGGGGAAGACACCAAGAAGTCAGTGGGTAAATAATAAAGCACAAAGTTTGATTTTCTGAATGACATTATTACCCCCTACCCTTCTTAAAAGTGATGATGGAATTGTCTGACATTCAATTACATAGAGGCACACCTTTTAAAAAGAGATCCCTCAAATGGGTAAATATAGACATGATTGGATAAACATTCTTGGATGCTTTAAAATCTGAACGGTACATCTGTTATTGTGACACAGTAAAGCAGTCAGCAGATCATAGATCTATACATATCCTGACTTTTCTTTAAACCAAATCTGTAATCAATTCCTTCCTTTCTCATGATGCTGTTACTGCCACCATCAACTTGGTAAAGATTCTTGGTGCCAATGCTAAACCAAAAAAAGGGACCAATACGACACATGGAGATCCCAAGGTAAAGCGTAGGTATTTCTGAGGGCTCCTATAATGGGGCTGTGCAGATATGCATGCTATAACCAAGATGCTCAGAAGTCTCCTGGACTGACAACAGCGATCACCAATGTGCTGGATTCCTTTTTGATACATTTATGCTCCACTATCCAGAATTTGTTGGATCAACCCACACTTCTTGGAGACCAAAAAAATAAATGGAACAGACTTTTGTAAACCTTTTAAGCTGGGGCCAAAAGGGAGCACTGCCTGAATTTGAAATCGACAGTTGATGGTGCTCTAAACTGATTCCTTCTTTACAGGAAAGGAAGGAAGATGGGATGTGACTGCTTCAGGAGGCAGGGGAGGAAAATAATTCAGTTTATAAAGTCACTACAAAAAGCGAGCTATGTTCAGAAGCAATGTTGCCCCACGCAGCCAGGAACTGCAAGCAAGTCTCTTGCTATGGGCCGATCCTTTGGGCAATGTCTCAAAGAGTTTGGCCTGGTTCTCTTGGTCTCTTTCAAATAAGGAATGAAAGGCCAAGTGCCATTAGAATTTAACCTACATGTTTTGTAGATAAAGAGAAACGAGCTGAAATTTCTGTTTGATTTATAGAGACCCTTGGATAAGACATGTCCACACTCATACAGAGTTTTTCCTTGTTAAGACATGGAACCCATGCCCTGATCTAGGCTATTCCCAAAGCTATCCCTCTTGGAAAGGGCGGGCAATATTAAACTTGGAAAAGAACTACCTTACCATAGGATTTAGCTTGCTCTGCAGTAAGGATGGCTACATTGCCAACAGAAAAGCAAAGGCCATCCTGAGGCACATTGTGAAGGTACCTGGGTATTATGCTGCAAACAGGAATGTTAATCCGTTAACTTTTTAAATGATATTTAAATTATATCATTTACCCGGTTAACTGATTAAAGGGAGAGGGGCCCGCCCACGAGGCCAGGGGTTAATGGTTAGCTGGGTTAACCGGGAAGACTAATGCTTACTGGTTAACTGTTTACTATTTTACATCCCTAACTGCAAAAGGACAACACTCTCCAGGATGCTCTACAGAACTCTTGCTCTTCCAGCTTTTTCATGAGATCCCTTGTTGAAGACAGACAGTGTACAGCATCAGCAAGACAGGTAGCAGATAACTCAAAAGGTAAGTGATCCATCTCTTTTTTTGGTCCAAGGGGATGGACACTCTACTGGTACATCTTGAAACTACTGGGAATGTGCCAAAGTTTTTCATTCTCATGGAGAAACCTGCAGCAGTTTGAGCAAGAGGTACTTGAAGTGAGGGGCCTGCCAAATGGTGAATTTTTAAGCATTCACATTAAAATGTCAAGGCTATTTGGTCTTTTTTTTCCACAACAGAGCACTACTGAGATATGGGGCTTGGAGGTGAATTTAGTGCTGTGAGTGAGGTTTAGTTGCCTCATCTCCCCCTTCAGGTTCTGGTGCTCTGTGTAAAAGGCTTAGACTATGAAGGGTGCAGAGATCTTTAAACCCTTCACTGATGGTTCTGGGGGCACAAAAAAGCAGCTTAATATATTAGGTTGCTAGAATTTTCTATTATTTGCCCATTACTCAAGTAAACTCATGCTAATATTTTGATTACTCAGGAGCGATGAGCAAGAGATATTTTGCTTACTAACATTAGCTTTTAAAAGAAATAAAGAAGTCTTTGTACTTACTGGGCTGCTGCTGTTGGGTACTGAATCCTCCAAAGCCTAACCCAGTTCCTAAACCAGTACCTAGGCCGGTACCAGTTCCTGCTCCGCCAAAACCAGTACCAAATCCAAAACCTTTGTTTTGGGTAGCACCAAACAGTCCTTAGAGGAGGGGAGAAAATCAAAGATAAATAGAAGAATTACACATGAACAGCAAAAAGAGATAAAACTTCTAAAAGACTGATGCTAAGTTTAATTCTAAATCAAAATGATGGCATCTCACCAGCGGTGCCTGTGTTGGTAGGAGCAGAAAAGCTAAATACTGATCCAGGAGCGGTGGTAGTTGTCCCAAATCCTCCAAAAGCACCTAGTAAATAAATTGTACAAATAAACAAGGTGGCTTTGCCACAAGGTTCAATCTCTTGTAGGTCATGGTAAACTGCACATTCCAACGCAATGAGTTTTATGAAGGGAGATGCTGACAGATGAATGTATTGTGACACAAGCAAATTTTTCTGATCATAGTTATTTACTTTATTGACAATAAAGTAAACAGGAGAGAAAGTGGAACCAAGAAAGCAATACATAGTGACAAGTGACCTATGGATATGAAAAAAAACAAAAAAACACCACACCCTTAGGCTTTAGTTAACTTAAGTTGCTCAGTCCCAGATGTGCTCTCCCCATCTACAGAAAATTATAGCTAGTACTAATATTTGTCACATTAATTCTCTAGAGTCTAGAATAACTGGATTTTTGTGGGATGGGGTGGTAAGTTTTTAATATAAAGGACCCTGGGTATCTGGCTGGTGAATCTTGCCCATATGCTTAGGGTTTAGCGGATCGCCATATTTGGGGTCGGGAAGGAATTTTCCTCCAGGGCAGATTGGAAGAGGCCCTGGAGGTTTTTTGCCTTCCTCTGTAGCATGGGGCACGGGTCACTTGCTGGAGGATTCTCTGCTCCTTGAAGTCTTTAAACCACAATCTGAGGACTTCAATAGCTCAGACATAGGTAAGGTTTTTCGCAGGAGTGGGTGGGTGAGATTCTGTGGCCTGCATTGTGCAGGAGGTTGGACTAGATGATCATAATGGTCCCTTCTGACCTTAGTATCTATGAATCTATTTAATTAAAAATATAAAAGAACTACAAACACTTTGGTGGAACTAAGCATCTTACATACGATGGTTGCATATGAGCAAGAACACAGACAGTAATGTTTGCTTAAAACTCTGGAATAATGTATGAATTCTCTTTTTTGTGGAGTTATGTTTGTGTGTGTTTTTTTTATAACTACAACACCCCTGTGGCAAAGCCAGCGTCCCTCATGTCAGCAGGATGACATTCTATGTCCCAATCCTGCAAGAAAATCTATGGGGGTAGACTCCTGTGGAATTCCACTGACTTCCATGGGCATGGATGAATGGGTCTCTGTGACGTTCTGTACCTAGTGGGAACACACTACACCCCCCATGTTCATCCTCGTAAAATGATTGTGTGGTATCGAATACAAAGTTTGTCGTGTCGGGTGTCTTTGGAAGGGTCATGATGCACTGAGCATTGTTGTTATAGTGATGCTATAGAAATGGTTGTTACAGTAATGTTATAGGTTGTAATTTCATGTATACAGCGATGAGGCTGAAAATGTGTCTTCATGGCTTAAAATAAGCCCAGGCAAAAACTCTCCAAGAGCAGAGAGGCAGTTCACATATCATTAGGGCATGTATGGGACAAACCCAGCCCAGCCTCACAGGAACAAAGGATGCTGGCTTAGGCAGCAACAAAAGGATCTGTTGGATTCTTGAGTGAGTCACCCCCCCCTCCATTCCTTTGGTCAGTTTGGGACTGTGATGAGCTAATGCTCACCTGACTCTGAAGGGGGAAGGTGGGGACAAAGCCAAGAGGGAAGAAAGAACATGATAAAAGGGAGAGACGTTTGCCATGCTTCCTCTCTCTTCCACCTCCATCTACAGACGTCACCATCAAGTGACTGAAGCGCTGATCAAAGGGGAGAGCCTGGCAACCAGCCAGCCTGTGGTGAGAAGTTTGTACGGGCATTGAAAGTGTTAAGATCAGCTTAGAATGCATTTTGCTTTTATTTCATTTGACCAAATCCGACTTGTTGTGCTTTGACTTATAATCACTTAAAAAAATCTTTATAGTTAATAAATCTGTGTTTATTCTACCTGAAGCAGTGCGTTTGGTTTGAAGCATGTCAGAGACTCCCCGTGGGATAACAAGCCTGGTACATATTATTTCTTTGTTAAATTGATGAACTCATAAGCTTGCAGCGTCCAGCAGGCATAACTGAACACTGCAAGACGGAGGTTCCTAGGGTTGTGTCAGGGACCAGAGATACTGGCTAGTGCCATTCAGTTGCACAATCCAAGGAGCAGTTTACATTGCAGAGGCTGTGCATGAACAGCCCAGGAGTGGGTGTTCTCACAGCAGAGCCTGGTAAGGCTGGCTCCCAGAATCAAGGATTGGAATGACCTAGCAGAACACCGGTCCAAATTGTAACGTTCCCTGGTGTTGTCTCTCTGTGGAGATCAGTTTTCGGGATCAGGTCCACAGCGTGGAACACAGGTTGTTAGGAGGATGGATTTGTCGGAACAGTTTACAATGCAAAGGGAAGTACTCAGTTCTTGAGAGGAACAGTCAAAGGGCCATACAGTAGAACCTCTTTAACATGTAAATATGTAAGATATCTGTATCTCAGTTCAGACGCTTGGGCTGAAATGTCCTCAGTAAATTGATAACACCCCCAATTTTAGAATATCACCTCTTCAAATCTCTAACGCCGACCGTGCCATCTCACTGCCTGGCCAAGACAGCAGAACAAATACAAGGCAGTACTTCAAAAGATTTGACTGGATAAGACTGAGTTATTGCCATAAGATGAAGGGCTATCAGGATTTCATATATGCAGGGGGAACCTTTACCCTGACATTAATCCCAGGCACATTTAAAAAAAAAATAAAAAAATCAGTACCTTGAATCATTACTCTTAACCAGCTAAACATAAGCCCACAATCTTTTATCAACAGCAAAGAGTGGTCCTCTTCCAGCTCTGAAATATTTGGAAATTGCAAACTTTCCTTCTGGGTGTGGATTTCACAGTGGTAAGCCATGCCTTTGTGATCCCCCTTTACATTACTGCAATGTACATGGTTTGGGATGTCCCTTGGTCTGCATTTGTAAGAGGTAGCAACACCTGCACCCTCCAAGATTCACTGGCTGTATGAAGTCCAGCAAACATGCTTAAGGTTTTACTTTTATTAGCCAAAAATTTAAGTCAGCAGTTCCCAAACTTGGGGTCTGTGAACTGTTGACTAGTCATATGGTGCTGGATCCCCTCTATTTCCTGCTACTTCTACAGGTGTTCAGGCCCTTCATGTTAAGAGTCTGTAAGAGCAGCTGGAAACCTGAAGAAACCAGACTAGATGCCTCTACTAGGGGCCTCTGCTACACAGTATTAAAAATAGGAACAGAACCCCCGGGACTTGGAGTCACCAACAGCAGAATCATGTCCTAGTAACAAAGTACTAGGGGAGCATAGGGAAAAAGAGGACCATATGGCTGAGCAGCATATCCAGGGAAAAAGGGAACCAAACAGAAGGGAGCACGTGTAGGGAAATGAAGAGAACAAGAAGAGAGATTCACTTTTCAATTACTGTAGCTGCCACAGAGATATGTGATCATAGATAGGAGAGGAGGTGGTCTGCAAGACTCTCTTAAGATGTCCAGGTGTTATAATTTGTACAGTATAGGGCCAGTCTGCCTGAGGGACTATCAGCTGCTTTCCCATCACAGCACTGAGGCTGTATCTACTGATGATCCCATGGTAAAATCTCAAGAGATAGGCAGCAGAGGAGGCATGGTAACTTTAAGACATGCTCACGTTTTTATATACCGGAATGCCTCACTGGTCTCATTCAAGACAAGGCTGAGTAAGTGGTTTTCTTAGTTTTTGGGTGGCGAACAGAAGTGGAGGGGGAGAGTTAGTTTGTAAGTTTTGTTTAGATTATTCTTTGGCTTTACTTTTGGCAAAAGCTTAGACGCCTCCACGTGAGCGCCACTTTATAGTTAGGGTGTATAGTTTGGTGGTGGGCACAAGTGGACAGCATTTATTTCTACTGAGATATTATACTGCAGCTAAGTATTATGGACACATTTTTCATCCTCAAAATTTCCTTTTAAATACATAATTTCAAGCAGATATATAATAATAATTGACTGCCACTCAAAGTTACCCAACAAACCAACCAGACAAATTATATATATGAGCCATGCACTTTGCTCAAGAGCAGCAAACTCAGCCATCTCCATCCTTTTTGGGGGGCAAAGGGAGCAAACTCCAGAGTCCAGGGCCCTGTCCCGAGAAAACAGTTTCCAGCCCCAGACATTTGTAGCTGAGCCTCTTGAGCTCTAGCTTCTCGCAACTACTGCGGCTGTACTGGGGAAAGCAAGAGCCTTCTACATATCCAAGATTCAAACCATATACAGCTTTATAGATTGAAATCAGCAACTTGAATTTAATTTGAATCAAGAAGGAAGCCAATGCATTTATCCAAAAAAAGGGGCTACGCAGCTCCTTGCAGCTACTGTTCCCCACAGACAAGCAGTGGTGTTTTACACCAGCTGCAAACATTGATGGGCTTTCAGGGGTAACTTCATGCGGTGTGCATTGCAATAATCCAGTGTAAAATTGCTCACACACATATTCCTGATCCGGACACGTGTGAAAGTAACCATCACCTTATTAGAGGACAAAAGATTAAAAATATACTTTATTTCACTGACAAGACTTGGGTATCCTGGAGCATTAAGAGGTCAAAAAGCAATTCTAAACTGTACTCATAGACAAAGATGATTTAACTGGGAATTGGTCCTGCTTCGAGCAGGGGGTTGGACTAGATGACCTTCTGGGGTCCCTTCCAACCCTTATATTCTATGATTCTATGAAAAGATAGAAATTCTCCTCGAACAGAACCTAAAGAAGCCATCCCATTATACCTTTGAGATTCTTTAACTCAGCAAATCGGATCACCAGTCCACTCTGATCTTACTCCTGAACTTGGCCAGGCAGCAGAAAAGCAAAGACACTATATCATATAGGTTAGATGAAAACAATGGCATTACAGTCTCCCCCAGGGGCCTCCTATACACATATGGAGCAGGAGGAGTGATAGCACCTCACAGACCCCAACTAAAAAAAGAGTCCACTATGTAGACCAGCTGTTGTAAAGCCATTTGTAAGTTATATGTAATAAAATTAAAAAAAAAAAAAATTTAAACTTAGTGTAATGAAACAGTCAGCTTGAAATGGCATGTTATGTATGGCAGGAAAGCAGTTATGAGTGGAAAAATTATACAATCTTAGTTAAAATTGCAAGATTATATTCAATCAAGAGCTTTATATAGAAATATCAAACAGTATGGTGTACATGATTCAACAAATGGATATAGTCATTGGAAATGACATGTCAGTTTATCAAAATACAGTTTACATCTGAATCAAAACAAATCATGTTTTAGTTATAAATCTATTATATTTACCATCCCTGTGCACTCAGAATGAAACTTAAACCAGACTTAATTTTCAACCTGATTTGATTTTTACTCATTCAGAGCATCAGCTTTATGCAACTGGATGAAAAAGGTTTCCAGTGATAAACCCAGAGCTTCAAACTCACTGTGTAATGACAAACTGTGTGAGAAGCACTATCAGATCATGGGATTTTTTTTAATTATTATTATTATTTTGTACTTTGGCCAACTTGATACCTTTGCTTGAAAATTATTTAACTGTAGTACTAAACTGCTAACACAATGAAAACATGCATCTCAGGTTTGGTTTTAATTTAGCCCATATCCATTAGAAAAAGACAATTGATTAGAATTTGTACCAGAGTAAAATCAGTTAAATAAGATTTACATTGATCATCAGGTGCATGAAAGTGAGATGGGTGCTAGAATACAAAAAAATATGGTAAGACTGTGGAATGCATGTAATTCCTATACGAGCAGCTGCAAGAACAAGATCCCAGGGCTAACCCTCCATAAATGGAAACATATGAAATAGTATACCACCACACAAGGCACACATATTTTCACGTAAAAAAAGGTAAGACTAAATTGAAAATAAATCAATGTGATTACTCAATTGACTAATTTACACTGGATTGCTGATTCACTTCACAACAAATAACCAGTGTCCACACTAGGAAGAACAAAAAAAGCTAGAGCATCTTTTAAAGACAACCTTGCATCTGGGCATTATTTCAGCAGATGAACAACAGTACTTGAACAGAAACAAAAAGCAAGGGTGATTGATTTTGTGCTGATCGTATAAAATTTGTTTCTCCACAGAAACTAGTTAAGTGTGGTGTGTTCATGATAACCAACTGAAGTCCAATGAAGAGACATAAGGAAAGATGAAAAACATGACTACAGTAGTCCAAGAATCTAAAGTAAGGAAATGCGTCTTTACAGATTTACTCTGTAATTATGCAATATTACCAATATCCGAACAAAGAACTGAGATTACAGTGTGTCAGTAAATCTGACCATTTGCTAAATAATCAAGACTTAGATTTAGACTGGCAGGACACCATGGTTTATTTTGTTTTTAGAGAAAATGGGCATTTGACAGACCAAGTAGTTTTCTTTCAACAGCTATTTCACTGGATTTGCATAGAAAACCCAGAAATTAGTGGAAGTGTTTTAAAAATCACATTTAGAGATTTTGCTACAAGTTATTAAAAACTTTGTTCCCTAATTTGGGCCATACAAAAAGTATTGAAGTAGTTTTTTATACTTATATACCAGAGATCTGAAAAGAATTCTTGGACCCCTGCTATCAACATTCATTACGAACAAGTGTGTGTGTTATCTACCTGCACTTGCCAGACTGTTACCAAAATTGAATGGTGGCGCTGAGGTAGTGGACACACCGAAATTCCCAATATTAAAATTCACTGCAGGATTGGCAGTTAATCCGAAACCCCCAAAATTAAACCCACTGGCAGTGGAGTTTGCAGTCTCAAGCCCACCAAATCCTAACAGGTGGGAAGCAGAAAGAGAGCACGCAGCATTAGTTTGAAGCAAAAAAAATAGTGTTTTCCATAGCCAGGGACAAGAAAAACAAATAGTTAAAGAAATAAAAAGCATAGAGGAGAGAACTTATTCCATTTCAAATGAGATTCATTTAACACAAACGGAGTAGTCCAAAGTTTTCTGCTATTTAACCTATGCTGTTAGCAGATACAAAGCTAAAGCACAAATAAAAAAGTGTAAGACTTCTCTCCCCCTCCCGGCCCCACACACACACTTATGCCTGATCTACACATGAACGTTACAGTCATGTAACTGTGTCAGAGGCACAATTTTTTCTGCTATGGTTATACCAGTACAACCCCTAGCATGGATGCAGGTATATCAGTATAGAAGTGACATACTGGTCTAGTTATTCCCTCTCCCATATGGGAAAAGTTTTACAACAATGTAACAGAGTCCAGACTAGGGAGTTGTAGCATTTTAACTCTATTAGTACAGCCAGTATAGCTAAAGCAGTACAACTTTCCAGGGGTATGTCTTCACTGCAGAGTTAATTCGGGTGATCAGCACTTGGGTGTGAGTGGCACACTGCAAAGCCATATTCAAGTGTGTCCATACTGTGTCCACACTGGTACTATACTCACGAGGACTTTCGTGGTTATATCCCAGCATTCTTAACATTGCAATAAGATGAATCACTCTATGATTCTCTCTCAGTGAACTGTGGGAGAAACTGTGTTTCTATGCACACAGGAGGACTTTTGGGAAGGCATTGGAGAATTATCAGCACGCGAGCGTTTTAGCCTGTATCTACGCTGCAATATGGGGGGGGGGGTCACCAGCCTCAGTGTAAGCAACACTCAGGCTGTAGCCTGTACCCTAGGCCAGCTAGCCAGCCTGGGTGTAAACACCACCAGCAGTCAGGCAAGAGGTTTTTGTGCATGGATGGGAGCCAGACTAGGGGCACCACTCAAGTCAGAGCCTGAGTTACCTCTGCAGGGAGGATAAATGCCACGGCAGACAAAGTATTGGAAGTCTAAGCCCTGGTCTACACTAGGACTTTAGATCGAATTTAGCAGCGTTAAATCGATTTAAACCTGCACCCGTCCACACAATGAAGCCCTTTATTTCGACTTAAAGGGCTCTTAAAATCGATTTCCTTACTCCACCCCTGACAAGTGGATTAGCGCTTAAATCGACGTTGCCGGCTCGAATTTGGGGTACTGTGGACACAATTCGATGGTATTGGCCTCCGGGAGCTATCCCAGAGTGCTCCATTCTGACCGCTCTGGACAGCGCTCTCAACTCAGATGCACTGGCCAGGTAGACAGGAAAAGAACCGCGAACTTTTGAATCTCATTTCCTGTTTGGCCAGCGTGGCAAGCTGCAGGTGACCATGCAGAGCTCATCAGCAGAGGTGACCATGATGGAGTCCCAGAATCGCAAAAGAGCTCCAGCATGGACTGAACGGGAGGTACGGGATCTGATCGCTGTTTGGGGAGAGGAATCCGTGCTATCAGAACTCCGTTCCAGTTTTCGAAATGCCAAAACCTTTCTGAAAATCTCCCAGGGCATGAAGGACAGAGGCCATAACAGGGACCCGAAGCAGTGCCGCGTGAAACTGAAGGAGCTGAGGCAAGCCTACCAGAAAACCAGAGAGGCGAACGGCCGCTCTGGGTCAGAGCCCCAAACATGCCGCTTCTATGATGAGCTGCATGCCATTTTAGGGGGTTCAGCCACCACTACCCCAGCCGTGTTGTTTGACTCCTTCAATGGAGATGGAGGCAATACAGAAGTAGGTTTTGGGGACGAAGAAGATGATGAGGAGGAGGTTGTAGATAGCTCACAGCAAGCAAGCGGAGAAACCGGTTTTCCCGACAGCCAGGAACTGTTTCTCACCCTAGACCTGGAGCCAGTACCCCCCGAACCCACCCAAGGCTGCCTCCTGGACTCAGCAGGCGGAGAAGGGACCTCTGGTGAGTGTACCTTTTAAAATGCTATACATGGTTTAAAAGCAAGCATGTGAAAGGATTACTTTGCCCTGGCATTTGCGGTTCTGCCTTTGCAAAAGGTTTCTGGGGAGGGCAGCCTTATTTCGTCCTTCATGGTAGGACACTTTACCACTCCAGGCCAGCAACACGTACTGGGGAATCACTGTAGAACAAAGCATTGCAGTGTATGTTTGCTGGCATTCAACCAAAATCCGTTCACGCGGTGGGAGGAGGCAAAATGCGACCTTGTAACGAAAGCACATGTGCTATGTATGTAATGTTAACTTTCAAGGTTTACCCTGAAAGAGTGTAGCCACTGTTTTATAAAATGTGTCTTTTTAAATACCGCTGTCCCTTTTTTTTTCTCCACCAGCTGCATGTGTTTCAATGATCACAGGATCTTCTCCTTCCCAGAGGCTAGTGAAGCTTAGAAAGAAAAAAAAACGCACTCGCGATGAAATGTTCTCCGAGCTCATGCTGTCCTCCCACACTGACAGAGCACAGACGAATGCGTGGAGGCAAATAATGTCAGAGTGCAGGAAAGCACAAAATGACCGGGAGGAGAGGTGGAGGGCTGAAGAGAGTAAGTGGCGGGCTGAAGAGAGTAAGTGGCGGGCTGAAGACAGGGCTGAAGCTCAAAGGTGGCGGCAGCGTGATGAGAGGAGGCAGGATTCAATGCTGAGGCTGCTGCAGGACCAAACCAGTATGCTCCAGTGTATGGTTGAGCTGCAGCAAAGGCAGCTGGAGCACAGACTGCCACTGCAGCCCCTCTGTAACCAACCGCCCTCCTCCCCAAGTTCCATAGCCTCCACACCCAGACGCCCAAGAACACGGTGGGGAGGCCTCCGGCCAACCAGCCACTCCCCCACAGAGGATTGCCCAAAAAAAAGAAGGCTGTCATTCAATAAATTTTAAAGTTGTAAACTTTTAAAGTGCTGTGCTTAAAGTGCTGTGTGGCATTTTCCTTCCCTCCTCCACCACCCCTCCTGGGATACCTTGGTAGTCATCCCCCTATTTGTGTGATGAATGAATAACGAATGCATGACTGTGAAGCAGCAATGACTTTATTGGCTCTGCAAGCAATGATTAAAGGGAGGAGGGGAGGGTGGTTAGCTTACAGGGAAGTAGAGTGAACCAAGGGGCGGGGGGGTTCATCAAGGAGAAACAAACAGAACTTTTACACCGTAGCCTGGCCAGTCATGAAACTGTTTTTCAAAGCTTCTCTGATGCGTACCGCGCCCTCCTGTGCTCTTCTAACCGCCCTGGTGTCTGGCTGCGCGTAACCAGCAGCCAGGCGATTTGCCTCAACCTCCCACCCCGCCATAAACGTCTCCCCCTTACTCTCACAGATATTGTGGAGCACACAGCAAGCAGTAATAACAGTGGGAATATTGGTTTCGCTGAGGTCTAAGCGAGTCAATAAACTGCGCCAGCGCGCCTTTAAACGTCCAAATGCACATTCTACCACCATTCTGCACTTGCTCAGCCTGTAGTTGAACAGCTCCTGACCACTGTCCAGGCTGCCTGTGTACGGCTTCATGAGCCATGGCATTAAGGGGTAGGCTGGGTCCCCAAGGATACATATAGGCATTTCAACATCCCCAACAGTTATTTTCTGGTCTGGGAATAAAGTCCCTTCCTGCAGCTTTTGAAACAGACCAGAGTTCCTGAAGATGCGAGCATCATGCACCTTTCCCGGCCATCCCACGTTGATGTTGGTGAAACGTCCCTTGTGATCCACCAGAGCTTGCAGCACTATTGAAAAGTACCCCTTGCGGTTTATGTACTCGGCGGCTTGGTGCTCCGGTGCCAAGATAGGGATATGGGTTCCATCTATAGCCCCACCACAGTTAGGGAATCCCATTGCAGCAAAGCCATCCACTATGACCTGCACATTTCCCAGGGTCACTACCCTTGATATCAGCAGATCTTTGATTGCGTGGGCTACTTGCATCACAGCAGCCCCCACAGTAGATTTGCCCACTCCAAATTGATTCCCAACTGACCGGTAGCTGTCTGGCGTTGCAAGCTTCCACAGGGCTATCGCCACTCGCTTCTCAACTGTGAGGGCTGCTCTCATCTTGGTATTCATGCGCTTCAGGACAGGGGAAAGCAAGTCACAAAGTTCCATGAAAGTGCCCTTACGCATGCGAAAGTTTCGTAGCCACTGGGAATCGTCCCAGACCTGCAACACTATGCGGTCCCACCAGTCTGTGCTTGTTTCCCGAGCCCAGAATCGGCGTTCCACAGCATGAACCTGCCCCATTAGCACCATGATGCATGCATTGTCAGGGCCCATGCTTTCAGAGAAATCTGTGTCCATGTCCTGATCACTCACGGGACCGCGCTGACGTCGCCTCCTCGCCCGGTATCGCGTTGCCATGTTTTGGTGCTGCATATACTGCTGAATAATGCGTGTGGTGGTTAATGTGCTCCTAATTGCCAAAGTGAGCTGAGCGGGCTCCATGCTTGCCGTGGTATGGCGTCCGCACAGAAAAAAGGCGCGGAACGATTGTCTGCCGTTGCTCTGACGGAGGGAGGGGCGACTGACGACACGGCTTACAGGGTTGGCTTCAGGGAGCTAAAATCAACAAAGGGGGTGCCTGTACATCAAGGAGTATTTCAGGCAGGACTGCACGGAGGGTTCCAATAAGAAATGGTGCACCTAAGTTATCGTTGTTATTGGAACAAGGAGGTTAGCCTGGCCTCTGATTGATACATGGCTAGATTTACCTCGCTGCACCTTCTCTGTGAGTGACTGCAGTGTGACCTAGAGGAATGAGTCCCCTAGACAGGGGAGGAGGCAAATGAGTACAAAACAAATCTGGTCTATTTCTTGTTTTGACCCACTCCATCTATCTTTTACATCTTTGGCTGGCAGCAGACGGTGCAGAAGGACTGCATGCCATCCACATCTCATGGCTGCTTGGCAGAAGATGGTACAGTACGCCTGCTAGCCATCCCCATCTCTTGCCTGCCTGGCAGAAGATGGTGCAATACGACTGCTAGCAATCCTCATCTCTTGCCTGCCTGGCAGAAGATGGTACAGTACGACTGCTAGCAGTCCGTATCGCCTGCCTGCTCACCATAAGACGGTTCAATAGGACTGACTGCAGGACTAAAGAGAATGACCTGGTCAAGTCACTCCAAATTTAGTCCCTGCGCCCATGTCTGCCCAGGCGCTCCCAGCCGACGCGGCCAGGAGCACCTCGGACACGATGAGGACGACTACCAATCGTATTGCACCGTCTGCTGCCAGAAGGCAAGGGGTTGCTGCTACTGTGCAGCAAAGCCGTACCGCGTCTGCCAGCACCCAGGAGACATAGGGTGACGGTTACCTGAGCGGGCTCCATGCTTGCTGTGGTATGGCGTCTGCACAGGTAACTCAGGAAAAAAGGCGCGAAATGATTGTCTGCCCTTGCTTTCACGGAGGGAGGGAGGGAACGGGGGCCTGACGACACGTACCCAGAACCACCCGCGACAATGTTTTAGCCCCATCAGAGCGCTCCATTGTGACTGCTCTGGACAGCACTCTCAGATGCCCGATTGTTTGCCATTGCTCTGACGCTGGGAGGGGCGCTTACAGGGTTGGCTTCAGGGAGCTAAAATCAACAAAGGGGGTGGCTTTACATCAAGGAGTATTTCAGGCAGGACTTCACAGAGGGTTCCAATAAGAAATGGTGCACCTAAGTTATTGTCCTTATTGGAGCAAGAAGGTTAGCCTGGCCTCTGATTGATACATGGCTAGATTTACCTCGCTGCACCTTGACTGCAGTGTGATCTAGAAGAATGAGTCCCCTAGACAGGGGAGGGGGGGGAAGCAAATGAGTACAAAACAAATCTGGTCTATTTCTTGTTTTGACCCACTCCATCTATCTTTTACATCTTTGGCTGGCAGCAGACGGACTGCATGCCATCCACATCTCATGACTGCTCGGCAGAAGATGGTACAGCACGACTGCTAGCAGTCCGTATCGCCTGCCCGCTCACCATAAGACGGTTCAATAGGACTGACTGCAGGACTAAAGAGAATGACCTGGTCAAGTCACTCCAAATTTAGTCCCTGTGCCCATGTCTGCCCAGGCGCTCCTGATCGACCTCACAGAGGCGACCAGGAGCACCTCAGACATGACGATGACGGCTACCAGTCGTACTGTACCGTCTGCTGCCACAAGGCAAGGGGTTGCTGCTACTGTGTAGCAATGCCGTACCGCGTCTGCCAGCACCCAGGAGACATAGGGTGACGGTTACCTGAGCGGGCTCCATGCTTGCCATGGTATGGCGTCTGCACAGGTAACTCAGGAAAAAAGGCGCGAAATGATTGTCTGCCCTTGCTTTCACGGGGGGAGGGAGGGAACGGGAGGCTGACGATATGTACCCAGAACCACCCGCGACAATGTTTTAGCCCCATCAGGCATTGGGATCTCAACCCAGAATTCCAATGGGCAGCGGAGACTGCGGGAACTGTGGGATAGCTACCCACAGTGCAACGCTCCGGAAGTCGACGCTTGCCTCGGTACTGTGGAAGCGCTCCGCCGAGTTAATGCACTTAATGCACTTAGAGCATTTACTGTGGGGACACACACACTCGAATTTATAAAACCGATTTCTAAAAAACCGACTTCTATAAATTCGACCTTATTCCGTAGTGTAGACATACCCTAAGTGCTCTGAAGGATCTGGAAATGACTTGCCTTTTAGCACAACCTCTTAAAGCTTTGGTGTCTAGTTCACAAATACAGCTATGCCTAGACATGCCAAAAACATTTACAAAGCTTAAAAAGAACTTTCCCCTCCTCTGATTTCAAGTTAGATGTATCCTTTCCTCCTCCCCACATGCTAGAAAATGTCACACAAATGATAAACTATCTAGGGACGCCTCTTAAAAAGCAAAGAGCAACCACCCTATTGTGCTTGAACATGAAGACTTTTGTGAATACTTGAGTTACCTGATAACAATTATCATGACTGACTAATCAGTGCCAACTAGTACACATCATGTACAGCCTCATCTCAGCTAACCGTGAATAAACTTTTCATAATCACATTAAATTATGTGATTATGTGACTCAAGACAAACCCTGTTTAGTTTCTGGTTTGGGTTTTGTTTGTTTTTTTACACTGCTCTGCCATCTGTGCCTCTCTTTAGTGCAAAGGTAACGAACCTCCAGCTGGCTTTACGGAGAAAGGATTATACCATAATGTGACACTATCTGCAGAAGCAGCCTACAAGAATCATAGAATATCAGGGTTGGAAAGGACCTCAGGAGGTCATCTAGTCCAACCCCCTGCTCAAAGCAGGACCGATCCCCGATTTTTGCCCCAGATCCCTAAATAGCCCCCTCAAGGATTGAACTCACAACCCTGGGTTTAGCAGCCCAATGCTCAAACCCTGTAGGGACAGCTACCAAAATTCACCCCGGGGCCCCTCCCGCACAAGCCTTATTTCAGTGGCATGAGGCTTTAAGAGGGACGCATTTCCCGCGCAGACACAGACCAGCGCGGCTGGGGGCAACGAGCACTTGCGCCCGGGGGGGCCTGAGCGGCGCCCCGAGCTCACGCGACGGGCGCGAACTCAGCGCAGCGGTTACGCCGCCCAACGTGCTTGGTTTGGTTGTAACTCATCGGGACGGAGGGGGAAGAGGGAGGCGGGCAGCGAGCCGGGGGAACGGCCGGGGTGTCACCGCCACGGGGGCGGGGAGCGGCCGGACCCACTGCCCAGCCGCCTCATGCTTCCAGCAGCGACGCCCGGCTCCCATCCCGACCAGACACCGCCCCCCCCGTTCCAACCCGTCCCGGCGCTGGCAAGGCGGGGGGGGGGGGGGGAGGCGCACCGCCCCCCGCTCCGGTTGCTAGGGCGAGCGGCATGGGGGGAGGGAGGCACGGAGCGGACACACCCACTGCCCCGCCACCCCCCTTGCAGCCGGTCTCCGCGCCCCGGCCGCCCCGCGCGCACCTGTCGGGTTCGCGGCGGCGGCGCCGGCGGCTGCCCCGAAGTTGAAGGCCATGAGGCGGCGCGGTTGGCGGAGTGCAGCCGCCGCCGGGTCCGGCTGGGAACGGTCACCCCAAGGGGAACGGTTCCGGGTGATGGCCCCGCTCCCGGAAACATTAACAGCCCCGGCAACCCGCGCCTGAACGCGAGAGGGTGGCGCTGAATGATGACGTAATCAAATTCGCTAGTTCGTCACCCACACGCACGACCAGCCCCTACAACAGATGGGTGGATCACGTGGCACGGCGGGGAGGGGAGGGGGCGGTCTGGCGCTCTGTTACGATTTAGCGGTGACGTATGGGTGTCGCGCGCCTCTCAGTATCAGAGCTGGGACTGAGGGGGAAGGCGGAGAGAGAACATTTGTTGTGGAACATACCAATCAGGCTAATGGAGGGGGGAGGGCGGAAATCACCGACTCAGGGCTTTACCATGCGGCCTAGGAGGGGGAGGTGCCCTTTCTTGTGGCAGAGTGGTTAGAGCAGTGGGCTGGAGCCAGGACACCAGGGTTCCATTGCTGGCTGTGCTGCCAGCGTGGGGGAGCTGGGCCCAGATCCCCAAAGGAGCACAGGCACCTAGCTTCCACTGATGTCAATGGGTGCGTGGGGTGAACACGAGCCCGCTTCCCCGCAGGGCATAGGGGGCTGGTGGGCGACTCCTCGCCTGCAGGACAGTTCCCCCATGCCGTCCCACTGCATGTTATACAAAGACCCCCAGCCCGCCCCTGACAGCCACCTGGCCCTTGCTTTTCAATCAGCTTCGTGCTCAGTCATTGCACTCTGACAGGTGATGGGAGTTACAGATTTAAAACGGCAAGGGAGCCAGCAAGGTTACTGCCTTCCACAGACACGCCTTTGGATGCTCGGCCGTTAAAAAGAAAACTGCAACAGGGTCACAAGTGGATAAAATAATTTTTACCTAGCCCTAGATTAACACCTCTCCCATGAGGCCAGGTAAAAGACAATGGGCCAAATTTCACTTTTACATCAGAGCAACCCTGTTGAAGTCACTAGGGTCACCCCAGCTTAACCCATCATAATCTGAGCCATTGGGCTAGGCCCTCCATTCACTGTCACCAGACTCTACCAAAGAGGGGAATCAGGCCCATGGTCAAATCTATACTGGAAACTTACTGTACCTTTTCTACTGAAATTTCCACTCCAAATAGGTCATCATTTGGGGCCTGATCCTCCTTTCCTTGAGTATCCACAGCTCCTGAACAGAAGATGAGGTTTGGGTCCTCAAGGAAAATAAATCAGGTCCTTGGTAACTCCCTAAAAATTATCTTGCAGTTGAAATAGTTCTCCAAACAAAATGGCTATTATTTTTCACCCACTCCTTGGCAGAAAATGGTACAGACTTCTCTGGAGTCCTATATTCAGAAGGTATTTACTCTGTTTTTCAAAGAAAGGCATGAGATGAGGGCAATTTCTTATTTGTCTTCTAGCCCCAGATCCCACACACTGCTCCACACACTTATTAGGCCTCACTGGAATATATGCTCCAGCTATACAGGTGCTGGGGGAGAAGTGGGGTTCACTCCCTTCTACACAGCATCCCAAGTCACCAGTGTGTAGCCATAACTCAGTAAAGAGCAGAGGAAAGTCAACATTTTCACAAGTGTCCACTAATTTGAGTACCCCCAATTTTTGGGTACCCAGCTTGAGCCACTTACAGCCTACTTTTCAGAGGTGCCAAGCATTCCCAGCCCCATTGAGATCAACCGGAATGGTAGGGGCTCAGTATCTTTGAAATGGGGACCCTGGGCATCTCAAGTTGGGTACCAAATAACGAGGCACCCAAAATCAGTGGACACTTTCTGGTGGTTCCTACTAACTACAGACATCCAACTCACTGTATTGCTCTTTGTGAATCTGCCTCTCTATGGAACAAAATAGTGAGAAACTATCAGCAAAGCTATCAATATTCTAAATCATAGCACCTCCCTGGAAATTTACATAATCCTTATTTTACAATCCCAACTCTCTGGGTGTAATAAATGTCTCACAGCCATGTTCCACTGAGATACAAGCAGCTTTACTTTTCTCTTTCAGTGCCATCCCAACCCTTCTCCCATTAGAGTTAGGGGCACTGGTTCCCCCTAAGCTGTGCGCATGTGCACACAGATCCTAAACCCCATGCACACGGCGAAACATCACATGCACAAAAATTTGCACAGAAGCAATTTTTTGCTTACACAGCCTGTCAAAAATTAGAGGGAACATTGGTTAGGGGCCATTTTGACTTCAAAAAGAGAGCGGAGTTGGACCAATGCTGAACATTCCGGTAACAATCCCCCTCAGGTGCCTATGGTTAGGTTCCTAAATCCATATTCAGGCACCTAAATCAGTGTCCTGACTTTTAAAAGTGATGAGTGTCCACTACTCAGTGGGAGCTGCTGGATGCTCAGCACTTTTCAAAATAAGGTCACTTTTTTAGGTGCCTGAATATGGATTTCAGAGCCAAGAACTAGGTTTGAAAATTTTGGCTATGAACTGTTTTATTTCAAAAGGCACCAGATATACACAGATATAAACAAAGAAGTTGTATAGTGAAAGAAAATACCAAGTTCATCACACTTTTTATAGAAACATTAACTTTTATTAATGCAACACCTGATCTGCATTAATAGTGGAAACAAAAATTGCTAGAATCACAAAGTGAATCACCTGTGCAAACATACTGATCATCGCTATGAGTGTCTCCTCTTTAACAGGTTTCAGCAGCCGTGTTAGTCTGTAGTCGCAAAAAGAAAAGGAGTACTAGTGGCACCTTAGAGACTAACCAATTTATTTGAGCATAGGCTTTCGTGAGCTACAGCTCACTTCATTGAATGAAGTGAGCTGTAGCTCACGAAAGCCTATGCTCAAATAAATTGGTTAGTCTCTAAGGTGCCACTAGTACTCCTTTTCTTTTTCCTCTTTAACCATCAGCCTCAGGAAAACAAATACAAAATCCATCAACAAACAACAGTTGACAATTATCTCCCGTGAGTCTTCAATAATTAAAAAAGTAGCCAATGCTGCATGGAATCACTTCCACTGTGTGGAACAAACAATGCTTTACAGAACAGCTGAACAGAAGGATTATAGATGGAAAATCTTCCCTTGATTCAGGCACAAGTAATTCTTATTAATAACAGGTATATAAGGAACTATCATACAGTGATCTTAGCACACCTGCAAGGTGCTGAGTGTCTGACTTACAGTGAAGTAAGCTGTCCTTTGAAGAATCAAGACCATGGCACTTTACAAATATAAATTCATCCCCACAACACCTCTGACGGGGGGTGTGTGTGTATATATATATATAGGTAAATGTTAATAACCCTACAGATTACAACTCTGATGTCCTGACAACCAGCCTTGGGCTCTAATCACTAGACTGTGCTGCCTTTCAGTGTTAATTAGCTGCTATTGTGAGTTGCATGTGGGCATCCAGAGGAGAATGATATTCTTTGTAGTGTTTCTTTAAATGTTAACAGCTGAGAAAGATGAACAAATGGGATTCTGGATTTTTAAGGTACCCAGGGCACAGTTTACAAAGAAACAATGCAAAGGCCTGTCAAGGATAACTGCCCCTGCATATCAAATATACTGTATTTGTAATTGCATTAAACATTTAGGAAATCTACAGACCTTCTGTGTTGAGGTATGTTTGGAACATTAAAGGAAAGCAGAATAAACGTCTTTTTTTAAATACTGGTAGTAACCCTTTATAAAACACAGCTGGAAGGTCTGGCATCCAATAAAATGGCTCTCCCACAGATATATTTGACTTTTGTAGGTGTTGGATTGAGAGAGGGAGTGAAATGCTCCATTAAGAGGCATCAAACTGCAATGTACTGGTTTCACAAAACTAAACGGAAATAAAACTCTAAAATTGTATCATGCATCCTGCTTGAATGGGGTTTTCGCTTTTAACTCTGTAGACATTTTTGCTCTTGCCTTACATAGAAATGCACACACCCTTCTCCAAACTGCTTAATATCTATGCGTCTATTTGTATCTAACATATGGGATTTTAAAATGTGTTTGGTGTTGACCTAAGCCTGCTCCCATTGACTTCAGTGGGAGCAGTGTTAGGCCATGGCTGAACGCTTTGGAACATCCTGCTCATAATACAGAGCATACTATATTTCGTACATGTGAGTTAGAAGCTGAGAAGTTCCAGGAAGAATTAGATGTTCTGTAGACTAAAAGCCTGTGTCTATAAGGTACAACTGAATGATTTTGTTGGCATTTTGCCCACAATGCTCACCGCTAACTGACATGCATGTGTTTTAAAACCTGATGAAAGTCACTTTGCATGATATTTAACAGATTTCCAGCTGCACATTGGAAATTAGAAGGTGCTGCTAAACAGGACAGCTGTACAGGAATGAATGTAACAGCAGGAGCATGCAAAAAAATAAAGTGGAAACGTTTATTAAAATAACCACCTTTCCTGTATATTAAACAAATAAGACCTTTTCCCTATGGTCTAGTGGAGATTTAAGAAATAAATGTTCCTTGGGGGGAAAATTCTTCAGGGCAAGGCAGAGAATGGAAACGTTGGAGCAATGAAGTAACAAAACCAAGCAGCAGCTTAATCTGCGGTACCATATATGCATAAACATCTAGACACAGTAATTCAGACATTTGAAGAGTTCAGCTAAATAAATAAATGGAAAGGAATAATGAGCCAGATCCTGAATAGGTGTAAATTGACATAGCATCACTGACTTTGATGGCACTCCACTGATTTACATCAGCTGAGGATCTGACCCAATAAGCAGAATGTAAACATTTTAAAATTGATATGTTGGGATTAAATTCTCCCCAGTGCAGAGGATCCTGCATATCAGTTGAGACCTTGGGACAAAACCTGTTCCTGACTTCTCAGCTGAGTCCACGAATACTTGATCTGGACAGTGGCATGAGGATTGGTATTTTGCAGCAGGGTTAAGCAGTGTGTAGTCCCTCTGCTGGTCCTCTGCGCTAGCATGAATTTCACCCTGTGAGGCCTTGTCAAAATGACTTCCTCAGAAAATACCTGAGGCTTTGTAGATGATTTGTAGGTTACTACTGTTGTGCACAGATAACTTTTACACAAGGTGCTATATTTCAATGTGGATCATACAATGATCTGAACTGTACAACATAAAGACTGAGACAGAAAGGTGATGTGGAGTTCCTGATTTAGCATAATGTACTGCAAGAAGCAAATGGTCCACAAACAGAACACAGGCTTTGCAGCTACTGACTCAGTTTCCCCAGCTAAGGAAGGCTGGCACTTAATCTGAGAGGGATGTAGCCTTTCACCAACAGCACTGGGCATTCTGTAGCTGCCCCCTTCCAAATACAAGAAAGAATTTAAGAGGGACCCTGGGCCAAAGCTATTGGGATTTCCCTTAGCTGGCAGGTTTATTCCAGAGGTCAGCCAAGGAAAGAAATAAAGGGGTCCTGGGACTCAAAGAGTGGGGTGATGGGGAGGAGGTATCTACAACTGGAATCTACATATGTGGCAAAGGAAGATTATCCCCTCCCAAAGAACAACATTTGGGGTAAAGGTAAGGCGGAGTTCCAAACCCCCTTACCCACAAGGGTTTTCACATGGCATTACTTTCATCCTGGCAAATCAGAGGCTGGACAGTTTCCTCTCATGAGGTTAAATGGAGACATTACTGCAGAGCAAATCCCTTGAGATGAATGGCTGTAGTTGGCTGGTCTGAGTCTCTCACTCACTGGGAACACTCTTGCAGATCACAACGGGTTGGGAGCTCCATTACGTACAAGAGCCCTTATCTGCAGTGCGGCAGATGCCTGAATTTGGATGCTTATTTGGTTGGTTCTGGCTTGCATAAGAGGAGCCTGTCGGCTAAAGAAGTCAGCCTGGTGCAATGCCAGTATCTCTAGCCTTCTGTAATTGGTACCAATCTATAGACCATAGCACAATGGGGCTCTGGTCCAGGACTAGGGCTCCTAGGTGCTACAGTAATACAGATAATAAATAATAATAGTGATAATAATGAACTTTTCTGACTGGGACACCCCAAAATGTTCTGGATTGCTGAACAATTGATAGGCTAACACCCTATGCATGAGTGTTCAGCCAGTCAAAAAAGTAGGTCTCAATTTTTCACTGACTATTCGATGGAAATATGTTTGTGAGAATGCTCTTCCTCACTGAGGGAAAAAAGGTACCCTTATATTTTAAACTACCAGTATTTAAAAAAAAACCCATTTATGCTGCTTTCCTTAATGTTCCAAACATGCCTCAACACAGAAGGTCTGTAGATTTCCTAAACGTTGAATGCAATTACAAATGCACTTGCAACGTCTGCCTTTACAGTGCTCCACAAACTAGATATTTTGTGAGACACTGACACAGGAAAAAGGAGAACGCTCTATTGTACCCTCAGCTAACCAACCCTGTGTTTTCCAGTGTAAAAAATAATTAAAAGTTAAAAACTTGCCAGGCATTTTATTAATACCACACAATGGGATTTCAAACAATACTGGGCAGATCAAGGTGCTGTACGAAAATGTGCTATGAAACACTTGGCTCCTTAACTGAAAACTAGATATGACTAAATAGGCCTCACTTACAATTTGGCTTAGATTCACAAAACAATTTTGGAGATAAAAGGCATGATGGGTAACTACTAAAACAATCCATGTTATTCTTATTAACATGTTCATGTTAATAAGAAGCCAAGTGTGCTCTACACAAAAGACAAAATTAGACCCAGAGCAATATTTTCAAACATGCCTAAGTTCCATTTTCAAAAGGGACTTAGGAGCCCACATTATTATGGTCCTTTTACAAAGTTTACCCCACGTAATTCTAATACATGAATCAGGGTATTATACTCTCACTGATATAGTGGTTCTGAGCTTTTATGGCTTTCAACAGCACTGGGAATATTAAACACTAGTTAATAAAGCAGGATCTCAAGTCATTTTAATATCTGGCTTTAAAACTTACTTAGCAGCTGAGAAGAACAGTTTCCTCATTCATTAGCATTTTAGCTTTTTTTATCCCTGTACTACAAATAATCATAATTAGCATGGTGGGTTTTCAGGCAGCGCTGTGTGCCGGGTAGTATTCGGTATTAGATCAACTTGCATAGTTTATTCACCAAGCTCACATGGGAAGGGGGAAAAAAGAATATTAGGATGTCCTGATGAGCGGAGCCCTTTCCTCTTCAGTACTCTGAAATACAAAATGGCAAAGCAGAAAAGTTAACTGCAGTGTGTAGCCAATGTGGAGCTGGAGGACAGCAAATGTAAGACTGAGTTTCAAAGCACCAAAGAAGAGTGATCCTGGTTTTTATCACCCCCTAAGTCCAAATTCCATCCCTTGTGCCATACAGGAACAACTATTAAGGTAAAAAAGCACCACAGGGCAGATTGTGCGTGGTCTTTACATAGATATTCAAGCGGGATGATGCAAGAAGCCACCCCAATTTTGCTCACCCTATGCCAGGACCAGCACAACCGCAGCATATGCTCTACTGTGAGCACATGGATTGTTCCTCATAGGGCTCCCATTGGGAAAGCTGCCCCAAAGGGGCTGGAGAGGAGAAAAGGGCACGCCCCCCTCTTCTCTGCATGGGCAAGCGTTGCTGACCAGCCATGAAGAGGGGAGCGTGCTGCATCATCCTAGGGAATGTGCAGCAGGCACATGCTGTCTGCATTCCTTAGAGATGTTTAGGGGGTGACACAAGGATCAGTGTTAGGGCAGGGCTTATTTAACATCCTCCATGATGATGCTGGAAGGCGACATGAACAGCATATTGACGAGATTACACTGGGAGGAGTTATCTGCGCCAGTAGGGACAGAGATCATTAAAAGGGACCTATGGAGGGGCAGGGTCAAAGGCAGGAAATCTTGGAAAAATGCAAGATGATGCATCTTGGGAAAAATAATCACACTCAAAGGGATGGAGAATCCTGGGAAGCAGTAATGCTGGAGACTTATGGGCAACAGAGGGCAGGGTAATACGACTGCAAAATTAAAGGCCCATCTTGGGCTGCGTCTGCAAAAATATTGGGTCACAGAGCAGGGAGGTGAGAGCTCCTCTGCATGTGGCTGGAACCACCTCTGGAAGGTATGTGCACACTTCTGGGCACCTAGAATGTTAATGACAGACTGGAGGGAGTTCAGAGAGGAACAACAAAAATGATACGGGGCGGGAGAGACAGATTTAGAGGAAAGATTTAAAGAGTTAAATATATTGAGCTTTGCTAAATGACAATTGAGGAGTGAGGTCAGCAGTATGGTAATAGTCTACAAATAGTTTAAGGCCATAAACATGAGGGAGGGAAAAGAACTGGTGCAATACACGAGGGTATAACTTGGGCTGTAGGATTTTCATGGCCATCACCGATTTCACTGTTTGCAGGAAAGAGCATAGTCTCTGAGAAACATGAAATTCAAACTTTCCACTGTTTTTTGTTCCTTCTCTGGTGCCAAGGAAAGCCTGAGAAACGTGGCTGTGACTGATCTTGCTGGGGTTGGGATGAGGCCTTGGCTGGAGCCCATAGGCCTGCTGCTAGCCTCTCAGGCGGAGCCTGCCAACCAGACAGGGAAGGGAAAAAACTCAGGTGCTCAGGAGAAACAGGATCCGCCTCTCCCATAAAGGAACCAGGACCAGAGTCGTTAAAACATCCATTGCCAAAAGGCTGAGCAGGGTGCAAGAATGAAGCAAAAGTTTCCAAGTGGGAGCAGTCAACATTTGAGGAAAGTCTGTCAGGCTGCAGAAAGATGACACAGGTCTCTCTCTTGAGGTCTTACCACAAAACAAACCATCACAAGGCTAACTAATAAGCATGCCCAGGTCCTCACAAACTGAGAAACAGCACATGCACGGTTTGGGTCTGAATTCAGGATGCGTGTGCTTTTTCATGCAGTTGCAAGAACCTGTTTAGAAAGCAAAATACACAAAAAGCAAGACTGTCCTAGAGCAACAGCAGCTAGAAGTGGAAAAAGCCTACTAGGGTACCCTGTCTCGGATCACAAAGATGTCCATAGTTTAGCATCCATACGGGACTGCTGAAGTAGGGTGAAGTTTTGGCTCACAATCTTTGACAGCATTGACAACCTTAATGCCAATTTTTTAATATAACAGATCAGAATACCCATATGGAACACTATTATCTGTGTATGGTACTGTGGTTTTTTTTTTTTTAAAGTCATAATGTGCATTTACAGCATAAGTTTGTGCATTTGAGAAGGAATTTGGAGGAGTTGATCCACTTTGTATCGTCTTTGTATGAAGTATACTGACATGTGGAGATGCTCAGGTTGTAAGATTATAATTGCCATTGAAGGATTAAATATGGTAAGATCAAAGTTAAGGTTGTGCATTATGGAGTGATTTTCAGTTCTCTGAGGGGGACAGTATTGTTGAATGGCTCAAGTGGCAAAGCTGGGATAAGAATCTGAATTCGTTTGTAGTTTCTGGGTGTCCAGAATTGGGCTGTTAGTTTGGGAAGAACACTGGGCCTTTGGGAAGAACCAGCCCAAAGTATTACAAGAGAACCTGAAAATCAATTTAATACTTTTTCCTCAAAAGGCAACTGTCAAATTGAACAGGGCTCAAAATGTCAAATATGTGGGTTTTTTGGATCTTACCCTTCAGAGTTCACTAGACAGGCTTATTTTTACAACTAGTGTTTGTAGCTAGCAAAGGAATTAAGAACAAAAAATATTTATATTCACCCACCTTACCACGTATCAAACTGGCTGCATAGCTTTGCTTGGGTGCACTTACTCTGGGTCTATTAACACTTCTCTAACCTGGAAAGAGCATTTGCAACAAAAACAAAAAGCAAAAATGTTGTGGGAACCCAAAAGGTAAAAGTCAATGAGAGGCAAATAAAACACAGATAAACACTGAGAAAGAAAGGTCAACTTCAGATGCTACTAACCTCTTCCTTTGTTCCAGGGGGCCTGCATACAAGCACAATGAAACAAATCCCCAAAATAATTCCTAATGCCATGATTATGAAGGGGATGCTGGTTACAACTGTGGCTTCAAACAGAACACTCCTCAGTTTTTTGGCAGATGCTTCGTCAATCAGAACACTCTGGAGGAGCAGGGAGCATTGAGAAAGAATAAAATGATACATTTCAATACCTCTCTCTTATTTAGAATAAGCATAAGAGGAAACAGCGGCATCCCCTCTGCCATGACGACTGTTTGATATGCCTTTCCATGGACTAGAACTGCTAGCTCTAGTTTAGAAGCTATAGGGATACACTGGTCTGCATTTTCAAAAGTGACTGATGATTTTGTGTGCACAACTGTGGGACACCTTAAAAAGGGCTGGATTTTCAGAGGGAAGGTGCTTTCTCTCGAGCACCCCCCAGAGGGAATGGTTCATGAATCACCAGCACACTCCCTGCGATAGCTAAGATGTTCTTGGAGGTCTCCCATTCAAGTACTGACCTCGCTTGACCTTACTCACAGTCTGATCCTGCAAACTGTTGTTGCCAGGTGGCATGCTTGCTGCCAGGAGTTCTCACTGAAGTCAATGGGACTCACAACAGAAAGCACTACTCCCAGCTTTAACTATATGCAGGACTGGGCATTAATTTGTGAGACCTCAGGTTCAGAGCATGAAGGGACATGGCTGCAGGCCACAATGAAGATCCTCTGGGAGATAAAGCTCCTTCCTAGAGATAAAGGGGACTTTACAAAGACTATCACAAATCCAAGGAATTCAGGGACCCATCTTCAGTGAAGAAACCTCCCTGGAAGTCTGACAAACTAAAGGCCTGATCCATCAAACTTCTTCCCCCTCAGTCGCTCTTACGCCCATGAAAGATATCATTGAAGTCAATAGGAGTACCCACGTGAAGGGGAGTTTGCAGGACTGGGACCTAGGACAAAGATCAACCAGAAATTTTATACAAAGAACTATTTCCTACCCCCCTGCTAGTGTAAAATTAGGAGAAACATGACACATTCCCCACTTTTTTGCAGGCCCAGTGGTATCATCTTTCTAGACAGGCACACACTGCAATGGAGACCATTTACAATATTTACCTCATTTACATGCACCACGGGGAAAACCAATGTTCTGACACTGCCTGTTTCACTGTGTAAAAAGACAGCAAAGCATTCAGATTCTGCAATGGTTTCAGCTTTCTCCAGACAGATTAGAACACAGCAATCAAGGGGGAAAACTTTCCCATGTGAAAACTCCAGACCCTTCTTATCTTTATTTAAACTTTTAACCTTCCCCTCCCCTATATTAGGATAGGGATCAAGATCTAGAAACTGGAATGTAGTCTTTGTTTTTAAAGCAATAAAATATACTGGGGTTTCCTGGGGAGTGACTGGGGGGGGGGGGGCGCGCAATCCAGGAGAAGCTTATTAATAGCTGACCTCATGGAAAGTTTGTGCCAGGGAATGGCAACACCAACCGGAGTGGTTGTTGAAGGCTATATGTATTTGTGAAATATACATATGCTGTTATAAGAGACGCACACCAGCTAAAGTGATGCCTGGTATTAGAGTGGAGTTATGTTAATAGTGCCAGCAATACTGGGATAGAAGGTATTTCAATGAGAGATCTCATAACCACTAGAAAGTACAGTACAGTAGATATAAGGAAATGATATGTTAGGATCCAGTCCCCCAAAAGGGATCTGGGCAGATAAGATGCCACCTTTATATATTTTTCAAGTGCCTTGTACATACAGACTTGTGTGGGAACTTTGACGTGTCAAGTTGAAAGTGAATGGGAGTTCCTGTAAAGTTTTTAACTAGCTCCTGCTACCACTCGGACACCAATCTGGCCTCACCAGCTGGGACTGTGTTTGGCATTTGCGGTGGCAGAAATCATGGCTGTGTGTGGGTACACGTGCATTCCTGTGATAGTGTCTCTCTTATAACTAAGATAAGGACAGTCAGCCAGATCCTCAGTCAGTGTGAATCTATTTTATTGACTTCACAGAAATCATGCCACCAATACGTTTTGGTTCTGTCACATAGTGTGTTTCACATTTAGGCTTTCGCAGTTTGAAAGATATGTTCAGAAAACATAGCAGGGCCGTAGCTTGTGACAGCTCACACCTGAGTTTTCAGGTTGTTGAAAAAACTACAAATTGCCACTATGAATGTGAAACAAGAAGAAGGAACTACCCTGCCATTTTCTAGGTAAGATTCTATTGGATCGAACTCTCTCTACAAATAATATTTCCTCCAAGGACTCTGCAGACAAAATCACCTCAAATACAAAGTCAGGCAAGCAACCCTGAAATCCCCACTGCTAGAGGCGAATACTTACATAAATCCCTCTAGTTTTCTGACAAGAACATTGATCTGCATTCTCTTGGCTGCTTGTACAACTATCCCAGTCAGCTGTGAAAGAAAGGGAAACTTTTAGAGTAAAAAAATTTGGATTTTTTTTTAAAAAGTATGATTTCAGCCCAATTTTTACAGTGGGAAGGAGTTGTTAAGATGGCAAAACACCACATCTACTAGTTAAGATGGAACTGGATGGGTTTCCTGTCTCTTTACAGGAGAATTAGGTAGATGCATGCAAGGGGACTATTTTTATTTGTATCCATCCATCCAGATACTTAGATGACCCTCATTACTATAGAGCCTGAGAGTCTGTGTACTAATGGGGTCCCTAGAAGCTCCAACTGAGCTTGGGGCACCATTCTGTAAGGCATAGTACAAACACACAGTTAAGAGACAGTCTCTGTCCCAATGTAAACAGATAAGAAAGGCAAAGGGTGGAAGGAAGGAAGGAAGTGCTATTAGCCCCATTTTACAGATGGAGAACTGAACCACTGAAAGGTTAAATTGATAGGGCCAAAGTCACACAGGAAGTCTGTGGAGGAGCTGGGAATTGAACCCAGAGCCCTTGTGCCTTAACCATAAAACAAATTGCTACTAAAGCCCAAGATAGAGTGATGAATCTGGCTGCACTGCCACTGAGAAGATCCGTGCAAAATAGTCTTCTGCGAGTTGCAATAATAATAATAATCAACCAACAGCATCATAAATGCTGCAATGTCTGGCATGTTGGAGGAAGGAGATTTTTTAAGTTTAGAAGTGGTAAAATTTAGCTTTAATTTATTTGGCGGGGCAGCGGTTAGTTCATATGACTGTCAATCCCACATTGAGAAAGAATTGTGTAAGAAGGGATTGGGCAATCAGGAACCTGCTGGCACCAAGAGTTTGGATTCCAAACAGCATGTGCACTAGTGCTCAGAAAGGAGCTGCCCTTGCTGAAGCAGAAGGAAATTGTACCTCGCTGCATCCTGAGTCAGATTACTGTTTCCCCCTATCATTATGTTGGTCATTCCTTTATTCTTTCCCCTCGTTCTGTTCTCCACTGTATGTCTTCACATTTTCACTTCCAGGCCACTGCGCTGTTGTGTGGATTTACAGAAGAGTAAATTTTTAAAGCCATGGATCAATAGGTACAGTAATAATACAAATGCTGTGCCAGATTCAGCGGTCAAATCCCAGCTACCTTGTGACTCCCCTGAGATGCAAAATAGCTGTAAACCCAGCTAACGGCTCTTTGACCAAGGCCAGCAACTACCTGGGCTTATTGACATCCAGGGATGAATGCAGAGCCTCCATCTTGAACTTTTGGGGCAGTCTGAATGGATTTAGCCTCTTGAGGCTCAAGATTGGTCTCCAGTCTCCTGATTTTTTGGCCCTGAAGTAGACAGAAGATTTCACTTTCTCAGGGGAAACTGGGCGATGGCTTTGGTGAACGTGAGACAAAAGCTAGAGCGACAAGCAGTCCGCGGGCTCCATGAGCCAGGAAGTGAGAAGGAAGAGAGCCAAGTGAAGAGGGAGGGGGTTTTCTTGGAATGCTATCAAGTGGCTATGATGGAAATCACCAGCTGCATGGAAACAATCTCCACCCTTCTCAGGCAAAAAGAAATCCCATCCCACACAAAGGGAAAACTTCCTGTCAAAACCTGTCCTTGAGGAGGCTGCCTAGCGTGGGTGGGTTGGTGGGAAAGCTTGAGATATCGCTAGCAGCAAACTGATCCTTTCTGGTACTGAGAGCTGTGGAATTTGGAACAGACTGGTCCTGGGGCTTGGAGTGGGAAGTGCCTTTCTGAAGAGGTCTTGCTGGGGGGTGTCTCCCTGCCTTCCTTCTCTGGAGGAAGGTCAGTCTTGGGGTTCATCATATGAACCAGGCTACTGCTGAAGAGGTGGAGAGGGCTAGTGAACAGGGCTTAGAGAGAAGATTGCTGACCAGGGAAGAAGCCAGAATAAACACTGTGAAACCCTCTGGCCTGCCATTATCTAAGCCATCACATTCATGACATCACAAACTGGATGCCTAAGGGAATAAGGTTTAAGGACTCAAGGTTTAAGGACTCAATTCTGAGTCAATGGGAGCTGGATCAGGCCTTAGCATCTTCCTTCCTTCCCTGCCTAGGGAGTGTATTCTACAAGCCCATATCTTTGGTGAAGTCTTGGCTTTACAAAAGCAACACTAAGTGCACATATCAATACTGAGGCTCTTGTATTGCTTTTCTGCATAGAGCTTGGTTGTCTCTCTCCAGGGTCTGGTATCGTGTAATGCCCCTATTTCACTGTGGGGCAGATTGCTACCCGGAGGTGGCTGCCTTCATTTATTCACTTTATCTAGTGGAGGGAGAATCAGATTCCCTGCAAGTCATTTCAAAGGGAAGCACATACTTACAGGATTGATGTCCAGAAATGTTTCATGATCCTCCTTCCTGGGATGCATGCCCTGTATGTCCTTAATATACTGCTCAGCTGCTTGGTAAAAATGTGGGGCTGATAAAAGGATGGGGACCCCTGGAATTTTAAAACAGCGAAGTCACTATTTTCTAAAGAGAACAATGCATCAGATCCCCACCCAGCCAGCCAATCAGTGTGGCCAGGAACAGAAATAAGATACTGCGCACACACCATGAAACAACTTTCAATACAACATCACCGCTAACAAAAATTCCCAGAATCCAGTAATAAATAACTGAAGAAAACTGGTTTCTGCTGGGGCCCATTCACTTCACTGGAAGCATTTTACAGAAGGCAACATGGCCTGGTAGATAAGGCACTGAACTGGAACGCAGGAGACCTTGGTTCTATTTCTGGCCCTGCTGGCTGAGCTTGGGCAAATCACTTCATCTCTCCCTGCCCCAGTTCCCCATATATAAAATGGGGTTAATGTACAAGCTCCTTGTAAGTGCTAAGAGATCCACTGATGCAAAGTGCTATGTAAGAGCTGGGTATTGTTATTTATTAGTCTTATGGTCCAAACAAACAGATTCCAACCTAGTTCTGGTGTATACTATCTAGGTTCTTACACTCATCACTTCAGCCATCAAGTGCCTTCCAGCAGGGCATTAAGCAATGTGACTAACATCTATCACATGTAGTTTGATTCTCTCCCGAGGGTTAGGCCCTCATCCAGCAAAGCACTTGGGCACACAGGTAGTCCCACTGAAGCCAAGAGAGTTACGCTGATTGACACTAGCTGAGGATTTAGCCCAGGGGTGGCCAACTTGTGGCTCCGGAGCTGCATGAGCCTCTTCAGAGGTTAATATGCGGCTCCTTGCATAGGCGCTGACTCCGGGGCTGGAGCTACAGATGCTAACTTTCCAATGTGCTGTGGGGTGCTTACTGCTCAACCCCCTGCTCTGCCCCAGGTCCTGCCACCACTCCACCCCTTCCCCCGAGTCTGCCATGCCCTTGCTCCTCCCCCATCCCCACCAGAGCCTCCTGCGCACTGCAAAACAGCTGACTGCAGCGGGTGGGTGGTGTGGAGAGGGAGGGGGAGGTGCTGCTTGGCGAGGCTGCCAGTGGGCAGGAGGCGCGGGGGGGGGGTTAGTGGATGTGCGGCTGCTGGGGAACGTATTACGGTGGCTCCTTGGCAATGTACATTGGTAAATTCTAGCTCCTTCTCAGGCTCAGGTTGGCCACCCCGATCTAGCCCTTTGTGTCATCCATGCTGTGAGCACACTGCACTTCTGAGGTGTCGATCATGTTACAGTCTGGCCACTTAGGCACCTGTGTAACTTTAAGTACGTGAGCACTTTCACTGCACTGATTAAAAGCGATTCTACTAGGACTATTGTATTCCCAACACTGACAGGGTCTAAGGACTTTCTAAAGAGGTGTGATTACAAATGTCATGCCAATGAAGCACTGAGACAGCACAGAACACAACTTTCACACGCTGACTGGGGAAGTGACATTTACCAAAGTAGAGCTTGCCCTAGGCCAGCCCACCCTGATTAGCAAGGAGGCATACCTGAGCAGGAAACACCTGGCCCTGCAGCAGGTGTTCTCAAGGAGAACAGAAGTGGCTGCGAGCAACTCGGCTTTAGCAGAGAAACTGAAGCTGGATGAGTGAGGCAACAGGCAAGGAACGGCCTGGGAAAATGGATGGACTTGAAAACTATATTTTGAATGTGTTGTGAAGTTAATAATGCAGGAGCCCCTAACTGGGAGAAAGGTTGGGGCCTGGAAGCCAGAGCCTGAAAGGCTCAGCTCCAGCTAGGAAGGGCTGGGAGTAGCTTGCCAAAGCAGGGAAGACCCTGAACACCAGAGGAGTTTGGGGCTGTGCCCAGTTTAATGGTGGAGGCAAGGCTCTTGTGTTCAGTTTTTGAAATGTAAGTTAATAAACCAGACCCTGAGGAAGGCTTTTACAAATCCAACAACAGCTTTCTTTTGAGTTTACTGAGGAACCATACTGAGGAACCAAAAGGGGAACCGGAGGTGAGGAGCTGCTGGCAGGGCTGCCTTGAGGCCATAAGGGGTCATCTGGGCAGAGGTGCCCCATCTTCATGGACATGCCCCATCTTCATGGAGGGGAAATTCACCCAGTACAGCCAGCCAGCATGAGGCCTATGCACCAGGCTCAAGTGGTGTATAGGCCCCAGTAGTGAATTTTGCCTACTAAGAAGTGACTCTGTTGTGTAGAGCACAGCTGGCTGTGACTGCTTTTAACTTTACAGTCCCACTCCTAGGATGTGCTTCTGACTCCAGTCTTCATATGATGTAAAACTAGAGCTTGAGCAGATGACATCTTTCAGGAATGCTATTTAAGATCCGTTTTCTTCACTCCTGTAGCCTTTTAATAATAACGGGTGATACTGGGCTTGATTTGGCAAGATGCTGGACTCTCTCAGCTTCTCATGACTTCATGTAGAATTGAGAGTGCTCAGTACCCCACAGGATCGAGCCAATTGCCCCAACGTGGTTCAGTTAAACGTGAAAATGTGCTGCCCCAGAAGCATTTCCCACACTCCCTGGATACATACCTTGCTTGCAGATGCTGACATTCAGGACCCCTGAGCCGTGGCAGTTTCCTGCTGGCACACAGAATCCCGCATTGTCCGGGTTCACTGACGTATTGGCAAAGACCTTTTCAGGGGGCACAAACCGATAGGCAGGGATTCCAGACACACTCACAAAGCTATCAAAAGTTATATACAGAGATCTGTGGGGAAGAAAAGCAAGAATCTGAATTTATAGTCACAAGGACTTACTAGCCTATGCTGTACAGCCTTCAAAGTGGCATCTGCAGGTCCATTTGGATTTACAGTAAGCTACAGGCCTGCTCCAAAGCCCACTGAAATCAACAGAAGCCTTTCCACTAATTTCAATGAGCTCTGGATCAGGTCCTATACGCCTTCTTGTGGTGTTGCACGAAAAGGGTGAGCCTTTTTAAAAAAAAATGGAGGTCTGGGGCACAGATGCCTGGCCTCAGAAGGGTTTCTCAAGTCCTCAGGATTATCTTTTCAGTCATAAGATTTCAGTGGTGCTGCAGCTGTTTAAGCCACAGATCTCACAACCACAAAAGTGACAATGAAAAGAATGGATGGGGGAGACAGTACCAGCAGGTCCCAAAGAGGGCAATTCTTGAACCCCCAACATTGCCTGGATTCATCAAATGGGGGTTATTTTCCTGATTTAAAGAGTAAATGGCATGTCAATTTTGTTTTCAAATGGCAGAGAAACCTAGGAGGAAGCAGGATACTAGGTAGAATGACAAGAGAAAAAAATCCCAGGCTCTTCCATATCCCATTACTTGTGTATGTGTGCATGTGTCTCATGGTGGAAGTGATGTCATGGAATGATGCATTCTGGAATGTCTTTACTAAACTAGGAAGTGCGAGAGGATTTCACAGAGGGAAAGAAGTTTTAAATAAGGTCTGTTTAGCATGCTTGTGCTGTCTCCTCTCATCCTGCTGAGGGAAGGAATTCAGCAAATATTTCAGGATTTAACTCAAATTTTCATTTTACTTTTGTCACAAATAGTTCATTTTTAACCAGATGTGACTTGGTTTTTAGGGGTTAACTCACTCCTACTTGTTAGAGTGAATTAATAAAGGACAAAAAGAAAAGGAGTACTTGTGGCACCTTAGAGACTAACCAATTTATTTGAGCATAAGCTTTCGTGAGCTACAGCTCACATAAATTGGTTAGTCTCTAAGGTGCCACAAGTACTCCTTTTCTTTTTGCGAATACAGACTAACGCAGCTGCTACTCTGAAACCTAATGAAGGACAAATGTACTTAAGGAATAGAGCTTGTAAAACATAACATTAGGGAAAAAGATTTGAAATCTCAGAAGGATCCAGTGTGAACAGTTTGATATGTTACGTTTGGAATTATTCTCCTTACCTGCAGAAATCAGAAGAAAAGACATAAATTGTTTCATCTGTGCTTATCAATGGGTGGAAAGCACTTCCATCTGTCCCATTGATCATATTACATGACTCTGTAGTCCACCAGTTAAGTGACCTGCAGTAAAAGAAGCAGAGAGAGGGAACAAAAGAGCCAAAGAATTATTGAGCAATGGGGAGTTAATACCGCTTGGTTGGTGTGGGAAGGACCGTGATGGCCTGACTCTCATTCACACTGAAAGCATGTCTACACTGCAGTCAGAGGTTGACTGTAGCTGGGTAACGGTGCATGGCTATAGCACTGAAGACACGGTGGCACAGGCTTCAGCGCAGACTAGGAAAGTGAATACACACCCAGGTTTCTGGGTGGACTTGTACAACCCAGACTGGGGTCTACGCCATTGTGACTTCACTGCTATTTTTAGCTGTGCTAGCTAAAGCTAGTGCAACCGTGTCTACCTGCGCTTTAATCAGACCTCTGATTGCAGTGCAGACCTACCCATAGCGCAATGGAAATAGCTCTGGCAGTGTATAGGGGGCTGAAAATGCACATAAATTACACTTACATCCCCTTTACATTGGGGCCGTAGTGTAACTGAGAATCTGGCTCCCAAGCAAGAAGTTGCTGGCAAACATTTTAATTAGCAGCACAGCGGTTTGGGTTATTCACTTTGGGCTTGTTTACGAGCCAGACCACATGTCAAGCAAGTGTGTTCGAACCCCCTTCTGCCTCTAGACAGGTGTTGGGATGGTGCCCAATTGGTATGGCCGTACTGAATGAATGGTGTGAGAACATGGCTTGACATGAGTGAACTTCAAAAGAGGATTCTGGGAGCAGAATCCTTCTCTTCGCATCAGGCAGATGCCAGAGGTGAAACTGACTGGCTCCATGCTGCGTGTAGGATCAATACTGATCTTTGGGTCAGCAAATATGTCCACTTGAAAGCAAACAACATGTGTGGAATGTCCTGAGTGAAGCACGGGCTGACCGGGGCATCTCGACCCTGTTGGAGGACATCACGCAGGGGGCTGAAGTGAATGGATTGATAAGGGAGTGAATGTGGGGTAATGTTCAGTTGGCACCGCTCTGCAGTCTCCTCCGAAAGTAATAACCAGGTAGAAATTAGTAACCACACGCCCACTGGGCACGCTTTTAAGACATGTGACCCCTTTGAGGAAAGACTATAAAAATCAAGCAAATTAAACTACTGTTGGGGAATTCCTTAACCGACGCTTGAAGAAGCTGCTAGACCGAGTAGCCAAAACTCTGCTCCGTGGGCTCAAGTAGGACTGTGACCAGAGGGGTTTCCATGCAGCCGAGGCCTGGCCTTGAGGGAATCCGAGACAGACTAGAGGGCTGAGGAGACCAGACCTGGAGGGAAGAAGTCATCCATAGAATTGGTAACCACCCCCTCTGTTTGCCAAGCAGGAACTGTGCGAGACTAGCACAGGGCCTGTTTGGGTATGTTTGTGAAAGAGAGGCTCGCTAAGAGGAATGTATAGCTCTTATTGTATAGTTCTTTAATGTCTAACATAGGAGTTATGTACTTAAATGTAACCCTTTACCGCTTGTGCAATTCTCTCTCAAATAAACTGATGTGTATGCAAGATAATTACTGTGGACCTTTTTAATTGGTACGACGGTAATCTGCTCCACTGGGAGCCATTAAAAATCCATTCAGGGGTTGTAGCCCCCTGGTGCCAACAACAGGCTCCCCAAACCTTGGGTCTGGATGCAGAGGAGTAGGCAAGGCTACTTGCTGGGAACAGTGGGGAATGGTCCAAGCCTTGCCTTAGAGGCTCCACCCCACTACTTGATACCCAGAGTAGCCGACCAACTGCAGGGTGTGGGGAGCTATCCCCAGGAGCAAGGAAGCAGGGGATGACTGTAACTCAGCGGAGACGCAATGTCTCCTGGGTGGGGCAGTTTTATGCACCACCCCTTGCTAACTACTGTATCCAAAGTCACAATCTGGGTGACTGAGCAACAAAATAGCAGATGAAATTTAATGTTGATAAATGCAAAGTAACACATTGCAAAACATAATCTTAACTATACACATACAATGATGGGGTCTAAATTAGCTGCTACCACTCAAGAAAGATCTTGGAGTCATTGAGTGGATGATTTCAGAGAACTATCCACAATGTGCAGCAACAGTCAAAAAAGTGAACAGAATGTTGGGAATCTATCCCTTTCTTAATGATGAGAGAAAATATCATATTGCCTCTATATAAATCCATGGTACGCCCACACCTTGAATACTGTGTGCAGATGTGGTTGCTCCATCTCAAAAAAAGATATCTTGGAATTGGAAAAGGTTCAGAAAAGGGCAACAAAAAGGATTAGGGGTATAGAATGGCTTCTGTATGAGGAGAGATTAGTTAGACTGGGACTTTTCAACTTGGAAAAGAGGTGACTAAAGGGGGATATGATAGAGGTCTATAAAATTATGAGTGGTATAGAGAAAGTAAATAAGGAAGTGTTATTTACTTCTTCTCATAATACAAGAACAAGGGGCCATCAAATGAAATTAATAGGTAGCAGGTTTAAAAACAAACACGAAAGTGTTTTTTCATGCAACACACTGTCAACCTCTGGAACTCTTTCCCAGAGGGTGTTGTGAAGGCCAGTACTATAATGGGTTCAAAAGGGAGCTAGATAGATTCATGGGAGGATAGGTCCATCAATGGCTATTAGCCAGGATGATCAGGAATGGTGGCCCTAGCCTCTGTTTGCCAGAAGCTGGGATTGGGTGACAGGGCATGGATCACTTGATGATTCCCTTTGGGGCACCTGCCATTGGCTGCTGTCAGAGGACAGGATACTGGGTTTGATGGACCTTTGGTCTGACTCAGTATGGCTGTCCTTAAATTCTTAATCTACCCCTTTGTGTGAAAGCCACCAGAAAACAGCAACTAACAAGAAAATTTAATAGAGGCAAACAGCAAATGGAAGCAGGATCCAAGTATGTTCACTCCAAATAAAGATAAATGTCATTTGTATGATAGAAATTTGCACGAGTACACGGATGGATGTTGACTAGCAGGAAACACATGGAGCGAATCTTCAGCTTGAATGCATTAACGCAAGCTCCACCACCCTTAATATTTATTGTATACGTAATAAAATCAAAGGGAAAACTAAGTAGTAGCCTACAATACTGCTAAATGCTCAGTGAATATGATGTAGCAGTTAATTGGCAATAGTTTTAAAGTTCAGGCTGATTCTGTAAAATCAGTATGCAGAGAAATACGTCCGTTCCTATATGGAGTTTGTAGTTATAGTCTCCAGTTTTTCAGTAGGAGTTTTGACATCAAGCCAAAAGACCAAAAGGATCACAAACTAAACCCATGCATGCTAACCAAGTAAGAAAGCCCTTGGGGGGTCCCCACCTGCAGTTGACCTGGCCTAGCTACATCACAGTCAAAACTATAGAGCCTTGTCTCCACTAGGATTTTACAACAACTGCACCAATGGACAAATTTTGCGCAGTGAAGACATAACCTAAGATGATTTGTTTAACTAATCCCTGCTACAATTCTAGTGACGATGAGGCAATTGCAGTTTTAACCTATGTACCTTGGCCAAATAACACTGGTTAAAACTACAACTTCTCCCTCTTTACTAGGACTGTAACATGCGCTAGCTGAACACAGGACAGCTTAACACGTTTAAAAACTCACCTTTCTCCCAGGGAAGACAAATGCCCAGACAGAATGGACTTGGTCCAATTGTTAAACTCTCCTTTTGTGATAGAAACAGTCCTGTTTGCTGAGAAGTTACACTCACTAAAACTGAATCAGCTCCAACATCCACCCCTCCCACTTCTGGCTGCCCAGGGTGTGGGTTTGCTCATGCAGGCAGCTATTAAAATCCTGGGGATTCTCCTGAGCAACTGCAAGTTGTGGGAGTGTTTCTCTCTCTCCCTATCTATCCACCTAGATACTTATACTGCTTCCATCCCTGTAGCATCTGAAATGCCAGCAGTAATGACATGCCTCAAAGAGGGTGCAATATGTCTGTGTGGGGGCATGGCCACAACCCAGCCTCATTTTGGCACTAGCTGGTGGCCTGTGGGCAATGGTGGAGGGAGTGGATGCGGCACCCATGTAAAGGTGTTTTGCTCCCTCAGCACATTCTGCCTGCCTCTGTCCTCTGCAGGCAAAGGTGAGCTTGCTGTGGGATTTGTGGTGTGTAGAGAGCCTGCCACTAAACTGGCTTCTTTGTAAAAATGTCAGAAATGAAAGGCGCTGTCTCTGCTGACTGAAAGGTCTCAAAGGAAGGGAAACGTTTCACACCGTCCGGTTTGACAACTTACTCTTTTCCTCTCCACTCCACGATCTTCGAGAAGTTACGGTAGTTCATTTTCCCACTGAGAACAACATATTCACCGTCATCCGTTCCATTCATCTAGAAACACAGAAGAGTTCATCTGCACAGTGCGGGACCAGTCACTCCCTAGGGCAGCTGGCTGATGCACTAGAACAGGGTGGAAGGTGTCTACTGTTGTGTCGCCCTGTTACCATGCGTTGGACTCTGCTGGGGGCTGCAAGCTAATTGTTGACAGAGAGGGACCATCAACCTAAGTATTCCAGATGATTTCAAGGAGAGAGAGAAAGGGTATCCAAGATATCTATGACTCAAGCCATAAAGAACTTTAGAGACTGAATCAACACCCTGAATTGCAACCAGAAACAAACTGGCAGCCAATACAGTCTCTCTAGGGCCCAGATATTTATATTATGATATTTCCTGCAATGAAATGCTATTAAGTGGGCAGCCACATTCAGTCTCAGCTGAATTTTCCCAGTGGTTTTCAAGGCTAGTCCCACAAACAGTGCGTTATGGGGGAGTAAGGCACGAGCAACAGTGATACGGTCCACATCTGACTAAGGAAACTCTGCAATCTCGACAAGTTACCTTATTAAATAAGCCAAACTCTGAATCAATCTTAGGATGAAGCATATGAAGGGTTGACAAAAGTTTGTCTTTGTAGCCCCATAGTAATTCGTGGACAGTGTGTGTCATAAACAAGTTTTCTTGGTATAATATTAGGAGAATCTCTGTGGGTAGCCGTAGAGAAGTTGATTTGGTCCATTCCATTGCAGTCTGATATGAGAGAGGAATCAAGAACAAGTTGATACAGTATTAAAATAAAATGTACTTATACACACATAAGCATCAGAACAGGGTACAGGCATGAAGCATATTTTCAACCTTATGACTTAATGATATCAGGTAATTTACTGGTCACTGGGATTCTTCTGATATGTTCGTATCAATATATGCTTTCATAGGCCCCAATTCAGCTAAACATTTAAACACTTGCTTAAATCCATTCCTATTCAGTAAAGCACTTAAGTTTCATTCCATTAAGTTAAGCATCTCCTTAAGAATGTACATCAAGTTAAACATGTGTCTAAGTGATTTGCTGAATCGAGATGGTCCTTAAGCCCAGTAATCTATTGGCCTGAGTGACTGAATTTTACGTTTCAAGATGTTGTGGCTCTGAGGCATTAAACCAAAGTACATGCAAAAATGTTTTGCTAAACAGAGGGGGTTTGCTGAAGCACAGAAGCCTATTACCCAGAGAAGAGTTTGAAATTTAGTTTAAAAAAAGATTTGGCTCAGAGTTGTGAAACCTAATGCTGATTAAATTCTATAAAAGGTGGCCACTTCTCCAAAATGCATGGACTGGCTGCATCACCTACTCCGTGAAGACAGCATATGCTGAACGGAATGGAATTTATTTTTCCTGTAACCTGTGGTACATTGCACTTTCTACAGCTCAATAGAAGAAATTAAGTTAAACAGATAGGTGAAAAAAAAGAACAAAACTGACATAACAGATTGGTACAAATCAAATACTCACAGAACTGGAAGGGACCTCGAGAAGTCATCTAGTCCAGTCCCCTGCACTCGTGGCAGGACTAATGATTACTTATGGCATCAAAATCATGCTATCAGCAACAGAATGGAAACCTGGTTGTTCCCAGCGAGTTTCTAGCCTGATTTCCCAGATAGGTGTGGGCAGGGATTCTTTTCAGGGAACAGTGTTAGTCAAACAGCGCAAGAAACTACTTCCCTAGGTAGTCCACAATAGGGTTTTTGTACCATTGTCCTCAGAAAAAGAAACCTTAGTTCATCCAGGTCAGAGAAACCATGCTTGCAAGAGCTGCATTTAAATGCACTAACAGGAACGACCCCTGTGTGGACCAGGCTAGAGTTAGGCTTGGCAGAATTTGATTTTTATTTTAATCATTTTGACAGGTAATGTCAGTGGTTATTTTCAAGCATTTTCTTCAATTTTTATCAATTTAAATTTTCACAGTTGTGGGAACTTGTGAGCATGATCAGACCATAACTACTGAACGACAGCAGGCACTGAGATTCTAAAAGTTAAAGCTTTACATCGCATGTCAAAGATCCTCAAATCAAACTCCAATACATTCTCACGCAGCGTTTCCCTTACTTTGCCTAGCTGTACATTTTGGTTATTATCGATGGAAATAGTTTTCGTTGGGGTAAGAGGGTGGCTTGCCCCACAATCTGGAGAGCATAGGGCTAAGCCAACCCTGATTATGGAATGAGTCCTACTGAGGGGAATAGGGCAATTCCCTATAAAGTAAAAGGGGAAGCCCAAAGAGCTGTCGCAATGTCAGTAGACACTGCAGGGGAAAAAAGGCTCCTGCAGGATCATGACACCAGGGAACTTGGAGAGTAAAGCCCAGTGTGCAGGAGGCTGGGGTGTGACAGGGCTGTTGGGCGAGGGAGCCGGAAACCCTGACTCTGTTTGGGTCTGGAAGTCAGAGCCCCAGTGAGGGAGAGCTAGGAGATCAGACTCGGACAGAAGAGCCCTGAGGGGTGAGAGAAAAATACCAGAGCTAAGTATGGACTTTTTCTTAGTGTTGTTGGTATGCGCTTTAGTTTGGGACTCTGGGGTGTTGTAAACTAGTTCTGGTATTAAGCTACCACAGGCAGGGGTACTGTTAACCACAGAAACCCTTTAAGAACTCACAGAGGCTATGTCTAGATCAGGGGTGGGCAAACTACGGCCCGGAGGCTGCATCCAGTCCTCCAGACATTTTAATCCGGCCCTCGAGCTCCAGCCAGGGAGCGGAGTCGGGGTCTTGCTCCACTCCACACGGCTCCTGGAAGCAGCAGCAGCATGTCCCCCCTCCGGCTCCTACCTGTAGGGGCACGCTGCCCCTGCCCCAAGCCCTACCCCCACAGCTCCCATTGGCCGGGAACTGCAGCCAATGGGAGTTGTAGGGGAGACGCCTGCGGATAGGACAGCACACAGAGCCACCTGGCTGAGCCTCTGCTGCTTGAGGTAAGCGCTGCCTGGATCCTGCACCCCTGACCCTCTCCCATGCCCCAACCCCCTGCCCCAGCCCTGATCCCCCTCTGAACCCTTCGGTCCCAGCCCGGAGCACCCTGAACTCCTCATTTCTGGCCCCACCCCAAAGCCCCCACCCCCAGCTGGAGCCCTCACCCCCTCCCACACACCAACTCCCAAGTTTGTGAGCATTCATGGCCTGCCATACAATTTCCATACCCAGATGTGGCCCTCAGAGCCAAAATGTTTGCCCACCCCTGGTCTAGACAGCCTGCGGAAGCGAGCCTCCCAGTGCTGTAACACAGCTAATTTTAGAGCATTAGGACATGCCCTTCTAATGCAAGTCCCTCGACCCAGGCGAAGAAGCTCTTTTCCACATACACAGAGAACCTGGAAGAGAAAAAAAAGCCAGAGGCGGGGAGCCTCCAGACACCCCTGGTCGGGAGGGGATGCTCAATAAGCAGCAGTCCTTTTAAGCTGGATTCTGTGAGTATGGTAAATTGACACTTTGCCAATAAAATACTTATCCTTCCTCCAAGCTTAGCTATAGTCTTTGCAGTATTACTTCTGGCAATCTATCATAGCTGATAGCATTAAGAAGAGGTAATGTTTAAAAGCACTCATGTGGTAGCAAGGAGACACAGGGGAAACAACTGCATTGGTTGCAACCACAAATTAAATTAACTTTTTACAGAGCCTTCATTAGACCACAGTTATGTAGCCAGGCATACAAGAACCTACTTCTACCATGCTTGATACAGCTGCAAAACGAAGTGAGTGCCCCACATGATCCAAGTCAATGAGATTACTGCAGTGGGTTTGCAGATCAGACTCAGACTGCAATGCTGAGTGTTAGAAATAGTAATAAACCTGTCGTTTTATTTCTCTTTGCAACTATTACTCAAAGTTATTAGAAGGTGGGTGAGGTAATATTTTTCTATTGGACCAACTTCTGTTGGTAAGAGAGGCAAGCTTTTGACCTTACACAGAGCACTTCTGGTTTGGCGCTGTGGACCGTAGGAAGCTTGCCCTTTTCACCAACAGAAATTGGTCCAATAAAAAAATATTACTTCACCCATCTTGTCTCTCTAATATCCTGGGACCAACACAACTACAACACTGCACATTCAGTGTTATGAGAGACTATGTTTTTATGGCTAAAAATACTCCACAACAATGCAATTTCTACCTTTCCAAATCCAATTCTCATTCTTAGAGTTAAACTCCTCCCAAGCCCAAATTTTAAGATGTTTCACCACATGAGGAGCTGCACTCTTACTTGTGCAGTTGACAAATAACGTTGTGCCACTCACTAGCCAGTAGCTCAGATATTCAGTGCTGGCCATCAGATAGCCAGCTTCTAAACGAAAGGCTCTGGGCTGGTCAACGCTGAAAAGTTATGAAAAAATCCACACCCCTGAGTGATGTAGTTAAGCCAGCCTAACCCCCCGGGTAGACATCTCTAGGTTGATAGAAGAATTCTTCCGCCGACCTAGCTACTGTCTCTCAGGGAGGTGGGTTAACTACAGCAATGGGAGAACCCTGCCTGTCGCTGTGATGAGTGTCTACACTGAAGCTCTGCGGCAGTATGTTTTACACTGACGTATCAGTGTCTTCAGATGATCATTGATAGGGCCCTACCAATTTCATGGCACTGAAAAATGCATCACGGACTGTGAAATAAGCCCTTCCCCATGAAATCCGATGTCCCCTTGTTCCGAGAAGCATCTCAGCAAAGGGGGCTCCTAGCTCCGGCTAGGCTGGGGAGGGACAGGACTATCCATCCCCTGTACAGATACTTGGTGGGGGAAAAAAGAGACCAGATCCACCTCTGTCTGCTGCAGGATGCTCTGGGACTGGGCAGCAGCCTCAGAGGTTCCTGCAGCTGGAGGAGACTTGTGGAGCTGGGTCTGATCTTCCCTGCGTTGCTGGGAGTGCCCCAGCTGAGGAAGCACAGGACTTGTCCATCCCCTGCACAGCTGCTCGTGGGGAAGGGGGAAAAGGGAGATCAGACCTCTCCTCCAGCTCCGGGAACCTCCTGAGGCTGCAGGAAGTTCTGCGGTTGCTGCCTTCCGAATCCAGCTCGGAAGGCAGCACAGAAGTGAGGGTGGCAATCCCATGACCTCCCTACAAGTTTGCGACCCGCCCACAATCCCCTTTTGGGTCAGACCCCCATGGTTACAACATTGTGAAATTTCAGATTTAAACATCTGAAAACATGAAATTTACCAATTTTCAAATCCTATGGCTGTGAAATTGACCATAATGGACTGTGAATTTGGTAGGGCCCTAATCATTGAGCATCCAACTCCACCACAACAATACTGCTGCCTGAGCTTCTGCTGCTAGCAGTCACCCAAGTTCCCTGTATTGTGAATTAGTGTCCAATCTAATGAAGTTACATTCTGGCACATGAGCTGAAAGTCCAGCTGGAAGTGCAAATGAACTCACTTGAGGGTTGTTTGGTTTAAGCTTTTTGGAGAAATGATCAGCTTCCACATAAAATAATGGATTTTTACATAAAAAAGGAGAAAACTTCAAAACCCTCAAATCTTATTTTTAACAATAAAAACTTTTTATGTCAACCCCTCACCCATATAATTTGCTTTTACCCAGCTTCTTAACCGCAAACTGAACAAAAAATAAAAAGTGATTGAGTTACCAGGGATTATTAGTAGTATGGTTTAGTCTAAAAGTGCTATTTTTAGATCACATGCCACTCTGTTCAATCTATCGCAGGTGGGTCAGGGAGAGGGCACCCTTTGTCTTAAGTAGCTGACATTGAAAAAATGCTTGACTTTGCAAAACTACTATTGAGGTCAATAGGACTTTTTGCCTGAGTATGCACACTAGGACCGCACAAAATAGGGATTGGATAGCACACTCACACAGTATAAATTGTTTTAGAGAGAGAACCCCAAAGATCTGTGATGGCTGGTTTCAGCTAAGAGAAGCTAGCCATGACACTGTTTCATTAACAAATTTGTCACGCATTACATGTTCAGGTACCTACGCTGCAAGTGAGCACCCCCTTATGTGCACACTGAACAGTTCTAGGTGTGCAACACAGCCTCGTCTTCAGAACGTAGCCCACCAGGTTAAAGATTGAAACAAACCTTTGAATATGGCTCTGCAGAAAGCCACAAGATGGAGCTGGTGCCTAATCAAGCTGGGAGCCACAACTTATCATTTGTTGTTTGCAGTGTTGTTGTACCTGTGTTGGTCCCAGGATATTAGAGACAAGGTGGGTGAGGTAATATCTCTTATTGGACTGACTTAGGCTGATGAGAGAGACCACGCCTAAGCTAAAAAGCATGTCTACACTAGGAAATTAGGTCAGTATAATTACATAGCTCAGGGATGTGAAAAAGCCACACCCCTGAGCAATGCACTTACACCGACCTAATCCTTGGTGTAGACAGCACTAGGTGTACAGAAGTTGATCCAGTAAAAGATATTACTTCACCCACCTTGTCTCTCTAATGTCCTGGGACTGACATGGTTACAACACTGCAAACAAATTATAAATTCAGGCTCTCTGCATATTCTGTCTCTAGAGGTTTGTTTCCATCTTTAACCTGGTGGGGTTTTCCAGGCTGCATAGCTCCCTACCTTACACTGTGATACCCCAGCAAGCCAGACTGCCTAAACAGGCCAGCACCTGCACTTAGCTTTCTCTCCAAGGGCTATGACCAGAGTATTGTAAGTTACCACACTGCTCCTTCTAAGCAAGCACGTTTATTCTTAAGGTAAAAGTATTACAGACAAAACATTAAAACCATAAAAGAACCTACATGCATGCTAAAAAGCTTAGCAGAGGTCCTGATCCAACCTAGAGCTCTGGTCAAAACCTACACCTGGGTTTTCCCTGTGATTACAAGTTCATTTGTTTTAAATCCAGAACTACAACTGAGACTGGGCTGATCAGCCGCTTCTTTATACAGCTTGGGCCTTTGATCTTGACCTTCCATAACAGGCAATCAGCAGACAATGACCCTCTGCTCAGGGCATAGCTTAAAAGGCTGTGGTTTTGCCTAACTGGAGCAGAGGATCTGCATTAACCTCTTCCTATGGATTCCCCAGGAAATCCACTTAACACTTATTGTCCCTAAAGTCCATACTTGTCTGGCACATTTTCAGTAATCTCTGGTATTCCCAGGTCTTGCATCTGCCACACCTCTTCCTCAGAGAGGCAATTTATACACAATCCCAGCCCACATTTATACATACACGTAATAAAATAAGGTCTTTCAAAGATATTACAGGAAATTGCCCTATCTGTCACAAAGACAAGAGACAATATTTTTGTAACACAACCTTTAGTCAAAAAACCATTAAAATATTAACCACTGTATCTGGCTTTTGCATATTTCTTTAGTATAAGTCCTGCCTTTATGGGCATAGCCAAGAGCTGAAGAACAGAATCAGACAGTGGACCCGATTCTGCTACCCAGCACCTTGTGCAGTCAATTATGTCAGTGCAAAGGGGGTGTAAAACGCTACTACTGTGATCTGGGATCATTTTACACGTATTTGAACTGGTGGACATGACTACACAAAGTGTAGGGTGACGGAGAATCAGGCTCAGTTCATTTAAAAGTATCTGAGGAGTTCAGAGATCAAGTTTTCTTTTTTTTAAAATGGGGTAATGCATCCTTTAAAATGAGACAGAGCCTATGAAAGGACTGAGAGTGGTATGGTCCAGTGGTCTGACCACAGGGTTAGGATCCAGAAATGCCTGATTTCCAATCTCTGTTCTGACACGGTCTGCCTTGATGGCCTTTTAACCTCTCGGTCGCCAAGTCCCTGTCCGTTAATGGGGATAATTCTTACCTATCCCAAGAAGTTGTCATAAGAAGAAATGAGTTGGCAATTAACACGCTTTGAAGATGAGAAATACCATGCATATAAGTACAAGTTGTAGCCATATGTCAGTAGTAGCCACTTGTTAGTAGTATTCCAGCCACATATACAACAGAACTCACCACTGCAGGAATATTTACTGTCCTGATCAGATCAACTTCAGGGTCTCCAACAGACTTCTCTCGTTCAAATACATAGGTCTTTGGGTTCACAGAAGAGACTCTGGTGCCATTGTCCAAAATATGAACATTCACTCTTGGCCTGTACTCTCTGGGAGACAGAAAATTTGGGTCTTAAGGAAATTTGCAGTGGTACAAATAATATTTATTATGGCTACAGAACTCCTGCTTTAAGTGCATAAAGAGAAAGGGTGGGATTTTCATAAGCACTCAGCACCGGTCTCACTCTGCTCTCACTGAAGTTTGGATCCCTTTGGATCCAAAAGGGGCAGAGTTAGGTCAATGCTAAGCACTTTTTAAAATCCTGTTCACCCACCAATGTTCTTAATGCAGTCTAGTGAAGTTTACTTTTTTGCTTTATAAATGACAATGGAAAGAAAGATTATAGCCCAAGACAACACAAAAGGATTTAAAGGCCCAATCTAAGGTTCTGCACATGAAATACGGATTGAAAACTATAGTTTTGCCTCTTCACTGTGGGAAGAATTCACTCCTCCTATGCAGAAGGCCAGTGCAAGGTGTATGCCCCACTTAAGCCTCATCGCCCGGATCCAAGGCCAATTGACACCAACAGGGGAGTCTTTCCATTGATGCCAGTGCACTTTAGATCAGGTCCTATGGGTTTCTGTGAGACAAGACTGGAACAGGCCTTATGCTGCTCTCTGCACAGGGATGAATTTCACCCTAGGTTCTTGAATACGCCAGGTGAAACACCGGCCCCACTGAAAGCCACTGGATTTTTTCCAATGACTTCAGTGGGGCCAGGATTTCACCTCTATAATACTGTTTACCATCCCAAGCAGCTGATGTCCCAGGATTGCTCATAAACAAGCCTAACGCATAAGGGGTGGAATTCTGCCAGCTGATCTGATCAGAATTCCAGTTTTCAATGACTTCGACGTGTATGCCCCACCCTCGTACAAACTTTAACAGCCACCATTTCACAAATAATATATACTAAGTTCTGCAGAGCTGGCTTGCCCAATTTCCAAATTAACTGTGCCTAGAACTGTTCCAAAACAAAAGCAAAAGAGACAGATATAAATGTCATGTTATATGCTTTGCCAGCATTTCTTTATAGCTGTGTAAGAATATGGTTACATCTCACTAACTCCACACCAGCTCCTGAGTTACAAGGATCATATGCTGCCTTTTTCAAGGGTTGCTTCCTGAGCAAACATAATCAATGCTGTATTTCATACATTTCAACTCCCATGTTCTATGCCAACTGCACAAGAATCTTCAGAAAGATAAGGTGGGTGATGTCATTTTTTATTGGACCAACATCTGTTGCAGAGAGACCAGCTTTCAAGCTTAGAGCTCTTGTTCAGGTCAAGAAGAGCTCTGTATAAGCTCGTCTCTCTCACCAACAGAAGTTGGTCCAATAGAAGATATTACCTCACCCTCTTTGTCTCTCCAGTATCCTGGGAGCAATACAGGTACAAGAACAGTGCATACAAGAATCTTCAGAGCATTCTAATCCACACATATGAACAGACAGCTATATTTGCATTCAATTTTTTTTCCCCCCCCAAGAAACTGGTTCAACCTCTAAGCTGTTCAGAGAGATGCTTATGTTCCATGGAAAATATTTCAGTTAGAAGCCAGCCATTCCCTCTGCCCCAAATGTTTATAAATGACAGATCCACCACATTTCAGCATCCTCACTATTGGGGAACATTTTGGGATGGCAACACTTCCCATTTGACTTTGTAACAGACTATCACGGAATAATCACCCCTGGAAGCCAGGAATTGAATTGGAGGGGAGAGGGCTCCCAATTTCTATGCCATAATCAGTTTGAGAAATCTCCCACTCCTAAAAGGCTTGGAGGAGAAAATAAAACTCACCCCTTAGGGTTCCAAGGGTTGAGTCTCAAAGATGAAAGAGGAAAATCTTCAATATGGCACAACCAGACAAAATTAAAGAGCGTTTCCGAGCTCAGCAAGTTTGGACAGAAGAGCAGGCTGTGCTTTACAATAAATTACTCTTTTGATCTCCATCCTGTAAAACCAGTAAATACGGCTTCAGGTGACTAGAGAGACATGCACTAATACGATTTTTGGCTCTAGCTATAGATCTGAATTTTGCAGCTTATGCCCATCTCTGCAATTACAACAGTCCTATTGACTGTCCTGGTGTTTACTGAGTTTACAGTCTGTGGATCAAAAACATGATTTGTTTAAAGCTACGTCATTTGTCCAGCATGCCGAGTTTATAAATAGCCCTTTAGTATTGTCCAATCTTGTTTACGTCAGTCACAACACTGTTCTTCCCCCACCCAATTTCAGAGCATGTCCACTACCAAGCCAGCCTGCACTACCCCCCCCCAAAAAAAAACCACAAGCGCACGCTTCATTTTAAGCATGGTTTAAGCACTCATGTGTTTAAAGATAAGCATGCACTTCTGTGCTTTGCTGGCTTGTGGCCTGAGCAAGGAGCTTGATATTTCTCCTCCGTCCCAGTGGACAGCAGTCTACAATGGCCCCTATGTAACACAGCTGGTGCTGTCAGCAACCCACAGCCCTGGAAATGTCAATCAATCTGTTGGAAAAACAGAACTTCGGCTTCCAGTGTTTCTGTATCAGACAGACTCTATCCTGTACAGACAAATCAAAATAGGGCAAACCAAACAAAAGAGAGAGAAAGTGAATCACAGACCTTTGAAACATGCAGCCCTGGCTTACTCACGTCACACACAAGTAACTGAGACCGAGCCTGCACCACCAAGCCTGCCTCCTGCACGCTGACTGCAAAATTACATGTCATGGGACAGCTCTTGCCAAGGGATCTACACACCAGCCATTCATGCTATGTTTCTCCACATTCATACACGTGATCCACCAGCCAGAGCCCCATCCCTGATTCTCCGTCTTCCATCCCAACTGACTCTGGGGCAAGTGGGCCTTGGCAAAGACTGAATTCTCGCAGTACGCTTTCCCCACTCGGAAGGTTTCCACTCAGTTCTACCTGCTGGCTTTCTAACTTGTGCAGCCTCACAAATGTGTGTTGGGGAAGGGTATAGGGGGGAGGGGAAGAATCACTGCCTGAGAAGGATGACAGGAAGGAGGCACCCAGGGATGTGTCATGAGTACCATGAGGTGGGGGACTCTGCTTGTGTCACTTCACATAGGGGCCTACAAAAACTAGGAGCCCTGTTTATCTGTCTGACACACAGGAGAGCACCTCTGATTAGTTGTAAGTGCCACGCTCTGCCAGAACACTTCACACAGAGATGCTGCAGCAGTGGTTCCAAGCAGCATGGGTGTTGTAGGAGCTAAGCTTCCAATGCCATGGGATGGAGGCCAGAAAGAGTGGAGGGAGAATATGTGGAAGGAACCAGATTGGCCACTGTGACGAAATAAGGAGGGAGGAGAAGGGAAGATGAGAGAATAGCAGGAGCGGCAGTGAGAGAACGAGGATGCTGAGGTGGGAAACGAGAAAGGCAGAGGGAGAGAAATAACATGGGTAGGAAAGGCGTGTGCATAGACCAATATGGCTGTGAAACATGAACAAACTAGGCTCTCCCTTCAATTCTCTAGCATCCCTTCAAACACTAGGGGCCTGATTCCCTTTCACCCAGTGGTCCCCAAACTGTGGGGCAGACTAACGTTAAGGGGAGTGCAGAGGGGCCTGGAACAGCCTCCACAGGGGGCAGGGAGGGAGCACCACGCAGCCCCACTCTGCTTCCAGCTCTGCGCTGGCCGTGACCCCGGCCTTGGCCTCAGCTCTTGACTTCTGGCCCCAATGCGGTCCTGCTCCTGGCTCACAACCATGGTCCAGACCCGTTCCTGGCTGCGGCTCCCGACTGCGGATCCGGGGGGGCAGGGCGGGTTCCATTACGGGTAAGGGGGGTGCAATGGAAAAAGTTTGGGGACCACTGCTCTAGCCAGTGTGAAGACACATTCTATCATAGGTACTTATATGACCCTCATCACCATAATACCTGAAAATCTCACTGCCTTGCACAGATTTTTTCCTCACAACACCCTGCTGAGAGGTAGGACAGTACTACCTCCATTTTACAAATGGAAACTGATGCACAAGGTAGATTATGTGACTTGTCCAGAATCATACACAGGAAATCTGGAACTGAGCGACGAACTGAACCCAGGTTTCCCAAGTCCCAGTCCAGTGCCTTAGACACTAAAAGATCCTTCCTCCCTTGAGTAAACTCTCCAGCACATAACATATCAACAGGGTTTTTTTTGCTAAAAAACCTGTCATGGTTGCCCCAACCAACCCTCCCAAGTTTTATTTTTGCAAATACAGTGAGTGATATAGACTTACCTGTAAGTGTATGGCCCTATTTCTTCCACAGAAGGGGTATCTCCATTGACCACTTCTAGAGGATTGGTCACGTTAAAAAAGTAGAACTGCATGTAGACTGGTGGAGGAGGGTCTTCCCAGAGGTCAAAGGCTTCTGTGCCATTCTTTAATACTGTTCCCTACACAACAAAAAAAAAGAAATCACATGGTTGCTGGGCATTCTGTGAAGATTCACTGTACGAAGAGAAGAAACGGACCTGTGAGTTGCCCTTGGACTGAGGCTGATGAGGCCCTGCAAATACTTCTCTATGGGCTTAACTTTAAGCACGAGTAGCCCCACTGAAATTAAATGTGTGCATTAGCCTTTGCAAGACGGGGCCTAGAGCTCCAGAAATTCTCATTCTATTTCCCTCAAATGTTTGTGTCTTAAATTCCCTGGCATGTAGACCTACCAGCCAGAGCACAATGAACTATGTCCATACCAGCCAATACTGGCTACTGAGGTACAGCAATGCCCTTACTCACAATGAATCATCATTTAGGCCTGGATCTTCAAAGGTATTCAGGCACCTATATAACTTTGAAGATCTGGGCCTTATTTCACAAGTGGTTTCTTCCAGTGTAAGATGCTACTAAACCAGAGTCAGGGTATCAGAATCTGTCCCTATAATTCTGGGTGAAATGCACCCCTCCACACTTCTAAACCCCTTAGGCATTTCTCAGCCCCTCTGAAAATCAAGGGCTTAGACTGTAAATTCCTTGTTGC